>NC_139690.1:9342490-9942490 GCF_964106915.1 Podarcis gaigeae | reverse complement strand
TTCCCCAACTTTGATCTAGTGATTTAAGACAGCTGAACAAGGTGAAAAGAAATATAGAAATATTTCAGCATAACTTCCTGGTGAATGTTTGCCCTGAAGCAAACTGTAATATAATCCCAACAGTGAACCATTTACCACTAAGAAATACAGGGTACACTTCAAAGTTTGCAAGCATCTACCAAATCATGTACAGCTATATGAACCTATCTGTACACCAAGTTCATATTTAGAGGTCCTTCAGAGGGTGCCTCCAAAGCAGGTGATTGCTGGAAAGAGTAATCCTTGGTTGTGGCGCCGTGCCATGGATTAGTCTCCTGAAACTCACTTTAATGGATTTCTACCACCTAAAGACAACCTCTATTTGTCCAGGATGTCTAAGGAGATAGATAGATAGATAGATAGATAGAATACTTTCCTTACATGCAACTCAAGGTGACTTACAAACACAGTGTAAACAATCAAACCAGTTCAAACAAACCATCAATAAAAACCTAAAAGCACATCAATACAAATATTACAGATCCAGCCCCACTAAAAGAATCCGTAAGTACTTAAAACTCTTCAAATTAAGGGCCAAAGGTCTGGGGGAAAATAGGTAAGGATGGCACAAGGCAATCCACCCTGAGGAGAACAAGTGGGGAACCACCATTGAAAAAGCCCACTCTCATGCAACCATGATGGAAATGCTTTATTGCTGCATTTCTGTGGTTCTTAATTATACTGTGTTTATCTTTGTGATTACTCGCTTTGAAATTATTGAAGAGCAGGATAGCAGGGTATTGATTCAATAGATACAAGCAAATTAGCTTACAGTGCCCAACAATAACCCAAAGTATTGGGCTTGGGCACCAATTTCATTTTTAGTGTCAGCACCAGTTGGAAACTTCTTAGTGCTTACTAAGACAGAGCAAACAACCACCTATTCAGTTGCCATCTTATGCGTGCCTGTCCAAAACTACTATTGGTGGAACTTCTAGTTGTCACTCTGCCACCCTGAAATTACACACTATTTAACACTGCATTTAACACTGCAAGTTAAATACAGCATTTTATCAGAATTTGCTTATTCTGCACCATGTTGCTTATCTTTCACATTTTATTTTGAAGAGGTCCACAAGATTCTGAAATATTTGGAGAGAAGTATGATGCTATGATCAGACATATGAAAGAAAAGGTAGCAGTACCGGTCCCCCTGAACATTTGAGAATTTACCACTACCCATGTGCTTTGAAATGTCACCTCCACAACCATTAGAGAAATTATGTTAGAACTAAAATCCTCATGAATATGAATCAAATTCCTTGTATAATTGATTCAACATGGACTGTACTTATAAACAACTTTCAGATTGGCATAAAGTGGGTTGCAACTTCCCTAAGTATAAGCACATCATTGTGGTAAAAATAGTCAAATACAGGATAAAAGGCAACCTTACAGTTTCAGATTAACAAGAAGATTGGATGACTATCTGTCAGAGATTTGTTAGTTGCGATTCCGGCTTTGCAGGGAATTGGACTAGATGCCCTTTGGGTTCCTTCAAACCTGAAAATTCTATGATGATCCATCACAGGGTGGTCCAACGTTTCATACCAAGAGGGCTACAAGAGTAATTTTGACATGGAAATGTGCGCTGCATTCTCACAGCTGGGTAAGCAAGGCACCAGGCTTTGAGAAGGAGGCACGAGGATCAGGAAGGGTCTTAGATCCTTCCCATCTCCTTTCCAAAGCTGAGAAAGCACTAGATCTTGGGAAGGAGAACTCTAGGACCCTGTCAGAGCCTTGCACCTTCTTCCCAAAGCCCAGTGCCTCCTTACCTGGATTTGGAAAGGTAGTGATGCATCAGATCACATTGCATTTTACCATAAAGATGTAGTGTTCATGGATTATGAGCATTAGCAATCCTTACCAAAAGCGATAGAAAATCTAAAATAATGGTCATGTTTGGATGATAATTTCTTTGCTTAGTGAACAGAGACATGAAAGATATTTTGGTTACACACTACAACCCTTTGTGCAAGTCAGCAAACAAACCAGGAAGCCTTCCGTTAACTATAGTTCCCATTTTGTCTGAACCAGGAAACTAACAGTTTTGGAATAAGCTAGGATATTAAAACATGGATTTAAATTGGCTTTACATCCTGGCTTATGTGCACAGCCAAAAGCATCATTTCATATCTCAGCTTATTAAGTCAAGATTGTCTGAATGCAGCCAATACCAGTAATAGTAGAAGCATAAAAAAATTAGAAAATATGAACATCCTTTTCAGCATGAAACAATCTTAATGAAGAAAACCACAGAGAGTTTAGATTGCCAAGAAGAATAATCAAGAGCTAACTAAAGGTTTTGTTTTTTGGGGGGGGGAAACAAGATACAGCTCTCTTCATATTTATTAGAAAATGGAAGCCTGCCAGAAAATCAGCAGGGCCATTAGACATCCAAGGTCTGCAATTTCTCATTTTGGACAATGGAGACATTGCAAGAAACAAAGCTACAAAATTCGTTACATCTTGAAACAAAGTATCTCTAAGATTCTTTTCAACTGCCAAATCTGAAAAAATGTCACACAGCCACATAGACAAGATTTTCATTCATTCTTAACTTCTAAGAATTCAAACAAAATATTAGGTAACATTAATGAACTATTGACACCAATACATAACCCTTGAAATCTGCTTCTAAACCAAATGATTAGAAAATAGTTAATGTAATATAGATTTTCCTTTTTAGTAAGATTTTCAACACAATCCTAGAAATGCTAGAGTCTGACCTTAACTTCAGGCAAGGGGACAAACAGACTATTAACAATAAAGTGGGTAAACACAAAGCAAAAGTGTAGGTCACAAATATTTAACATGCTTAAAATATGTTAATATGAATTATCTAATTAGAACACTAGCTTTCAAAGCAAACCTTTTAACAAGGAATGTTTCCCCGCCCCCCGAACAACCACTAGCTGTAAAATAGTTTAAGTGATTGATTTTTACAATGAAGGTGGCAGCACTGCATTCACTAGGATTCACACCAAACCTTGATCATGATCTGCCCTTTAAGTCCAAATGATACCAAAGAATTGCAGAATGCTACAGCATTAGAATGAGCAAAGTCATCGATTAAGTTTACAGTATAAATCTATGCCTGCTTACTCAGAAATTGCACTTTCTTTAATTTGGTTTATTCACTAGCAAGAGTTTAGGATTGCAGAATTAGGATATTGAACTAAGTCTATCACTGATGTCATGCATTATAGTTGTTAAGAACCACATTACTGTCACACCACTCAGAAGGGCAACATAATAATTTAGCTACTAGCACCACAACCACCTACTTTACAAATTCAAACTTGAGAACAGTGGTTTGGGAAATAATCATGGCTCCTATTTTACTATGTGTTATGGTTACAGCATAATCTAAAGATTATTAACCTCTTGCAGGGGTTCACAACTCATGCAGTCCTAGAAGGATTTTGTGCTGAGCCCACAAAATAGTGAAGGGTATACATCAAATAACCATTTTTACACAGCGATGGCTATAGTTATAGAAGAAGGAAACCTTGACAGTGTTCTTATGTACCAGTCAAATAGCCATCTCAAGAAGTATAAATCACAAATGTAGGCAGAAAAATTTAAGCACCCAGCAGGGATCAGACACATACTATCCTGGATTCATTTTAACAGGCCATTTCAACCTGCCCACTCATTTCCTCCTAAAGCAGTCTTTAAGCAGCCTTCACTTCTTCCCATCCAGGGCACCAATGAGGAGCTGTCATTTCGCACTCTAGAGACAGGCATAATTCAGGCACAGAAGCAGCAAGGACATCTAGAAACACTGCAGGGATAAAACAGGTTTGAAAACCATGTTCTCAATGCATCACTGTTCAGAAACACAACCAACCTGTACATTACACAGTAAGACAACTCATTCAGAACACCATCTGTGATTTTGTACCATTCTAATAAATATTGAAAGTAGCTGCATGGTTTTACTACTGGAGCGACCAGCCTACAGCCAACCACTCAATTTCTTCTAGGCAAGAAGTTTGCAAGAACATCACTTGCACTGCACACATCCCACAGGTATGTCAGGCAAAGTTGGGTTTATCTCTCAGGCTAAGTAGGGCATCTTGATAACACCCAGTAGTAAACAGAAAATGGAAGCAGCTTTACTTCCTCAAGAACAGATGTCTATATGGAAACACACACAAGAACCTATAATACCAAACATACCTTGAAATAACTACCTGAAGCTGATTTTGGACTTGAAATAACTACCTGAAGCTGATTTTGGACTGATGACTGTACTACCAAATGGCAACTTCTCTGAATCTATGCCCAATCACATGTAAAATACCATAAGAAATTTCTATCTGTTGACAATGCTTTTCAATTATATGCTCAAGATGAGTCATCAGTTGCCAGTTGACAGCACAACAGACCCCAAGTACACACCTCAGAAGTGTTTGGGACCAGCTTGCGAGGTTGCTTCACACTGCCCCTACAACAGCAGAAGCTCTGAGAAGTCCCATCAAGGTGCAGAGCTCACAACAGTTGTACAGGCAACACCCACACACACCCAAGGGCTGTTCGCATAAATCTACTCTGAATATAATGCAAAAGCAGACCCTGATGCTCCCAAGGAAACTGGAGGTTACTGTGAAACACCCCCAAACGATAAGGATTCATGGCACACACGTACACAAACATGTAACCTGCCTCTAATCAAATGTATGACTACTCATACCAGTTTGCTAATCCTGGTAGCCTCCAGTGACATTTCATGGTGACCCTGGCCATGCCCTCTGTGCACAAAAGGCTCCACATTCAGCATGAAGGAAACCAGGTCACACGCAATTCCAGACCATTGTGTACATTGGAGTCTAAGCAACCCATCTGTTAAGTTTCCAGATGCACCGCAAGGATGCCCACATACATGTGTGCATGCATGCGTTCACGGTAACTGTGTTAACCCCTCATCTGGACCTGCATGCTGTCGGACTTTAGGTGCCCGCACATTCAGTGCAGGTCCATTCATCTCTCTCTCGGGCCACCCTACGCCTAGCTGACACGGGGCTGCCCCCCGACGAACCCCATGTGCTCGGGAGCACAAGCCCCGCTTTTGTGCGAGCGAGTGCGCGGGCGGCGGCAACTCCACGCGAACCCGTCCGCCGTAGAGCCCGAAAGGAAGCCGTCCGCCACCACCACATTTCCAAGGTGCCACAAGGCTCCTTTTGTTGTTGCTGATGCAACAGACTTAGCACCCCTCCCCCTCCCCCCCCCCACTCTGGGAACTGTTACCTGGTCTCGAGACTCCAAATGTGTTGTGTTTGGGGGGGGGGAGGGCGAGAGAGGAGGGGTGCACGGAGGACCGAGGGGGGGGGAGCAAGGAAAGTGGAGAAGCAGGTAGAGACCACCACCATTACACGCGCGCGCACACGCACAGGCGCCCATCATGGAAGAGGCGGGGAGAAAGGCTCCCCCTCCCCCTCCTGCAGGTCCTCAAGGGGAGGGCGAGCGAGGAGGTCGCGATCCACTTGGATTGAAGAAGGGATCTTATTATCCCGTTTGTGTGTGTTTTCGGGGGGGAGGCATAATCTCCTCACCGACTCCGGCTCCTCCGGCCTGACAAGAAGCGTGGAAGGAGGCCCGGGGCCTGGTGTGGCGCCGCCATGAGCAGCCCAGCCCCAGCGCGCCCGCTCGCCCGCTCCCCGGCCCCGCGCACGAGCCTCTGCCGTTTCCCTGCCTCCCTCCCCTCTCCCCCCCCCCCGTCTCTTTCTCTCCTCAGACTCACCCTCGGGTTCCGGCCGGTGCCGGGCGCGCCCCTCAGCCGCTTCCTCCATGGAGCCGCGCTACTACCTCGCCGTCGCCTTAAGGGCCCGGCCCCGCCGCCATGGCCGCCTGAGGAGAAGCGAGGAAAGGGGAGGTCTGGCGCGCCGCAGTCCCGGCTCTCGGCTCCGCTCGGCCCTCCCTCAGCGCGGCCGCCGCCGCCGCCGCCGCCGCCGCCAGAAAGGGAGGGGGCAGCTGAGGGGCGCTGAGTATCGCTGAGCTCAAGCCCCGGATCTGAGGGTGGCGGGAAAACGCGGAGGCAGGAGTCAGGAGCGGGAAGGAAAAGCCGGGAGAAGGGCTCGCTTTTATGCGCCGCTCCTCCTGGGAACCGAAGGAAAACCCGGAGCGCGGATGAAAGGGAAGGGGTGACAACCCTCCGGAAGGAAAAGTTGCTGCGCGAGGAAGAGGAAGGGGGAGGGGGGAGGGGGGATGATCCGCAACTCCAGAAGGCTACAAAGCGAGTTTCTAGCGGGCTGCGCGAGCCCCTTAATTTGGAATTATCCAGTTTTGCAAAACACACACACACACACACAAAAACCAGTTCAAGGCAAGGGCGCTCAGAGTTTGCCCCTGCTGAGTGCAAGGCTGGTTACTCTCGAGTAAGCGTGCATCGGCTGTGCAGCCTTAGCTGGCGAGGCGGACTGGATCAAGGAGGGCTGCCCGCGACCCTCCAGGTGTTGCTGGACTACAAATCCCCTCTGCTGCAGAAGGCATGGCCGGTGATCAGAGATTACACACGTTGTGGTGTGGTGGCGGCAGTTGCCATATCTCAACAAGTGAAATTCCTGACGCCTGCAAAGTTGTTGAGCTTTTTTTAAGGAAGACCCCATAATTTTTCAGATCACCACCATGCATCCAGGTTTTCCCTGACGCCATTTTTACACCTGAAAACCAGGAGTCTCAGGAGCTGGTAGAGCCTGAGACTCTTAATCTCAGAGTCTCGAGTTCATGAACGCTGTTGGGCAAATGATGCCTGCATTGCAAGCTAGATGGTCCTTTCCAACTTTACAATTATGTGATTCTAACATCAGGAGAGCCACAGGCTCCCCACCCCTGAACTATATGAAGGAGAATCCTCGTTTGTAGCCCTAAAGCCCACTTGCTATAAAGAATAAGACACAGTGAAGATAGGAGTGGCTTAGGACTTCACTGCATCCCTAGTGCTCAATGAATTGGGAGCACCTTTTTAGCTGATTAAAAGCTTTTTCAGCCAATCTAATCAATTAATCAGCCCAGTGTTGCAACTATCCTAATAACAATACAGTATACTCTAATTATTATCCTGACTGTGAAACAAGGAAGAGATCATTCTTTGGGATTAACCCAAAGGATAGCTGTTGACCTTGAGTATATGGTGAAGGCCTGAATAACTCTGAACTTGGAAGCTAGTTTTCCACAGGCAGGGGCTTTTGAAGTAAGGGGACACAACGTTCTTCAGTTGCAGTCCACAGCTCAGTTACTCTTTACTGTGTGTAGAGCAAGCCTTAGTCTAACCATATTTTATTGGAAGTGACTCAGAAGTGGCACCTGCTCCAATAAGCTGCAGAGTACCTTCACACCCTTACAGGAGTGCCTCTTTAGCCAGAAATGCTCTTCTTCTGGGCATCATAACCTTTGTAAGGAGTTCAAGCAGAACATTCCACCCCTCCTCCTTTCTTTCCCTGACAACAACAAGCAATTTCATGGCTACACTCCTCCTTGCTCAATCCTCCATACTCAGTCCACCTTAGGCTTTTATTTAACCCCTGTGTGTGTTTTCAAAGTTGTGTTGTACTTCTGCAAACATCAGGGTTCTACTGAGCATGCTATCACTCCCCACTCTTGTTTCTCAGCAGCCCTCATATCTCAGGGGAAGGGTACCTCAAGTGTACAGCATCTATCTTACTTGCAAAAGGTCCCAGGCTGTTACAGTCCCTGGCATCTCTGATAGAGACTCCTGGCTGAAACCCTGGAGAGCCAGACAATGCCAAGAGTCCTGAAATGGTTGACCAATGGTCTGCCCCCAGTACTACAACAACAATTTATTATTTATACCCCACACATCTGGCTGGGTTTCCTTAGCCACTCTGGCGGCTTCCAACCAAATATTAAAAGCACAATACAGCATTAAACATTAAAAAAAACTTCCCTAAACAGGCATCTTCAAGGCATCTTCTTATGTTCCTGTGTTTTGTTTTGGGTCCAGTCCTGTTGACACTCACCATCAGAGTTCACTGTTAGAAGGAGTGATTGCAGGGCCTAGTCTTTCTACATATTGATGCCCTTCTTCTGTTTCTGGATTAAATTTTCTCAATTTCCCCATAAGCCAACACAATCAGGTTTTTCTAGTCACCACTGATTAATTAATATTAGGCAAGGTTACACACATTGTAGGCCCAGAACAGGGAGCTGTTTATTGATTATTTATTGTTTAGTGAAAATGATACTGACGCAGTAGCAAACTAAAGGGTGGAGTCGTAATTCCAACATATAATAACTGGAGACAACATATAACTATAATTACCAATTACTACAACCTTCTTCAGCACACACCCTATTAAATGGAAGCTTGACAAGAGAGATGTCCTCTCTTCCCCTAGAAGGAGCAGAGGGTAATCTTGTGGTGACTGCAGAATAGGTATGTCATGTTACACTGCAACTTGCGCTGCTCATTGCGTTTATGCTCTCTGCTCTAGACTTGGCACTGGAATTGGGGAGAGAAGGAAGAAAAGGGAGGCAGCAAAGGAATGATCTGCTTTCCTTACTCAGCTGTAAGCAGTTCCTAGCTGAGAGCCCACCATCTCCACACTGTGTCATGATTTACAAGACTGATTGCTGATTAGATTGTTCTGTCCAGTTATGCAATAAATAAAACTGCTTACGCCTGTGAGGGGAATAGCGCAGGCCGTCTGACCCACAGCCACATGCATCTTTGTAACCAGGGAAGATTTATTGCCTTTCAAGAACTTCATCAGACTTCTGCAGATTAGGCCTGGCTTGGCTTGGCTTCAGGTTGCAGTACATTATCTCATTCACAGCTGTTGGGAGAGCTATTCAGAATATGTCTAGTTCCACAAAATAGGCTCTCTTGGCTTGTTGCAGCTGTTTGAGTCAAAGCCTCCCCAGGCCTGTTTTGGATGTTCCAAACCAGGCTGGCAGTCAAAGCATCAAGCAGTGCAGTTTTGGTTTCTACAATATACACAACCAATAGTATATTTTCTCTTTAGGACTTAACAGCACAATCCTGTAAATGCAGGTGTAAGTCTCACTGAGTTGAATGGGACTTACTCCCAGGTAAGTAAGACTGCACCCTCATTGGGCCTCCCTGCAAAAACCAAAAGCCTTTTCATAATGCCAGCTGCAGCTTGGAATGAAACCGATTCTTTTGCAATTTGTACACCATTAGCAGCAATGAAAACCATAAGGATACAGACAATTTGCAGAACTGAGATGCACTCGGTGGCAGCTGGCCTATGGCCAAAGAGGTACACTTTCTATGACTGCACTTAGCAGGCAGAGAAAAGGGTATGTTCAAGATCCTAAAAATCTGTTTCATCCTTTTTTAAAAAAAAATGTTTTTGTTTTCAGTATTGTAATATACATTTGTTGAACTTGAGTTAGTGCTTTTGCTTCAAGCATCTTCATACAGTCTAGTATTATAAAATGGAAGGGTCCAGTCTCACATTTCCTGTAGGGTTGTTCAATCATTTATTCTGCTGGTGGGGTGGGGACAAAAGATAGAATAAGCCTCTCTAACTTTTCCAAAGTGACACCTGCAATTCTGGGATACGTTCACAAGATCTGGGTCAAATCATGCTAATGTTCTGGAGAGCTGCAGTTGCCACTCCGTTAATAGTCCTTCAACACTAGAAATTAACTCCTAATTATATAATAGACTATTGGATCAGGTGGCAAACAAGTAGGTAGCATTCTATAAAAGTGCTGAAAGACCTGTTGGATAACGCGGTGAGCAAGCAGATAGTATTAAATATAAAATGGTAGCTCTGAATAGTTTTTCACCATTGTATTAAGCTAGACTTTCTGGACCTTTATTGAAACAAAGTGTTTGGGTACAACTCGTTTTCTTTTAGTGCTGGGTCTGGGAGCCACCATTTGAAATTTCCATAACGCCCTCAAGCCAGGAGTATGGAACTTCAGGGGCCAAATGTAGCCCTCCATGCATCTTAACTGGCCCTCAGGACTTTACCCCATACCACATCCTCCCCTTTTGCCCAGCACACGCCTCATTTCATAACCTGAAGCTTAAGTAGTGTTTCTGTTTGTTTGTTGCCAAGCTTGAATGTGTCCTTGAACTCTGATAGTGACCCTTGCTTGCGTGGAATGAGGACAAAGGGGTGAAAGGGTGTGTAGCAACTAGTCCACTGCACTGGGTGCGTGGAAGCTGTGAAATGGGTTGCCGAAATGCAATCTATGGGGCTATGGCTCATTGGTAGAGCTATGCAGGCTGAAGGATCTAGGAGTCTTGGTTGACCACAAACTTGACATGAGCCAACAGTGTGACGCGGCAGCTAAAAAAGCCAATGCAATTCTCAGCTGCATCAATAGGAGTATAGCATCTAGGTCAAGGGAAGTAATACTGCCACTGTATTCTGCTCTGGTCAGACCTCACCTGGAGTACTGTGTCCAGTTCTGGGAACCACAGTTCAGGAAGGACACTGACAAACTGGAACGTGTCCAGAGGAGGGCAACCAAAATGATCAAAGGCCTGGAAACGATGCCTTATGAGAAACGGCTAAGGGAGCTGGGCATGTTTAGCCTGGAGAAGAGGAGGTTAAGGGGTGATATAATAGCCATGTTCAAATATATAAAAGGATGTCACATAGAGGAGGGAGAAAGGTTGTTTTCTGCTGCTCCAGAGAAGCGGACACGGAGCAATGGATCCAAACTACAAGAAAGAAGATTCCACCTGAACATTAGGAAGAACTTCCTGACAGTAAGAGCTGTTCGATAGTGGAATTTGCTGCCAAGGAGTGTGGTGGAGTCTCCTTCTTTGGAGGTCTTTAAGCAGAGGCTTGACAACCATATGTCAGGAGTGCTCTGATGGTGTTTCCTGCTTGTTTTTTTTTTTTTTTTTAAATATTTTTATTGCTTTTTAGAAATACAGAAAAAAGAATAAAGAGTGGTTATAAGAAGATAGGGTATAGGTAACGAGTTTCCATAATCTTTTTCCTTCTATTCTATAGGACTTCCTCACATCCTCCGAACCCTGCGTTCTCTGTCTTATAAAACATCAGCAATTTGTTAACTTATTTCAAAACTTATTGTAACTTCCATTTTATCATGTTCCCTATTTTCAATTTTACTGTCGCTCGATTCTTATATGTTTTATATTAAACACAATAAAGTTATTTCATTATTTTACCTCTGAATTCTTGTGTCTTAATTTTCATTCCAATAACTTACATTTGCTGAAGCTAGAATTTCCTGAAAGGTGCATTTTTTTTTTTTTAACATTCATACAACTTATAGTGTTTTTTCAAATAGTCCTTAAACTTTTCCCAATCCTCCTCAGTTGTTTCTTCTCCCGCGTCTCGGATTCTGCCAGTCATTTCAGCCAGTTCCATATAGTCCATCAACTGCGATTGCCATTCCTCCAGCGTGGGTAAATCTTGTATCTTCCAGTATTTTGCAATCAGGATCCTTGCTGCTGTGGTAGCATACATAAAAAAGGTTCTGTCCTTCTTAAGCACTCTCTGGTCCACCATGCCCAGAAGGAAGGCCTCTGTTTTTTTAGGTAAGGTAAATCTCAATACCTTTTTTAGTTCATTATGGATCATTTCCCAGAAGGCCTTCACTTTCGGGCAGGTCCACCAGAGATGGAAAAATGTCCCTTCCGCCTCTCCACATTTCCAACATTTGTTGTCAGACAGATGATATATCTTGGCTAACTTGACTGGGGTCATGTACCACCGGTATACCATTTTCATAATATTTTCCTTCAAGGCAGTACATGCCGTGAATTTCAAACCGGTGTTCCATAACCTTTCCCAGTCTGCAAACATAATGTTATGCCCCACATCCTGAGCCCATTTTATCATAGCGGATTTGACTGTCTCATCCTGTGTATTCCACTTAAGCAGCAAGTTATACATTCTCGAAAGTAGTTTACTTTTTGGTTCTAACAATTCAGTCTCTAATTTCGATTTTTCCACCTGGAATCCAACTTTTTTATCTATTTTAAATACCTCTTGAATTTGCGCATAGTGCAACCAATCTCGTACCTTAGTTTTCAATTTCTCCAAACTTAGCAACCTCCAATTGTCTCCAGTTTTTTCAATTATTTCCCAATATTTAGGCCAATGGGCCTCCATGTTAGGTCTCTTACGTGCCTTGGCCTCCACCGGTGAGAGCCACCTCGGAGTTTTACTCTCCAATAAGTCTTTGTATTTTATCCAGACCCTCCAAATTGCTCTTCTGACAATATGGTTTTTAAACAGTTTGTGCACTTTGACCTTGTCATACCACAAATATGCATGCCACCCAAACGCATTGTCAAACCCTTCCAGATCCAGGACATCAGTGTTCTCCAATAAAATCCAATCTTTCAACCAGCAGATGGTGTTTCCTGCTTGGCAGGGGGTTGGACTCGATGGCCCTTGTTGTCTCTTCCAACTCTATGATTCTATGATTCTATGATCCCAGGTGCAATCTTCAGCATCTCCAGGTAGAGGCGGACTGTGGAAGTGACCGTGTCCAAAATGCTGGAGTGGCACTGCTAGTCAGTGTAGACAACAATTAAACTTCCGGTTGGCCGCATGATGAATGGCGGATGAGAGCTCTTTCGGATGAAAGAGCCCAGTGCTTTGAAGATTGGGGTGACCGCGAGAGTGTCGCGGAACCCCCCAAAAAACTCAGATTGAGCGTTCTGAGGACCTAGTGTTCCGGCGCGTACCCATTGCGACTCCCCTGCTCCCCAGTAAGCTCTAATACCGGGGAGCTCCCCTGCTCCCCGGTATGCCACTACAGCTGCAAGACTTTTATTAGCCAAAAACTGAAAATTGCAAGAAATACCAACAACAGACGATTGGCAGATGAAGATGTTGGATTTTTTGGAGCTGGCTGACCTGACTGGAAGAATCCACGACCAGAAAGAGGAGGAGACACAAGAGGATTGGAAGAAATTTAAAGAATATTTAGCTAAATATTATAATATAAGATAAATAGAAATTTATTGGAAGTAACAAATAGGCTTAGGGGTAGAATAAAAATATGTGGTAGTAAATATTAAGGATTAGAATAATAATAAAGGAGAAGAGGTTAGTTAATGAAAGGAGTTAATATTAAAAATATGAAGTTGGAAAACTTACACAGGTGATATAATGAAATTCAGATAGAGGGGATTTGAGGAAGTCCGTTATCAATGTTAAGAGATTTAGATATTTGAAGTAACAGTTTTCTTTTGTGTTTAGTTTATTGTCTTTGTTGCATATTTTGTTATGTTTTTTCTTTTTATTATGTGGAAAATCAATAAATTTGGGGGGGGGTGTAGACAACAATGAGCCAGATGGATTAAGCATCTGATTCAATACAAGGCAGTTTCCTATATCTGAATTCCTATATAAAACCTGAACGAATGGAAGCAGGCACTGAAGGGAACACATAGACTCAAGCAGACTTAAATAAACACAGCCCTGTTTCTCTGTTACAGCTTCTGCCCCACCTTTGCTGCCCTGGTAGTTACCATGTGAGTGAATATTCATAGGCACTCCCCTTCCTGCATTCTTCTCTCTTTACTCTCTCTTACCTCACTCACCAATTTGCCAGGAGTGGCCAAACAGATCTCCCCACCCCCCTTTCTGTGTAAGACCTAAGACACTTCAAATGGAAGAAAAATGGCTGTGAAAGGTCATTTAATAGACCTGGCCTTACCGTACTGACTGGCAGAGTCTGGAAGAGATTCAGTTTTCCTTCAGGGTAAAGAAAGAAAAGAAAAGAGAGCAAGAACACTCAAAAGTAATGAACTTCATCTCCTATAATCTTGAAGGAATTTTAGCTAGCATTCTGTCTCCAAATACCAGCTGCTGGGGAAGGACAGCCAGAGAAAGCTGTTATGCTCATGTCCTGCTTGTGGGCTTACTGGGGGAATCTAGTAGATCACTGTGAGAAATACATAGGGTTATCTAGTCCAGCATATATCCTATCATTTGATCTGTCTAGACTTCTACAGTCTTTGAGGAACTGAAGGAACCTCCTATAATCTAAAATCCTATATAGGAGGAACCTCCTATTATATCTGAGGAACTTTAGGTAGTTTTTTTTTGGGGGGGATATTAAGAGGTCAGTAATCTGGAAGCTTGACAAGCAGTTACAGGGTTTTTCTCCTCCACCATCTTCCCTGGATGAGACTCTCTGCCTATTTCTCACACATTTGTGGGTTTTACTCAAGGAATTTCAGTTTTGCGCTCTCTCTGTCAGATATTCAGAATGGAGACCTGCTTCAAGTGGACAAGCAGCAAGTCCACTTTGACTTTTAACATCAGTATTAGGAGCCATTTGCACTATACATTTAAAGCAATATCTTACCACTTTAAACTGTCATGGCTTCCCACAAGGAATCCTGGGAATTGTAGTTTGCTAGGGATGCGGAAAGTTATTGGGAGATCCCTGTTCCCCTCGCAGATCTGCAATGATCTGTGTGGTTTAACAATAAGCCCCTCTTCCCAGGCATTCTGAGAATGGCAGCTGTCTGATATTAGGTGTCTCCCCTTAACAGACAAAGGTTCCCATAATTATTTGGGGGAAGCCATGACTGTTTAAAGTGGTCTGACAGTACAGATGGGCTGTTAGAGTCGAGCAGCTGTGTGAGAAACAGCAGTTATTTATTGATTTAATTAATTAAATTTATTTCCTGCCCTTTCTCCCAAAGGAGCCTAAGGCAGCAATCCAATTAAGGAACGGCTGGTTTTCGGTATTGAATGCCATCCAAAGTGTGCATATATTGCTTTAAGCAGGGATGGGGACCTGTGGCCCTCCAGATGTTGCTGGACTACAGCTCCCATCATCCCTGACCATTGGCCATGCCTGATGGGATTGGTAGGAGTCCAATAACAGCTGGAGGTTTACAGATCCCCCCCATCCAAAGATTTAAGGATCACTAATGGCAGATGAAGTTGATGGACTACATGGAACTGGCGGAAATGACTGGCAGAATCCGAGACCAGGGAGAAGAGTCGGTGGAAGAAGATTGGAAAAAATTTAAAGACTATTTGCAGAAACACTGTAAAATTAATGAATGTTAGAAGGATGCTGGAATGAAGTTGTATGGCTTTAGCAGAAATCTTATAAAGAATTAAGTAAAAATAGATTGTTAATGGGCCAAAGGGGAAAAAGTAAGGTTAGATTTTGTTAAGATAAAATATAGGACAAAAACTGAGAAAGATGGAAAGGATTTGCTGAAATAGCTAATTGAACTAGAATACAAAAAGGGAGGTGTGAGGAGGTCGATGAAACAAGTAAATGAAATACAAGATATGGAAATATTGGATGTGTTTTTAATTGTTTCTGTTTTTGTTTTGTTAAGATAAGTAGTGTCTTTTGTTTTTTATGTATTGTTTTGCTTTGTTTAACTTTTTTCTGTAATCTTTGAACTCCTAATAAATATTATTTAAAAAAACAACAACAAATATTTAAGGATCACCTTCTCACACACCCCACCAGGTAGCTGTGCTTCCTGGGCTCCTAGTCCTTTGTAAGAAAAGGCTGGCAGGTTTGAGTTTCCCAGCAACATGGGTGGGGGAAGTGAACAATGACGGGCTCTGCACAAAGTGCACTTGGGACATTTCAGAGGGAAACAATTGCTAGCTGTCAAGAGCAGGCATCAGTGTGAAGTGGCCTAGAGGGATCACAGCCAGATTCTAGTGCAGAACAATCACCTGCGGCATGGCGCACAGCAGGAATTGTCAAGCAGTAATTTATTGGCAGATCAGCTCTTTACATTCCAGACTGCAGTAAGTCTGTGTCTCTCTTGCAGCAAATATCACAGGTGGATACGTGAGCTCGCAGGTGCAGAGGGAAGCTGCCCAATGCCTGGTCAGACTATTCGCCCATCTGACCCGCTATTGCCTTCTTGGACAGGCAGTGCATTTCCAGGATATTGGACAAAGGTCATTCCCATCACACCTACAGTTACAGATAGGTAGCCGTGTTGGTCTGCCATAGTCAAAACAAAACAAAAA
Organism: Podarcis gaigeae; assembly: GCF_964106915.1. NCBI lineage: Eukaryota > Metazoa > Chordata > Lepidosauria > Squamata > Lacertidae > Podarcis > Podarcis gaigeae. The sequence goes on along the minus strand of NC_139690.1, from coordinate 9,926,495 downwards.
TTCCTTCCAGTAGCACCTTAAAGACCAACTAAGTTAGTTCTTGGTATGAGCTTTCGTGTGTGCATGCACACGAAAAAGAAGTGTGCATGCACACGAAAAAGAAGTGTGCATGCACACGAAAGCTCATACCAATAACTAACTTAGTTGGTCTTTAAGGTGCTACTGGAAGGAATGTTTTTTGTTTTTCCCATCACACCTGCAAAGGATTGCCACCCGTCCCTAGAAAAATGAGATCGCCCCGTTTTTGGACAAAAGTGTTCCTTGTCCCATTTGGACTTCAATCGGGCACCTTCGTTCCCATATCCAACTTGGGCTGGCCCAAAATGGCAGTTGTGTCCCTGTTGGTGCAGCTGATGAGGAGCCCAGCTTGGCACAAGTAACAATAGAGAGAAGGGGGAAGGAGCAAACTCTTCTTCCTCACCCCTTCCTTCCTTTCCTCTCACTGGTCTAGCTAGATGTAGACCAGTGTAACTAGGGGACTCCTTTGGAAGACACACCTACAAGCAAAACCAGACATATATCGCTGCACAAAGGTATTATCTCTAGATAAAGTGTTGGGAAGGCAATAGCCAGTGTAGTGTAGTGGTTAAACACTCTGTTGAACTATGACCAGGGATACCAAGGCTCTAATCCAAGCTTCCTCAACCTCGGCCCTCCAGATGTTTGAGACTACAATTCCCATCATCCCTGACCACTGGTCCCACTAGCTAGGGATCATGGGAGTTGTAGGCCAAAAACATTTGGAGGGTCGAGGTTGAGGAAGCCTCCTCTAATCCCCTCTCAGCCATAAGTCTCACTGAGTGACCAATCACAATGTCTCAGCCTAACCTACCTCACAGGGGTGTTCTGAGGATAAAGTGAGAGGGGACCTTATATGTTCCTTGAGATAATTGGAGAAAAGGTGGGATAAAAATAAATGGCAGTGCAGCATACCTTATTTGCTTTTTTCCCTTATCAGTAAATTAGCATTAAAAATAATACTATTACTAATAACAATTTATAATAACTCTCCCCTCATTACAGAATAGAGACGAATTAATAAGCAAACAAATATGTGTCTGCAGTACAGACATGTTGGTTCTGTGGACGGCAAGAAACTGCTGGGATGAAAAGAAGCTCATCATAATTAGATTATGTCCCTGTTGTTTCAATCCTGAGCTTCTGCAGAACTATTTAAAATCCGTCCTTTTGCTTTCCTGTTGATAATGAGAAAGATAGGGAACAAGATCAAAGAAGCTGAAAGGGTGAGGAAACCTATCTATTTATGTGCAGACAAAGAAGTGGTTGTAGCAAGGAGAAGCGAGGAAGACAAGACAGCAGAGGCTCATACAGTTGCCTAAAATGTCAGTGTATTAAAACCATGGTATGCAAAGGGACATGGGTGGTGCTGTGGGTTAAACCACAGAGCCTAGGACTTGCCAATCAGAAGGTCGGTGGTTCGAATCCCCGCAATGGGGTGAGCTCGCATTTCTTGGTCCCTGCTCCGTCCCACCTAGCAGTTCGAAAGCATGTCAAAGTGCAAGTAGATAAATAGGTACTGCTCCGGCGGGAAGGTAAACGGCGTTTCTGTTGGTTCGCCAGAAGCAGCTTAGTCATGCTGACCACATGACCCGGAAGCTGTATGCTGGCTCCCTTGGCCAATAAAGTGAGATGAGCGCCGCAACCCTAGAGTCGGCCATGACTGGACCTAATGGTCAGGGGTCCCTTTACTTTTACCTTATGCAAAGGGCTGGGCACGCATAGAGGCCTACATATTTCAGTGGAACATCCTTGGTTGTAGCGATCTATGTGGAGGTTTTAAGGACATAAGAATGACTTACTGGATCAGGCCAATGGCCTGTCTAGTCCAGCATTCTGTTCTCCCAGTAGCCAACCAGATACTCATGGGATGCGTAGAAACAGGATCCGAGGACAACAGCACTCTCCCTGCTTGTGATGCTCACAAACTGGTATTCAGGGGCATACCGTCTATGACATTGAGGTGTGTGGGGTGTTAGGGGAGGGGTAGTAACTTTGGTGGGGGACTACCTTCTGGGGTAGCTTTTCCACCTTTGGTCCCCACCTATCATATAGCTCTCACCTGTGGCTCCCAGCTGTCAGCATGCAACAGTGTCCACACTCCAGGAAACAACTTTGACTGGCTGGCTAAACCAGGTGAAGGTAGCCAATGGATCTCAAAACATCAGAGAGTTAGGGAGAAGACAGACTGAAGTGGATTGAGCAGACAAGACCAACCGTGGGTCAAATGGTCATGTTTCTGCACATGCTGTGGGTGAAAGTAAGGGGTGGATCGACCTGGGAAGGCAGCCCATCTAGGAGAAGGAAACCTCTAATCCCAAACCTCCACTGCCTTGCAGGATATATTCAGTAGAAGAAAAAGCTAAGGAGCAAACCCTACACAAATCCAGTGGTGTCCCCAAGATGGTTGGATGGTGCCTTGTACACCTTCCAGCACCTCCTGCAGCCAAGCTGGTGCCAAACGTATTGGTCTACTTTCCTTTGGACGACATCAGTGAGGCTGAGGGGGTTGGGTCTTGTTGTCTGGACAGCCCAGGACCTTCATACACACAAAGCCCAGGTTTGCGTCCTGGGAGGTCACTTTGGTGCTGCTAACTTAGTGGTTTGACTTCACTCCTGGAGGCGCACTCCATTGCTTCTTGAGACAGACAGATGTCAACAACAACTGCCTACGACAGTGGAGGTAGGACTTCTCTTTAACCAATTAAGGCATGGATGCTAGCAGCCAGTTCAACAGCTGGTTGAAAAGCCAAGGCTGACTAACCACACTCTGCCAACCCCATCAGGGGTTTGGCTGGGTTTCAGAGGAAGCTCATGAACTCAGGCCATTTTCATCACAAGCAGTCAGGCAATCCTATAGCTTAAAACTTAGAATATTGCCTATAAAAGGTACTAAACTGATAATAAATTTATTTTCCTGGCTGTTTTGGATCCCTTTTGATTCCCCTTCTCTTGATTAGGCTGGTCTTTCAAACCATTATATATTATGTAGTCCATCTCCTGATCCCCACCATGGAAAGATAGGCAGAGATACCTATGTTTCAGTTCCCAGCTGTGAAAATACTTTGCTAAGGAATTTATTCTGCCCATGGGGCTTTATTCATTTATCATTGCAGTAAATCTATTTTCCATTCTCAGGAATTCTGTTTCAGAAGATGTTAACAGCGCAAGAGAATGAGCTCCTGCTCTGGCTCCTGTTCTTCTTTGCTAGTTTAAAAAATATACAACACAATCCTGTTGTCTGGAGTTCCATGCTGTAATTTAAGTCCTAGAGAATCCAAGCAGACTGTTTTCCCTGGAAACATTTTGTGAGATGGCTTTTCTCCTTCTGGTACCTCCTTTGTGATTCTTTCTGTCTTTCTTGATAGCCTGAAACAGCCTTCAACTGCCAAATAGATTTTGATCCTGATACGGAGCTTCTAAGAACACAGATGCAGGCGTTTTCTGCTACAACTGAAACTGTACCCAAATACCAATTTTCTCCACCAACATCCCAGTAATACTGCATGATTAGCTCAGGTCACATATGATACCAAGCCATATTTCAGCATTACACGAACAAGCCTTGGGATTGTGTGTTTCCTCTCCCTGCTGGCGTCCTTCCTTCCTGCTTCACAATAAAACCAGAGTTTTTCACAATCACCAAAGCAGAAAACAATGGTTTGTCCCCCAAGCCAAAGTTCAGAAGCATAACTGAATCAAGGGCCCCAATTCACCTATTGGATGTGAAGCACAACCATAGTTTACCAGTTCAGGTGTGATGGGAAACTCTGGTTTACCCTGAAACAGGGACAGAATCATAGCAGGTGAGAGGAGCAAGGGTTCTTCAGACACAAGGCATGCTCATGTAATGCCAGACCATGGTTTGACATTGCATGCCAACTGAGGTATAGTGCGTAAGATGCATCAAGTTCCAAATTAACATGAGATGGCTAGTTCACTGCAGGAAGAAGCAGATGACACAAGGGATCATCTCAAAAGTAATTTAGAATTGAGGGTACTGGAGACTGTGCACTTGGGCGTTCCATCACTAGCTGCTCCCTCTTACATCTGAGGTCATCAGATCACTGGTGACCCGACTTGTCTCTGGGGAAAAAAGCACTATTTGGGAAAAAGCCAAGAAACAAGGTAAAACCTGCAACCAAGAGGCTGATTGTACTGCAGCACATCTAGCCGGTGCCTTTCTCAGGCCACTGTCTCCGCACAGATACACCCTCTCCTTCCAGGTTGTACCACTCACTGGCCTTGCATCACATCTTCCTTGAGTGCTTTTGTCTACCTGGAAAGGAATCTTGAATACTTGCTTGTCTAGACGGAGGATAGAAGGGGTGTGTGTGTGTGTGTGTGTGTGTGTGTAGACATTAGCCTGTTGTACAAAGATGAATTAATTGCTCCATCCGTCTCTGCTCACCCCTGTGAAGCTGCCCAGAACACAGTCTTTCAGCTGAAAAAAATTCCCCGCCCCTGGGTCTGATGTCTAAATCAAATAAACTAAACCAAGGAAAGCTAGTGTGGTGTAGTGGTTAGTGTCAAACTAGGACCCAAGAGACCAAGTTTGGCTATGAATTTCAATAGGTAACCTAAGGCTAGTCACTGCCTCTAAGCCTAATCTACCTTACAGTGTTGTTGGTTGTGTTAACTGAGGAAAGGGAGAACCATGTGCTCCTTGGAGAAAAAGGTAGGGATATGAACACATTAAATAAATACAGTATTTATGCTATGCAAGGAGGGATATTGTACGAGGGTTGCAGCATGTGAGGTGGGGAGCGTTTGTTAGAAAGATGATGATTTCACAGTGATTCATCAAAGCTTTGAAAGGAAGAGGGGGAAATGAAAATCCCAAAACAAGAAGTGCAATGCACATGTATCTATCACCAGTCATCTCCAGAAAGGGTCAGATTCCTCCTTCGACTCCAGTTTCCTGGCTCCAAGCACTGCACTCAGATAGACGTTCCTGGTGAACAGAGCTGATATGTTGCCTTCCAAGAGACAAGCCCTCAAGGCTATCAGTGTATGTGCCTCTTGCACTGACTTTCTGTCAGAGGGACAGGGTTGTGGTGCTGGAGTGAAGGGAAGATCAGATAGATTCCCACCTCGCCTTGTTTTCCCCTCACTTTTTATGTACTTCATTTGTCTGTGAGTGAAGATTTGTCAGCCTAGTTCTTTGAAGGATCTGTACAGCTGGGGTGTGATATGACAGAGAAAGGGGTGGAGGAAACTTTGAGGTAGAATGCAAAGAGGAATCCCAACCATGTTGTTCCCAAAGAGATTCTATTTCCAGCAGAGCTGGCCCAAGACGCTTTGGAACCTGAGGCAAACCACAAAATGATGCCACACACACACACACACACACACACACACACACACACACACACCCTGCCGCTAGGGAAGAAGTGTGAAGATGTACATCAGTAGCAGGGGGGGGGGAAAACAAATATCTGTATCAGGATCTGCTGCCCCAGTGGATGCGGTCTCCTCACCTTGCCTAATATGGGTGGGCCAACCCTCATCTGCAGCTGTCCCTACAAGCCCAATAAGATGTGGGACCTGCCATGGAGGGACAGCTTCTAGGCTACTGCAAGACTCATGTAGGAGCTGACACAGCTCCTTGTAGCATCCATACATGAGATTGGATGGATGGATACAAGACGGGGCCTTCTCAGTGCTGGCACCAAGATTATAGAAAACTGTCACGGTAGAGATCCACTAGGTTTTGGATTGCTGCTGCTTTCCAGTTTTGGACTGCTGCTGAAGACCTTTTTATTTCAGTTGGTGTTGTTTAAAATGGTTGTTTTAGTCTCTTGCTTTAGCTTTTAAAATGCTGCCTGTTAGCACTGCCTTTTCAGCACTAAGCTGTTTTGGTCATTTTATACAGTAAAGTGGGGTAGACATTAAATAAAAACATTTCAGTCTCAGCTTGTGTATGGGTGCACATGTTCATGAAAAACACTTGACTTGTTGCTTTTTTTTTTTACACACTTGCTCAAGGACTGAATCATTCAGCAGTGAAATCGAATTGTTACAGAATACCTTTTACACACACACACACACACACACACACACACACACACACACGGGGGGGGGGGAGAGAAGTAATCTGCTCCTTTGCTAAAAGGAGGTGCTAGATGATGCTTTGTTCTAGGCAGTTTCCCATCTGCCCTGAAGGCTCTTAGCAGGAGCATTTTGCTGCTAGGCCGTCTCACTAGCACAAAGGGCTACACATTTCTGCATGTATCAACAGTGCATGCACCCACACAGGGGATTTCCAGACATTTATGGCTCTAGCCCACACCTGCTCAGCAGGTGGAAGTCAAGATTTGCACTGCAGGGCAAGACACCAGAAGCAAAACAGGAGCTTTGAGGAAGGAGAAACGTCAGTGGGAGGAGTGCTGGAAAGAGGGCCTTATAGATAATTGGTTGAAAACAAGTTGACTGTAAGAGGATGGACAAAGAAGAGGGGAAAAGGCATGTGACAACTTGGAAGCAGAAGATGGGATAAGTTCTCCAAACAGCTCCTTGGCAAAAATGCTGAGCTGAGAAGATTGGAACGGGTGACTTTAACAGTCCTTTGTGGAGACAAATGTTGGCTTTCACAGTATAGTGAGCTTACAGATGCCAAGGTGGCAGTTAGCAGGAGGAGGTAAAGAGAAATCAATGGGAGTGCTATACAGCACAGTCAGAACACAGCACTATTAGTAGCTTGCCTCATACCGAGGTCAGACCATTGCTCCATCTGGCTGAGTACAGACAACACTGACTGGTAGAGGCTCTCCAGTTTCAAACTGAGGTGTCCCTCCCAGCCCTACCTAAAGATGCAGAGGATTGGACCTGGGGCTTTCTGAACACACAGAATGTGCTCTACCACTGAACTATGTCCTTTCTCTCAGACTTACCTGCTGGCACACACAAACCAAGCAGGGCCAAACTCCCTGCCCATCAGCTGATATTTAGGGGGCTCAACCCTGGTGTCCAGCTGCAGGATCCAGCTGTATTGCTACCTACCCCACATGTGATGTTGCATATGAAGGCAAGTGGGAGGGTAGGGGCAGGTGAGTGTGGCTTCGAGAAAACATGGGGAGGCCAGGCAGAGATTCCCATCCTGGCTGTAAGATTAGCAGGAACAGAGGCACCGTAAGGGTACGCAGGCGAAGAATTAAGTGCCCAGATATAAGACCAGCCAGCCACACAGCTATAATAGGAACAAAGGTCAGCTCTGCGCACTTTACCAGAACGGCTAGCATAATAGCCTTTGTTGCAAGCCAAAAGTACCAAAAATTACGCTCTTGGTCAGTGCCAGCTATCTGTTTAGGAGAGCAATGGTAGCAATATCCATGCAGAAAAATGTTGGGCTATACAAGCATTTGACACTCAAGACCATGCAAAGATAGAGGCAATTCAGAGGAGAGAGAACCATTTGTAACAGAGATAGAGCAAGTTTGCAAGGACAACTGCACTTTGCTAAATATAAAGTATTAAAGAGAACGGGGGGGGGGGGCATCCATTTTATTCAGCCAGCAATATGTAGGATTAAAACTTATGCAGCCAGATGAGAAGGGACCAGTTACTCAGCTCTGTCTACTTGTCTACTGCTAGTGGTCTATGTGTGTTCATTCACATAAAAAACCGGAAGTGGTGATTTAAGATGACAGTTTAGTTCAAGAACTCAAGAGAGCAAGGAGCTGGCAGTCAACCACATTCCATCCCTGACACCTTGCCCTGTCCTTAGGCTTGGAATTAATAAGAGGGTGAAACGTAGCTCAAGTCCTTTGGCCCCACGCGGGAGATAACTGCAGCAGGCCTTGATGCCAAGCCAGAGCTTCAGGCACCTACAGCACATCTTCCTCCAAGCCAGTTAGCCGGAGGATGCTCTAACGGTCCAGCCCTCCTCCTGCAAAGTGATCTCGTCTGTTCCGTGCCCAGCAAGAAACAAGGCCAAGAAGAAAACAAAGCCAAACGATGCTTAGCTTTAATGCATAGGGTGGTGATTTGAAGCTCTGGCACAGGCCCAATTCCGAAAGCACCTCTGGCTTGGCCTGAAGCCAGCCAAAGGCGGAAGAGATACTGCTAGCCCATAATCCCAGCCTCCTCCTCCAGGGCTCCCCACGGTGCTCTTTGGCCACAGACAACTCGGCACCCAATTTCTCTCTTTGATTGTTAATATTTATGCAAGCTAACAGCAATCCCTCCTTTGCTTGTGGATCCGTCTTTGTTAGTGCCTGCATTTTCAGAATGCCCCCTTCACGTATCTGGGGCCTCCGCTCCAGCAGCCTCAGTGGTCGGGTTCAGATCCATTCTTCTCTTGCCTGGGAGTGGGGTGGGTGGGTGGTGTTTGTGCCCTCCGGCTCACACCACTGCTTTCTGCCTCATTAATCCCTTCTTGGCTCCCTGATGAATTTTCGAATCCAGCTTCCCTGTAAAAAAGGAAAGAAGCGGGGAGGAGGGGGGAGGAGTCTCATGAGTACTTGTTTTTAAAGGTTATTTGCAATGTAAATCAGCTGAAGGCAACAAGGTCTCCCCCTGTTAGTGTGCTGCTGTCACATCCAATTTTCCTGCTTCAGGAACCAGGCATTTCCAAACCCCACCGCTGTTGCCCTGTGACGCAAGGAGCTGTGAAGCATTGTGTCGAGTGGTGGAGAGAGAAAAAGAAATCCAGGGGCTTGGAGAGGGGAGTGCGGCTAGTGCTGCTGCTGCCACCACCTCCTCTGCTGTCGCAGCTGCAAAGAGGAAAGCAATCTCTGTTTGAGGGGAGGATACAAGCCAGCTGGTACACTCTGGGAAAGCTAAGGGACAATTGCCAGACATTTTGAAAGACGGGCGTGGGCAAGGCAGGCAAGTTTATCCAGGGCCGCGAGCAGAGAGAGGGCAGTAGAGCATCCTGGAAACAGGCATGGCCATTCTCAGGACAAAAGGCTTCGACACCTGTTAGTTAAGGGCACAGATAACAGCCTGAAAGCCCAGCATGCCAGGTGCTGTGATCCTGCAGTTCCGTCTCATCTTCTTTCCCTTGGAAACTCCAATCATGAGAACCTACTTACATTAATGGCAGCTTTGAAGTCACCTCCCTGGTTCGAGTTATTGGGCAGCAACCAAGCTCACTGGAAAGCCCTTGAAAAGCCACAATCTAATCTGCCACATAAGGCTGTAAGATCTGTGGATGAAGGGAGGGAGACAAACTAGACAGGTAGACAGACCCTGCCAGTGAAATTTTGTTGGCTGAAGAACAGGGTGAAAATGCTGCTGCTGATAAAATCCTGCACCACAGATAACACTTAGGATACAACAGGAGCCTGTGGGCAGCAGAGCAGGCTTTTGAGCTCCATCCTTAGCGAGAGGCCCTCGAGGCAGGTTTATGGGTGGGGAATCAAGTGTAGGTAATGTTATCACCTTAATGGGGGGAAAACCCTAGTTAGACTTATCCACGTTCCTGGATGCATAGTCCCATCTCAAAGACCATGAGCACTTCAGTCAAGAAACCCCCTTATAATAGAGAGCAGTGAAACCTCTATCCCAGCTATGGGAAGCAGAAAGCAATGGAAACCTACAACTCCGAAATGCGGTAGTGGCTGCTCTTTTCCATGAGAACCCACACCTGCAAGACGGAGCAACTGTAGAGGGAAGGAGAGGCACAGCAACATCTTTTCCGGTCAGGCCTGTACCCTGTGCCATCACTAGACCAGGAGTGGGGACCTTTTCATCTTGAGGGCTGCATTCCCTTCTGTGCAACCTTCTAGGGGCCCCTGCCCATGGCTGGTTGGGGCCAGAGGCAAAAGTGGGGGGAACAACACCTGCAAATTTTACCTTTGCACAGTAGGCTATGGCATCTACACACATTCTCATCCCTCTTTCCATCCAATCAGGGTTCAAGGACACATTCCAACTGGGTCACCCTGGATAGCTCAGTTGGTTAGAGCATTGTGCTGTTAACACCAAAGTTGAAAGGTTCAATGCCTGTATGGGGCAGATTCATATACCTGCATTGCAGGTGGTGGGACCAGATGATCCTCAGGGTCCTTTTCAACTCTACAATTCTATGAAGACATGAAGCAAGACCAGTGAGAGATGTGGCCTGAGTCCCAAAGGCCAGAAAGAGAGCCCTGCAGGGTTTAATTGGGCCCCTAGGGCCTGAAGTTCCCCACTTTGCACTAGAAGTGCGGCGGTGGTGGGTGGCTGAGAGATCAAGAGGAGCATAGGAATCTAGCAAGAACATCTCAGGGGCATGCCCTTGAACTGCTGAGAATAGTGAACACAAGCTATTAGGGCTCCTGAGCCAAGAAGCACCTGAGCCCTTCAGATCCTCTCAGACAGAGCTGTCAGAATCAATAGCCACAGTATTACTGGCTAAAACAGGATTAGCAATTCCTCTCTCCCCACTGCTAGCAAGATGGCACTGCCATCGTATGCAGCTCTGCACAGCAGATCAATTCAGCTTCTGTTGCCAAGATGGAACCAGTTCCAAATTCATATGAGCTCCCTGGCCAGGCTTGGATCAACTGCAGAGTCACTGACTCTAACAGTGAGGGGACAAGATGGAGGAGAGAGGGAGACCCAGCGACATATCAGTAAGCCCCTGCCCTTTATATCCAAGCCCTATCCTTTGTATTTACAGCTCAAGCATGCGCTCTGCCACCTCTTGTTTGATGCTATTTTGTACTCCTTAATCAGTTTGAAGCAGCAGCTGCCCTTGGCTCGCCGTCCATTGCTCTAGACAGGAACATTTGTCAAGAGGAGTCTGCTTGCATTGATCTCTCGGCTTGGTCAGGGCACCGGCTGACTTGAGACATACTCATCCATAACCAGCAGTTACTCATTAGCTGCCTCTGCACCCCTCAGACATGCACATGCTACTGTACAAGCTGAGCTAGACAAACTGATAGCTCATACTGTTCGGGACACCACTCAACTGAGCGTGGGAAACGGAGAGCGAGTCCATGCATAATGATGCCAAAGCGATTCCAATCAGGCAAAAGGAGTTGCCGGCTGGAGGTTCCCTACCCCTGACCTAACGTTTCCTTGCACTCACCACCAAACATCACCAGCCTTTCTCGGTTAAAAAGTTAACGTCCAAAATGGTAAAGGAACACATGCCAGACCCTTGATTTTGAGGTTGTTAAAATTCCAAGGTGTGTGATTAGATTTTTAACACAATATTCTTTTTTTTCCATTAAAAAATAACACTCAAAGCAGCTTAAGAACAAGAATTCTAAGCTGAAAAGAAAACCAGCCAAGTAGCCTGGGGTGGAGGAAGGACACAAAGGTGTGAGTAGGGAAAGCCTTACCTTTGACATACAGTGGTACCTCAGGTTACATACTCTTCAGGTTACAGACTCCACTAACCCAGAAATAGTGCTTCAGGTTAAGAACTTTGCTTCAGGCTGAGAACAGAAATCATGCTCTGGCGGCGCAGCACAGCAGCGGGAGGCCCCATTAGCTAAAGTGGTTTCAGGTTAAGAACGGACCCCCGGAATGAATTAAGTACTTAAAGCGAGGTACCACTGTACTTATGCAGAAATATAGTAGTATTTTCCTCCACAAAACAGCCAATCTGAACATGTAAGTTGGTCCCAAGATTAATAGCTGGGATGTGGAAAAGCCTGGTAAACCCCAATTTAAATGGGTAGCTGTTAAGGTCAACAGATATCCAAGGATGAAAGACTGTGTCTCAGGCGCAGGAAATCGATGGATTGTACTGCACATCTGCATGTCAAAGCAAAAATCAAAGCAATATCCTAATACTGCACCTTGGGACACCCACTAGCCCACTAGTATGCACTGTTCAAATATCTGTAGCATTCAGGATTTTCAACTTGCAGCATCCCGTCGTCCCTTTAAAAGTCTGCTATTGTGCCTGCATCTTTTATAATACAGGCAACAAAAAGATCTTTATGGATGGCACAGAATGGCCACTTCATGCTCAACCAACCATTTCATGCCCATGTCGTTCACAGAAATGAAGGTTTCCTCCAAGGCACACTCATATTGAGGCAAAAAATAAAGGTTGTTTCCTATGGTCCTGGCTTGACGTTCAGCAACAACTCTGCTTTATGGCAGAGAACCTCAGATCCTTGGCATGAAGTACCAAACCAGTCACATCAATACCAATTCTTGATGGATGCTTTTTACTTAGATACATGAAATCGTATTTCCAAATGCATTTCCCCACTGCTGCTTTCCTCAAATGCCATCCCATGTGATGTGTTCACCTGCAGTCCCACTTGGGGCAAACGTACCTTTCACAAGCCACCGAGCAGCACAGCAGAACATGTTTGCAAACCCATCTGCTTGAAAGGAGCAAACACAATGTGTGGGTGTGAGTGACAGGGTGGGGTGGGCAGCTTTTGCAAATCCAATTCAGATAAACAGGAGCTGCATGAGAGCCTGTTCACAAGCTCTTGTTCAATCCTTGCTAATTTCATTTGGACTTGAACTGATGGATCATATCCAAATGTGAGAAGATGTGAATGTTAGTCATTGTCTGAACTGGGCTGGCAAGGGATGCTGCAACAAGGAAACATTAACGTTGCCTGAATGGTTCAACTAGGCAAATGGATGCCATGAGAATAACGACTTTTGAGCTAATATCCACGCAGAATGGAACTCTTTCCTACTGCAGCTCTGCCACAGTAAAACAAACAACAGGGCATTGCTGTGATAACAGCTACAGGATTCTCCGTCCCATACCCTTATCACCAACTATTCTTGAATGGCCTGGAATGACCAACCACCACCACCCTCTCCCTGCAAACAACAAGCTTTCCTGTTGCCTAACCTCCCAAGAGGGAGAAAGCCTAGGGAAAGTGATGAGAGAGCAGGGGACTCAGGCGGCCTCTGGCACGGCAAACTCCTTCCAGTCTGTTAGGCTGATCCCTCCTCGAGCAGGAAACTGTCGCTTTGGAAAGGACAGACTGTGACACACTTGAGAAGGGTTTGTACTGGCAGCAGAAGTGCACATTCTGCTTCACAGAAGTGGGGGTGGGGGATCCCAACCTCACGCTTGGCTGTCTACTGCAAGCAGCAGAAGAGGAACCGGTTTGATGGACAGGCCTGGTGCCAGCACACAGATCCTTGGGCAGCTGCTAGGGCCCCAAGCAAGACCAACCACTGGCATCTGTCCTGTACACGCCCCCCCCCTTAAAAAAAGAAAAGCACTGGGCGCCTGGAAGCTGTTATTATAATTTCCCACAATGCCCTGAAGTGATGCTATGCTGGGGCATTGTGGGAAATTAAAAAAGCCGCTTCCAGCTGCTTAAACACTCATCTAGAGCACTGCTAGCACCTACCATGGGAGCCAGCCAAATTAGGAGAGGGCACTTTGCCAAGGACCCTTCAAAACTGGCCTTCTTGGTTAATGCCATTCATGCAGGACTTCCAACAGCAAACTCCTTTCTAGAATGCAAATGGATCCATCCACAGCGATGGAGGGCAGGCAAGACCCAGAAATGATCAGAGCCAAACCGAAAAGCTCTGAACATTTAAACCTGGTGCCTGCAGGAAGCTGATTTCGCAGTAAGTTCCCAAAACCACAATTCCAGCTCGTCTAGCCCTCCCCAATAAATACGTTGAGGTAAGCCTCCTTGCCAGGTGCATCCCTCTTAAGGGTTGTGCAGCCACAGCTGCCAAATCTGTTCCAACAGCAAGAGGCCCCCTCCCTTTGCGGGAAACAATGCTGTGGCATAAGCCAGGAAACCAACCCACATGAAGACATATTCAGCTCTGTTTCTACTGTAAACACAGGAGTGTGAATAATTTGCTCGCACTCTGTATATCCAAGGATGTACAATGAGAAAGAGGCAAAACACTACAGGGATACAATAGCAGTTTAACCATCAGTGGGGAATGGCAATGATTTTAAGCTACGCTTTCAAGGATTACACTAACATTGGCAGGGGAGGGGCTGTGTTGGTCCATGGGGTTGGGGGGGGGAATCTAACCAGGACACTATTTATTAGGACCAACTAAAAATGATAAAGAATTATGCCAGTTTTTGTCATTCACATTACCCTTCCTCACACTCAGTGCTGGTAGGGCACCAGCCTGCGACATGTTATAATCTTAAAATAATCTCTCTCTACGCCTAATCAGAACTCTCTGGGTCCTTTGAAAAGCAGAAAGCAGAAGAAAAAATATGCGGCAACACTTAATGGTAGACGAGGTACAGAATCAAAAGAAGCTAAATTGGGTAGTAATAGCTAGTGGTTGGAGGGCATTCCATTAGATGAAACCAAAGCCATTGCAAAGTCCTTTCAGCATGACATGGCCAGGAGCTAGAAAACATGCCAAGCCCTGAGTCACAACACACATGCCTCCCAGGCCCTCAGGCCAAAATATACAACACTCCATTGTTCTTCGCAGATTAGCTACCAGCTCACTAAACCCATTATGAGAAGCTATTGGCCTGGTTCAGACATAACAATCTTGGTCCAATATTGTCCAAACATGCCCCATAGACCCCTCTCCTTCCCTCAGGCTATTGTGGGTTGTTAAGCCAAAGTTTCCTGTGCCATCTGAACAAGGAAGCTCATTTAAACACTGCCTCCATTTGAAGCGGGATGCTCAAGGAGAAGAGGGGAGGGGCAGGAAAAACATGTGACTCATTCTGTCCAATAAACTATGGTTTATCGAACTCATATTCTTAACAGTTAAACCAGGCCAGCTAAAACCCAGCTGTCCAGAGTGGGCAGGATATAAATATAAATAATATAAATATAAATATAAATATAAATATAAATATAAATATAAATATAAATATAAATAATATAAATATATGTTACTGACGACCACTCCTTATGCAATAATTTGCCGTCTGGAAAGCCTGAAAGAAGGGAACCACCAGAAGGGCATTAACCAGTTTGTTGTTGTTGTTGTTTAGTCGTTTAGTCGTGTCCGACTCTTCGTGACCCCATGGACCAGAGAACGCCAGGCACCTCTGTCCTCCACTGCCTCCCGCAGTTTGCTCAAACTCATGCTGGTAACCTCGAAAACACTATCCAACCATCTCGTCCTCTGCCGTCCCCTTCTCCTTGTGCCCTCCATCTTTCCCAACATCAGGGTCTTCTCCAGGGAGTCTTCTCTTCTCATGAGGTGGCCAAAGTACTGGAGCCTCAGCTTCACAATCTGTCCTTCCAGTGAGCACTCAGGGTTGATTTCCTTCAGTATGGAGAGGTTTGATCTTCTTGCAGTCCATGGGACTCTCAAGAGTCTCCTCCAGCACCATAATTCAAAAGCATCAATTCTTCGGCGATCAGCCTTCTTTATGGTCCAGCTCTCACTTCCATACATCACTACTGGGAAAACCATAGCTTTAACTATACGAACCTTTGTTGGCAAGGTGATGTCTCTACTTCTCAAGATGCTGTCTAGGGAAGTAGAGACATCACCTTGCCAACAAAGGTGATTAACAAACAAAGGTGATTAACAAACAAAGGTGATTAACAAACATTAACCAGTTACACCCCCCCAAAAAAATGCCCTGCAATGTGGACTAGAGAAGTAGGGCTTACAGATTTTGTGTTTGCCTTTGATGGGAAACTTCAAAATCATCTCCTGGGCATTAGAACAGATGAAAACGAACGGAGAAGCTGACTCCTGGCTCATCTGTGGATACTAGAAAAGAACAAAACACACAAAATGGGTTAGCAACACCGCAGTGAATTATGAGAGAGAGAAAGAGAGAGAATTGAATGTCTAAAAGTTACACAGATCAGCAAAAATATGCTTGAAGCAGCATAGAGCAATTTAGAATTTAATTGCAGGGAACAGCTCGTTGGCCTTAAGAGCTCTTGAGGTTTATTCAGAGAATAGCCCAGGTGTAAGCGGACCTGCGCTGCATACAGACAAATTCAAGCAGCTAGTTCTTAAGACAGGAACTATATGCCTGGAAATAGAGCTTCTAAAATATCTTACATAACAGGGCTGCTGCTATAAGGGGACATGACCCCCTCAGGGAGATTCCATGCCACTAGCCTAAATTTTCCTTAAGTTTGTTAGCTTTCATTCAATAGCAAAAACAAAGAAAAAACGTAAGTCTTAGTAGCAGCAGTCTCCAGCCATTTTATGCAAAGATACCAGAAAAAAAAGCCTGCAGGTGGAATTCCATCTAATTGCTCAGTAGGAATCCTATCAGTGTTCTAGTCAGTGACACAGAATCACAGAATCATAGAATGAGCACAAAAGGAATTAGAATGGTCACTGACAGCTAGGCATTTATTTTAAAATTTTATAAAGTCAGACGCTGTGAATTTTAACACAGTTAAATAACCACCTTAGGCTACCTGGCTATTCTGCATTTCCAGCTTCACTCACACATGCCCTTAGGACTCTCTCATCACAAAATGTTTGCCTACAATTCTGTGACACGAAGGCATAGCTCTGTTTGATCGGGCAGTTTGATGTGGCAGAAGCCAGCCCTTCAGAATGCCCTATTTATGGCCGTGATCCTAGTCACATTTTCCTAGGAGTGAGCCTTATTGAGCTGAAAGGGACTTAACTTCAGAGTATTTACTTTCTTATTTATTTAATTAATTTACATCCTGCCCTTCAAGGAGTCTGTGGTGGCCAACACGTCAATAATTTAAAAATTACCAGAAAAATAATAATCTAAAAACAGTTATCGAAGGGTTGCCAGGAACAGTGTCTTTCAGCCGTCAGTACATGCAACTGAGCTGTAAAATGCAGCCACATGAAATATTAGCAGATCAAACATCCCCTGCAAGCTACTTTCAGATCTCCAAGGGGGACGCGGAATGGCACGCTCAGTACAGAACTTAACGCTTTCAGAAATCTGACTTTCACTTCTCACAAGGGGAGACCAGAAAGGGATGGACTCTTAGACAGACCTCACAACTGGCCTTTCCCACAGTATGATGAGCAGAGTCGGCCTGAGGACTAAACAGCAAAGGACACTGATGTGCGAGCTAGATCAAAGCAAACCTGCTAAATAAAGATGAACACAGAGAATCACTGGGGACCGAGTGATGAAAACCGAGTGACAAAAATGCCCAAGAGAAAAGGCGCTGGCTAAAGGCAACAAAGAGGTCCAATCTCAGTGGTTGAGCTCTTGCTCAGTATGTGCACACCACTGAAATGGGAATGGAGATTACAACTCCCATCATCCCTGATGACTGGCTATGCTGGTTGAAGCCAGTGGGTTCCAAGTTTCCCATCCTTGAATTAAAGGATGTCCGATAGCCAACCCAGAAATGTTTTCTAGCATACCAAGATCCCCCCCCCCCAAGTACTTAACAGAAGGGCTAGGTGGTTTTATTTATTTCTAACATTGCTACACTTCTCAACAGCAAAAAATTTCTCTGGGCAATTTACAAGAAAAAAAATTAGAAGTATAAAGTACAGCGTTAAGAATAAATCCAAAAATTCAGGACAAAACCAGGGGCAGAGTGGCACTGGTGCAATAGATCTAACAATATTTATGACTGAGAAGCCAGAGAAAAGAAAAAGCTATTCACCGGGCATCAAAAGCAATAACCCAGAAAAAAGGACGATTGGGGTTTCGGCAGGATCACTGAATGGGTTAACAAGTTATCAACAGCTGTACATACTTTGCACAGCAAATAAGTAGGTATTAAATGAGAACAGCAAAGCTAGGAAGTTTGTGTTATTACCAAGGGCTGCCTCTCTATACAATCATTATGCTTATCTCAAATGCACTTGAGTGTTGCACAGCAATGTCCAGAGTCCTTAGTCCAGATTGTACATCTTGCATTTCATGATGTTTGAGCCTCACTGATTCCCCCCTCCCCGATTTTCTCCATAAAGGTAAAGGGACCCCTGACCATTAGGTCTAGTCGTGGCCGACTCTGGGGTTGCAGAACTCATCTTTCCGCCAGAGCAGTCCCTATTCATCTACTTATTTATCTACTTACACTTTGACGTGCTTTCGAACTGCTAGGTTGGCAGGAGCAGGGATCGAGGTATGGGAGCTCACCCTGTTGCGGGGATTCAAACCGCCAACCTTCTGATCAGCAAGTCCTAGGCTCTGTGGTTTAACCCACAGCGTCACCCGCGTCATTTTCTCCATATCTGTGTATTATGTGTATACATCTGTGTCTGATGAGAAGGCTCTAGTCTTATAAAAGCTTCTGCCACAATAAACCTGAACATATATAAAGGAATAATAATAATAATAATAATAATAATAATAATAATAATAATAATTTATTATTTATACCCCGCCCATCTGGCTGGGCCTCCCCAGCCACTCTGGGCGGCTTCCATAAAAACCAAAAATACAATAAAATATCACACGTTAAAAACTTCCCTTAAGATGTCTTCTGAATGTCAGGTAGTTGTTTATCGCTTTGACATCTGCTGGAAGGGCGTTCCACAGGGTGGGCGCCACTACCGAGAAGGCCCTCTGCCTGGTTCCCTGCGCACCTTGTTGAGTTTGTATGATTTATGAAAAAAATAATGCAGCGGCATACATACGCTGCTTTTGCATAATTTCTGCTACTTCGGCGAGCCAGAAGTGGGCATGGTAAACGATATAGGACACCAGTGTCTTACTCTCTGAAAATCCAATGGGGAAAGGAGCATAGTTTAGTAGCAGAGCAAATGCTTTGCATACAGAAGATCCTGAGTTCAATTCCCAGAATCATAAAATCACAGAACTATGGTGTTGGAAGGGACCCGAGGGTCATCTAGTCCAACCCCCTGCAATGCAGGAATCTCAGTGAAAGCATCCATGACACATGGCCATCCAACCTCTGCTTAAAAACCTCCAAGGAAGGACAGTCCACAAACTCCTGAGGAAGACCTGAGACAGCTCCAGTTAAAAAGATCTTAGGTAGCAGGACTAGGGGAAACTTAAGGCTAATACAGTGGTACCTCGGGTTACAGATGCTTCAGGTTACATACGCTTCAGGTTACAGACTCTGTTAACCTAGAAATAGTACCTCCGGTTAAGAACTTTGCTTCAGGATGAGAACAGAAATCGTGCAGCGGCGGCGCAGCAGCAGCAGCAGGGGCCCCATTAGCTAAAGTGGTGCTTCAGGTTAAGAACAGTTTCAGGGTAAGAACAGACCTCCAGAACGAATTACGTTCTTAACCCGAGGTGCCACTGTACCCTGTAGAACAGCTGCTAGCCAGAGGAGAAAATACAGGGAAAGATGGGGCAATGGACCACAATACCTCAAGGACTGCCTCTTTCCATATGAACCTACCCAGACCCTGAGAACGAGCATCTGAGGCCCTTCTTTGTGTGCCTCGAGAGGTCCAGAGAATGGCAACACAAGAACGGGGCCTTCTCTGCAGTGGCTCCCCATCTGTGGAATGCTCTCCCCAGGGAAGTTCCTTTTTAAACAGGCCTTTAGTTGATCTGATTGACATCCTATATCCTTTTAAAATGGGGTTGGGGGGTTATTGGGTTGTTTTATTTTGACTACATATTTTGTGGTTTTATATTTTCATTTTGTTCTGTGAACCTCCCTGAGGCCTCTGGGTATAGGGCAGTATATAAATTCAATAAATCAACCTTCCCCCAACTTGGTGCCTTCCAGACGCTGTTGGACTACAACTCCCATCATGCCTGATGATTGTTATTGCTGGAGAAGGCTGCCTCAAGATAGGTAACCTCACAAGTGGCTTCCCTTGAGACGGATCCAGAAGCTGCCACTGCTGCAGAACCCTGCAGCCTACATGTTGAGTGGTGCGTCTGCATGTGCACACATTACACCTGTCTCAAGGGAAGGGTGCCGTCTGCTGATAAACTACTGGGCCATGTTTACATTCCAATTATTGACAAAGCCCCAAACAACTAAGAACCAGATGACATGAAAGATCACTGCCCCTTATGCAGAACAGTTCAATCACTGAGGTCATTAGGGAAACCCTGTTAGAAGCATAATGCCCCATAGACTGTTATAGGGCCGTGATCAAGAAGTGGGCTATATCTCCTGCTATATTAATCAGTACCTTAATCAGATACTGCTTACACATTTTCAAGTCCACCGCCACAGCCTTAAGGGCTAGAGCTTGTGGGGTTTTTTTTTATTTAAAAGAGAGAGAGAAAAAATCGAGGTTTTGTTATTCAGGACACCAAATTTGGTGCCCAATATCCAAACCAATGTTTGCGAGATGTGCAACATGCACGCAGCCCTGCTTCAGCCAGAAACCTGACCTTGGTTTACTGCTTGCTAAAAAAAAATCAGTAGCCAAAAAGCCATCTTCGAGAAGCATACTACTACTCAATGTATATAATTATGTCAGCGTGAAGTGCTCTCTCCTAATGCCAAAGTGCAATGGAAGGCAGAGGAGGGCAGGCAAATTGCACTCAGAGCTGTGGGGGATAGCAAAGAGCTCTCCCCATAGCCACTCGAAGCCCTTCTTCTTTACCAGTGCCTTCACTTTGCTAAAGCTTATCTTGGCAACTATCTGGGTCAGAAATGTGTGCTTTCCCCAGTGCTGGCACTCCAGCTGTGCGATGAGCAGCTGTAAGCGTGCATTAAAACTCATGCCTGCAGCCGGGAAACGGGTTTCTGCAGATGGCAGCGGATGAAGTGGGCTCCGGTCTGGGAAAGCTTCTGCCACAATAAATCTGTTAATCTCTAAAGGTGTCATGATGACACCTAAGCTGGCTTTGCTTTCAACATGGGGAATGCACATACCTCTCTGATCGCCAAGCAGTAAGGAAGCTTAGATACTAGGCCATTCAATTTGCTTCTCTTCGGCTGTCCCTGGCAGGAGATCTCCCCCATCCTCCCAAAAGCATGGGACAGTTTCCAGCTAGATGGAGCCATTCAATTCTTCCTTCCCTGGAATGCCTGCCATTAAACTGCTGGCATGCACACTTTTGCAAGCAGATACCAGCTGAATTGGTATATTTCAACACTTGGGCATCTCTGCTGTGTGCTGGAAGCGGATGCCACAGTGGAGAGTAACCAGTTGTTGCATAGATCCGCCATACCATGTGGCACAACATTCTAACCCAACTCTCCATTTTCTTCCTCTCCAAAAGATGCTAACTTCCTTCATCCAATCCATAATTTCTGTTATGCAATTCACTGCCACAAGATGAGGCAACAGCCTTTACATCAGGGACAGGGAACTTGGGGCCCTTCAGATGTTGCTGGACTATGACTCCCATCAGCTAATGACAAAATACCCAGTGGTCAAGGAAGATGGGAGCTGTAGTCCAGCAAGATTTGGAGGCCACAAATCTTTGGCTCTTGGTGTAGATATCTAAATAGAGACTCAAACTGTTACAGCTTTACCAAGCATAAGACTACACTTTGAGAAGCAGGGCAAAGCCAGCTGGCTTGAGCCAACATCCAATTTCTCCAACACAAAGTGAAGTAATGTTGCAGTGGGTACAACCAGCTGCTTGTGCAGATTCACAGAGTCAGTAAAGCAGAGCAGGGGAATCTGTAGCCCTCCAGATGTCAATGGACTCCATTGGCATGGCCAAAACTCAGGGATGAAGGGAACTGCAGCCCAGCACTACATCTAGAAGGCTTAATACAACAAGACCTCAGATATAGCTATCAATTTTTTTGTTTTGCCCTGGTTCCAAATCTCAGCTGCAGATTCACCACCAGGCTGCTGTCTTAAGGTAAAGGTAAAGGGACCCCTGACCATTAGGTCCAGTCGTGGCCAACTCTGGGGTCGTGGCGCTCATCTCGCTTTACTGGCCGAGGGAGCCGGCGTACAGCTTCCGGGTCATGTGGCCAGCATGACTAAGCCGCTTCTGGCGAACCAGAGCAGCGCACGGAAACGCCCTTTACCTTCCCGCCAGAGCGATACCTATTTATCTACTTGCACTTTGAGGTGCTTTCAAGCTGCTAGGTTGGCAGGAGCAGGGACCGAGCAATGGGAGCTCACCCCGTCGCAGGGATTCGAACCGCTGACCTTCTGATCAGCAAGTCCTAGGCTCTGTGGTTTAACCCACAGCGCCACCCGCGTCCCAGGCTGCCATCCTACACACCTGCAAAAACACTGATCAACATCTTACACAGGTGTAAGGATGAACAGGATGATGCCGATGACACCCTTCCAAGCACAATAATAAAACATTATATTGTGAATTCTCTAGAGGACTAGAAAAGGTCACATGTGCTAGAGAGGAATGCAGCGTTACTGTGCTTTATCTTTGGCTGGGTGTTTTGTGTGACACAAAGCATACAAACCATGCACACTATCTTGAGCTCCTTGGAGACCAGGTGGGATACAGGCACAGTGAATTAAAACAAACAAACCAGATCTCCTGGCCTATGCTCAGATAAAATAGAAAGGAAGAGACAACCAAGGTGGGATATAAAAAACAAACAATCAAATAAGGCAATAGCTCCAATGCATTCATTTAAAGCCACGGGGTGAGATTTTTAAAAGCCACACAGCCTGTGGTGTGAAAGTCTGCTAGGTCAAGCTGAGACAGGTGAGAAAGGAACTGTGCAAAACCACTGCCGCTAATAGTCATGGATTTGGTAATCAAAATGGCTTTGCTAAAAAGGAGGGGAAACCCACCCACACACACACACACTAACTGCCTCAACTGCTGAGGTTACAAACCACAGCCCTACTGTGCTGCTGAATGCAAGCAACATCTTCCCTGGAGGCTGTTGAGAGCTTCTATCTGCTGCTTGCAGATAACAGAAACATGCTGGCAAGTGGTTTGGCTGCTTTGAAGAGGAGATGGATGCATCTTAGCCAGGCTGCTTCATTTCCCTTTCATCTCGCACTTATGCAAGCTCCTTGTCACTCTTCACACTGCGCACCCTGAGCAGGAAATCAGTTGCAAGCATGATCAAGTCGGGAGTAGGAGCAAAGGAGGCACCTGGGGGGGGGGCAGGGGAGACAGCCCATGCCCCTCTCTCAACAAAAGGCTTGGCAAACAGTTCCAGGTCTATGCTACATATGTACATCCTTGCATAAGTTGGACACAGCTGGAACAACCCGGACTTTTCTCTTTTTTTATAGCCTATCATTGAAAAGGAAATATTTTCCAAGGCAGTTTACAAACACAAGCAATAAATAAAATAATAATAATAATAATAATAATAATAATAATAATAATCACTGAAAAGGTTCACAAAAAGAAAGCAGCAGCAGTGACAACAATTCATAGAATTGTAGAGTTGGAAGGGACCACGAGGGTCACCTAGTTCAACGCCCTGCAATGCAGGAATCTTTTGACCCACAGTGCTCTCGAACCCATGACCATGAGATTATGAGTCTCATGCTCTACCAAATGAGCGATCACATTAATGGGACTTTTTCAGTGAGTTGATAGTTCACATTTAAATGCTGGGCAAGATGCTGCAGCTCTGGAATTTATGCTATCGGGCAACACCCTCAACCGTCCATCCCTCTTTTCAATAAAGGGGGAATTAAGACTTACCCAACATGGTGCAAATTAGGCTTTTCCCCCCATCTAGTCTAACATACTGATTCCACCTCACCCAATTTTTTTTGCTTGTTTTGCTTAGACAAAGAGTTCTGTCGAACCTGAAAGCTCGCTCGCTTCCTAATATTT
Source organism: Podarcis gaigeae (assembly GCF_964106915.1). Classification (NCBI taxonomy): domain Eukaryota; kingdom Metazoa; phylum Chordata; class Lepidosauria; order Squamata; family Lacertidae; genus Podarcis; species Podarcis gaigeae. The sequence goes on along the minus strand of NC_139690.1, from coordinate 9,902,998 downwards.
CAGTTGGGCATTATGAAGGTGCTGCCTACTATTACTTTAGGATTTTTGTCCTAACGCAGCTATCTAGTTTAAAAATAAAATAAAACCCTAGTGTGTAGAATGTACGTGGATAACAACGGGTATAATTAGTTCTTGTTTCAGTTTTGATCTTCAGCTCTAAATGGCCTCCTCATTGCTTGAAAGCTGTGTATCCTCTTGGATAGTTGCTAGTTGTCTTCTATACGTAATTAATGAAAAGGGTGTGATTTATGCACACTTTTTTCTGAAAACAGGCAAAATGCTTTTAATTAAAGGCAACCAGACCAGATACTGAGCATATCTAGCCACACTGACATGTATTATTTATGGCATTGCTTACCAACAGAAAAATATAGCGGTATTATCTATTTTAACTCTGTAAGTACAGGCATAGAGATGTGACTGAATAAACATAAATGATGTGAAGGAGACATTTTCTCAAAATATATATGTTGGCTACTGAAATGAAATTATGGAAGCAATCCGCTCCCTTTTCAGGAATTAACGATGTCGTTTTTAATGAAAAAAGCACATAATATGATTTCTCTCAGGCTAGAGTTTTCTGGCATTCTGCATTGTTTTATCCAACAGTTGCGCAAGAGGAGGGAGGCCAGCATGCATCCAGAAACTGATCCACAGGACTGACCTGTGTTGAGCAGGAACTGGGAAGCTGTGGCACTTCAACTCTCACCAACCTCAACCAGCATGGCTGATGGTCAGGGATGTGGCACTGTGGTGCGGAGATTTATATTTGGACTCAAGTCCTTATAGGCTTCTTCCCAAGCATAAGATTACGTACGCTTTGTTTGAGAAGCAGAGTATAAAGCTAGCTAGTCTGAACTAGCATCCGGTTTCTCTAACACAAACTGTCTATTGGTTATCAGGATCTGCAGCAGAGAATCTATGGCCCTATAGATGTTGTTAAGACTACCCCTCCCATCATCCCTGACTATGGATCATGTAGCTTGGAGCAGATGGGAACCGGAGTCCAGCAGCAGCTCAAGAGCACCAATTTCCTACCTCTGATCAAGATGCTGGGCAGCTCTGCTGTGACATTTTTAAAACAACTGATGCATATTAATATATTTGCCTCTCATTTTCAAAAGCAGCCTTCTGGCTTCCAATGTAGAATGGCTTATATTCTATTCACCTCCTCCACTGCTGGGAGATTTATTTGTTTGGAGTCTAGCAAGAGCTGGAGAGTCACCAGTTCGCTAGCCAAGAGCCAGACCAATGCTCTGGTGTAATGTTTTATTTCCTTTTATTATTGTGCACACTCATTGCCTTTCTCCTTACTTATTCTCTCTCTCTCTCTCTCTCTCTCTCTCTCTGCCCCCCCTTTCTCAAATAAAGAGAATTTTCTCAAATAATCAGATCCCTGGGCTTGACTGGATTCTTATAACACCTGAGGGTTGGGTGTCCTTCCATGATGGCCAGGCTGTTTGGTTTCAAATTAATGGAAGATAAGGAAGGGAAGGGAGCTGAAGCAACTGGCAGGAGACCAGGAGCTTGGCTAGCAATCCTCCTGTTCCTGACTAAATAAACTGCAAAGTATTGGATGTCCCTCTGGTGGCAAGAAGAGAGCAAAGAGGCAGAAGGCACATCATTAAGAGCAACAGAGCTTCCCCTATGCTTTGGCACACAGGTAAGATCAAGGTTTGCTTTATATCAGGAGTGGAGAGTCTTCTGCCGTCTTAGGACCACATTACCCAGTGGAAAGCTATTGGGGACACATTCCAGGAATGGGCCAGAGCCATACACCATCTCATACCCTTAACCATATAGGTATTATAGGGACAGAACGACTCAAACTGTATAGAAATCTATTCATGTACAGCGGCAAGAATGTTGCTTGCCCAAAAATGGAAAGAAGAAGTCCCGATGAAAGAAGAATGGATACAAAAACTGATGGAATATGCAGAAATGGCATACAAAAAAAGAAAAAAAAGAAATCAAGATAGCAAACTTTTTATAAAAGAATGGAAATGATTTATGGAATATTTACAAACAAACTGCAAACAGATAAGAACATTGGCAGGATTATTGTAATAACCTGCAGTTTCATAAGAGTATATATTTAAAGCAGACAAATAAATGAGTAAATTAAATTAATTTGGATATGCAGAGAATATTTAAAATAAATTTAAGGAACTGCAGAAAAGGGGGGAAGGAAGTCAAGTCTTGAAATGTTAAAATTGAAAATCATAAATATTTTTTTTAAAAAAAACATATAGGTATTTCCCATGGAAGCAGAAACATATATTTAATTCTTAAACCTTCCATTCCTCCATAGACTTTATTTTACAAAGTGTGTTTAATAAATAAAAACAACAACAAATCATCCCCAACACCCTTTATTTGCCCTGACCATATAAAAGTCAAAAGCAACTTAGTATTTTCCACAGAAAAATTCTAAGAATGGCAGTGTGCACACTTTGCCATATATCAAAGCCCTTTTCCCCTCTCAGCTGCTGCCCACAGAACAGCTAATTGGCACAAGAGCACCCAGAAGGACAAGGTGAAATCCAGCTGCAAGCTGCTCCCAGCTAATGGCCTGGGCTGGGGTCCCCACCCATACTTTCTATATACACCTGTAATAGGTAGGTCTGTCAGTGGTTGAAGAGCTGGCTGCCTAGAAGAAGATAACCTGAAAGTCAGATAACCTGGCTTGAAGAATGCAAGACTTCAGAAAGTTTGCTCCATCAGAAGGAATCCAACATGTGTTATCAGCCAACCATTTGTGTCACATTTCTTTAGCATATTTACATCCTGCTGCCTTCCTTCAATCCGGAAACTCAATCATGGCGTCCCATCCAGGCAATGACCAGACCCAGATCTTCTTAACTTCAGTAAAGCGGTTGCGTCACATGCCCACAGGTGAGGTCCAGGAACATAACAAGGTTTCCCCACTGTGACAAAGCCATGTGTGGCTCTACACCACTGCTCAGCCACTCCCCACCTCAGAAGGAGGGTGGGGAATCCCCAACATAGAAGCATATTACATTGCCAACCAAATACGCCATATAATCCCATATATACTAGAAGATGAGACAAAACGATGGGTACGATGAGAGGGACACAATTGAAAATACCTGCACCACAACATACCCACTCCTCCCAAACAAACTAAAGAAAATTCCCACAACACTTAATAGGTACACACAGACCATGCTCAAAGCATGGAAAACACAAATAGGCAAACTATCCCCAACCCCATCCCCACTAATCCCCCTGGCGTACCACCCATTATTCCACCATGCAGCACAAAACCTCCAGATAAAAACCTGGCGAACCAAAGGCTTATATCGCCTAATAGACTTTTATAAAAAATAACAAACCCTTGTCAACACAAGAAATACAAGACAAACTAGAAGACACCCAAATGCCCTGGTTAACACAACACCAACTACAGTACATGCCCTCTTAAACAACCCAACAGTAAAATCAGCAGCAACTAGGCCCCTGACAACCTTCAAAAACCTCCTCCTAACAACAAAGGGAAACGGCAAAAGGACGGTATCCGCAATATACAAAATACTACTCCAAAATCCCGCAAATCCTCTAGACGCAATCAAAAAACAATGGGAGAATGACATAGGCTATGAAATTAACCCCACTCAATGGACCAGAATGTGGTGTAAACCCCCCTTTAAATCCATATCAACGAAAAGCAAAGAACTCGCTCTGAAACTCACCTACAGGTGGTACCAAACATCAAGGAAACTAGCGCTAATACACCCAGGAACCTCACCAAAATGCTGGAGAGGGTGCACCTCCACAGGCACATACCTCCACATGTGGTGGGAGTGTCCCAAAATCCAACTATTCTGGACAACAGCCATACAAGAAATATGTAAAATAACTAAGTAAGTATTAGAAATCACCCCAGAATTGGCCCTACTAAACACCTTCCAAGACAACAATGCTCAGCAGCCAGAAACACCATAACCAGACACTGGAGAGACCTGTCAGGAGTAAGCATGGACCAATGGTACCAAATAGTATGGGAAACAGCCCTACTAGAAAAATTAACTAATAAACTGAAACTGACACGGGGACAAACAGAAGAAGACACCTTCACCCCGGTATGGCTCCCCTTTATCACATACACAGCCCAACAGGACAATGACAATAATCCACCAACAGCATACAAATCAATATGGCTAACCTGACCCAAAACACCCACCCACCTCACTCACACACGAAAACAAAGATCACCACAGCCAATCACAAGCAAACAATCACACCCTAGGCCAACCCCAACCTCTCTCACCACCAAAGGAACACAAGTGAACAACACAAGCACGCTGACACCAAACTCTACATACATTAAGCATAATAGAAACACCGCTACCCGACCCCACCCCCATCCATCTCCCCTCCCTCCACCCCCTTTCTTTTTTTCTTTTTTTTCTTCTCCCCCTAATGCCTCAACAAATGAAACGGATTTGTAAAAATGTTACATGGGGGAAAAAATACGAGGCATTACACTTACACTGTAAAACAAGAAAACCCTTAATAAAATATTTTAAAAAATAAAATAAAAAAATGAAAAAAATAAAGACAGTGCTCCTTTCTGCAGAGCTCAACCCAATGCAGCCATATCCCAAACCATTACTCATGGAAGCAGTGATGGACTGTGCAAGGCTCTCCCACTCTAGAGTACTTCTCCAGGTGAATCATCATGGTCAGCTTCATCTTCTTGCCGGCAGGAAGGTACAGGTACCGCTGTACCTTTGAGCTAGCCTCCCATAACCTCGTGCCCTCTGGGTGTTTTGAACTACAACTCCCATCATGAAACAACAATATTCTCCTCGAAGAGCTGCACTTCCCAGATTTCCCTGGGAAGAGAAATCAATTGTTAAAGCACTCTGGGAACTGTAACTCTAGAAGGGAAAAAAGGTATCTCCTAACAACTCTCAGAACCCTTAAGAAACCAAGAGTTCCCAAGATACTCTGGGAAAAGCCACGCCTGTTTAAAGTGGCATCAGTGCTTTAAATGTACACTGCAGGAGGGGCCTAAGTTTAGGTACAATTATTTTTATTAAATTGATATACCACCCTTCATCCAAAGATCACAGAGCGGTTTACAGCATAAAAACACGAAATACATAACCTCATAACAAAAGAAAACCAGATATCCCATTACTAGATACATACAACCTATTAAATACAGGCCAGGAATGTGATAGTAAGAGGGATCCTTTGAAGCTCAGATACAAAGGCCACTTACTGAGCCTCCCTTGGAGAAAACAGTGAATGAAACACCAGGGTGTGGGTGGGTTCACAAACAGAAGATTTTGCCTCTATGCAGAACATTACCAAACATGGGTAAACAAGCAGTGGCGGCTGCTTTTGTCTGGTAGAGAAAGATCTCCCTCCCTGCCAACGGACTGCTATGAATCTACTAGGTGTGCTGGCCTAGCTGCAGCTGCCTCTGTAAATCAATAACCAACCAACTGGTTGCCAGGAGCCCTATTCAAAAAGGGATTTCCCTGACTCAGGACTGATTTGGTTAAACAAATACAGGTCACAACCGACATGGCTCTGAAAGAGAAGAGCGACGCTCAAAGCCACACACAAGGTTGAGAAGTGCACCCCCCCACACACACAGTCAGACACTCCCTCCCGCCTCTGCTTCCACCATAAGCTCGAGAACAGATCTATCCGAGAGGTATCATCTGCAACAAACCTGTGGCCTGTGTGCAGAAGACTTGCTTTAAATTTTAATTCATACTCTTTGTTTTATGGTGATTTCTCTTATGTTTCTGGAAAAGCAAGCTGTTGGTGCCTGCCCAACTCTACCAGAGGAACAGGTAGTTGCCTTAGAGCAGGGGTCAGCAACCTTTTTCAGCCAATGGGCCAGTCTACCGTCCCTCAGACCATGTGGTGGGCCAGACTATATTTTGAAAAAAATAATGAACGAATTCCTATGCCCCACAAATAACCCAGAGATGCATTTTAAATAAAAGCACACATTCTACTCATGTAAAAACACCAGGAAGGCCCCACACATAATCCAGAGGTGCATTTGAAATAAAAGGACACATTCTGCTCATGTAAAAACACGCTGATTCCCGGACCATCCGCGGACCAGATTAAGAAGGCAATTGGGCCACATTCAGCTACCCCTGCTGTAGAGAGAAGACCACAGAGCACAAGCGCTGCATGCAGAATGTCCCAAGTCTCAATTCCCTGGCCTAAAAGGACCAAGCAGCAAATGATGGAAAAGATTGCAGCCTGAAATATTGGACAGTGAAAACCTAAGACACAACACTGGGCAGGCTACATGGATAAATAGTCCTGACTTAGGATAAGGCAGGCTCCTATGCTTGAAGCAGCAGGACTTGAAAGGGACACTCACAGCCCCTTTGGAAACCTCCAGTCTGGAAAATCAGAGCAATAGCATAATTTTGCCACCCTACTGGGGGGAGGAAGGAGAAAGGAGGACCTTCATTTTTGCCAAAGGCAGCCAAATAATGCGCTCCAGCTTCAACACTCACAAAACCGAGCAGGTTGGGGGTTTTTTGGTGCTCACTCACCTGCTCCTTAAATTGCTCTTGCGACAAGCAGTCAATCAAGTCCACACAGCCAAGGAGGCAGCCAGAGGGATAATCTTTGGGAAATTCCAAATCTATGGCAAGCCGGAGAGAAAATTGTTAGGCAAGCTCAGGCATGTGATGCACGCCCTGCCATTCTCCACATGGTCTTGATTAGCCTTCGAGTGCCTTGCGTGAGCTCTCTCCACACTGTTTTATACAGCTAATTTCATGGTTTGGACAAAAGTACGTTTGCTTAGGGAAGCTTTTCTGATCCTGGGAAAAGCATTTCTCCACGAGGACCTTGGTCTCCCAAGGCCTTCTAATCTGCTCCATTAACATGCCTCCAGCCAGTGCAAAGATCAGCCCCAGGCCTTGCTGAGGTATTATCTAAGGTCAAAGGTTACATTCGGTCCAGGTTCACTGGCAAGAAGAACTCTAACTCTCTAATTGGTTAGAACACATTGTATGCAATTCAAATGCTGTATTCAGACTGAAGAATTTTGAGTTATTGCAGTATTTAAAATGAGAATGAGAAAAGGAAAATGTGAGGCAAAGGAGAAAAGAGCCAGTGGCAGCAGAATAAAGCTATAGCAGACTTCTTCAACTTTGGGTCCCCAGACGTTGTTGAACTTTATCCCTCATTATCCACAGCTGGTATAGCAAATGGCCCTGTTTTGATACCCCAGTTGTGTTTTCACACTGTAAGCCCCTTAGGAGACAGGGACCTGTCCTCTCATTCTTTTCATCTATGTGCACATATATGCACTATATAATCAGAACATGTATAGCAGTGATCACTCTGAAGCCCACAAACTAATTTTCATTTAGCCAGCTGGCCTCCTGACTCAGGTAAAAGGGCAGGCAATCCCAAGGTCTTAAGAGGTGGGAGGAGGGGGGAGGCTCACCTTTCCCAAGCAGTATTTTGTAGGTAGCCTCCTGCTCACAGATTTCCTGAGGGGATGGCCTTTTAGCTGTAGCTGCTATCCACAATCGACCCCGGTGTGATGTGTACCAAGTCCTGCCTTCTACCCTAGAGAGGGAGGAATAGAACAGAAACAGATTCAGTCTCCAAACATCCTCGGGACCCACATGATTCAGGGAACACTGAATTGCCATTCTAGTATCCAAGCTGTGTATTCTGGGGGAGGCAAACACCCTTGGCACAGACAGTCCTTTCAAAAGGAAGGCGCTAGTGACAGAATTAAAGTTGCAAGCTGAAAATCCATGAAAGGGCCTCAGGCATTAACAGACCAGCTTAAGGAATCATGATCTTCAAAGCACCAAAGTTTATACATTTCCCCATTTATCCATAAAGTGCTGACACATTTCCCCCCCAGCTACAATACACTGCCAGAAACAAACTTTTTACTTTTATTTCAAAGCTGACGTTCTCTGAACTCATCCTGGAGTCTTGCCATTCTGATGGCAATGATATATGAACAAAAGAAGAGCCAGCTGGGTCAGGCCATTAGCTCTTTCTAGTCCAGCATCCTGTTGTTACAGTGGACACCCAAATTCCTGCGGGAAACCCGCATGCAAAATTTGAGCACAAGATCACTCTCCTCTCTAGAGTGGCTTAACAATCATTCTCTTGAATGATTGAGCGAGTGGTTGCTGAACAACTCCAGGCACGCCTGGAAGAAGCGGACCACTTGGATCCCTTCCAGTCGGGATTCAGGCCTCATCATGGGACTGAAACTGCCTTGGTCACACTGGTCGATGATCTCCGGCGGGCTAGGGACAAAGGAGAGAGCTGTTTCCTAGTTCTGCTGGATCTCTCAGCGGCTTTTGAAACCATCGACCATAACATCCTTCTGGACCGTCTAGAGGGGCTGGGAGCTGGGGGCACTGTTATACAGTGGTTCTGCTCCTTCCTCCTGGGCCGTGTCCAGAAAGTGGTGGGGGGGGATGAGTGTTCAGACCCCTGGGCTCTCACTTGTGGGGTGCCTCAGGGTTCCGTCCTCTCCCCCATGCTTTTCAATATCTACATGCAGCTGCTGGGAGAGATCATCAGAGGGTTTGGGCTGGGTGTTCATCAGTATGCAGATGATACCCAGCTCTACCTCTCTTTTAAATCAGAACCGGTGAAGATCCTGTGTGAGTGTCTGGAGGCGGTTGGAGGTTGGATGGCGGCTAACAGATTGAGGTTGAATCCTGACAAGACAGAAGTACTGTTCTTGGGGGACAGCAGGCGGGCGTGTGTGGAGGACTCCCTGGTCCTGAATGGGGTAACTGTGCCCCTGAAGGACCAGGTGCGCAGCCTGGAGTCATTCTGGACTCACAGCTGTCCACGGAGGCACAGGTCAATTCTGTGTCCAGGGCAGCTGTTTACCAGCTCCATCTGGTATGCAGGCTGAGACCCTACCTGCCTGCGGACTGTCTTGCCAGAGTGGTGCATGCTCTGGTTATTTCTCGCTTGGACTACTACAATGCACTCTATGTGGGGCTACCTTTGAAGTTGACCCGGAAACTACAACTAATCCAGAATGCGGCAGCGAATCTGGTGACTGGGAGCGGCCACCGAGACCAAATAACACCGGTCTTGAAAGACCTACACTGGCTCCCAGTACGTTTCCGAGCACAATTCAAAGTGTTGGTGCTGACCTTTAAAGCCCTAAACAGCCTTGGTCCAGTATACCTGAAGGAGCGTCTCCACCCCCATCATTCAGCCCGGACACTGAGATCCAGCGCCGAGGGCCTTCTGGCGGTTCCCTCATTGCGAGATGTGAGGCTACAGGGAACCAGACAGAGGGCCTTTTCGGTAGTGGCGTCCGCCCTGTGGAACGCCCTCCCATCAGATGTCAAAGAGATAAAGAATTACCTGACATTCAGAAGACATCTTAAGGCAGCCCTGTTCAGGGAAGTTTTTAATATGTAATGCTGTACTGTTTTTAACACTGATTGGGAGCTGCCCAGAGTGGCTGGGGAAACTCAGCCAGATGGGCGGGGTATAAATAAATTATTATTATTATTATTATTATTATTATTATTATTACCCTGTGGAATGCCCTCCCATCAGATGTCAAAGAGAAAAATAACTACCAAACTTTTAGAAGACATCTAAAGGCAGCCCTGTTTAGGGAAGCTTTTAATGTTTTATAGGTTATTGTATTTTAGTCTTTTATTGGAAGCCGCCCAGAGTGGCTGGGGAAACCCAGCCAGATGGGCGGGGTATAAATAATAAATTATTATTATTATTACTCCCAAGTAAGTGTGGGAATTAGACCTCTGAGAGGGAAATAGGGGCTTCCCAATAATTCTCAGCATGCTTAAACTACAGTTCCTAGGATTCTTGTGAGGGGAACCATGACTGTTTAAAGTGACATGATGCTGCTTTAAAAGTATGGTGGGGATGGGGGCCTGAGAGTGTGAGTTGAGCAACAGTCAGTTTGTAAAAGAGCTGCTGAAGCCCAAGACTGCTTGGAAGAGCCATGCGGTCTCCACAGTCTCAAAAGCACAGGAGTCAGATACAGCAAGGAAGCAGTGAGGTGGTCCCCATATTAATTGATAAAATTTCTATCACCCCTTTTCTTTGAGGAGCTCAGGATGCTATAGGCGGCATGGGCCCTTGTTACCCGCTCCACAACTGAATGAATGAATGAACTTTATTACGGTCACAGACCAGGATAAAAAAACAACAACATATAAATAGAATAGCAGTTAGGATTTTTTTTTTTTAACTGATAAATGCTGGAGCAAATAAGGACGAAGAAACAAACTCCACAACTGTGTGAGGCAGCTTAGGCTACGAAACAGGGACTTGCCCAATGACACTTAGCTTGTTCCACAGCCAAGCAACAACCTGATCACATCAGAAGTGGTTTAATTAATAATAATAATAATAATAATAATAATAATATTTTCCCAGCCACTCTGGGCGGCTTACAGCATATCTAAAAACATAAAACATGAAGCAGTAGAAACCTCCCGATTGTCTCCAATGCTGCCTCAAAATAAATTCAAGGGTAACTCAAAACTCATTTTGCAACCATACCTGGACTTGAATACTCTGAATTGTATCTAATGTAACAGAAGTCCAATTGAAATTAGCAAATACAGGCAACAACCATTTTGTGCGGGGGTTCCATTCCCAGCTCCTGCACATGTCAGCAGAGCATGCATAAGCCCTGCACCACACCCCCATTCTGCCCTCCTCCAGGTTCAAAAAGACCTGTGCATCAGTTGGAGCCACCTAAAATGGCCACGGCCTGTATGACTAAGTTATAGCCATTAACAGATAGGTAGCCGTGTTGGTCTGTCATAGTCAAAACAAAAAAAATTCCTTCCAGTAGCACCTTAAAGACCAACTATGTTAGTTCTTGGTATGAGCTTTCGTGTGCATGCACACTGGTATCTGAAGAAGTGTGCATGCACACGAAAGCTCATACCAAGAACTAACTTAGTTGGTCTTTAAGGTGCTACTGGAAGGAATTTTTTTTTGTTATAGCCATTAACTTCAACAGATCTGCCCTGAGTGGGACTAGTGATAGATGCAGCCCTCAGTCTTTTGATCTACATTTAAGTGACTACAGCAGTTGTTCAAAAGGTTATTGCCTTTCCACCCAGAGGAATAGAGGAAAACACTGCCACCTAACACTTGAAATGGGAAGTGAAAATTTTAAGGCCAGAAGCCAGTAAGCATAGTATAGGTCAAAGTTAATCACTAGAAGCTGGTCCTTTAAAAAATATGTAACATTTAATTTTACTACACACTTTCTCCAAGAAGCTGACAGTTCCGAGCCCTTTTATCTTGACAGCACCCCTGCGAGACAGGCCAAGCAGGAATTTGAATCTGAGTCCCCAGGTCTAAGTTCAGTGCTCTAGCTGATGCATTAGATTCCTTTCACCCTCTGTTACATGAATAAGCCTTTACTGAAAATTAAGCCCCAAGGAATATTTCTGCAAGTGAAAGCTCTCCTTGTGTCTCTTATGTAGCAGCAAGGACAAAAGTGCCTCATGTTCCTGTTATTTACACACTGCAGTTACTGTCACAGAAAATTAAGAGGCTCTGGATAACGCTCATTAGATAAGACAGGCCACTCCATTTAAGGGAAAATCATCCTCAACAGATAACTGCACAAGAGTTTCCCTTAAACAAGCTGCTCCCTGTCTCAAATGCTCCCAGTTTCAGGTCTTCTGCTTACCTTTTGATCCCTTTGACCAGCAGTGAGGCCCAAGGCTGATGCATGCTAAGGCACCAGCCATCATCCGAGATCTCCTGTATCTCTCGGTCTTGAATTCGTAAGCGACTTCTTTCCAAACATGCCTCGCTTCCAGCCTCTGCAGAAGGGATATTTTTCCTGTGCAAACCAGTCTGCTCCACCCACTTAAAACAAGAACAACACACAAATAGGTTAACATTTCTCTATTTAAACTGCAAAACAGGGAGGTGTAAAAGTGTGTCTTGGGTGTTTTGTAGCTTGTAGGTTCTGTCAGGATCATCCTACTCGCGTGTAGGATCCTGGCAGAGACACATACCCGACTGGCATGTTCTCTCCCTCCTAGTCGGTCATTTGGGAGCTTCAAAAGCTTCCTCTAGCCTGAACATCACAGTGACTGATACCAAGAGGCATCAGCACACTTAAGGATCATGCACAGTATTAGCAGTTTGCAGAACAGACTCAGCAGCACAGCATTTTGACCAAACTACTTTATTTACATATAATACACTTGGAGCATTCTGATTCAGCTCCTTCCTCTTTCTCATCAGACAGCAAAGAGAAAGGACAAAGGACAATAGTCCTACATCACGGAACACAGTAGTATAAACATCCTGTCTCCGTCACTTCCCACTCTGTGGAATGAAAACATACACCGTCATGTGATTAAAACCAATCCCATGACTGCAAGCACGGAGCAAGAATCCTATCAGGTTCCAGGTGACAGCATTGCTTGTGACTCTTATACTGAGCCCAGACTCAAACCTCAACAAGTAATCCTCCAATGAGGACCCTGAAGATCTGGGGAAGCATACACAATCCCATGCAACTACAGTGGTACCTCGGGTTATAGACACTTCAGGTTACGTGTTTTCAGGTTGAGGACTGCGGGAAACCTGGAAGTACTGGAAAGGGTTACTTCTGGATTTTGCCACTTGCGCATGCACAGAAGCGCCAAATCGTGCTTTGCGTATGCACAGAAGCACCAAATCGCGCATGCACAGACACGGCATTGCAGGTTACGAACGCTTTGGGTTGCGGACGTGCCTCCATCACGGATTACATCCGCAACCCGAGGTTCCACTGTGCCAGAAGATCCTGCTGCCCAGGAATAATAGCAATTTATTAATTGCCCCAGTCACTGGGTGGCTTCCAACATATACAAAAGCATAAGAAAACCTCACTAGGCCTCCAACAGGAGATACCGTGGACAGACCCCATGGCTGGTTCTCTGCCTCACTAGTGGCAAAAGAGCCCTTGTTCAAGCAACACTATTTAGAGAATAAATGGCCAAAGTGTGCATTGCTGGACTCTGCTGTCGTATAAGTTACAGAAATAAAAAAAAATTAAAAGTTGAGATGTGTGTGAGAAAGGTTGAATGAGTGAAAGTCGGAATGTGAAAGTTGTGAGAAAAGGACAGAGTGACAGTTGTGAATGAGCTCATGCTATAGCTGTTAAGGACAAAGGAAGGAGGCAAAGATAAGAAAGTTGCTATGCCTTGTGATTAGAAGAAGCTAGTGAAAGGATTACTGCCATATATGGACATCACTGCCCCTTTGCTTGTAAATGTATGAATACTTGTGCTTTTTTCATATTTGGTGTACCACCCTTTCAACTACTTGCTGGCTGAAGCTGTGTTGTACTAGCTTTGCGACATCAGTTGCATCTGGAAGATCATAGGTTCCCCACCTGAGATCTAGAATTTTGTTAAGGAGGAAGAGTACTGACCACAGGAGCTGGCTGGAGAAGGTTTGGGTTCACCAAGACTCCGGATTCTTCATATTTTCCTTCAGGGTTCTGCTTTGGCTTGGTCAAGGTTCCCCTACTGATAGCTTCAATTGTTTCATCCAATCTGCAAGGAGAGCCAACCAGTTTTACGTTAAGTCTTTTCAACTACTCTGCACCTGTCCAACTGAAAATGCCTTTCCAGGCTCCCTTCACCTTCTTTGCTAAATGAAACTTCTTTGCTTGGAGAAAGATAGAAACACCGTGCATAAGTGCATTGGCTACACCAGTGTTTCCCAACCTTTTTTGGGCAAAGGCACACTTGTTTCATGAAAAAAAATCTCGAGGTACACCACCATTAGAAAATGTTTAAAAATTTAACTCTGTGCCTATATTGACTATATATAAAGTAACTCTCTTTAATAGGCATCAAATAAACACAAAGAAAGTACCGGTATTTTATAATTACGCACCTACTTTTTTTGGGGGGGGGAAATAAAGGAAAAAAATTTTTCCTTTATTTCCCCCCCCCAAAACCAGGTCGGGGAACAGTGGGATGGCGGTGCTGCGCCTCCCCGCTGTCCCCCGAGCTTGTGGGGCTGGCCCATGTCTGCCTGGCGCGAGGGGCGCTCTGCTTCAGGGCGCCCCGCGCATCGGGCGGCAGGCTACAGTCCGCAGCATGGGGAACCCTCTGTTTCAGGGCGCCCCACGCGCCCCCACGGGTGCGCAAGGCTTGCCAACACGAGCGCGGAGCACGGGGCGTCCTCCGAAGGGCGCCCCGTGCTCTGCGCCGCCCGCAAGCCTTGCGCTCCTGGGGGGCCAACACCAGCGCGGAGCACGGGGCGTCCTCCGAAGGAACGCCGCCATCCCGCTGTCCCCCGACTTGGTTAGAAGGCTGGCGGGGGGGGGGGGAGAGGCCTGCTTTTCCCCGTCGCCAGCCCCGCAAACTCGGGCGACAGCGGGAGAGGCGTAGCGCGCCCTTCCCGCTGTCCCCCGACTTGGCTAGAAGGCTGGCGGGGGGAGAAGCCTGCTCCTCCCCGTCGCCAGCCCCACAAACTCGGGAGACAGCGGGAGAGGCGTAGCGCGCCCACCCGCTGTCTCCCGACATGGTTTGGAGGCTGGCGGAGGGCTTCCTCCTCCCCCAGCCCCGCAAGCTCCCAGAGCTCTGGGTCCCATTCTGGGGGAGGGGGAAGCTCGGGCTTCCCCCGCCCCAGCCCCGCGTCTCCAGCCGGGAGACGGTCGCGCTTTAGCCCCGTGCGTGCTCTCCCAGCTGGAGAGGTGACGCGCGCCTATGGAGGCTCCTGCCATAGGCGCGCGTCACCTCTCCAGCCGGGAGAGGGTCGCGGGGGGCTGCTTTAGCCCCGTGCGTGCTCTCCCAGCTGGAGAGGTGACGCGCGCCTATGGAGGCTCCTGCCATAGGCGCGCGTCACCTCTCCAGCGGGGAGAGGGTCGCGGGGGGCTGCTTTAGCCCCGTGCGTGCTCTCCCAGCTGGAGAGGTGACGCGCGCCTATGGAGGCTCCTGCCATAAGCGCGTGTCACCTCTCCAGCGGGGAGAGGGTCGCGGGGGGCTGCTTTAGCCCCGTGCGTGCTAAAGCAGCCCCCCGCGACCCTCTCCCCGCTGGAGAGGTGACGCGCGCCTATGGCAGGAGCCTCCATAGGCGCGCATCACCTCTCCAGCTGGGAGAGCAGGCACGGGGCTAAAGCAGCCCGACTCGCCCGCCTCCCTCCCACGGCACACCCGGCAACTTCTCGCGGCACACTAGTGTGCCGCGGAACACCGGTTGGGAAACACTGGGCTACACAACTGTAGCAGACCTCCACCATAGGAATTGCAATGTCAGTGGTGAGGTGATAGAAAGACCAATTCATGAAATGCACCAACTGCCATGAAAGGTTAATGGACCCTCTGACTGCTGTAGGATTTCAACAATCAACAAGGGATGGCCAGCAACATGCAGCACTTGTGAGTTTTCCAGCAGCACGTGACTGGCTATTGTTAGAGACAGAAAGCTTGACTAGATGGACAGACCTTGGCCTAATTCAGCAAAGCAATTCTTCTTTTCACTCAAAGGAAAAGTTTAATGACCACTCAGTAAGCCAGTTTTTTTCTGGTGCAAGGGTCCTAGCAAACTAACCCTGATCTTAAATATTTTACGTGCGAGTCTATATTGTTAATAATGAAAAATGTTCCCAGGAGGTGCATTTAGGATCAGGATGAATGAGGCTAAGGTACTTCACCAAATCCTTACAGCACTGTGATTCAAGCCCTGCTCTATTTCACTTCAGGCTATTACATTCATCACTAGGAGCAGATGCAAAGAAGTGCCATCCTGGAAGCCTCGCCTGTTCAATTCCACACACACTCTATCCTTGTTTGTGCATGTGACTGTGATGTCACAAAACAAGAAGTGGAAGTGAGAAGACCATCAACAGTAAGAGCAAACTATTTGATTACAAGTCCTATTCCTAAAGGGGAGAAGGATGAGACAAGGGGGAAAGACCAGCCTCAAACATTACATCCATTTGACAAAAAAGGAGCAGTTGCTTCTGTAGCCACCAAGCTTTCCTCTTTGTCAAAAGTGAATCCACCACCCTGACCTACTGTGCCATGATACTCACTTGCTGTGATAGTCTGCCATGCCACCCTGTTCCTCCAGGATTTGCCGTCCGGCAAAGTCGATTGTGATCTTTTTGGAGAGTCGAGAAGCATGCCTCAGCTCCCGTAGCTCCTTCTCTCTCTTTTCCAGTACTTCCCTCTCCTGTTTTGAGAGCCACTGATTGGAGTCGGTAGCAAAGTAGTCGGACTCGTCATCGATGACTTGAGTTCGGCGCGCACTAGCATGCAAACCAGAAGACGGTCACCCAGCAGCCCCGAGGGAAACACAGTGTCATTACAAAGGACTGATTTGTTCATTTAGCCCTGCACAGTTTGCTTCAGGAGTGGGCAACCTGTGGCTCCTCATGCTCATTTCATGCAGCTCTCAGCTTATTCTCATGCAAGTGGAGGAAAGAAAGAAAGAAAGAAAGAAAGAAAGAAAGAAAGAAAGAAAGGCCTTGCAAACCTCTGGCTTTCATCTTGCTCAGTGCCTACATGTAGTTTGCAACAGGGATTGCAGCCCTCAAAAGACAAAAGGGGGGAATACCCCACCCCTCTCCAGGGGCTCAGGGAGAGGTCTTTCCCATCACCTGCTATCTGACCCCTTTTTTATCTGCAGGTGTCAGGGAACATAGGAAGCTGCCTTATACAGAGTCAGACCAGTGGTCCATTTGGCTTGGTTCTGTCTACAGATATACTGACTGGCAGCAGCTCTTCAGGGTATTAGACGGGGTTGTCTCTTAGCCTTACTTGGAGATGCTGGGGACTGAAACTTCTAGGATCTTCTGTATGCAAAGCAAGTGATCTGCCACTAAGCTATTACTACCTAACAGCCCATGATAGCATTTGTAAGTAAAGAATCAATCTGTGGGTACACACTGGATTCAAGAGAAATTGGATGGGAACTCTCTAAAGGGAGATCAGAATGTTTGGTAATTAATAATAATAATAATAATGATGATAATAATAATAATAATAATAATAATAATAATAATAATAATAAATTGATAAAAGATAAAACATTAAAGACTTCCCTAAACACACTAGCACACTACTTCTTGCCATGTAGCACAGAGATGATCTTTGATGTCAGATACTACAAGTCCTATATTCCTTTACTTATTTTCTTACATTTATAGTCCACCTTTTTCCTGGCATACACGTGGTTCCCAGGCCACACACACTCACTAGACCAGGCATCCCCAACCTGCGGCCCTCCAGATGTTTTGGCCTACAGCTCCCATGATCCCTAGCTAACCGGACCAGTGGTCAGGGGTTATGGGAATTGTAGTCCAAAACATCTGGAGGGCCGAAGGTTGGGGATGCCTGCACTAGACCCAATCCTGTCACGGCTAAAATGGCTGCTGTTTCTTTAATGCGAATAAAGCTGGGTCAGCATGACTCAGAGGCTTGCAGCAGGTTGTATATATATACTGAGAAATGTTAGTTTGGTGCTGAGGCTGGTGTTTGGGTTGGTTGGTTGATTGGTGCTGGTGTGTATAGTTGTTCAGTTGTGTTTTGCACAAAGACTTTTAAGAATAAAACTCTGCAAGGATATTCTCGTGGACTCTTTTTGTGCCGACAAGGAGACTGAGGAGACAAAGGGAGGTCAGAACCCTTTCCTTCTTTTTTTTTTTGCTTTTTTACAAACACTGACAAATCCTGCATAACGTCAGCAAGGCAGTGGCTCAGATGCCTTTGGACAACACCCTGGGGCAGTAAGAGACAACCAATGGCCAGTTGCTCATAACAACTGGCCATGGTGGCAGAAGAGGCTATTTTAGGGTAACACAACTGCTGCAGCCACACTGGGTGCCATGCTGCAGGGGGTGCCACAACTATGCTGTAGAACGGAGTGCAAGAGGGATGACGACGACTGAATTTTAGGGTCACACAGGGTGCCACTGAAATATGAGAGCCCAAAGTCTGGCAGCTGGGTTTAATAGGAGCTGCAATGCAGCAACATCTAGAGAGCTACAAGTTCCCCATCCCTAGTCTACAGCATGGGACAGAGGTGACCGAATGAACACTGCTTCACACATATGCTAGGGAGAGAAGCAAAGCAGGCACAGTTTTGATTCTCTCAATCTGAGGATCTGAAATTGTCAAATTCACCCCCTTGCTGGTGTTATCCTGCTAAAAGGCAAATCCAGCTAGTCGAGATTGAGCAATTGGCACAGTGGGCATCTTCACATCAAAGCTTTTAAAGAAAACCTCAAGGTTTTTCTGTCAAAAGCAACCTGTTGAGTAAAAAATGAAACCTGTGTGCTTTATACAAGAGAAAGTGCAAGAACAGGGCCAAGGACGGAAACTGCAAATATTAATATTGGAAATCAGTCCTCAAATCTTTAGAAGAGAGTTCAGCTTGTGGTTCAGGCTGCTCATAAAGAAGGATTGGAGAAACTTTCCTCACAGGAAGTCTTTGGATCTAGACACATGTCTAACTCGCTCTGTCACGTACCTTGTTTTGTCATACTCCAGCAGCTTGTCCTTGTGCTTCACAGCCACCTCCAGACCTGCCTTGAGTCGAGACTCCTGGCGGGGGAGTATGTCCTTGCCACTTATATCCACCTTTCCAGAACTCTCAGTGCCTGAAATCCACAAGAGTTCATTGCGACCTGCACTCCATGCATCAATTTACACATCCACCTGGCACAGATTACACTGGTGGCACTTTGAGAATAATTTCTGCACAGGCTTGCCTGTACACCAGCACACAAAGAGGGGATGGGGAACCTTTTCATCTGTCAAGGGATGCATTCCCTTGGCACATGGGGGGGGTGAAGCTGGTGGAGGATGTGGACCAGAGCCAAAAGTGGGCAAAGCCATCCCCCTTTCTCCCACATTTGCCCCCTGCCTTGCCACCCACATAAAATTGGGCTGGTAACCATTTGCTACTTGCTGCCCACTTCTGATATAAGATGAGGAAGAGAATCCAAACCACTTCCTCTGCAGAGGAACAAATGCTCCATTTGGAGGGAGCAGTTTGAATCCATGGCAAATAGAGCATTCATTTCCCCCTCAGCAGAAGAAGTGGTTTCAATCCAAATCAGACTTCTAAAGGTCTCTGATTGGCTCTGAAAGTGCATTTATAGTTGGGGACCAAGCAAGTCACTCAAATAAAAATGGTTGACAACAGCCACCAAAGACTGCTGCAAGTGCAACGTCCAGCCCAGCCAGGGTTATCCAGAAGGAAGTGGCGTTAAAACAACTTATGGACAGGACGCTTTTAACTACCCTTCTAAATAAAACTTAAAATGCGTAAGAAACATGTGTAAGAAAGGATTGCCTTCTTGCAAATCTTTAAAGTTAGCAAAATTCCCTGATCCTGCAAACAAGGATCAAGTCTCTCCCCCCCCCCCCAAAAAAAATAAGCTACCAACCTGCCAGGAGCTTCTTCAACAGCTTCTGGCTCTTGTTGGAATCTCGTTGCAAGACATCCTGCTCTTCTTTTGTGCACACCTAAAAGAGAATGGAGAACTATGAGATCTGCTCTCTCCATGCAGGAACACATGGCCATGCAACTGCCTTCTACGGTTGGCTCATCAGCACCATCTGCTGACTTGTATGCCGCTTTCCTACAGAATTATGCCTAAGGTGGCTCACCTCATTTCAAATGAACAATAAGTATAACAATTAAAAAAACCACACACATTGGAAACTAGAAATAATCATAGTATCTGTTATAGGTATGTATGTATGTATGTATGTATTTCCGTTTTTCGAGGTGCTTCGCAAGACGAATTTCCCTATGGGCTTGCTTCGCAAGATGAAAACGTCTTGCGAGTTCTTGCGAATTTTTTCCCTTTTTTCCCCTTTTTCTAAGCCACTAAGCCGCTAATAGCCGCTAAGCTGCTAATAGCGCTAAGCCGCTAATAGCCGTGCTTCGCAAGACGAAAAAACCGCAAGACGAAGAGACTTGCGGAACAAATTAATTTCGTCTTGCGAGGCACCACTGTATATATGTGTGTGTGTGTGTGTGTGTGTGTGTGTGTATCAGTTTATACAACCAATATATAAAATACAAGTAGCTAACCAAATTTAATAGCATAAACTGAACAGAAGACAGAATAATACTAACACAAAAATAGAATAGTAGCATCTAAAACATCACCATGTTCCAGATGACGCACCTGCACCCAATAGTTTGGGTCCAAGACTCACAATTTTCATACATCCAAAGACCCCCGTCCTCATCTAGCCCATTATTCTTCAAATGGCCCATTGGTCAAAACCCAATACTGGGTCACAGCCTGAGCTAAGGTGAGTCACACTAACAGCACTAGCACCATCTGAAAACATGATAATAAATTAAGAAGTGGGCCCACAAATACATATTTGGGCCACTGCTGATTCTAGCCCAGTGCTGTCTACACTGAGTGGCAGTGACTCCACAAGGTGTCAAGCAGCATCCCCCACCTCTGCTGCTCACAGGCTGCCATCTAGATCCAGAAAATGAAATTTCTACACACTATTAATAACACCTGTTATCAAGTGCCTATTTTTTTTCTAAGCACTGTGCATATATGAAAGGGCAGCCATAAGAAGATTTGAGGTCTTTGCTTCTCATGGCTCCCGTTTCAGATTGTACCTCAATTTGCTAGGTGGGGTTAATCCGTTGAACTCCACCTTTCACCTGCTCCCTGCTCAATACCAAAATCCACCAGGAGTTCTGAAATGCAGCTTCCATGACAGCCCTTGTAATTGTCCTGGAACTGCTTCTCATGGTACTGGTTTATGAAGTTTCAAAGCAAGATGTCAGGACATTAAATCAGCTTATGTCTGCGAGACAAACTATGTTTAGAATAAAACTTCAAAAGAAGGTCTAAGAACATGCATCCATGTCACATGAGAAGCAGCTCTCTCTTTGATGAGAGATTTAGATCTGAACAGCAAAGAGGGATAAGTCTTTCCTCTTTTCCCTGAGAAGTATAACAGAGATAGCTTAGTGCACTATACAGGATACTGAACAATATAGTGCTAAAGTGATATAATTAAGCAAGGTAGAAAATGAGGGGCAGACAAATAGATACAGGAGGTTGTTAACATACCAGTGTCCCACAGAATAAGCAAGGCCCAGAGCCTTCTTGCTCACAGACGATGCGCCCACATGTCAGACAGTTGTTGATGAGTTTGTGCTTCTGAGCCAGGCACTCGCAAGGGTGGCGCCCCGGGAGCATGACTGTCAGTTTGTCCTGACCCTCCTTCGTGTACAAATTGACGTATTTTGCCTTCTTCTTGCAGGAGGAGCTGCCACTGTTTATCTCCTGGGCCTAAGTTATGCGGAGGTGTTGCAGGAAGGGAGAAGAAAACACATTTCAGAGAACAAATGGCATGAGAATCTTCAGAACTGGAATGCCTTATCTATTTTTCCACTTCTTTTTCACCAACGTAAAGATTGCGGAAGGTTCCCTCGGGACAAAACAACCTAATCATTGTCCCCTCTTGCAGAGTTTGTTTGGTACTCAAGTTTTTTATGCCCCACCTACCAGGGAGGTCTTCCAGTTATCTCCAGCTTAACTTTATCAACTTACATTATCATGCAGGACGAGAAGAAGCCATGTAATCTGTATCATCGAATTATCATTATGAGAATAGGGAATCGTGGCAGCAGAACTATTTCTGCCAAGCACAGAACCATACAAACAACTTTCTGAGATTTGATTGCAAGGATTTGTCCTATGCCTTCATGAGATATGAACAGATCTTTAAGGCACCCTACTTGGGAGAAAGAAGAGAAAGCTGCCATGGCCCTCACGATGCCAAACAAACCTCCACTGTCAGTCCATACACCCCTGAATACCAGTTGCTAGAAATCAGAAGTGGGAAGAGTGTTGTTGCACTCGGGTTCTGGTGATGGGCTTCCCAGAAGCATCTGGTTGGTCACTGTGAGGACAGAAGGCTGGACTAGACTGGCCACTGGCCTGATCAGCAGGCTCTTCTTTTGTTCTTACTTCATTTGTGAGGGGCAGAACTTTGTATTCCCATTGCCTTGAAAAGACCCATGAGTCCATATGCTGGCTGGCAGAAGAGGGGAGGGCGAGCAACACCCACTCCATGTGCATCTGTCAGAAAGCTGGTAGCCAGTTGTGAGAGAGCAAGGAAACCAAAAGGTTGAATATGGGGTGGGGTGTCCATTGTATGAGTGTGGGGTGAGTTTAGTTAAGTGGGGAACCTCCTATGAGACAGGAAAGGATTTCTTAATGAAAGT
The DNA here is from genome assembly GCF_964106915.1 of Podarcis gaigeae. Lineage (NCBI taxonomy): Eukaryota > Metazoa > Chordata > Lepidosauria > Squamata > Lacertidae > Podarcis > Podarcis gaigeae. The sequence continues at coordinate 9,880,747 of NC_139690.1, read as the reverse complement.
TTAGAGGTGGCCATTGGAGAGGATGAAGTAAAGGAGCACCTAATTGGGATCTGGATTACATTTTATCAAATGGGTCTGCTAGGCTTTCATAAAATGTGCCGATATGATTTTTTAAATTGTACTTAAATATACACAGGAAATTGCTTTGAACAAACTGGAAAACAGGGTGTAAATTATTTAATAAATTGTGTAAAAAAAAAGGTTAGCGTGAATGTGCAGAATCAAAATGGTGGGAAATTTGCAAAGCCTAATTGTGTGTTAAAGCTGTTGGTCACAAGTGTTCCCACTGTATTCAATAAAAGAAACAGTGGCATACTCTTTTTAAAAATATACATATACATATATTTCTGGTTGTGAATAAAAATCTGAACACAAAAACCAATGCCTCAGCTATCTGGAAACAGTAGTCATCATCATCATCAACCTTTTATTCGACCGTCAGTCAGAAAAAAGTACATTTGTCAATACACAATTAAACATCCAGGAAGATTTTAGAGCTTAGCCAACACTAAAATGGGCTAAACAGATAGCCCCATGGAAACAGTAGTCACTTCATCCATTTCAATGGCTTTATTGACTGTGATTTTTATGGTAAAAGATTAGGCAACACTTATTCAGCTGCCAAGAGATCTGCTGAGATTACAGTACCATCTATCACAAAGGACCCTATGGAAAACTTTCCAGGAGAGGCAGGCAGCGAATACATTAGGGCCTGCTCTAGCTGGGCTATCTATTACCACCCGCCCTGTTAGAAGGATTCCAGGAGAGAAATGGAAGCAGATGAAGACCACCTCAGAGTTTGATCCAGCTAAATTGTACCCTCTCACCACTTTTAATGTTATTGCAAGTCAGCAAAACTTGGAAAACCTGGTGAGTGGAAAATATTTTTGAGAGAAAATAGCATGGACTGCATACTCTGGAAGACTTTGAGACAAACAAAGCAGTCTAAATGAGAAAGTATGCCATTAATCCTTTGTATTTTTAGCCACAGAAGAAAAAGGAACAGCACACACTGACTTTGCATATTTGTTTAAATTCTCAACAAGAAAAGTATGCAATAAATCAATAGTCAGAACTCCTTGAACTCTAATTTGGGCTTCAGGTGATTTCCCTTTTTAACTTTTCCTTAGGTCCTTAAAAAGCATGTGGAAAGATTCTGGTCACTGATGACAGATTTATTCGTGCATTCCATGATAAAAGATGAAACATTTGACTCTCCGAATAGCAGGCTCCTTATCAGTCCCTACAACTGAAATACAATGGCTCCTTTATGCTCTTCAAGTAAAAACTTACAACCAATGCGTTTTTGTTTTGAAGATTAGGCTTCTGTCTTTGGATAAAGCACCCACAAAGTCAATCTGACCCCATGGTGGACAACAAATGCACCTACCTTGGCTAAATCTAGTGGTGTTTTTACTTCCTCTACAGGCTGTTCAGCTTCAACATGAACAGGTGCTTCCTGTTTGTTTCTTCCTTTGCGTCTTCCCCTCTTGACTTGGTCTCCTGGCCGAAGAACCTCTGAGCTATCTAAAAGAGAATGTACAGTAAAGAAAAATTCAATAGCTCCTGCCACTCCTCTCCCCTTCCCCTTGTAACATTCACTTGCTCTCTGCGCCACATCACTTGCCATCAGCACAAGTCAATGTGCAACAATTTACCATCAGCACCTTTCTCGAGGAGCACCAAGAACAATTCAGATTAAGATCTCATATTTATCAATAATGAAACTGGATTCAGTGGTAACCTAAAAATGTTGCAATCTAGCAATCAAACAGTTATTTCTTCTACTTACTGCCTCATTATACTCCCACTTACCATCTTTTTTCCGATATATTGGCAAAGGGTCAGAAGTTGGCTGACAGGACTTTTGCCATCTGGCTACCAGCTCATCCACAAAGTGCTTCTTCTTGCCATCTGCCCCCTGGATTAGGTCAGTGACATAATCTCGAATCTCCTCCTCATCCTCAATAGACAAGATATATCTATAAAGGAACAGAAAGTGCAGAAGCTTGTAGGAGTGCCTTGTTCAAAAGACAAGATGAAGGCTAAACGCTTTTGCTACTTAATTTCTCAGCATGCTATTTGTATAATGAGACTTCCAAGGGCACTGGGGCAAAATAAAGAACTAAATGAGACAACATAGTAGCAAATTAGAGTTATGGCTGAATGCACAGGGAAACAATATACAAACTCCACACTCAGAAAGATCTGTGCACCCCCTTCTTATTGATTTAACAAAATTTATCTACCACTTGATTGCAAGAAAACCTCTAAGCAGTTTACAAACATTCTTGATAAAACAGTTAAAAGCAATATTATTATCTTATTATTTTTTATCCTATTATTTGAAACATGATTTATTATTAAGATTTTTTTTTCTCCTAGTTAAAAAGAGACAGTCAAAAGCAGTGGTGCCCTAGGAACTGAGGTGCCAACAGGGCTGTCAGTTAGATAGGGGAGGGAGAAGGGAGGCATTCTAGCTTCTGCCTGTATTTTTAACAAGGTTTTGATTAGCAGAAATCAGCAGGTAGAGCACTTTACAGGACAGATATATGCAGCAGCTGCAACAATATATATGAAATTTGAATATTACATCACAAAATTAAAAAGAAAATACACCACCCATCGGTGGTGGTAAAAAGAAAATACACCACCCATATTAACAAAAATATGTTGTATAGAAAGTAAAATGTTACTAAAAAAAATGTTGCATATACATAAAATAAAGTTCTTTCATCCTTTGAGACTTCTGTCTCTTTCAGCGTGGGTCCTTCGTTTCCTCGATTACTGCATTTGCTGTAACAATTAACTTAAGATATATTGTCTATATTCTTTATACTAACTGACTGGCAACAGCTGTCATTGTCAACTCAAAATATCAGTATCACTCAATTAGGGCTGACACATGCTTATGCTCTCCCACCCTGCTGGGTTCCTATGCCTTTAACTGCTCACAGACAAATAGAAATACATTTGGTTTCTCCTGTCTGTGATAAATGGTCATCTATAGGACCTCCTTGGGGGACGCAGGTGGCGCTGTGGGTTAAAGCCTCAGCGCCTAGGACATGCCGATCGAAAGGTCGGCGGTTCGAATCCCTGCGGCGGGGTGCGCTCCCGCTGCTCAGTCCCAGCACCTGCCAACCTAGCAGTTCGAAAGCACCTCCGGGTGCAAGTAGATAAATAGGGACCGCTTACCAGCGGGAAGGTAAACGGCGTTTCCGTGTGCTGCGCTGGCTCGCCAGATGCAGCTTTGTCACGCTGGCCACGTGACCCGGAAGTGTCTCCGGACAGCGCTGGCCCCTGGCCTCTTAAGTGAGATGGGCGCACAACCCCAGAGTCTGTCAAGACTGGCCCGTATGGGCAGGGGTATCTTTACCTTTACCTTTATAGGACCTCCTTACTTGAACAAGTAGCATATAAAATTGAAGACACATGCATGCAATCTACAGTAATCTCCTAACTAGGTTGTTGTTGTTGAACTAATTGTAACTTTATTCTTAGAATCATAGAATTGTAGAGTTGGAAGGGACCCCAAGGGTCATCTAGTCAAACCCTCTGCAATGCAGGAATCTTAGCTGAAGGATCCATGACAGATGGCCATTCTTGTTTGTACTTTAACAGTACTTTTTACAGGCTGGGAGCAAAAGTTGCCAGGATTTTATTATTGTAAGTAAATAGATTTAACTGAACAGGACAAGCAGACATTCAACCGGCTTTAGAATAATATTTTCTAAAAAACCAGAAGATTTTCTTTTAGGAATTGTAAGTGCCAAAATTCCAAGTGACCAGAAGAGACTTTTTATGTATGCAACTACTGCTGCCTCGACCCTATTAACCCAGAGATGGAAAGCAGGCAGTTTCTTCCAGAGAAGAATGGCAGATTAAACCGATGGACTATCCAGAAACAGCAAAGCTGACCAGAAGAATCAGGAATCCAAAAATTTTAATAATAATGGGGAAAATATACAATTTATCTTTTAAAAAAAATTTGTAAACAATTAAAATTATTAGTAGGATTGGAATGATGCTCGTAGTTAAAAGTTGGACTATGGTTTTATTGGAAATTAAATAGAATTAGATTAACAGAGAAGGTGCAGGAGAAAAAGTTAACATAAAGACCCACAAAAGTGGAGGGGGTTAGCACAAGGGAACTTATGGAAATTGTTTTATTTGTTTGCTTGATGAAAATTTAAAAATAGTGATTAATGACGATTACATCAATTTATTGCCATTCTCCTTGCTTCCTGCCAATGCATTGTGTGGGTAGAATTCAGATTTGCTAGGAATTGTTTTTGCTATTTATTCTGCGTTTCTGTTTTTGAGGCTTTTTCGGATAATTTGTTTTTGTGACCATGTGGAACCCAGTTCAGCTACTGATTGATTGATTGATTGTGTGACTGCGGAAATGGATAAAATCCCCCACATCCAAGCAATGCCTATCATCAGTGCAGTAAGAAAAAAATTTAATTTTAATTTTTATCATCTGCAACGCTGTCTTATTTGTTTTATAGTATAGTACATTTATTATTGCTTTCATTTTATGGCTCAGTGGTCTCATTAGATAGTAAAATTCATGTTAAGTTGCTGTTTTAGGAGTTGTTTTTAAAAGTCTGGAACAGATTAATCCGTCTTGCATTACTTTCTATGGGAAAGCACGCCTTGATTTTGGAACGCTTTGGTTTTGGAACGGACTTCCAGAACGGATTATGTTTGAGAACCAAGGTATCACTGTAATAATAATAGTAACAGACATGTCAACTCCGGTGGCTGTACAGTGGACGCTCGGGTTGCGAACGTGATCCGTGTGAGAGGCACGTTCACAACCTGCAGTGCCGCGTATACGCACACACGGGTTGCGATTTGGTGCTTCTGCACATGTGCAAAGCGCAATTTAGTGCTTCTGCGCATGCGCTGAAACCCGGAAGTAACCCGTTCCGGTACTTCTGGGTTTCGGCACGTCCGTAACCCGAAAATGTGCACCTTGAAGCGTCTGTAACCCAAGGTATGACTGTATTGGCATTTCTGCCTCTCCTACAGCTGCTAAAACAGGCATAGGCAAACTCCAACCCTCCAGATGTTTAGGACTACAATTCCCATCATCCCTGACCCCTGGTTCTGTTAGCAAGGGATGATGGGGATTGTAGTCTGGAGGGTCGGAGTTTGCCTATGCCTGTGCTAAAGGCACAGGAGCCCCACCGGGCCTAGCGTCGGCCGCCTGCCAAGCGAAAAGGGGGCGACTCGCCTCTCCCTGTCACAACGCCGGCAGCACTTTCTCTCCACAACCACCGTGCGGGGTAACCGGCTCGGCGAATCGACCCTTTCCCCCTCCCCTCCCCTCCTCTCCCCTCAGCTCACTGGACAAGCTCCTCGCCGACATCCAGCCCGAAGCCGCCACGCAGCTGCCCCACACACCACGACACGAGCGCCCCAGCCGCGGCCTCCATCCCGGCTTCTGCCCGAGTTCCTCTCGGTGCTGGGGGAAGGAAAGAGGGGGTGCACCTTCTCCGTAAGCCGGCGGCACCTTGGTGCAACGCCGAACAATCTCGGCTCCGCAACTAGGGCTGTGCATCGATAGTTCCGGTTCTGATTTAATCCGGAAGAAGAGATCTTTGGGTCCGCTTAGCAGTCGTCAGTGGCCGTCAGGTCCCAGGACCGTCTTAGGAAAAAGATCCTAAAGACGGCGGGCACTAGAAGACCATTACTTAGAGTTTAAAATTGCTTATGTTGGGATCAGAGGTACAGCTGGGCAAAGTATGGTTTATCTAGGAGACAGAGTGATAGATAAGGGTGAAAGAGACTTGGATTTTCATTGTCTCTAAACCAGGAAGCAAACTGGGTGGGTGATCTTGAGCCAGTAATCCCATCTCATCCTAAACCTACCTCACAGGGTTGTAGTGAATATTTTTTTTTTTTAAAGAGTGTGTGCCTAAAAAGCCCCAGTTTAGCCTTTCCTTTAAGAGAATATGTTGTGAACCATTTGTCATTTGGGAAGTCTTTTTCCAGGCTTACAGTATCCCTTCTGAGGTGGAGTGTCTAAAATTTTACCCAGTTTTCCAAATTTATTTAAAATCCTCATTGTTAAGCCAGGATTGCAGATGACATTTTTATTGTCAGTCCCATTTCTAATAATAGCATGACATTTTACATTTTCATTGCCCCCCCCCAACTGAGAATGTCATTGATCCTAAAATCTCTTTGCAGTGCTTAGTCATTGCCAATTCAGACTCTTATCAACATACATGTAACGTTATAATATATTTTATGTTAGTCATTTATAACGTTTAGATCATTTTCTTGCTTCCTGCCAATGTGTTGTGTGAGTAGAATTCATATTTTTTTAGGAATTGTGAGTCCAAAACCCAGGCTTTATAGTTATTCAAAACAGGTTCATGTGAAGACGCCCATCATGATCTTGTTTATGCTCTCTCATAACTGGGATCCAGGAGGGAAGGTTGAAAACAAGGACAAGTGAGGGAGGGGGATATAACGAGCTTCCCTATACTAAGTCAGACCATTTAGTTCACCACTGTCTACACTGATGGGCAGCAGGGGACATTCCCAACCCTACTTGGAGGTGCTAAGGATTAAACCTAGGACCTCAGATACTCTACCACTGAGCTATGGTCCTTCCTGCTAGCAGACAGAGTTGTTGCCTAGCTACTTAAAAGATCTAAGGCCATGACATAAATTCTGCATAAAATGTGCACCTGCTTATCTGTATATACAGTATAGACACAAATGTAGGTCTCTGAGTAGATTAAGATGGTGGCTGGCTGGGGTCTCATCGGCACTGTGCTTTGCAGCATGTCTATCAGCCTTGTCAGCAATGTGAAAACATTGTTTTTAAAAGTTTTAAAAGGAAGTGTAGTGGGAGGTGATCTGGAGCCCAGTGCAAAAGACTCAGGGCCACAATGCTCCTGGGAAGGGGTAGATATGTAAAAGTTGGAATGTGTAAATTTGTCTTCTGGACAAGCCCAGAGTTAGAAGAAAGTTCAAACATAGCAAGTGGGTGCAGGAAAGAAAATGAGAGACAAATAAATGTGGCAGGGGGGAGAATAAGATAAATACATAGTGAAAAGAACAGGCAATCGTATGTATAGGTAATGAAGAAATTGAAGCAGAAAATTGGGATAAAAATCCCACAGAAGGAGATGCCATTCCCACAAGTTCTTACCCTGGTGCAGTTCCAAAGGCTCAGAGTTCTGCTCAAGTAGTTTCCATATTCTGCAAGGAGGGGGGGAAATGGTGCACTGTGTTGTGTGATGTTCCAACTGCCTTTCTTTTTTTTCACATACACAAAGGAGACAGTGATCTGTGGGCTGAGCTGGCCTTGAAACCAGCAGCAACACTAGCAGGGGAAAAAGGAGGCCTCCTGTGGTTTCCTTCCCTTCATATATTTCAAAGCATTGCCTGTGCCACTTGGTTAAAATGGCTGTATACCTCCTCTGTTACATATACAAAGAGTAACTGCTTGATTCGTGATTCACTGCTCTGAAGTGCTCTCTGGCCTGGTTCTAATCAGCCCAGTCTATAAAGCAATATTATTGTTACGTGCTAGAGTGTAAAGTTCAAAAAGACAAAAGCATTATTTTATCCTCTTTTTTTTTTGTCAATTCATATCAATTTTCTTTTGTGCATGTCACACATTGAGATATGACAGTAAGTTTCCTGTATAAAATGGGCTATTGAAACAGGAGCTGAAATAAATTTGGAACAAATGTATACATCTTAAGTAAGCAACATTTAATGTTACTACTGTATTCATATGCTAAATGTAGCAAGCAAATTTCGATTCCAAAGTCATTTTAGATGAATGGGAAGCACGTTTACCATTACCACATTTTCAGTACAGTCATACCTCGGGTTGAAGTAGCTTCGGGATGAATATATACGGGTTGCGCTCCGTAGCGACCCGGAAGTAACGGAGCACGTTACTTTCAGGTTTCGCCGCTCGCACATGCACAGACACTCAAAATGACGTCACGCGCATGCATGGAAGCGGCGAAACGTGACCCGCAGTCTTGCAGTCGCATGTTATGTTCGCTTCAGGATGTGAACGCGGCTCTGGAATGGATCCTGTACGCATCCAGAGGTACCACTGTACGTCTTAGTTCTAGCCAGCGGCGAAGGAAGGCGCTTGGGCGCCTGGGGTGGTGCGCCCAGGGGCAGGGCAAGCCGCCCATAGGGGCGGGACACACTGCAGGGCCTCCGGAGTCTGCCTGCCTCCTCCCACTCAGGCACCCTACAGCTGGGGGGGAGGCAGCAGGCAGACCGTTTGGGCAGCCTGGAACCTGTGTGGGCCCAAGCCACTGTGTCTCTCCCAGGAGGGACACGTGGCTAGAGCGCACTGCAGGGCCCGTGGTGAGTGCTGCCCGAGATTTTGTCACCCCCCTCAGTGGAGACATCCACCCCCTTCCTCCACCCCTGGTTCTACCCCCTACAAGCATATCACTACAGTCTGAAAACCACCCTGCTCTGAAAACTCCTTAGGAATTTCACTAGGATAGAGCTTTCCAAACTTTTCATGGTGGTGACACACTTTTTAGACATGCATCATTTTGCAACACAATAATTCAGTTTTACTAGCAAACCGCCAGAGGTTAAATTAACCTCTTTCCAGCCCTGGGAAGAGTGCGGGGAGTGTTCATATGACACACCTGTCAACTGCAGCCAACACATTAAATGTTTTGAAAGCTCTGCACTAGGAGGATAGTGGTGATTCTCTTCCTGTATTTAACTCATAGCAACCTGGTAAGGTAGGCAATGTGGATAGATAGCCACCCTGGCAATATATTCCACATGCCAAATGTTTAACCAGTGCAGTCGTCAACCCACTCAACTATACTGCCTACCAACTTTGAACTGTAGCAGCACAGTGCTTCTTTCCAAAATGGTTTGATTATTGTCTAGGGAAGGGTAGGTCCAAAGCCTGAAGTGGTCACTGTAGGAAACAACATGCTGGTACAGACAGCATTTGGTCTAATCTAGTAGGGCTCTTCTTATCTTCCTTATCCTGAAAATAATAATGTGAGAGTTAGCAACTTGTCCAAGGCTATGAAGTGAGCTTTGCGGAAGTTCATCCTAGATTCCATACACACACAAACAGTACTAACATCCCTCTCTAGCACACCTTGTGCCAGGTGTGCATTTAATATGCACACACAGGACAGAACATGGAAGAGAGATTGAATGAACGTTGCAGCTCACGCTGATTTCTCAACTACAGTCCAATTAAAGCTGGAGAGTAACTTTAGGTGGTGCACCAGGTCAACCAAATAAAAATTGGGCAGTGTTACATAGTGATGAAGTACTGTAGATCCGTTATGGTCTAAGAAGGGAATCCCTTTGTCCATGCAGGAACCAACATATTAATCTGTATCATCCTGACAGCACAGGAAGATGTATCTCAAAGGTCCTTTTTTGAGTGCATGCTGTTAAGTTCTGATTGATTGCCATGTGCAGGAGATGGGGCTTTCATAATGGTGGCCCCAAAACTAGTGTATTACCCCTGAATACCAATTGCTAGGAAACATGAGAGGGGGAGGGCTACTGTGCTCATGTCGTGATTGAGGACTTTGCAGATGTTAAACTAGTGGGTAGGTCTTTGGTTTGGTCCAGCAAGGCTCTTCTCAGGAGCTGCTTCCAGCTCTGGCATTTGGGTAGGCCTATTAATGGGTAACATTGATTTATACCACAATAGTTTGTGCCCCCAGAGACCTTCTTATACAGGTATTATTATTAATAATAATTATAATACCTTATTTGTACCTCTAATCTGTACATGCATTCTGCAGTGACTGTTTTTCTCTTGTACCTTGTGTCTCATGCTTTATATGTCGCTTTGTGAGGGCTTAAGCTACTGTAAAAAGTCACAACAAAATAGAAAAATAATAATATAATGCTTTCAAACCATTAGGTCATATTACACTTTAAACTGGAAGGATATTTCAAAATGAACATCTAAATGAGCATCTACATTAAGAGCTAGGAAATCCAAAATGTTAATGAATGTGTTGTAAGAAAAACTGTTTTATCTGCCCTGAACTAAAACTGTTAGCCATTAATAAAAAGCACCCTATTTCTCAGGTCTTGTATTAGAAGGACAGAAATAAATTGTCATATTTGACTGTACATTGTAGTGTTCCGACAATCAGTTTGTTTTGCTTTCTATCTCCAATGTGTTCTCTCTCTCTGTGTTATAGATTGCTTATCTTTTCCTCTTTCAGTCACTTTTGTGGTTCTGATGGAATGTGTTGCTTAAGGGCAGCTCATTCCACAACAAGCAAGTTAAATACAATTGTTATTCTTGTAATCTTGTTGCTGCAGATTACTACAATTACTCTTTGGTAAACGACACGACACTAAAGTGCTCTAAAACCAATTAAGTCAGTTTAACAAAATAATGGGAATGCCAAAGTGAGCTTAAATTGGCTTTATACCTAATTAGCTCAGCTGTATTTGGTTTTGAATGGAACCATTCAAGATAGATAATGGTAAGTATTTAGCACCTGTAAGGTTTGTATTCGGTAACAAGCAGGGATGCACACAGCTGAAATCAGGAAGGTGCTTATACCAGCTTTAATTCATGTTTAACTTTCATTTATAGTTCTAGTTACAGGTAGGTAGCCATGTTGGTCTGCCATAGTTGAAACAAGCAAACAAAAAATTCCTTACAGTAGCACCTTAGAGACCAACTAAGTTTGTTATTGGTACAGTATGAGCTTTCGTGTGCATGCAAACTTCTTCAGATATACTGAAACAGAAGTCACCAGACCCTTATATATAGTGAGAGGGCGGGGAGGGGTATTACTCAGAAGGGCGGTGGGAATGGGTGATTGGCTGATAGGTGTGGTAAACCTGTTGACGACTGTTAAGCACTGCAATTGGTCTTACAGGAAAAAGCAAGGGGTGAGATGGCTAAAAATAGCTTTATCCTGTATAATGAGATAAGAATCCAATGTCTCTATTCAGACCAGGTCTCTCCATGGTTTTACGTTTGGTAATAAGTTGCAATTCAGCAACTTCTTTCCAGTCTATTTCTGAAATTCTTTTGTAATAAGACAGCTACTTTGAGATCTTGTATAGAATGTCCTAGGAGATTGAAGTGTCCTCCTACTGGTTTCTCTGTCTTGTGATTCCTGATATCAGATTTATGTCCATTTATCCTTTGGCATAGGGTTTATGCGTCTAGTTGTAGAAGTCTCACTGAGTTTAGCGTGACTTGCTCCCAAGCATGGGAGAGCTTTACGTCTCTTGCAACGAAAGCACAAGTCTTGTGATACCTTAAAAGACTGACAAATCTATTTTTTTTAATTGAATTTATATACCGCCCTATACCTGAAGGTCTTAGGACGGTTCACAGAACAAAATCAGAATATAAAACCAGTCAAAATAAAAAGCAACCCAATAATGCCCCCTCCCAATTAATTATGGCATAAGCTCTCATTGACTAGTGACCATTTCAGTAGATACACAAAGTGTTGTTCTAAGTTCTATACACACGGGGTCAAATTCCAATGAAATGAAACAAAAGATAAACTGTAAGAATCAGGGCCGAATTTAGGTCTGATGAGGCCCTAAGCTACTGAAGGCAATGGGGCCCTTTAAATGTTCAGCTGACGTCTGTCAACAATTTTTTTTGTGTGTGTTGAATATATGCTATATGATAATTTATGGACCTAATAGGTATCTAAAGCCATTTGCATGTAACAAAATATGTATTTTATCAAAGTAATTGTTGAACTGAAACGCAATTAAAAAAAGGTATATTAAAACCACTGTTGCTGTATGTAGGTTTTATTTTGTTTTTTTATATTTTGGAAATGTACACTTTTTTTCCTTTAGTTTTTTTTTTTTGGGTCCCCAAGAGAGTGGAGCCCTAAGCTACAGCTTTTTTAGCTTATAGGTAAATCTGGCACTGGGAGAATACAGTTCTTAAACGTATACAGAATAACCTCAGTGCCTGCCCGCTTTCAGCAGCAGTCGTGGGTGAGACCACAACAATTCACCCGCTGCTGAGCCACTTCACACCACCAGTGTGACAAGGCACCCGCCGTCCCGATCCATGCCCAAACGGTCAGATATCGAACTTGCAGGGCAAGTTCTGAGTCAAAGGCTTTTGGAACGCCTTTTCTGAAGAATGAAAGGCGAGCGAGACCCATTCATCCCCCGCCGCGTTTCCCCCCTCCGCCACGCCCACGCGCAGCGGAGCAGCAATTCTGATTGGTCAGGCCGCGATTCGGAGAAAGGAGTTACATGTACCAAAGTTCTAAAAGCGACGGCGTTCTCTGATCAGAACGCCAGCCGCGGGTTTGCTTGCGATTGGCCAAACGGGTTTCCCGCCAGAGCCAATGGGAGCGGGGCGCGCGCGCGGGAAGGACAAAACTTGGCAGCTTGAAAGTCTCGGAAGCTAGAAGACTGCGCGGGTCTTTTATAGCGGGCGTTGCTGCTGCTGCTGCTGCTGCTGCATCTTGCAGTCTGATTCTGCTTTTGCGAGCGGCCGTTGCAGGATGGTGCGGACCAAGGCGGACTGCGGCGGGACCGGCGGAGCCTACCGGAAAGGTAGGGCATAGGTTTTAGTGTACTTGGGTTGCAAACTACTGTGCTCATCGTAGGGAAACCCGGCGTCCAACTTTTTCTCAGCCGTGCAATTGCGCCTGGGTGGTTTTTGCACGCTGTCATTCAGGCTAGCCTACTTTACAGGGTTGTTGTGAGAATGCAATGGAGGGAAGAGCAGAACCATGTGTCGCCCTGAGCATCTTTAGAGGAAGGAGGGCATTAAACTTTAGCCAAGTTTCTAAAGAGTTTTTTTTGTTTAGTTTTTTTTAAGTAGACGGGGAGAGTGAGTCTTGTTACTGGACCGGGATTTGGGGAGGGGGGGTAGAAGGTTGTTGGGAATATATTTGGAGTAGTTTGTCTTAAACCTGCTCGGATATTCGGACCGGCCCACTGCCTCCTGCATTCGTGGGGGGCGCTGGCCGTGGCAAGAAAATATTCGAAAGCATCGTTAGATAAAACTGCGGGTGCCTTTGCAGCTTTCTAGAACTAAGCTCCAGTTCTGGAGCCAGGTGGTGGAGCCGAGACTTGCATTACTCCTGCATTAACCTTGAAGCCCTGGGGAGATTTGAGTATGGCAAGTTGTGGGATGGTAGGAAATGAATAATCTTCAGCGTTTTATGGTTCCAAGTGTTTCCTGTGCATTAGCTGTGTTGCAATCCTTACCGCAAGATTAGTTGGCATTCTTTTTTTCCCCTACTTGGCCTTGGAAAGGTTGATGCTGAGATGGACTACCATAGGGCGGGATATAGGATTCGAAAGGGCCGTTGCCTTTGGCCAAGTGTCTTCTGCATGTTCCTTCCTAGTTAGCGGACATGATCTTATTGCATTGCAGGTGTGCTATGAGCTTCCGCTTTTAATTTCCTGTAGTGCTCTGGACACCTTATTTAGATACAATCTGGAGCATTGTGAGATCCATTAAACTGTTTTTTTTTAATCAGTTGGTGTTGGAGGCTTAGGGCAAATATCTGCACTATAAATGTCTTATTGGGACCTCTGCAGCAACCTATCCTAAGGTCAGCTAGTGAAATAACGGCCACATTCACATCAAACATTGAAAGCACCAGGATACCACTTTAAGCAGTCATGGTGCACCTCAAAGAATTCTGGGAGCTGTAGTTCAAGGGTGCTGAGAATTGTTAGAAGACCTGTATTCCACTCACAGAAGTACAATTCTCAATGTGGCTTAACCAATCCCTCTTTACATTGAAGGCTGGGAATTGTTAGTATCCCTTTATTCCCCTCTGAAAGCTATAACTCTCAGCATCCTTGACAAACTACAGCTCCCAGAATTATTTGGGGGAAACCATGACTGTTTAACAGTGGTATTACAGTACTTTAAATGTATTGTTGCACACCAACCCAATCTTTGAGCAGTTTGAGATTCCAGGAGTTCCAGGGTTTGTGTTTGCTTTTGGAATGAGGCACAGCAGACACTGTGGTGTCTTTAGAATAAATGGTTTATTTAGATCTCTATACAGCCTGAGCTTACCAGGTACACAGCATCAGCAATCTGAAGGGGTCTTCTTTCTCCCATAGCCACAGTCTTGGATCAAAACAGGACTCTCTTTTTAAAGTAACTTTTTATTGGGTTTTATAAACAGGAATTATAAATGATGCAGATAAATAGAGTAAGTCTCATGTAAGTTAAAAACCACAGAAATGGCACAATAAATTTGCAGGAATCTCTACAACATTATTATTGGTTAATGTACAAGTACTTGGTTCATAGTTTAAATAAAAATTATAACAAAAAGGAAACAGTTTAAAACAGACAACATTCAGCATCCCACAGCTAAAACGCCTAATCAGGGGGCCTTTTGACTTTCTAACTAACAGATAGTTGAGGGAGGGGGCCCCACCCATTTGCCTTCTGGCACAGAGCCACTCCTCTTGTTCTCATACTTAGGCTGGATCTAGACACATCAAAGATACATTTCAGTTTGCAAATTTTGTATTAGAAATCGGGTTAGCAAAAACGGAACCCCACAGCGCCATCTGGTGTCAGTGTTAGAATGCATAAAGAACACATACTGTATACGTAAAGTGTTTTTTTTCTTTGCCAATGTAGCTAAGTGCTTAGGGGGCCATTACCTGGCTGGCGTTGCTATTCCAACTATTGAATATCTGCTGGATCCAGAAATTAAAAGAGGGCCCAGGCATTTAGCCTCCCCCCCCCCCAACGCATAACAGTATGGTGTGAATGTGGCCAGTAACAGAGGCGAGCCCTGAACTGGAGACTTCTGGACATGTTTAGCTTCTTATCCTCTCCCCTAGGTTGGTTCTTATGGTGGATATCTAAATTTAGGGATGGTGACTGTGGTAGGGCTTCCATTTGTGATAGAGTAATGCTTGGTAATGGGGTTTATTGTTCACCTATAGCTGTGCTGTGGTTTAAATGTGTAAGCAGTTTTACTTGAGAAGTAAAAAGCCCTGTAGCTGGGCTGTGATTCCGCATGCCCTTTTCTGGGATTAGGCCCTGTTGAACTCAGGGGAACTTGTTAGTATGCATGTATAAAATAGAGTTGCATGTATGGTTGGCACTGCAATTCAACCTTGCCTTCCTGTGAAAGTTGGTTGGGGGTCCACATCTCCATGCATGTGCTATGTGCCTTCTAACCATTGAATTAACTACAGCCAGACCCCTAGGGTAAAGGCTTGTTGTGCTGGTATCAAGTAGAATCAAGAGCTCTTCTTTCTTTGTGGGTGAAGTTCCTGAAAATATCTAACCCTTTTCTTCTCCTACAACCCTAGTGGTGGCTGCCAGGGCTCCACGGAAAGTGCTGGGCTCCGGAAACGTTGATGTGGGCTCCTCTCCTACTTCACGGAAAGGTGAGCAAAGCGGTGAGGGCAGCAGGGTTTGAGTCTTGGCTGCCTTTTATGTGGCTTGGGGCATGTGTTGTGGATTACCTGCTTTAAAAACAAAAACAGGGATTCTCTGATCTCTGCTCAGCGACTTCCTTCGTCACGTCTGGAAGACAGCACTTTGGTAAATATGTAATGCTGCTGATATCCTAATTTTGGTTAACTTCTGATTGGATAGTGCTCTGCTGCACAAGGACTTGGTGTTTACCAAACAGGGCAGTTAATTCCGGAACCAGTTGTCATGATGCAAGAGTGCTGTAATAAGTTAAAGGCCCAGTGTGCTTGAATTCTCCAACTACAGAAGAAGCTGCTTTTGTGTTTTTCCTGCTCTGGCCTTGCATAATTTTAATTAGTGAAGTGAGGGGGAACATTTTCATGCACTACTTTCCATAACTGATTTTCCAGTGTTGCATTTTTCCATACAAAAAGTTCCCTTTTGTAAGTTCATTAGCAACAATGAATTGATGCCAACTGCAAATACAGAATAGTACAAGCTAGGCAGCTTCAAAAGCATAGCAGCTTGAGAAACCTTGGTGCTCTGTATACAACGTTCAGTTGATGAGTTTCATTTCTTCCCCTTTGACTGTTACTCCTTGAATAGTTTGTATCTGATGTGTACCATCCACCCAAGTATGCACTGAACCTAAGGAATCCATTGTGATTTGAGATCTAGGCTGCAGTCTTAAGGCACTTGAGTAAAAGACAGACTGCAGTACTGTAAACTGTGGCATTTAGTGACTAACCTTTTATGGGATTATGCAGTTTAAATCATTTGAGTTTTGCTTCTGACAAACATGTTAGAATCTGGCAAATAGTCACATTAATCAGTGCTCTTTCGTTAAGACTTCCCTGAAGATGGGTAAAACCACCTGACTGCTTATTCCTCATGCCCTAGGTTTCCTGTCTTTTATGCAGATTTCATTTTTGGATTGAAGCTTTTGCAGTTAATGATCTTGGGTGTGTTGAGTTCTTTATGATTGATCAGCGCTGAAGTATTTTTAACCACATTTTGCAGCTGAAAGTAAATATGCTGGTGGCAACCCAGTGTGTGTGAGGCCAACACCGCCATGGCAAAAAGGAATCGGGGAGTTCTTCACACAGTCCCCAAAGCATTTGGAGAAGGAGAACCAGGTCCCTGAAGAGCCGGGATGCAGTGGAATAGGAAAGCACAGAAGAAAGTAAGAAAGGAGATCTGCAAAAAATAAAACAATACTGCAACTGGAAAGTGCAATGTGATAAGCCATGTATTCTATTGAGCTGTGAAACATTCCTGTGGGGTTTGCAGAACCCATTTCAAATTTACCTGTTGAACAAGCTGAAACGGGCTGCCTGGGGTGAAACCCAAAGGGGCTGCCTTTCACAGCACCCGCCTCCCCTTGTCCCTGCTGAAGTCTCGCTTATTAAGGTTGTGTGGTTGTGGCTTCCGGTGAGATCATACAAGGCCTCTGCTCAATTTTGTGCCGCTCTCCTATGATCTCGCGGGAAGCTGCTGCAGCCACTTCTCTGGTGGTGCTAGGGGAGTCTACTCATGGCGGTGCCCCTTGGATTCTGCTGCCTGAGGCGGCTGCCTCAGCCTGCCTCCTGGACAGGCTGGCCCTGAGCTGATAAAAAGTTTGCAATTTTCATCTGAATTTGCTCGTTTCTTAAACAAGCATTCCCAAGTTGCTCACTTGCAGAGACTTCTGCTTCCACCCACAGATAAGAGGTTTAGCTTTAGGTTCCCTATTATCCATAGCAAGAAGGACCATCAGTTAAACTAGATCTTTGTCCTAATTAAACTCCCTTCCTCAGCATGACCATTTGGTAAAAGCTGTTGGGAATCATGGAGAACAGGAGCAAAATTTTAGGTTTTTAAGTTACTTCAACATATAAAATACACATAAATTTTGCTTTGTTGCTTTTTATGTATTGCTCTTAAAAACACATTCATAGTTTCCCAGCAGAATTTAAGAAAGGCAGCCTTTTATACAGAAGTGGGCTGGGTTTGATTTAAATGATTCCATACTAGGGAAGAAGCTTTTGGCAGTCACTTTCTGAGTCCATTGTCATGATGATCACGATCCTCAGTATCCATTCCATTACAAAAGGAGGGCTGTTGAATAATCTTGTTAAACTAATTTGTTATCTTCAGTTATAATCTAGATTCCAGGGGTTGAGCATCCTGCATTAGGATACTTTAATCCCTGCTAAAGGGCACTAGCTTCCTAAATATAGCTGACTTGGATGTATGGTATTTTAATAAATGAGAAACATGAAACATGAATAACTTGTTCTAAATAGATGGGGGAAATTGGTATTGGTAGCTGGAGATGTAGAATGTAGCAACTGATACAGGAAACTGTTCATAAAATCTCCAATGCTTTGCATGGCCCCATCTATTTGCATTCACAATGTTTTGGTACTGGGATGCTGGGAATGCAGGCCATGAATTGTTCTGTCTAGCCTATTTCAAAAATAACCTGGGGTATAAACTTAAATGTTTGCAAAAGTGCCAGAGCTTGTGGATTCCCTATAACATTTTACTATGTTTTTATATGTGCTGCAAGTCAGATGGACGGGTACAAATTATTATTATTATTATTATTATTATTATTATTATTATTATTATCTCAGCAGACATACTGCATCAGGCAAAATGTTCTGGCTGGCAGTTGGGCAGAATTACCTATCTCATCTAAAGCACAGAAATATTTGTCTCCACAACGTTTGTTTTCTCCAATATGTAGTGGTACATTGACAACAGATAAAACATTATTGTGTTGAGTTTTAATAGTTCTGATAGGAAACATTTGCAGTGTTGTCATCAATGTTACAATCTCTTAAATAATTTGAGGTTGTGACTCCTTGGTAATCTTGATTGTTTATTCATGCCTAGACTTATCATGTTAATATATATATTTCTATGTTATACGAAATGAGAAACTTTGAAAATAAGTTTTTAAAAACTCTTTAAATTGCTTGTTTTTAATAAAAAGAAAAAAATATATCACCATAGGAGTTAACAATTCCATATATACTTATTTAATATATAAATAAACCATGGTACGGTTGATTTTTTGATGATAAAAATCTCTCCTTTCCACAGAGCTCGCCCTTTGTCTCCTCATCCTGCTGAAGACGGATCACCTTCTGAAGATGATCAGATGTGATCAGATGCTTTGCCTCTTCTTCTGACAGATCTTGCCATGCTCAATGTTTGTGGCAGCTTTGTGTGTAAATCTGTATATATTGCATGCGTTTTGGTTTGAGTACAGGTCTCTAAAAACCTAGCATGCTGTTTTGTTTACTAAAATAACCTAAAACTTGAATGACTCTAAGGGAATTGAGAAAACTAGTATTTCTTGGGAGCTTAGCTACCAATCAAGCATTGCAGTGTTGAGTAAGTAGTAATCCTGGGGTTTGTGTTAAATGGTGTGGTTTACTTCTTTCTGCACTCCCTAAAGTTCTGTGCCATATGAGTGTTGAAATGACTGTATTACCTTTTTAAAAAACCTGTTTGTATTTTGATGCAATTCATTACCTTGAGTTGATATCACTTGGCCTCTCTTTCTGAGTGTTCGAGAAGGGTGAATCTGAAACTCCAGCTATTTAAACTGGGAACACCAAAAAGTATAATTTGTAATAAAATAACTTCCTGAGTTTTCTATATTGTGCATTTTTATTCTGACAGAGCCAGAGTGTGGTCCAGAGGCAATAGTGTATGTCGGTAATGGCAGTAGTGATAACATCAGGGATATAATGTAAATGCCACTGAAACAAATTATATTCAAATTCTTTCATTGTGTATTCCCTCCCTGCACTTTCAGGATATACTTTGCTTATTCACATACTGCGACTCATGTCAGTGTTCTAGTTCTTATGCTTTAACACAGTATGAGACAGTGCTTAACATGTATGGAGGGAAGGTATAGTGGGAATAGAATGAGATGTATTGACCCAGAGAAAAAAGTTTGAGACTCAACTGGATTAATCTGATGAGCAGGGTGAGGAAGAGGTCTGCGCCCTCATTGCTGCCCTTGGGTGGGCAGAGACTGAAACCCTTTGCCCAAACCAGCACAAGGGAGACCGACAGCACCATCTCACACAAAGAAATGAGTTCAGGAAAAGAAAAAGAAAGAAAATTATTTGTTGCTGCTGCTGACAAATTATGGAGTCACGAGAAATCACTTGGGATTTCTTGAGGACACAAGCTGTGGGTTAGCCACTCTGGTGTTATATAGTCAACACAAGGGAATGGCTTTTCCTTTTCCAGAAGAAAAGATGTTGGTTAACAGGGTTGGCGACCTGCTTCTTCTGTAACCCTGCTCTATTTGAATTATTTTGAATCATGCTATAATAAGCCATATGCCACATTTAGAAATAGTCACATGAAAAATCTGCTAGCTAAATCAAAGAGCTGGATTATTTTTAAAGGAGGTTTCACCTGATAGCCAATAATTCCCAGACCAAGACAGTTAATATTTGAATAGCTTTACCAGAAACTTCAAAAGTTTACTGGAAAGTTTCTTCTTGGTGAATAAAAATAACACATATGTAGTAGTAGTCCCGCTTGGACTACTGCAATGCGCTCCATGCGCGGCTACCTTTGAAGGTTACCTGGAAACTGCAATTAATCCAGAATGCGGCAGCTAGACTGGTGACTGGGTGTGGCCACCGGGACCACATAACACCGGTCCTGAGAGATCTGCATTGTCTCCTAGTATGTTTCCAAGGACAATTAAAAGTGTTGGTGCTGACCTTTAAACCCCCCAACGGCCTCAGTCCTGTATACCTGAAGGAGTGTCTCCACCCCCATCGTTCAACCCAGACACTGAGATCCAGCGCCGAGGGCCTTCTGGTGGTTCCCTCGTTGCAAGCAGTGAGGCTACAGGGAACCAGGCAGAGGGCCTTCACGGTAGTGGCGCCCACCCTGTGGAACGCCCTCCCATCAGCTGTCAAGGAAATAAGCAGCTATCTGATCTTTAAAAGACATCTGAAGGCAGCCCTGTTTAGGGAAGTTTTTAATATTTAATGCTGTATTGTTTTAAACACTTGATAGGGAGCCGCCCAGAGTGGCTGGGGAAATTCAACCAGATGGGCGGGGTATAAATAATTATTATTAATTATTATAGTTCACTTTCAGATCTGAGAACTGCAGTTTTAAGAGATGCAGGACCTTTAAGCATCTGATTAGCAGATATAAAGTATTTTCCTCCGCATTGTGCTGTGAGGCAGAGGAAGATGCTTTTTGCAGACATCTTGCATTATGGTGATGCAAGGTTTCAGGTAGTAAGAAAACAGGAAAGTGTGCTTTGACCTGGTAGCAATGGGAGGATGTGAGAAGTAGAAGGAGGGGCAAGAAGTAGAAGAAGTTAAGGATTTTGCTGGGGAATGGCAGACTTCAAATGACTGTGGATTTGCCACTCCTGCTCTAGGGGTGGTATTCAGCTACCTTTTATTCACAGAAGACCAAGTGAAATAATGAGGATAAATGTTAGATCCTTTAATTTCAGTGGGTTTGTTTTGAGTAAATCTTAGCTGAATCCCACCCTTAAAGTTTAGCTAAAATGTCAAATTTCACAATCCAATAGTTTCAGTTGACTTAAGGGTATATTTGCATGTTCACCAATCTTTAAACCTACACATTAGCTGGGCTTCGCAGTTATTGATACGACACCTTATATTGTATACATATACCGTAACTATACAAAGGGCACAAATACCAACAGGGTGTTATGGCCTTTGGTCTCTGTACTTGCATATAATATCTGCTGAGTGAGAATAATGCTTTAGCTGCTAATGTGGAGTGGACTCTAACCCATGAAAGCTGTCATAATAAAGCTAATATGCAAAACACAATTACTGATAGGTTCCATTTGAACTGAGAGTTATTATTTACGCAGTGCCATCAGTATGCTTGGTGTTTCACAGAATCGTAGAATTGGAAGAGACCACTGCAATACAGGAATCTTTTTTGCCCAACATGGAGCTCAAACCCACCATCCTGAAATTAGACTCTCGTGTTCTAATAGCTGAACAACTGTACAAAAGGATAGCTCTCTGCATTGAGGAATTTGCAGTCTAAAATGTGGCACTTTGAGGGAAGCAGTAATGGGAATAAACAGGAAGAATGCTTATTTCAGTCAGAAGTTTTTTGTATGGAAATAGGATTGTGTCTAAGATTTCATGAAACAGATTGGCTTTGAAGGAAGAAGTGGTATCCTGAATATATTTTGGAAGGCAATTATTTTGGAGACTGGTTTTAAACATACAGGGTAATAGGAAATAAGAAGAAATCAGTAAGGCAGAATCAGAGAGCAGGCACCCATGAGGCAGTAGACGACAGTCAAGGTGGATAAGTGAAGCTCATGAAAGCAAAGTGAGAGAAGAGATAGGGAAAGGCCAGGGGAGGGCTCAGAAGAGTCTCAACAAATGAAACTGACCTGTAGAAAATGTAACTTGAAAAAAAGAGATGTTGCACATACTTTTGTAAACCAATAAATCTTTAAAATAGATAGTGTGATAGGAATTTTGTATGTGTAGATGTATGGTAATGTTCATAACCGCACGTACGTAGATCAACACAGGAAGACCGACCTGGAACCATTTTGACCAAACTGACCAAATGTTTTCTCTGCAAGGTGAAAGTGGGAAACCTCCCCATTGCCTCTTTCCTCACAAATCCTGTCTTAAGGACACATTTAAGATATGAATAGGGTGTGAGCCTGTGACCTGTCCCAGGAACTAAGTATTTATCACTACAAAAGAATGGCCAGGCTCCCCAGGCAATCCAATCAAGTAACCTGCCAGACAGGAGATAAACAACAACAGGAGAAAAACAATATTCAAATTTCTGTTTTAGACTGCCTTTTCTGTGATGTAGTTATGATGTATCTTGGGGGTGGTCTTAGGTTACACCCCTTCTGTGATGTATGTATGATGTTTCTGGAGGTGGTCTTGATCTACAGGGTGGCAATTTCAAAAGTCTTTATAAGGCCTTGCGCTCCCTTTTTCTGGGTCCCTCCTCTCTCCTGCAGGTGAGGGGAGCACCCTGTTGCAACAGATCAATAAAGATCAAGCTTACTAGCTGCTTTGCTTCTCAATATTCTCTGGTTGGCCTCTGTTATTCTCTCCTACCAATAGGGAACCTATGTAAGGACTCTATATGGGCTCTTGGATACCCGATAAGGGAAAAGGTCAGTTTTTATTTACAACAATAGATAGATAGATAGATAGATAGATAGATAGATAGATAGATAGATGGCTTAGGTTGGCTGTGATGCACCTTGAAGCAGGAGGGAGAGGAGAACCAGTGTAGGGATCTAAGCAGGGGTGTCATGATTGATTATGGCCATAGGCGCCGACTCCATGGGGCCTGAGGGGGCCCGAGCCCCCTCAAAAATTCGTTTGGGGGGGCTCCGCCCCCCAATAATTTAAGAAAATTATTACCGTATTTTTCCGGCATTCTGCCTCAGGGTCTTACTGCCCACCCTGCTCTGTTTCCTTGCTGTGTTTGCTCAAACGGAACAAAGAGCAGGGAAAGCCCCTCCCCTCCAGGCAGAGGGAAAGCAGAGTGTGTCTCTGTGCTCCGTGCAGGAGGGAGAGCGAGAGAGAGCGCACGAGCTGGCTGACTTGGGTGGGTAGGTGAGGGAAAACTTTTGCCTTCCTTTCCTCCCTCCTCCTGTTATACCCCTCTCCTGCATTCTTAGCCAGCTGCTTCTCTGCACACCCCTCTCCTGCTCCGTGTCCCTTCTGTGTTTTTCCTTCCCTCCCCACTTAAAATGTGGTTAAAAAGCATGGATCCACATGGATCCTCAGGATCTTTGCATTGGGTCAGCCCAAATTCCCCATCAGATCACATAGCATGTCCATGGCTACAGCCTGCCCCCCAAAAATCACGCACCCACTGTTGCCTGGGGCTGCAATGGTGCAAAAATGTGGTTAAAAAGCATGGATCCACATGGATCCTCAGAATCTTTGCATTGGGTCAGCCCAAATTCCCCATCAGAGCACATAGCATGTCCATGGCTACAGCCTGCCCCCCCAAAATCACGCACCCACTGTTCCCTGGGGCTGCAATGGTGCAAAAACGTGGTTACAAAACATGGATCCACATGGATCCTCAGGATCTTTGCATTGGGTCAGCCCAAATTCACCATCAGAGCACATAGCATGTCCATGGCTACAGCCTGCCCCCCCAAAATCACGCACCCACTGTTGCCTGGGGCTGCAGTGGTGCAAAAACGTGGTTACAAAACATGGATCCACATGGATCCTCAGGATCTTTGCATTGGGTCAGCCCAAATTCACCATCAGAGCACATAGCATGTCCATGGCTACAGCCTGCCCCCCAAAAATCACGCACCCACTGTTGCCTGGGGCTGCAATGGTGCAAAAACGTGGTTACAAAACATGGATCCACATGGATCCTCAGGATCTTTGCATTGGGTCAGCCCAAATTCACCATCAGAGCACATAGCATGTCCATGGCTACAGCCTGCCCCCCCAAAATCACGCACCCACTGTTGCCTGGGGCTGCAATGGTGCAAAAACGTGGTTACAAAACATGGATCCACATGGATCCTCAGGATTTTTGCATTGGGTCACCCCAAATTCACCATCAGATCACATGTCTGTGGCCACAGCATGAAGCACAAAAATGATACATCCACTGTTTCATTCAGAATGTTTTTTCCCCTTGTTTTCCTCCTCTAAAAACGATGTGCGTGTTATGGTCAGGTGCGTGTTATAGAGCGAAAAATACGGTAGTTATATTATGCTTTGTAAAATCACAAAATTATGTTGGTATTTTTTATTTTCCTTGTTTGATGATAGTTACCTTTTAAAATACATTCAGTAATGAGTTAAAACAAATAATTATTACGGTAGTAAAAGAGGCGGCGCGAGTAGTTTTGCTCGGTGCGTGCGACTGGCCCAGCCCCTCTTTCCTTTTCCTCTCTTCTGCTCTCCCGCCGGGCGCCTGAGGGAGAGTTACTTAGCGGTTCTGAGGAGCCGCTGTTGTTTCGGCAGGGGAAAAACCGCCGCCCGCGAACCGCCGAGCTCCCTCTCTCTTTCCAGCCTCCCTCTCTCTCTCTCTCTCTCTCTCTCTCTCTCTCTCGCTATGGCCAAGGAGGA
Organism: Podarcis gaigeae; assembly: GCF_964106915.1. Lineage (NCBI taxonomy): Eukaryota > Metazoa > Chordata > Lepidosauria > Squamata > Lacertidae > Podarcis > Podarcis gaigeae. The sequence continues at coordinate 9,856,213 of NC_139690.1, read as the reverse complement.
GGAGAAGCCCTTCAGCCAGTCTATGGCCGAGTGGCGGAGGTTCATCTACAACCCCAACAGCGGCGAGTTCCTGGGGCGAACGGCCAAGAGCTGGGGTGAGGAGGGCGAGCGAGCGAGTGCGGGCGGGGAAGGGAGGGGAGGGGGCGGCCGGCACGAGGGGCGGTGGGAGGCGAGGCGCGGCGGGCACTTGCCTTGCCCACCACGCATCTCTCTCCTTCTCGGTCTCTCTCCCTCCCTCAGCTGGCGAGGGGGCCACGAGGCGGGTGGCAGCAGCAGCAACGGGCCGGGAGCGGATCTTAGAAAACTTCCCAGGGCAGGACCCCAGTATGGGCCCCCCAATATTTTTTATAAGTCGGCGCCCCTGATTATGGCAGCAGAAAGCTGGATAGGCATGGGGGATAGAAGATAGAAAAGAACAGCTCACACTAGGTGAGAAATGAGCAGTGACCGCGGGGCCTTTGCCAAAGGGACAGAGAATGTATTTTTGAGAGCCAGTGTATTGAAATTGTTAGTGTGTTGGACCATGACCTGGGAGACCAAGGTTTGAATCCCCACTCAGCCATGAAACTCACAGGGTGACCTTCTGCCAGTCACCACCCCAACCTACCTCACAGGCTCGTGAGGATGAGCTGGGGAGGAAAATATACTACTTTGAGCTCTCTGGAAAAAAAGGTGGTAAATAAGTGTAATAAGTAATAAAATGATTTGATTATTGATGTAAGCCTCCAAAATGTATTTTGTATAGTTAAGGTTTTTATTTCTATCTTCAGTATGTTTTATCTTATTGCTGCGGCCAGTGCTTTTCCCTCCCTAAAAAAATGTTTAGGGGTACTCTCATTCTTCTACACATATTGAAATACTGCCACTCAATGAGGCCAAATTTGGTTCACAGAATGTTTAGGGGTATGCATCCCCCCCAGAAAAAAGCATTGGCTACGGCTAGTGACTGATGCAAATAAAGATTCTTCTGATCTTCAAGCAGAAAGAAGAGTCAGAGATAAATCCACAGCTAAGTGGGACAGTCCCCCTTGGGAGGTTGTGAATGAACTCTGCTTAAAGTTTTTAAGCGGAGCTGGGCGGCCCTCTGTCATGGGTGCTTTAGCTGAGTTTCCTGCATGGCAGCGGGTCCCTTCCAACTCTTCAAGTCTGTTCAAGAGGGCAGCTGGCATTGCCTTCAATGAGGAAGGGGAAGATTGGGAAGGAATGACAAAGGTGATGAAGCACGCAGGCGGGGGAGCTTCAAGCAGTTGGTCCCTTACCTTTCCCACACCGCCCTGGCCACAGTGATCCATGCAATGGTCACCTCCAGGCTTGACTACTGTAATTCGCTCTACGCGGGGCTGCCCTTGAAGCTGTCCCAGAAACTCCAGCAGGTGCAGAATGCTGCAGCGAGGCTCCTCATGGAGTCTCTGCCATGGAAGCATATTCACCCAGTGCTTTTCCAGCTGCACTGGTGGAGTACAGGGTCATATTTAAGGTGCTGCTTTTGACCTTTAAAGCCCTTCACAGCCTAGGACCCTCGTACCTACGGGACCGCCTCTCCTGGTATGCCCCAGGGAGGACCTTAAGGTCCATAAATAGCAACACCCTAGTGGTCCCGGGCCGTAAGGAAGTTAGATTAGCCTCAACTAGAGCCACCGGCCTGGTGGAACGCTCTGTCTCATGAGACCAGGGCCCTGCAGGATCTGATTTCTTTCCGCAGGGCCTGTAAGACAGAGTTGTTCCGCCTGGCCTTTGGCTTGGAGTCAATTTGATTCCCTCCCCCTCTTTCTTTTTTCTCCTGCTGCGATGAGGCTGCATTTTAATGTTTAAATGTGTTTTAAGCTTGTTTTTAAGTTGTATTCATTCAACCTGTTTTTATTATTGCTTGTTAGCCGCCCTGAGCCTGGCCTTGGCTGGGAAGGGCGGGTATAAATAAAATGTATTATTATTATTATTGGCTGCAACCCTATGCCTACTTTCCCAGGAGCAGGCCAGGGATCTGAACTGAATGGGGGCTTGCACTAGAGTAGACATAGCAGTTCTGCTTCCAGCCAACCTTTTGTTGGAAACATTAACTTGGCTACTTCTCTGGAACGAATGCGTCGCCTTCACCCCTCCGGTTCCTTTTAATCCACGTGTCTCCACATCCTCACAATCAGCGGCTGCTCCGCGGGGGGCAGGGCGGCGGCAACTCCTCCCCCTCTGAGTCACGTGACCCCCCTCTCACCATAAAATCCCCTCCAGCTTCCGCTTGGTAACCGAACGCGGTTGCTAAGGCGCGTCCGCGGAGCCCGCGACCCGGAAGCAGTTTTTGTGACGGCGCCTCGGGCCGGCTGGCTTCCCTCCGATAGGGCGCTGGCTGGGCGTAGGGCGTGAGCCCGCAGCAAGAGCTTCCGGGGTGTCCCGCTCTCCCCCCCCCTCCTGAGAGTGCTTCGACGAAGGAGGGGGCAGTGGCTCGGGGTACGCGCCCCCTCCCGCGCCCCCCCTACCCCCACCCCCTACCCCGGGAGAAGCGGCCTTTCCTCAGGACGGTAGGAGGTCAGGGCGGGTACCGGCGGTCTATAGCGCTCGTTTGCGGCGTTGACTTTTCCCTCAGCGCAGAGGCGCCTCAGGCTGCTGCTTTACCTCCGAGGAGGGCGGCGCGGGGGGCGTCTCTCTGTGCCATTAACGGCGGTCGACGGGGCCTGCCGTTGCGAGGCAGGGCGAGAGGAAGGGGGGATTTGGGGAGGGGGGCGCTCCCTCGGCTCAGGCATGTTCTGACTTGCCCAGGCCTCGCCTACCTGATAACACTTGGCGCGCCTGGCGTGAAGCGCATACGCTGAGGTTGCCCAAAGTGGAGGCTGCGTGTGCCCCGTTTTTTTTGGGGGGGGGATGCCTGGAGCAGAGTTTCGCCTTTTCCCTCCATGCTGAAGAACGGAGCCTTTTCAGCCATGCAGGAGCTTTTGCGCAGGTGTTTCCAGGGTTCTTTGTGTGTGTGTTGTTTTTCCGCTGCAACCTGTTTTCAGAATAATAATGGTGATTATTGTATTTGCCTTAACTCGATGTACTCTAGCAAAATGCTGAGCTGCTGCTCACCACGAAGGACTGGCTCCTAAGGGGTATTTGATCAAAAAGTTCGCGCGCGTGTGTGTGAGAAAGCCTAGTTTCCTAGCTTCCAGGTTTTGCCCTCCCACCAGCTCTGCCTTTGGAGAAGACAATAGTGCTGCTGCTATGATGCTTCCTACCGTCAAAGGAGACCAAATTGCTATTAGGGGTTCAGGCCAATGGTCTGTCTAGGTCAGCCTTTTGTCTACAAGATTTGGTCATATTGGGGCGGTATTGGTAAATTAAGGAGCACCATACAAAATAATGCTGCCAAAGATTAGGAAATCATGTTTGGTTGTCAGTCTTTTTTAAAAGGATACTTCTGATACAGGGTTGTGACGCACAAATCCCGTGAAACACACTTCCACTGGCTAGCTGCACATGGTGTGGAAAACATGGTTTGTCTTTTTTTCTTTAAACCTGTTGGGGGTCACACCCATAGTGTTTATGAGTCAAGTTTCTGGCAATTTTGAAATGCTCTGTGGGTGTTGGATACTTCATATCCTTCATATCCGGAGCATGCAGCCTTTTGCTCCTCTGTGTAGGAAGCCAAGCTAAACAATTTAGGAAGAGTAAGGATGTGACTCCATTAAAGGAACTTGGAAGTTTTTCTGCTTTCTTTCTGCTATGGGCCTGTTGAGCATATTATTTTTCTTCTCTAAGCCTTGATGATTCCATAGACAAAATGCAGCAGTTTATTGTTATTACCCTTTATGTGGAGATTTAAACTAATGTTGATCTGTTGCTGTGCTTCTTAATATGCCTTGTTTCTGCATTTTACTAGTTGTGGGGCTGAAAGAGGATTGTTTGTATGAAGAAAAATAATTTGCTGTTCGGATTGTATTAGCTTGTAATTTTTTTAAAAATAGTTTATTTGGTGTTTGTCCAGTTGATACTACCATGTGTGCAAGATTCATATGGTGTCCAAGGATGCCAAGATATGTGCCAAAATTATACTAGTGTACTCTGTGTTTGTTAAAAATATGCAGCTGAAAACCAGAGGTAATCTTAAACATAGTTACTTGAAACTAGGTCTTGTTAAATCAGTCTCTCAAGTCATGCTTAAAGTTTGGCTGTCTTATTGTAGTGCAGATGGAATGCCTGCATATGCTTCTGCACTACATTATTTATAAAATACAACTTGTTTATTTCGGGGGGGGGGAGCAGCAAGTTTGTTTAATTCTTTGTTAGGACCTGAGTGAATCTTATATGTGGTATATGAAGTATATTACCAGAAGATGTTTCGATCTCCACTACCGTGGGTGACCTGTCACTCTGCAGCTACAGAAAACTCCCAATTTATGCAGGGTTTCGTTCCAAGGCACCACACATTGTGTATATTTGAAACACCATTGAAAAAGCCTGCAAACGCCCCAACCTGTTCCACCTCTTTTTGTAATGTTTTTGGGTCACTTCCGGGTTTGATGCAATGTGTGCGTGAGCAGCTACAAACATTGGGTGCTCCTAAAATGGTCACTGTCTTCCTGTTAGAAAGCTGTAGAATAGATTTTTTAAAAAATTGTTATTAAAACTGAAGGCTGCATGATTCAGAAATAGAGCAAATTTCACAGACACAAGCAAAAATAAAATTTTAGCAATTTTTATTCTGGTAGCCTGACATTTAAGTACAGATCTAGGAGTTAGCATCATTGATATTACAGTGGTACCTTGGTTTACAACCATAATTCGTTCTGGAGGTCTGGTTGTAAACCAAAACAGGTTGTAACCCAAGGCATGTTTTCGGCAATGGGGCCTCCCTCCAAAAAATTGGTTGTAATCCAAAAAAAGGGACACACACTTCCGGGTTTGACGTGGTTGTAATAGAAAACGGTTGTAAACCAAAGCGGTTGCAAACCAAGGTACCGCTCTACTGGAATGTGACTAAATTCTTTTAGCAGTGTGTGGTACTAGTGTTGATTTATCAAACATGTTAGGTTCATAAATTACTGGAGCCATGCTCATTTATGGGATTGATGTCACTTAGACTTACCTGCTCTACTTGTGCAATAAGGGCGTTCTTCCCATGTGATTTGCAAACTTCCAAACTTCTGCCTGCAGTATACACCTGGTAGCTGAAAATGACAGATATTTATACTTAAATTAGTTGTCTTTAATAGAATCCAGCACATTTCAGAAAGGTGATTTTGTTGTTCAGTATCTATATAGAGGCACTGGCGATTTAGAATTCAGGATCATTCAATAACTCACTTAAGTTCAATTTGTCATTTTTAAAGTACAAGTTAGAATAGTGGTGCCAGTTCTAAACTAATGCCTGGTAGCTATTTTTGAGGGGATAGTGAAAGTGAATCCAGCAGTGACAGAGGTGTTGGGGTGTGTGTGCAGGGTATGTGCCACGTAGAGGTTTCTTTGTATAGTGGTACCTCGGGTTAAGTGCTTAATTTGTTCCAGAGGTCCGTTCTTAACCTGAAACTGTTCTTAACCTGAAGCACCACTTTAGCTAATGGGGCCTCCTGCTGCCAATACACCGCCGGAGCATGATTTCTGTTCTCATCCTGAAGCAAAGTTCTTAACCCGAGGTAATATTTTTGGGTTAGCGGAGTCTGTAACTTGAAGCGTATGTAACCTGAAGTGTATGTAACCCGAGGTACCACTGTACTGAATCTTGAATCTTTCTTATCTTTGTGACATTTTGTTTGCAATAGTCTTTATTCATTGTGCAATTTATAGGATTGACTGCTACATTGTTGTTAACGTGGAGTTACTATTGAAAATGGTTTGGAACAGGCATAGGCAAACTCGGCCCTCCAGATGTTTTGGGATTCCCATCACCCCTGACCACTAATCGTGTTAGCTAGGGATGATGGAAGTTGTAGTCCCAAAACATCTGGAGGGCTGAGTTTGCCTGTGCGTGGTTTGGAACACCTGGTGCAAAATGCTGCATCCTGCCCTACCTAACTGATACTGGGAAGAGGAAATTGGTCCTACCAGTGTTGCAGCATTACATTGGTTCCGTATTAACTTCTGGGATTAGTTCAAAGTGACTGTGTTTGTTTTTATAAAGCTGTTTATGGCACAGACCTTGCAAATGTAAACTCAGCTGTACCTTGAACAGCTACCAACCCACATGCAGATCGAGAAAATGTTAGGGAACTGCAGTGGGAGCCTCCTTTCAAGGTGGTCATCTGCTCATAATAATAAATTATTGTTATTATTATGTAAAGGGAAGCTTTTAAATGTTTTATTATGTTTTGATATACTTTGGAAGCCTCCCAGAGTGGCTGGAGCAACCCAGTCAGATCGACAGGGTACAAATAAATTATTATTATTATTATTCATTGGAATGGATAACCCAGGGAAATGCTTTGAACTCAATCTAGAGGCTGTGTAACATTTCTGTTAGGCGTGCTTTTAGATATGTTAATAGCCTTGGTTTGGATTACAGTACAGATGAGTATGTATTAGGTTTCCGTATGTGGGGTCTAAGACTAGTTAAAATAGTTGAAGCTTTTGTTTCATGTTAAAAAACAGAAAGCTTCATTTGGTGCTGTCTTCTGAACACTTTTATGATAAATAGGTGGGCAAGGTCTTGGTTACCATTTTACCTAGTTATTATTGTACAGCTTATTGTAGGTGCTTTATAAACACAAAATGACTGAGCAATGATGCCTGCCATGGTAGAACGTCTGTGTGGCATTTGCTATTACGCTGCTTGTCATTACTGGGAAACTTATGTAACCTGGAGAGAGCATAAATATTAAGATAATTTATTCTAACCTATGATTTATGGGTGCAGTAGAACTTATTGCTGCAGAAAAAATCCAGCCTCTTTGTGCTATCAGGGTTCAGATATCCTGTAGCCACCTACTTGTTCAGTTTCTCAGCACTGATGCGTGGGTACAACTGTGAACTGCATCCATGGTAACCACTTTTAGCTGTTGACTGAACTACAAATAAGTGGCTAAACTATGCAGATTTATTCAAAATGTTTATAGACATTGATATACAGTGGTACCTCGGGTTACAGATGCTTCAGGTTACAGATGCTTCAGGTTACCGACTTCTCTAACCCAGAAATAGTACCTCAGGTTAAGAACTTTGCTTCAGGATGAGAACAGAGATTGGGCGGTGGTGGTGTGGCAGCAGTGGGAGGCCCCATTAGCTAAAGTGGTACCTCAGGTTAAGAACAGTTTCAGGTTAAGAACGGACCTTCAGAACAAATTAAGTTCTTAACCCAAGGTACCACTGTATATGGTGGGTTGGTAAATTTAGGTCACGGCATTTTCTTGCCTGTCCAGAGAAGTGGAACTCATCTTGGCTTGTTCATTTTCAGAGCAAGACTCCAAACCCCAGTCAAATTCTAAGCTCTGCTTCTGCTTTGTTCTTCTAGTTTAGAGTGTTGGGGATGACGGTGAGTTTGCACAAGTGGAGCATTGCTCTCCCAATAATTCCAGAACTCTTAAAGCCAGAAGAACCCAGTCTCTGTTATTCTCCCTGCAACACACATTAATCCATCTCTCAAGGGGGATTTCACTTTAGATTATGATGATTGCCCCCATCAGAGCTCCACTCTTTGCCCCCACCCGGCCTTCACCAAATTACTCTCTCAGTCTCTCTGGACTCCATTTTCAGTCTTCCTCTGAAGGCCAGGCAGCTACAAGCCTCAGCATGCATGCATCCATTGAACAATCGCTATATGATGTGTTGCTAGGTCTCACCCCTGTTTGCTGTGGTGGGGACAATTCCCCCCATGTCAGCTCTTTCCTTCATACACAGAAAAACCTGAGGGAGGGCAATGGGATGGAGCACCCCTCTATTAACCCTCCCTCCCAACATTCAGCAGGCCTTCAGGACAGAGCAATATACCGTAGAGAAAGGGTGGTCCCAATCAATGCCTCCAACCAATCCAGTTTACAGCATTTCCCAATCTTTATCTTTTATTCATTCAGAGAGCAGAGGAGCTACATTAAGAGTGTGAGTGTGGCAGGCTATAGCTTGCTTTTATAATATTTTTATTGCTTTGCCTGAAAGGTTTGTGAGTTGAGAGAGAGGGGTAGGCTTGGTGGACTTGAAGATGAAGTGCCGCCAAACATCAGAAAGATCATGTCAGTGAGTGCGTTTATCAAATTAATTTTTGAAAACTGAGCAGAGGACAACATGGAAGGGGAAGGTGGGTTACCATCACCAACTTGTCCCCCAAATAATATATTTTGTTGCCCCCTTGTTCTGTTGTCAGAAGTAGCAGCTGGTGAGGACATTTGGAAGAAAGAGGGGAGATTATGCAAGCTTCTGTTCCTGCCACCTCCATTGGCTACTTTCCTTCTTTAAGAATTTGGGCTTGACTCTCCTTTCATTATAGAAGTTGTAATGTTTCTTCTTTCCCTCAGGATTAGTAAAATAAGACTTCAGTCCTTGAGAGTAAGTCCTCTAGAGCCCAGAGAGGATTACTTCTGAGGAGACAGAGGCCTGTTATAAATGTTGGAAGACTGTTAATATTAGTATTACCCCAAAATTTATCAGGTGCTTATTGTAAACAGTGAAATCAGAGGGAAATGAAATGTGGAAAATCTGGTTTTAGTTTTTCCATTTAATCTCACTGTTTACACTCCACCTACCTAACATGTGTATATGTCTGTAAACAAATATATCATGCCACGCACATTTACTTACAACCTGGGATAAAAACTTCATGCATCTGGATTGAACAGTGGTCCATGAAAGCTCCTGCCATGATACATTTGTTATTTGCTGAAAAAGAAAGACTTATGATAATTATTGTTTTATATTTTGAGTGTACCAGTGCCACTTAGCCCCCTAACTTTAGCACTATACAGTGCTGCTTACTGAAATCAGAGTTCATTCAGTATGGATACAGAGAGGAAAAGGTGGAAGTATTTCATCGTACTCCATTCCACAGGACTCAGCTCCCAATTATTTTACCTCCCCAGTATAGATAAATTTACAATGCAATCCTATACATGCCTACTCAAGCTAATCCCATTGAATTCATTGAAGCTTATTTACAGATAAATGGACTGAGGATGGCAGTCTTAGTTGATTTTAAAATATATGTGTGAAGTTTTCCATAGGGTTGCTGCCTAAATTCTAAAGAAAGAATGTTGCCATCTGTTGTTGAGTCAAGCTTGCACATGCTAGGGTTTTGCCCCAGTAGGAATCATGGAACTTTGCTGAAAATTACCACAGCAACAAAAACAACAACTATAATAATAGTAACATATGTGTTAGAGTTCTAATCTGAGCAGTGCAAGCTGGTAGACAATTGAGCTGGATGTTGATCATGTACACCAGCGGTTTTCAACCTTTCTGAGTCCACTGCTCCCTTGACCAACCATTCTTTCTGCAGCTCCCCTGTTGCCTGTGGGCAGCCCCTCACCTCTTTTTGAACACCCTCCCTTGTGAAGTGTTCCCTCGGCCTCCTCTTCTCTCCTCTCTCCTTGGGAGTCCACTGGACAACAGCCACCACCGTCCCTGGTCTCTGAGCTTACATGCCACAAGAAATGTGGCATCCCAAGTACCCAAAACCTTTTAGGTAACAAGATTCTGAAGACTCAGTTGTACAAGCAGTCCTGCAAAACACGTTATCTTGCGAATGGAGTATTCATAAACATGCTATTATAGAGGTACTGCTGAAAAATTATGAATTAGGTTGTGATCCCAATCCCATTTGCCTGAGAGCAGGCTCTTTTGAATTCAGTAGCATCTATTTCTGTGTTGAAATGTTTAGGATTCTGCGGTTAGGCCTGTTCTTCCAAGAATTCTGATATAACAAACATATTTAACTGTGACTGCAGTACTTGATGAACCTGCGACTTAATATATTTGGTTAAGAGTATCTATGTACATACCGGTATTTATAAATATTAATTGTTCAAATGACTTATGATTGTCCACTACTGCTGAGGCTAACCCCCATTAATGTTTCTGGTGGTCCGTTAATAATTGCCATGAAAAATGTGATATTAAAAATGAGTCATTGATGTGAATTGTATATTAGTTCACTTGTTTTGAAAAAAAGATTACCGTAATTGTTAAAATGTGTGACTGAATTGTAAAATATATTAACATTGACAATATACACAATCTCCCCCCCCCCCCCGGTGGTGACTAGACATTCTGTTGTTGCGCCCATAGTCTAGGTTTAAGGAGCCATTTAGTGAATAGCTTACATATCTGAGTTTCTAACACGGTATTGAGTACCTCTGGTGAAGACTTGCTTGTCATTGCTGAAACTTTTGGAATATTGCTCTGGTCCCAGCTTTTAATGCAGCTATAGATAAAGCATGGCTCCAAATACCTCTCCAGGCCCAGTAGACATACTTCTCATTCATTCTTGACACCAAGTGATTAAACTGTTTTATTCTGGGCTAAACATTAATAGTTTTGTGTTCTGTCTTTTCATGCCTGAATATGAGCAGAAAGATATCTGTTTCTACAGACCAGAAAGAGGAGCTGTTGGTTGGTTGGTCATATACACAAAGTAGACATATGAAATATTAGGGTTATTCTTCCTTCACATAGCTCTTTTAAGTGCTAAAGAACTTGCAGAAAGAGAATAATTCCAGTATGTACAGTATTGATTTATAAATCTTGTTGGACAGAGTCAGTGCTGTGCATAATAGAATTGTATCCAATTTTAGTCATGCTCACTACTAAAATTAATGGATGTGACTAATATAGAGATATTAATTTCAGTGTGTCTACTCAGGGTAGAACTTAGCTGGATACAACCCATAGTTTTTAAAGTGCTCAGTAAATTCTAAGTGTAATACACATGACTTCAAAATAATACACGTGACTTTTTGATTATTACTATATATTTAAACGGCAAAATATTATTCAACGTGAGGACTCCTTGCCTTCCTAACGGTTGTGATTATACTCGCTGAATAACACTTGAACAGCATTATGTTATCACAGCCACCTAAGTTCTATGAGTCTCTCACATTCTAGGGTGATGCAGCTTCTCAACATCAACCGGCCAATTGGGTTTTACAGAAGACATGTAACTTGGAACATAAAGATTTTTCTTGGGTTAAACGACAAAATGCTATTGTACCTATCCTTTCTGAGCCAGGTATGTCAAAATAATTAGGTTAATGGGGAGTCTAAGAGGATAGTAGTTAGAAAAATAGCCTATTATAGCAGCCATTAAAAAAAATACGGAAAATTAGATACTGCCTTAAATTTTCACAAAATCAGATCATACAGTTTTTCAAACATATCTGCATTACAGTACTACATCTGACATTACCTTTTTCCTAGACAGAAATGAAGCAAATTGGAATTCTGTTTCTTTTGTATTTTCTACTTGGGCTTTTCATCTTTTGCTTTTGCAGCCGGGTATACATAATTTACATAGGAAGCCGCCTTATACCAGGTCAGACAGTTGATCCATCTTGTGAAGTATTGTCTACTCTGACTGGCAGTGGCCTCTCAGTTCCATCCAAATGAGATCACAAAGCCACCTTACACTTTGTATGGTGCAATATCCACATATGGACTGGACAGTAAAATGCCAACTGATTGGTGAGCTTGAATGGCCATTAACCAATATTTTAAGCTAGTTTGTCTTGCATATTTTGAACTTGTGGAGGCATCTTAAGTTATCTGAGCTGCTGTCCCCATCACTGCCTTGCCGAGCAACAACTACTATCTTTTAGTGGGTGAGCGTGAGGAGATTCTCATGTGCAGTGACATATCTAGTGGCTGTGTACAAAAATCTATTAATTGGAATGAATGTATATGGAAATTTGTTCTAGCAAAAGTGCTGTTCCCTCAACAGATGTGGAATTTTCTTGTGGGGAAAACAGTAGGCTTTCTCATCTTAACAGAAATAGCTTCGAGTTATACATGTCTGCAGTGTACAGAGTCAGAGGCTGGCTTTGGTAATATGGTGCCCTAAGCAAGGGTTAAACCACAGAGCCTAGGACTTGCCGATCAGAAGTTCGGCGGTCTGAATTCCCGTGATGGGGTGAGCTCCCGTTGCTCGGTCCCTGCTCCTGCCAACCTAGCAGTTCGAAAGCACGTCAAAGTGCAAGTAGATAAATAGATACCGCTCCGGCGGGAAGTTAAACGGCGTTTCCGTGCGCTGCTCTGGTTCGCCAGAAGCGACTTTGTCATGCTGGCCACATGACCTGGAAGCTGTACGCCAGCTCCCTTGGCCAATAAAGCGAGATGAGCACCGCAACCCCAGAGTCTGTCACAACTGGACCTAATGGTCAGGGGTCCCTTTACCTTTAAGCAAGTTTGAGTAGGTACTCGTGTAAATATAAGTTGTTGTTGTTGTTGTTGTTGTTATTGTTATGCACCCCTTCGGCTCGGCACCTTTTTGGGGGGAACTGTCTAAACTTCCCTAAATCCGATGCTGAGAATGGTAATTGCCTAATATTGTTAGAGTGTTACAAAGGTATTACATTATTTTTGATTGAATAAAGTACTGTTAAAACAATACTTTAAAACTCTTTATTAAAAAAGCATTTCACAAATTATTTATTCTAAAAGAGAAAATGGTTCATATGGGTTCTCCCCCAGTTCTTTCCCCCCCGTCCCGCTGTTGGAAGTCTAAATGCTTTGCATGAATCAGTTCTTTGGTTCAGTATCAGTTTTTAGCTTTTGGGTAGTAGAGCTGGGGAAAACTGTTGGTCAGAGCAGACAAGGCTAGGCAAGATGGACCAATATTCGGACTTGGTATATGACAGTTTCTTTTGTTCATATAACATAGTTTATCCTTTAGTGAAAATGTCAGGTACCAGACTTAAAACCCCCCATCTCTACCTGTTTTTAAGCAAGTTAAAGAGTTACTGAACTAAGTAAAGGTTTCAGGAGCTCTGAAAATACATTCTAGGGTTGTCAAACAGCAGAATATGACAAGTAAAAAGTTAGGATAACAGAATACAATATTAGTAACTATTTCTATTTCATTTTTTAAAAATGCATTTGGATATGGCTATTCTTTGAGATTATGTTTTAGAGCAGAACTGTTCCCATACGGTAATGTTAGTTTAGTGCATGGACACTAGGTTGTCTTGTCTTTATTATTCAGCCTCAGTTTATTTGTATCTTAAAAGTTTCTGACAATCTTCAGGACTGTATTACAGAAGAGGCGCTGTGATGAGCAGAAAAGTACATATAATTAGGAATACAAGTTAATGCAATCAGAGTAATTTGAGTCAAACTGAATGTACAGCTTTAATACACAAGAAGGATTAGGGAATTTTATAATAGGGAAGCAATCCAAACTCATGGTAATAGGCTGTTATCAGGCCCCTAGGAAGATAAAACCTTGTCATTTCTAATGTTTTGTTTTATAAATTGACTTATATGAAATAAGCTGCACAACTTCAATGAAGTCTGATTCCTATGGTGTATTCAAATTAAGTCAACAAGGCTCTGTCTTTCTTTGAATGTGCATATTAATGTCAAAGTGCAAGTATAATTGGTCAGTCTAAAGATAAAAGTATCCCAGCCTATTAAGGAACTATTTTAATTAATTTTTTTACTTTTCTGTTATAAATCTCCCTCAAAGGAAGTATTTTATATCAAGCAGACAACAATTCTTAAATGTTAGGCAATAGTGATACAGAGAACTTCATATGTGGCTGAAAAATTTAAAAGTACATGGATATGAACTATTTCTTAGTGAGATACATTTACCGAGAATGTTTACAACTATCTCTAGAGCTGGCAGTAATAGACATTATGTTTTGGGTCTGTGATGTCTCCAGAATCTGAGGACTTAGCTTTTGTGTTCTTGGCTGGGGATTGGGCAAGTAACCATCGGTAATGAAAGACTTTAAATTTGTTTCATGATTAGTGGGGCTAAGTGTGAAGGGTACACTGTTAGGCAAAGAAGTATTGCCTCTCTTATGCCAGTTTGATGAATAAGGCATTTAAAAGTGTTGGAGTGTGTGTGTGTGTGAGTAAAATTGACTTTCCTTCTAACATTTAAAAACTGAAGCTGTGACAATGCTTAATATAATCAGCATTAGGTTGAAGAATTTTATCATGTCTGCTTTTGAAACCAACTTTATGTTCAACATTTCATACCCCATCTTCAGTTTGAAAACTTCTAGGGCTACTTACAATATAGAATTTAAAGTCTTTTAAATCTGTTTTAATGCAGAAGCAATTGCTGCTATGTTTTGTAACATTTTAAATTGTATTTATACTTACTTTGTTTTAAATACTATTTAAAATGCTACAAAACTTAGCAGTAACCACTTCTGCATTAAGACAGATTTAACAAACTTTAAGAGAACTCTGGGGTTTGACTGAGATTGCCTTGTAGAATTCTACATAGCACATATAATGGTTAAAATTCGTAATCTTAATTTTGTAAAATATAATGTTGAAATTGTATTTATAATGCAGAAATGCAAAAGCCTTGCATATAATAAACCTAAAAATTAAACTCTGGCTACCCTTACTTTACCCAAAGCATTAGCTGACAAATTGTGTGATTTGTATGATGTACAAATGCATTTGTGTTCTTGGGCGTTATTTCTGTCAAGCGTTATTTGTCCCTTTGTTCTGTACATCTAGACTCATGAACATTGTTCATAAGTGTAGCCAGATCCACTTCTTTGTTACCTGATATAAAGCTAAGATATTCTTCTAATATCTTAGATTGAAAAGTGTGAGACTTTTGGAATGGAGGAAAACTGCCGTTTCCATAGCTGGGAATGGCTATGGGTAGTGTCCATCTCTATTCAAGTTTATATTTTCCACAGTGAGAAACAACAAATGGTTACACTGACACTGGCAACCTGATGAAAATGCTGATTCCAAAATAGCTATCATTGAATTCTATTTTAGTGAACAGCTTGTTCTTTTATAAATAGGATTTTGATCTTACAATTGCCCTTTTTTCTGTTGTAGGTTATATAAGATTCTCCCCTACCTTGTGGAGGACTCTGGAGTTGCCCATCGAATGTTCGGTGGAAGAACACGAATAACCTGGATATGGTGCCAAAAGATCTCCAAATGATTTTATAGTTTGACCCAATGATTCTTCTGGATATATATTTCTCTCTTCAAGAATAAGTGCAAAGTCCAAATCCTGCTCACTGGGAGATATTTTTATTTTAAGATCATGGACCATCTTACTAGGGAGAAAGATGAAAGGCGAACCGGAAAAGGAAATCCAGCAAGAAGTTCACACAGTTCCCGAGCATCAAGTTCCACTTCAGCCTCTGGTGTTCTTATGGTTGGGCCCAATTTCAGAGTTGGCAAGAAGATAGGCAGTGGAAATTTCGGAGAGCTCAGGCTAGGTAAGAGCATATAACTTTCACAGGTTGTAAACAGGGCTACACTATTTAGTTAAAATCTTTTGATCAGCTAAAAAGGTGTCCCTAATTGTGCAATTAATGTACAGTACATGTCAAAACTTCAGATAGCAGGTGTCACCTTGGGAAAGGCATTTCCCTCTCGCCTGCGTAAGGGGGATGCCCTTTCTAAGGTAGTTTTTGCTGCAGTATATACATACCTCATTCAAAACATATGTTTTTCATATTGTTTCATATGAAAGTTATAAATAA
Organism: Podarcis gaigeae; assembly: GCF_964106915.1. Classification (NCBI taxonomy): domain Eukaryota; kingdom Metazoa; phylum Chordata; class Lepidosauria; order Squamata; family Lacertidae; genus Podarcis; species Podarcis gaigeae. Next base: position 9,840,632 of record NC_139690.1, on the reverse strand, counting down.
CACTTCTTTACTTGGGTGACATCTTTCTCCCCCCCCCCCTTTTCTGCTCAGGAAGTTTTAATATGCTATTTTTTACTATACATAACTTGGTTTAGCTGAGTAATTTCCATATATACAGAAAATGATGAAGCTTATATAAATTTATAAATAATGCTTAATGCAGTTCTTTCTTGAGCGGCTGTTTTTCAGAATTCTACAGTACAGTATATAATTTTCTGTTCCATAATACTGCTAAATGAAATTTTCCCACATAAACAAGCAATTATTTTGTTTTTATTTTTTAGAGCAGATAAAATAATTAAAGCCCAGTATAATACCCACCAGTTTGTACTGGTTTAACTGGTTGCTGCAGAATGCTGTTTCTTAAAATGAGATGATGATATCCATTATTTCCTATGGGAACATTTCTAACCCATGCTACCTCCCTCCACTCTGCCTGGAACTGCAGCAGCAAATCAGCTAAAGGAAAACAAAGGAAAAACTGATTTGTCTGATCTCTCTCCCTCCCCCTCCCCCTCCCCCACATGGTTTCTGCCTAAAATTGCCTCCTCCAACCAGCAAAACACAAACAAGTAAGAAGGTAGGCAAACTCCAGTTGTTAGGATATCTGAGCCAGCCTTATGTAGTGAAGTTTGCGTATAATTCTTTGTGTTCAGATAACCGAGATTTCAGATAACAAGTGTTTTGATAGCGGGATCCGTGTGTACAATATTATTCCTAAACTTTCTTGCTTCTGGGTAAAACCACCAGCTAAGGACAAAGTCATCCTTCCCCTGTCCACACCAACAGCACATGCTACTCACCATATAAAACATCTTAGGTAGCTATAATGCATGCAAATACTATTTCATCCACACTTCTCTGAAATTCTCAGTGCTTGGCTTTCACCTCTGGAAGCTAAGGCCTGAAAAAGACCCAATATGGAGGCCAAATGGCCAAAATATTGGGAAATACTAGAAAAAGATGGAGACAACTGGAAATTGCAGAGTTTGGAGAAAATGAAGGATAAAGTGCGAGACTGGTTACATTACGCTCAGATTAAAGAAGTTTTTAAAAATGACAAAAAGTTAGGATTCCAGGTGGAGAAATCGAAATTGGAAACAGAACTGTTAGAACCTAAGACTAAGGTACTTTCAAGAATGTATAACTTGCTGTTAAAATGGAATACACAAGATGAAATGGTTAAATCGGCTATGATAAAGTGGGCACAGGATATTGGGCATAATATTATGTTTGAGGACTGGGAAAGGTTGTGGACCACTGGGTTGAACTGCATGTAATGCTTTGAAGGAAAATGTAATGAAAATGATATATAGATGGTACATGACCCCAGTTAAACTTGCCAAAATATACCATTTGTCTGATAACAAATGCTGGAAATGTAAAGGAAATGAAGGAACTTTCTTTCACCTCTGGTGGACGTGCCCTAGAGTGAAGGCTTTCTGGGAAATGATATATAATGAGTTGAAAAAGGTATTTAAGTATACCTTCCATAAGAAACCAGAGGCCTTCCTCCTGGGTATTGTCGGCCAGAGGGTGATAAAGAAGGACAGAACTTTTTTCCTATATGCAACAACGGCAGCAAGGATACTCATCGCTAAGCATTGGAAGACTCAAGATCTACCCACACTGGAAGAATGGCAGATGCAACTGATAGACTACATGGAACTGGCTGAGATGACCGGCAGAATCCGAGACCTGGGAGAGGAGAAGGTTGAAGAAGACTGGAAGAAATTTAAGATTTATTTACAAAAATATTGTAATTTGGTTGAATGTTAAGAAGGATGCTAGATCATAAATAATTGAGCACCACTAAATTAGATGGAATTAGGATGATAAGTGAGATTGAGGAAAATATAAAACTTTTGGAGATTTATTATATTATACTTAAAAGAGCGGGACATAAGAACGCAAACAAGATGATAAATTGCTGGTAAAAATCTATACTGATGTAAGTGGGAGCGGGAGACGTGAGGGAGTCCAAAGAAGTTATGAAACTATGTTATGATATATGTTATATTGTTTATTATTTTTGCATTTGTATTTAAAAATTTTAATAAATATTTTATTAAAAAAAATGAAATTCTCAATGCTAATGAGGCAGTTTAGCTATTCAGGTTTGTCCAACCATAATCCCATACATTCTCTGTTTTCTCACACATAAAAGAAATGCTAAGGTTTCTGCTATGACACATGCACATCATCTAAAAATAAATGAATTGTGCTTCTTCTGATATACTTTTACCCATATGCAAATCTAATCAGTGGTTTGCTTGTTCAGTCAACTCAAATCTTAAATTCTGAATTCAAGACACATGCCTATATTTTCCTCCCCTGTCCAGGACCCTTAATTTTTCTCCTGCCCCAAACACTGAAGGGCAGGTAGGCAGCTCCTAATTTTGACTGTTGCTTCCTCGTAACATGAATGCTCTTTCTTCACCTTTCTCCCCTCACCCCAAAGAGGTTGGACTTTGTGTTTACTCTGTAGCTGATACACTACTTGGGAAAGACTTTACAGCAAGTTTTAGCTGGGGAGTAAAATAAACCTCACTAGGGTTTCATTTATCGTGATTTTATTTGAGCCTCAAAAGAATGAGGAATTTTATTTAAACTCAGATTTCAGTTATGCTTCTGAAGAAAAGTATAAGCACGAGGTAGTTCATATAAAAGTTGGATATAAATTATATTTCAATTGACTACCATGCATACACTTTAAACTTTAGCAATAGTATATAAATGAAGTAGGCAATCTAGCTGACAATTTCAAGACCTTTGTGCTTACGTGAAACTTGGGTTTGTTTAAGTTTGTTTAGGCTCAGTTTTCTTTAAAAAAATACATTTCAAACAATTTTCTTTGGTTCCCTCCCCCCCTACATAGGGACATTCTTGTTCATACTTTTCTCTGAATAGTTTTGTATTATTAAATGTATATAAAAGAAACATTAAAACTTTGAAGAATTTAAGTTCTAAAACAATGGGTGATAAAGAATAGGTGACTTACACATTATCCCCTCTAATATTGAATAGAATTCATTTTTGCACATTAAAAATGTACTCATAATAACATACAGTCACACCTTTGGTTTTTGAACAGCTTAGTTCCCAAATGTTTTGGCTCCCAAACGTCACAAACCCAGAAGTGAGTGTCCCAGTTTGTGAACTATTTTTGGAAGCCGAATGTCCGATGGGGCTTCTCCGGCTTCTGATTGGCTGCAGGAGCCGCAGTTTGGTTTTCAAACATTTTGGAAGTTGAACGGATTTCTGGAACGGATTCCATTTGACTTCCAAAATACGACTGTAGTCAGATTTAATTGATGCAGTTATACAGCAGATCAGATGTTTTGGACTACAACTGTCATCAGTGCCAGCCAGCACAGCTGTGTTGACTGGGGCTGATGGTACTTGTAGCCCTAATATCTGGAGTAAACCTCTTTTCATTCTGGAAACCTGAAAAACTAGCAATACTGACTTACCTGTCACCATTGTGATGTTTATTGTGTCTCTGTTTCCATTGCAGGCAAAAATCTTTATACAAATGAATACGTAGCAATCAAACTGGTGAGTAATGTGCAGTTTTTAAACATCTCTGAAATTCTGAGTGTTAAGCAAATTAGGAGTTTAGATTATTCTTCCGTTGATCTAGACTATGTTTTCCTGGACATCTCTGTAAACTGTTGTCTTTTAAACTCTTGGTAGAACACTTCCCTGTTGTAAATACAGATAGGTAGCTGTGTTGGTCTGCCATAGTCAAAACAAAAAAAATTCCTTCCAGTAGCACCTTAAAGACCAACTAAGTTAGTTCTTGGTATGAGCTTTCGTGTGCATGCACACTTCTTCAGATACTTCTTCAGTGTATCTGAAGAAGTGTGCATGCACACGAAAGCTCATACCAAGAACTAACTTAGTTGGTCTTTAAGGTGCTACTGGAAGGAATTTTTTTTGTTTTCCCTGTTGTAAACACATTCATGAAATGCTTCCATAAAGAGATTTGGAAAGCTGTTTTGTTATTAACCTGCCATGTATCTTAATAATATTTTTTAGTGAATGGCCACTTCTTTCTAACTTATTTATTTATTTAACTTATATCCTTCCCTTCATCCGCAGATTTTAAGGCAGGTAACATACATACATACATACATACATATATGAAATATCATGTATGTAATTCAGATTAATGACCCAAGTTAAGTTCTTTGACAGATGCTTAATATTAGGCTCCTTCCTATCTGACAATGTGACCATGTAGCTGCTTATCTTCAGTTTTTGCCTACATTGAAGTTGGCCTCTCATGAATTCACACCTGATATTTTGTGTTGGAAATTCAAAGGGCAAGGATTTAATAGCAGTTCTTCAAAGCCAGTCAAATTAAATCCTGGTCCTAGGTGGTTTTCCAAGTTTGAGAGATGCTAAGGCTGCCATAGAGTTCCATTTAATTTGACTATTTTTTCATTCTGTTTTTGTAGGAGCCATTAAAATCTCGTGCCCCACAGCTGCATTTAGAGTATAGGTTTTATAAACACATTGGCTGCACAGGTAAGTAATCTCATCGCTAGAAATGATAATAAAAGGAGAGTATTTAACTTGTAGTTGATGTACCGTATTTTTCGCTCTATAAGACGCACCAGACCATAAGACACACCTATTTTTTGAAGAAGGAAAACAAGAAAAAAAATATATTCTGAATTCCAGAAGCCAGAACAGCAAGAGGGATCGCTGCGCAGCAAAAGCAGTGATCGCTCTTGCTGTTCTGGCTTCTGGGATAGCTGCGCAGCCTGTATTCGCTCCATAAGATGCACAAACATTTCCCCTTACTTTTTAGGAGGGAAAAAGTGAGTCTTATAGAGCAAAAAATACGGTATTTGAAACCCCATTAATATCATTCCTGGAGACCACTGTTTGTCCTTGGCTGATCTGACAATTGCAATTTTGATGCACTACCACAGTCCTCAAGATTTGTTTACCTTTGTATCCCAAGCATAAAGGGAACTCTTTTTTTCTGTTAGTAGGTAACTTTGAGAAAATATATGTAGAAGGCACGTATAATAGATCTGACTTAAGGGTTGTAGCTGGTATACTGGAAAACAGATGTGACTGCCATAACACATGTGTGATACACGATACACCCAGAACAGTTCTGCTGGATCAGAACATCTCTAGTCCAACACCTGGTTTCCAAATGTGGTCAACCAGATGGCTTCCTAGAAGCAGGATATTATACTGCCTCTGATCCTGGAGGGTAGCATAGAGCCACTATGACTAGTAGCCATCGATAGTGCTATGCTTCATGAGTTTGCCCAGCCCTCTTTTTAAAGCCATCTAAGCCAATGGACGCCACTGCATCTTGCTGCATAAATTCCTTTGTTTGACCAGGCATGCTCTTTGAAGACATAAGATGTCTGTTATGTAGGGTAGGGTAGGCATCAAAATAAAGAAAATGCTACTTGATCTTCACAGCCCAGCCAAAGAACAGAGCAGTAGATACTAAATTTACGTGTGGCATTGACTTCCAGGACTGGAAACCCATTGTCTGGAAGCTTTGCTTGGGGATAGTATTTTATGGCTGAGAATTGGTCCATGAAACAGAACTTGGGTCGATTTGAAATGGGCTAGATAAATTCTTGGAGGATAAGGTATCAGCCAACCGCTGTTAACCATGACTATGTTCTCCCTCCAGGATTAGAGAGAGCTTGTCTCTGAATACCAGTCACTGAGAAACAACAGTGAGCAAGTACCGTATTTTCCGCTCTATAGGACGCACTTTTCCCCCTCCAAAAATTAAGGGGAAATGTGTGTGCGTCCTGTAGAGCAAATGCAGGCTGCGCAGCTAAGCCCAAAGCCAGAACAGGGAGACGGAGTGCTGCGGAGCGCTCGGTATCGCTGTTCTAGCTTGGGGATGGCTGCGCGCAAAGCCTCTGCAGGGCAGCGAGGTGCCTTCACCCCGCTGCCCCGCAGAGGCTAGAAAGGCTGTCCCCGAAGCCAGAACCGTCTCGCTGTTCTAGCTTGGGGATGGTAGCCGCCTGAAGCCTCCAGAGCGCAGCAGGAACTCCCACTGCGCTCCGGAGGCTTTGAGTGAATGCACCTTGAACACACCTTGTTTTAGAGGGGGAGAACAAGAAAAAATCCCCCTCCCCTGTTCTCCCCCTCCTATGGTGCGGTGCGTCCTATAGGCCAGTGCATCCTATAGAGTGAAAAATATGGTACTATTGTCCTCATGTCCTGAGGACAAGTGGGCTTCCAGCAGGCATCTGATAAACCACTGTGGGATACAGGATGCTGGAATAGTTGGGCTTTGGTCTGATCCAGCATGACTCTTTTGTTCTTGTAACAGAGATAGTTGTACCTTGGTTCTGTAATACCCCAGAACTCATATGTTTCGGCTCCCAAATGAAACCGGGAGTGTTCTGGTTTTCAAATGTTTTTCAGAAGCCGAACATCCAATGTGGCTTCCACGGCTTCTGATTGAAAACGTCTTGGTTTTCAAACAGTTCTGGAAGTCGAACGGACTCCTGGAACGCATTCTGTTCGAGAACCAAGATATGACTGTACTAGTTAGGATCAGTCAGTTCTGTATGCCCAAGGGAGCTTTAAACTTTTGATGTCTCAGATAGCATCTTCCCATGCTCTGTGAGCCATTTCTGAAAGTGAATTTGTGGGGGAGTTTGAAAAACAGTTTTGTGACGTCATATGGTTTGCTTAAATAAAAAAAGGGTAAAATATCCTGGTCAGCATGAAGAAACCGTTGCACCCATCCAAGTAGCTCTTAAATACCAGCTGTAAAGTTTGATGGATTGTGATTATTACTGTCCTAGTGCACACCAGCTCTACAAAAAAGCAACACACAACCACCACCACCTCTTCACAAATTAATTGAAAGGGTTTCATGTGGTGTGGTGGGGAGAACAATTGATAGATAAATTTCAGAACCATTTTTGTGACAGAATTTGACTGGCATAAGTAAAATCTGCTGGCTTTGGTAGTTTTCATACAATAGTAATGATGCTACTGCAACCATCTGGATGTATTCCAAAAGTATGTTTTGTATACTTTCAGTTGAAGGCTTCCCCCAGGTGTTTTACTATGGGCCGTGTGGAAAGTACAATGCCATGGTACTTGAGCTCCTTGGTCCAAGTTTGGAGGACTTATTTGACCTTTGTGATAGAACATTCACTCTGAAGACAGTCTTAATGATAGCAATCCAGCTGGTGAGTAAAAGAATAGTTTGTGCTGATTTCGCAGTCTTTGGCTTACAATTTTACATGATTTCCTAATATTAACAAATGGTTCAGGAAACTACATATTAACTCTTACATGGGGAGTAGCCAACAAAGTGTCTCCAGATGTTGGATTACAGCTCCCAACATCTTTGACCATTGGCTGTGCTGACTTGGGCTGATGGGAACAGGCTTCCCTTGCACTATGCTAACTTTCAGTTTTCAAGAAAAGTAAGTGTTTGTGTGTGATTTATTTGTTTAGTTCACTGGGTTTTTTTCTTGCTTCTTAGTCGTACTTAGTTGAGTTAATCTTCAGTAACTCAGTAAGTATAAATGGTTTGTTTACTATGCTTTGTTCACTTTAGACAGCAAGATTTGAACATATCAAGAACATATCAAGAACTGAATGGAATGATTTATGTTCTTGTTGATGTTTAGAAAGGATTATTGATTGCATATGTCGGGCTGGTGAGCCTGTGGCCCTTCAGATCTCATTGGTCTCCAGATTCCATCAACCCCAGCTAGCATATCTGGTGGTTGTGAAAAATATCAGTGGTTTACAACAGTATATACAAAAAGACCATTAAAAATATAAAAATTAGAAATCAACTATGTATTATGGAAAGATATATTCATAATCGTCTATTTCAGCTTGACAGAATAGAAAAGTTTTCAACAGGTGTTCAAAAGTTGAAATGACAGGTGCCTGCTGAATCTATTGGCAGAGTATTCCACAAGACTGGGCTGGTGATAGTTACTAAAGCAGGGGTCAGCAAACCTTTTCTGTAGGGGGCCGGTCCACTGTCCCTCAGACTTTATGGAGGGCTGGACTATATATGCACACTGCGAGGGGGGCCAGTAGTCCTCCTCCCCACCCAGCCCCAGCCACCTTCTTGGTTTGCCGCCTGCCTCAATCGCCGAAGGGCTGGCAGCAGTGGCGCGAAACGGGCTTTCTCCCCGCCCAGAGAAAGAAAGCTTCCCAGGGTCTGCCACCATCACCACCGCCGCTGCTGCGTCTGCCTCTTGTGAAGCGGGTATGCAGAGTGAGCTCGTCCTCGCTGTTCTCTGGCTCACAGGAGCACCAGGGCGGCGATGGGAGGAAGAAGCCGAGCGGCAGCTCTGCCAATCAAACACCATACCTGGTTTACCTCAGCACGGCGCAGGGACGTCTCTGCCAGTGAAATACCACTGAGGTAAACCAGGTGTGGCGTTTGATTGGCAGAGATGTCGCTGCACTGAAGTAAACCAAGCATAGCATTTGATTGGCAGAGCCGCCGCTGCTCGGCCTCTTCCTCCTGTCATCATCGCTAGGAGTCTCGGCTTCGCAGCGGGCTTTGCAGTATGGGCCGGATTTAGACCCAGGTGGGCCTGATCCGGCCCAGGGGCCATAGTTTGCCGACCCCTGTATTAACGGCTTGGTTTCTTATTGCAGTCAAATGAGCCTCACAAACTTGGGGAATGACTAACAACTCTTCTTCATGTGTCAGTGATTGAGCTGGGGTGTAAGGGATCAGGCAGTCCCAAAGATACCCTGGAATTAAATAGTTAAGAGCTTTGTAAGCTAATACACGGGCCTTTAGCCTGGCTCAGTAGTAATGGGCAGCCAGTGTAGAGGTTTTAGTAATGGTGTCACATGTTGTTTGTCAGGTGCTTATCTGCAGTCCAACCGCCACATTCTGCACCAGTTGGAGCTTCTGAGCCAGGCCAAAGGTAGCTCCACATAAGAGTGCATTGTAGTATTCCAGCCTTGAGGTTACTACCCCATGGTCTACAATTATATTATCAGGCCTTGTTGTTGGTGGCAGACAAGGAAATGCAACTTAGCTGGTCCTGTGCGTAAGGTTCGGTTCCCAAAATAGAGTTTGGGCACTTTCAAATGGTTGTACATGTGTTAAGCTGGTCAGATTGATTGCAAGTGCATCATGTTAAATGTGTACGAGTTGAAGAGTAGGTTGCGCTAGATAACTTCTAGTTTTCAAGAGTCTGATGATGATGGAAAGCAGAACATGGATTAGAGAAGTGGCATTCAAACTTGTATGGAACTCTGGGATTTCTTGAAGCTTATAAGAGGTGTTATCAGTGAGATGAGGAATGATGAACAAGGCTCCTAGAAGTTGGCTTGCTTCCAATTGCTGTCAAGCGTCCTATTCCTTGGGATGTTGAGGATGTTCTGCGCTGCCTGTCTGTTCATGTGGGGCAACAATGACAACAGGCATGCTCAGAGCCATTCAATGAACTGATTCTCTTATGTAGATCATACTTCAAAATCTTCTGGAACACCTTGAGGTTTCCTTGGCAGATGGATTTCTTCTATAAAAAACACCGTATTATTTCTTTTTTATTAAGGTATTTTAACATCTGGGAATGATGTTAACTTACACTTTAATGTACACTAGCTCTTGAATAACTGACAAACCCTTGACAGTTTTGTAATTAAAGGCATTTAAATACTGTCTTGTCTTACAGATCTCTCGAATGGAATTTGTGCACTCAAAGAATCTCATTTATCGAGATGTCAAGCCAGAAAACTTCCTTATTGGACGACAAGGAAATAAGAAAGAACACATCATCCACATAATAGACTTTGGACTGGCCAAGGAGTACATTGATCCTGAAACCCAAAAACACATACCTTACAGGGAACACAAGAGTCTAACTGGAACAGCAAGATATATGTCCATCAACACCCATCTTGGCAAAGGTTTGTTACGATACCTTTGTATCTTACTTCATCTGTATTATGTATTACTTCATCTGTATTAGCGGAAGAGCTCAGGCTCTTTTCTACAGAACTTATGCCATTAAAACATTTTCAGATGTTACCAAAAATGAGACATTTGAATGCTTTTTGTGTGTTTTCAAAGCATTTTTATCCTGCTCTTAAGTGGAAGAAGACTGTCCTCAGGCTTACAACTTAAAAGACATATTGTTGTTACTGTTGCATAATTTTGCATGCCTACCTGTCAGTAGCACCTTTTTTTACAAATATATTTAAATTTCATTATTAAGAATATTAATAAATACCGTCTTTTTCTATGTATAAGATGCCTCCGTGTATAAGACACCCGCTATTTTTCAGGACTCAAAATTAAGAAAATGTACTATCCATGTATAAGTGGATTTAGGGAAAAATATAATCTTATACACAGAAAAAATACGGTATGTTGATTACAAATAATATACATAAAATAGCCTTTACCAGACCAAATGAAAACCTACCAACAGCAGTAGCTTTTCATTTTGTCCATTAATGGCTTTTATCTGACTAGCTCTTCAGTAGTTTCCTTGCACTTTTTTAGTTCCATTTGGATTTTGCTCTTGCCCATATACACACAGTTTTGTCCTTAGCTGTTTTGGTATTGATAGCTTTTTGAAACTCTGAAATAGATTTTTAGCAAATCAGTGTTTGTGTTGTTTTATGTCAACCTGTAAGCCAGCTCTAGCAGAAAACACCCAAAGCATTATTTAGCTTCCAGAGTGCTTCTTGTTTGGCTACTTATGTAAATGCCTTAGTTGCACTTGTGTAATCCACATGGGCTTCTTTGGAGCTTTTACTGTTTTACTGTCCTTGCAATCTTGACTTCTCATTGCCCGTAATGCTTTGTCTTCACACTAGTAGAGTGCACTGTACTCCGTTGAATATCTTGGAAGCTTCACAGCATAGGCTATGTCATACTTGAAAGGACACATTTATCCATCTTGTAGAGGTTGCATAAGCAACCCTATACAATGGTACCTCAGGTTACATACGCTTCAGGTTACAGACTCTGCCAACCCAGAAATAGTACCTCAGGTTAAGATCTTTGCTTCAGGATGAGAACAGAAATCGTGCTCCGGCGGCGCAACAGCCCCAGGAGGCCCCATTAGCTAAAGTGGTGCTTCAGGTTAAGAACAGTTTCAGGTTAAGAACGGACTTCTGGAACGAATTAAGTACTTAACCCGAGGTACCACTGTAAATGCTATTTTTACCATAGTGCTGGGGTTTTTATTCCTGACTTGCAATAAGCTAAAGACCACTTTAATGAAATAGCTGTATCTAGATTTGGAGCCAGTTCATCCATAGAGCATGAAGCAGGGATGTCTTTTTGTAAATAGAGAATAAATCTACACTAAGACTTCATGGCCAATTAGGAGTCTTTGACAAATATCCCCTTCTGTGCTCCCTGTTGCCTACAAATGTTTTCAACATTGTGCCAGAGCTAGGAATGTAATTTAGTAGGCATTTCTGATAGAGCGGATAAAGCAGTGGTGCATTTTCTTACATCTTTTCAGAGCAAAGTCGTCGAGATGACTTGGAAGCCCTTGGACATATGTTCATGTATTTCCTTCGAGGCAGTTTGCCCTGGCAAGGCCTTAAGGTATTTGCTAAAGTGTGTTGCTCAACATAATAGCTGCCAGCAGATACTTCCTGTTTGACGTAGAGCTTTACTCTCTTCTCTGAGGATTCAGATTTACTTGTACAGTGGTACCTTGGAAGTCGAATGGAATCCGTTCTGGAAATCCGTTCGACTTCCAAAACATTTGGAAACCAAGGCACGGCTTCCAATTGGCTGCAGGAAGCCTCTGCAGCCAATCGGAAGCTGTGTCAGCCGTGTCGGATGTTCGGGTTCCAAAGAACGTTAGCAAACCGGAACACTCACTTCCAAGTTTGCGGTGTTTGGGAGCCAAAACGTTTGACTTGCAAGGCGTTCGTCAACCAAGGTACGAGTGTACAGTTTATAAGAAAACATGGCTTTGGTCAGTGATAACTGGTGGCAGGGGTGGCTCTTCCTGTTTCACCACCTGAGGCAAAATAGGATTTCCCACCTCCTGTCTTCACTCCTTACCCCCCAACACTACTTCTTCTGCGCCTTGGATTTTACTGAACTTTGCAGGGGCTGGGGCACTCCTCAAAATGTTGTCATTTGGCTTCTCCCACCCCTCCCATTGGGGAAGTGGGAGCCAAGTGGCAGCATGTCACACAGAAATGTCTTTGAACTTGCCAAACTTGGCAGGAGCCAGGGCACCCCTCAAAACGTTATCGCTTGGCTTCTCCCTCCCCAGGTGCGGGGAAGATGAGAGGCAATGTTTGGATGCTAGAACGTCTCCCTTATGGCAGCGGAAGTGGTGGGGCAGGTGGGGCGCCACCTCATGCATTTCTGCCACCTGAGGCAGGCACTTCACCTGTCTTCATGGACAAGCTGGCCCTGACTGGTTCATTGCCCAAGCTCCACTCACTATGATACTCTTCAGTTTGCTAGTCAACTTTGAATTTAATCCTGATAGTCAGCCAGCGGAAGTTGCATGTCTTGCCCTTTTGTTTTTAATTGCTGACATATTCCTTACTGAGCAGCTAAATATGACTGCAAGACATGCTTCTTCTGCTGCATCTCTTATCCTTAATTTTGCCCCAATGCAGATGAGCTACATTTAAAAAAAATTTTTTTTTTAATTCTTCCAGTAGCATCTTAGAGACCAAATATTCTTCAGATATCTGAAGAAGTGTGCATGCACATGAAAGCTCATGCCAATAAAAAACTTAGTTGGTCTCTAAGGTGCTACTGGAAGGATTTTTTTTTATTTTGTTTCGACTACCTACCTGCATTTTCAAGCTTCCCTTTAGTTCCTGTTTTCATTTTGCCTGATTTTTCTCTGTATAACCCTTCTTCATCTGCCTAGCCCCTCCTGTCCACTTCACAGCTGGAGTCCCTCACATCCAATTTGTCAGCCCACAAAGGAGGAGGCCTCCCACACAGAGGTTTAGCATCAACTCTCCTTGTTTTGTTCTTGGAACCTCATTAAGGAACAGTAACAAAAAAGAGGTCTAGTGTGCAAATAAAGGAGGAAAATCTGGAATAGGCTTTTATCGGGTGGGAAGGATCAGGCTCCCATCCTTTTTAGATCTTCTGTTGTAAACAGATGCTTGATGAGCTGTGCTGTGGTGCAGATGGAAGTCCTTTGTCAGGATGAATACAGCAAAGGGTTAGAGAGTTAATGGGTGAAGGAGATAATTAGTTTAGTAGAGTCGCTCTCAACTTGCTGATTATCATGCATTATAGATAGTAATGGTCTTAGAGTAAATGTTCTTGTAAAGAGCACGTTTCAGAATAACTTCAAACACCCCTTTTCTGGGCTGTGTAGAAAGAGGAGCTTTGGAGAGGGTGCAGACTGGCTGTAATGGGTCAAGGAGCTGGCAGGAAAGCCATGTTGTGGGAGCTTGCACATGCAGATCTGTTCATGCAATAGTAGTAACAAGTAATGTGTATATGGTACTTTATAGTGCTCAAACGGCTTTACATAATCTTAGTTTGCAAAGTAGGTCAATATTATCCCCATGTTGCATATGGGAGGCAGAGAGGGGAAGAGAGTGGCTTGCCTTACTGCGTAGCCTAACCCTCTTAAAATATATATATTTGCTTTACACAGGCTGATACATTAAAAGAGAGATACCAGAAGATTGGGGACACAAAGAGGAACACTCCAATTGATGTTCTCTGTGAGAACTTCCCAGGTAAGTTTCATACTGGGTCGTTTATCTTCTGTGCAAGGTGCCTTCTGAAAATAGGAACCAGGCTCCTGTTAAAGCAGCATTTCCTGAGCTCAAGTGTTGGAACAAATGTGTTCCTACTGGTATGCTTGGATTCTTTGTTCAATGTATGGCTAACATCAGAGTTGGCTGTAAATTTCAGTGATACTTGTGTTTAACCTGTGACTCTCCAAGTGTTGTTGGGTAACTATTTTCATCATTCCTGACCATTGACCATAATGGCTGTGACTTCTGGGAGTTGGAGCCCATCAACATCCAGAGAGCCACAGGTTACCCTTCGCTGGTTTTAAATGGTTGCTTGCAGCCACCTGGCTAATGATAAGTGCCAGTCCTAGCACAGAGTACATCAGTCTAGTCAAGTCCACAACAACTCTGCTAGAGAGGCAGCTTTCTTTTGTAGCCTGCATATGGCTACAGTCCTCCATGCGCTTCTTTGGAATTGATTGTTTTTGATAGGTAGGGCCCTAGAATGGTGATGTGAGTAGCTGAGTGACAAGTTAGCAAACATGGTTGTTGACCCATTTCAAGGATAGAAAGTGCCTTGATTGCTGGAAAATGAATTGGGAGGAATGTTTTTCTTTGCTGTTTCTTCTAGAACTCTCAGTGGTAATATCCAATATCATGGACTGGGGCTGGGGTCCATCTGGGACATCTTCCAATGTGGACCTCATGGGCATTGCCTTTGGTGGTTCCAGTCCTCCTTGGGTTCTTAGGAGACTAGGTGTGTGGTGTTGTCAGCACACTAGCACCCAACTCTGTCTCATTTTCACTGAATCCTAGGGAGGCAGTAGTGGCTCTGAATAGCTTTCCTAAGTCAGTGAGTCATTGGATAAGTGTGATGAACCTGAAAATACTCTGTTTTATACTTATATGGACTTCAAGCAATCTGATTGCTATTGATGTCATCGGGGAGGGTCGGGGAGAGAATTACCTGCACCCACTCTTTCTTTTAGTCCAGCATGCAAGTGCAACATAATTAACAATGGGAAGAAATACCTCTTTGCTGTTTGATAGCTGTCATATTACTCGTCATTATATATATGTAGCTCAGCAGAGGTGCTGTACCTCAAAGAACATTCAAGACCAGCAGGTTGTGACTGATTTAAATCAAGTAGCCCTTTAAACTTCTGAGCAGCATACCATATATTTCTGTGTATAACATGCCCCCGTGTATAACAAGACCCCCATTTTTTGGGACTCCAAATAAAGAAATCCCCCATATGCACTATCTCTGTATAAGACGATCCCCAATTTTAAACTTGAAAAAATAGGGGGGAAATAGTGTCTTATACGCTGAAGAATACAGTATGTTGAGTTATTGTTCAAAACATTTGTGGCCTTATTTGGGTTATTACTGACTCCAGATTAGCAGTGTAGGCTCTGTTCCCTGCATCTGATTATAGCACAATGACCTCTACAGAATGTTATGGCAAGGACATAGATTCAAATAGCTCTTAAAATGCAGCTATTCTTCATTATTTTCATTTGCTTTTGCCTCTCTTTGTAACTTGGCTTATGGGCCCTTGTTTTGAAGACAGGAGCCCATCTATTCAATATACCGCATTTTTTGCTCTATAAGACGCACCCGACCATAAGACGCACCTGGATTCAGAGGAGGAGAACAAGGGAAAAATATTCTCTCCCTCTCTGTGCAGCACCTTTACAGCAAAGCGGGAGGAGAAATGGAAGGGGCTTCGTTTCTCCTCCCGCTTCACTGAAAGGTCGCTGCGCAGCTCTCCCTCTCTGCGCAGCGCCCCTTCAGTGTTAACCTACCCTTCATGCTTTAACCTACCCTGAACTGTTGAGGTAGTACACTTGAAAAAATGAGTATTTTTATGTTGATGTCCACTGAGAGAATTGGGAGGTCTGGTGTAAATGCTTCCTGCTCTCTAAACTGCTCTCCAGTATATATTTTTGCTACCTGAAAGTTTGCCTTTTCATATGTCTAAATGGCCTCAAGTGTACTAAGGAGAACCATTTGGAAATATCATCCTACCAGTGGCACAGGTTTGTTGACCCCCTCATCTACTTTTGTAGGTTTATATCTTAGGGGATTAATCCAACCAGTAGGTAATGTTGAAATGTATTCTGCTTCTACTTCTTTCTGAACAGATTATCTGATGTTGCTTCTTCCTAATTCCCTTTAACAGAGGAGATGGCAGCTTATCTTCGTTATGTCAGACGATTAGACTTCTTCGAGAGACCAGACTATGATTATCTACGAACAATCTTCACAGAGTTATTTGAAAAGAGAGGATTCACCTTTGATTACGCCTACGACTGGGTTGGCAGGCCAATTGTATGTTGGAGCTGAGTGACATATTCCTTTTTTTCTTGACTGTTGCTCTTTCTATAATGTCCCTTTTAAATGCCAGTTGCATTGCAAGTAATCACTTCATGATGAACTGAGAACACAATATGACCTTTTTGCTGTACATTGAAAACTTTACTGCAAAGCCATATACGTGTTCAAGGCTCCAAACATTTTTCTTTGTTCAAGTTACTAAATGTGTCTTTCCGAACAAGTGGTATTTTAATGTAGGTGCAATTGGTGCTCTTGCATTGTGACTGGAGGGATGACAGAATGCATATTTTCTTGGCTCTCCTCAAGAACCATAGATTGTCAGATATGACCGATTGTAACTGTTTGTGCTCATTTCTACTTCTTTTTTAGTATGACTTAGTTGCCTTTTCTCCTTTCCCTTATCAACTAAATTCGCCATAAGATTATTTTCATGTTACATAATCTGTTCCCTGCCTTCAGCCGTGTGTGGCAGCATTGAGGAACTTTTCCAGGCTGCAGGCAGATTGTTATCTCCCCACCCTCTAGAGGGTCAAACGTGACCAGTGGGTGAGGGTGGGTGAATCAATCTGATTGCCAAACTCTCCTCTCGGACCAAGAGGGGGTCGAAGAGCAAACCTCATATATTCTGAGGAGACATTTGTCCATCATTATCAGGGGAAGATTAAACCTCCAGGAAGGTAGAGGAGTGTCCAGAACGAGAAGTTCAGAACAGCACTGTGGCATCTACCACATTCATGTAGATGTTAAAAATGTGCATTTTTTTGGCCAGCTGGATAGCATGAGATTTCAGGTGTAGCTCTTTGTCTTGAAGCTGTAGGCTACTGGCTGAAAGCAGCAAGTTCATTAATTGAAGATAGGGGGGCAGCATCTGTTTGGTTTCTACTAAAAAATTATCTGCTCTAGTTGTTAAGTCAACGGATTGTTTGAGAGTCACCTGGTGGGTCAATTCTGTTTGTGTGTGTGTTTCTTTTCCAGCCCACTCCAGTGGGGCCCATGCATGTGGAGTCTGGACCATCTGTAACAAGAGACATCCATGCACATAGGGATCGATCATCGATGCAGCCTCTCCGAAATCAGGTTTGTTAGCATAACATTGTTTCAACTATTAACTTTCCATTCAAATCTTTACTGAAACTTGTAATTTATAAAGAGGGACATACAGAGAAAAGACTGTTAATTCTGTTTCTTGGGTGTTTGGGGTGGTAGGAAGGCTGAATAATTAATATTATCATTTATTTAGGAATCTTTCCTGCTAATCTGCTTTACTGTATATTTGAAATGAGTGATATATAATGGTGAATGTCAGGCTTTGAAGGAAGGAGAGACTTTTTTTTGCAAGATAGGACTTTTTACAGTATTGGGATGGCTTTAGATCTCTCTACCCATCGCTGTAATGGAATGATCTGCATTTCCACTGCAGCACTGGGCTGAGAAGAGAGGTTTGTACTTGGACCTATGATGTGTGTGTATATATCTATAAAGTATGTACACATGTGTGAGAGATTGTGTGACTGCAAGTAGGCTTGGCTAACCTTTAAAATGTTTGATAACAGAGACTTGCCCTGGACCCCCCCCCCCCATAGGAAGTCCACTTTGGTATTTACTGCTTTTGGCTTCTGTGCAAACGGTTGGGAGTAGACTTGTCAGAATTAATACTTCTTCATTGCTTTGCTTCTCGGCGCCCACCCTACAGCGAGCTGACAATGTGCTTTTTAAAATAAAGCATTGCTTTGCTCTGGTTTACCTTTGCCTTCCCTCCTCTCTTTTTGCTCTGTGCTTGCAAATGCCTATGCAGTCTGCATCAGAACGTCGTGGAGAATGGGAAATGGCACCAATGCGACAAGCCAATGCTTTGTTTCTGCAATCTCACTTAACTTCAGATCGGCATGGGGGATCAGTACAGGTATTGTCCTTCTCTGTTCCACACAAATTTTCTACCGCAGTCACTTTCTTGTAATGTTCATATGCCCCACATTCTGGTGCATATTTGGTTAACTTGACGCTTCAGCTAAAATGTGTGAATTGCCTGTCACAAGGTATGAGGCAGCACAGTATTGAGAACTTTGTCTGTACTCAGAATATCTCCGGGACACAGATTTCCTCAGTTTGGTGTTGTATGAGAGTGTTTGGTAGGCAAGTGTGATGTCACCATTTGTTGATTCTTTAGACAGAGTTTGTTTCTTTTTTGCAGATTTTGTTTTAGTGTCTTCCAGATACTTTTATTTTGTAACTGATGTTACCATGCTTATGGTATTTCCACAGTGTCTTAGAAACAAATGCTATAAATAATTGTATTGGGTAGAACAACATTATAAATAGGTTGTACTTACCATTAAAGCAATAAAAATAAAATAATTTATGTAGCTAGAAAGGGGGAGAAAGAGGAAAGTAGAAGTTTAGAACTATTTATAAAGCTATTACCTTTATTTTCTAAGGGTTAAATTTCACCCAATAGCACAATATGATTTACTCTTTCTTGTATTCTATTATTCTGTACCAGGAACTTTATTTATTGTTGACTGTTCATTTATTGTTGACAACTTCATTGGTTGATCCTTAGTGTTCATCTCATCCACTTTCTCCATGCCATGCATGATTTCATACAACTTTGTGATTTCCCCACCCACTTACTCACTTTTTAACAAGTAAACTAAAAAGCCTCAAACCTTGGGAGCAAAAAGTTTCAGACCAGAGGACCCAGAATCTCAAACAGGAAGGCAGTTGTTCTGAGATTTCAGTGGAATTGCATTACAACCTCCCTGCAATAAATACATACATGAGTATGCAAAGTCTGTTTTAGAACTGAGAGACAAGAAATCTGAAAGTGGTCAGGATAATAGAAGCCAGTTGAAATAGGCAATAAGGAAATAGATGAGAATTTGTGGGGAGTATACAAGGAGGCTGCTGCTGTCTGGTATCTGGCTACAGCTACCCTGATATCTGCTTCCTCCCCTCACCGATCAGAATTGCTTGAACATTTGGTAAAGAGAAGTCAATGCTTCCAATGTAGTGTTGAAAATAAGCAAACAAAACTAATAGCCCACAGATTCTTAGTAGTCCATTTACCTTCATTCATGTGAGCAAAGCAAAGCAAAGCAAAGCCCTTAAAAAAAAACCCCTCTCTCTAAGCAGAGCAAAACTTGTGGACAGACCATGTGCTTCACATGTAGGTCCCAGCTTCAATCGTTATTACACTCTGTAGTTGGAGTGTGTATATTATACATAGTAGAGATAGAGAGACAAGCCATCACTCCTCAGACAGTTTTATACAGGCAAACTTTGGTCACGTACACTATATGTATATTTTGACCACTTGCACTGCTTTCTTTCTTTTTGATGATGCTTCCACTGATTATTTCAGAGCACTGTGGATCTTCTCTGTCATTGGAACCCTCTTGATCCCAAATTAGGCTAGAGGTGTAAAAATTAATGCCTTAAGATTCATAAACTAGTAGTCTGCAGAATTCATTCTATGTCTCACACATTTTTTAAGTATATCCTAATCCGAAAAAACCAAAAAATGCTGGGATGTTTGCAGAGAACTTACAACCCAGGTCATAGAATGAACTTCCTTACTGACCACCAAGTTTCATTTTCACTTAATTTAATTTAATGTGTCAATGCGTGTGACACAAACTGGGGCTATGTTTTCATATTAATGTCAGGGCTTTGTTTCTATTTTTTTAAGGTGGTAAACTCGACCAATGGTGAGTTGAACATCGATGAACCAACAGGAGCACCTTCCAATGTACAAATTGCAGCACGTACTGAGGTGGAAGTAGTGGAGGAAGCTAAGTATGTTTGCCGTGAAAGCAGTCCCCCCCCCCCCTGCATCATTTGTGTGTCAGATCAGTTTGTGTGTTCTTGTGTTTGATGCCTATATCCATAACCTGCTATCAGATGCTTTGTTTTTGCATGATAACCTCAGTGCTGCTGCTGCTGATGGTACAGCTTCTTTTCACTTGCACTGCCCAGTTAATGTTGCTGTTGGCCAGAGCATGCATTGCAAATTAGTATTTCAGAAGAATTTGCAAGTGGCATGTATAGTAAAAGTCCTTTGAGTTAGGGCTGTAGTTTCTGTTTGTCAAACTGTATGCGCATAACTAGCGCTGGGGATGCAGAAGCCAGAGTCCCTCTTTATCCCTCATTCTTGAAACCTGAGCCTATGCAATTTTAGGTTAACCTGCCAGACTGTGAGTACCTCCTTTTTTTGCTATGGAAACACGTAAGGTAACTTTAAAAGCTGCCTGCTGGGTGTTGCAAGGTATTTTGTTGAGAGAGTAATGCCTTGGCTGTTTTTCCATCTCCACCATTCGGTGGCACTTTGCATGATCTTCTACCATTACATGAACCATGATGTGGAATTTTCTCTAGGTAATCAGCAGTCCTCTCTTCTTTATAAATGAAGTCAGCACACACCTAATGCATTATGGGAAGGAGGTTCCACAAAGGCTTCATCGATCAAGGCATAGCAGATTGACTGACTTGCCTTGTGGCTACTGAATGTCTCAGCAATCATAGGCTTCTTGGCAAACATTGCGATTCTTTATTTCCTAGGCTGGAAATAGCCTAAAATTGCTTGTGAGAAAAGCAAGTGTATGCAATACCTCTAATTGTGCTTTAGGTATGACTCTTCAGCTGAGAAGTAATCGCCTAGCACTCCATTACCCAAGAAATGTGTTATCGTTCTGTGAACATTTCTGTCTTCAGCCATAAGGAGAGCTTCATAGCTGCAGGAATTGCAGGATTTGAATGTCTTTAAATAAAATTGAGTGTTCCTTGTGGCAAACTTAATAATTGTGTGTTGCATTCCCAGCTGAGCCTCTGTTCCTCTGCAGGGGAACAGCATATTTCAGCAGATGGGGGGTGGGATGAGGTATTAACTACTTTGGATATTTATTGTTATATGATACAGAGCTTTCTGCCTGAGTTTCTTTCGACAGCAGACTAGCTTCCACCAAGTGCTACTCAAGTGAACTAAGCTTCAGTACTTATACTTTGCTTTGGATACTAGCTTTCAATAAATTGTTCAGCTTGTTGCTCTATGCAAGACAGCCTTTGCTTTGGTGCTGCAGCATCAGCTAAGTTAGGTTCGCCATATCCATGGAGCCTAAAAATTAAGACTCCAGAATGTCCCCAAGGACATACTCTCCTGTGGTGGACTTGTTGCTGCAGCTGTGACAACAGCAATATCTCTGCATTTTAACTTGAAAATAAATCACAGTACATTCATTGAGTTTTTTTACTCCCTAGTAAACATGCTTAGGATTGCCTCCTTAGTGGGAGATGCCAATAAAATACCATTACTGACTTTGATTGTACAGCTGAGCTATGTGAAGAATTGTTTTCTTCTGCAGTAAATAAGAAAGTTAGGGACATTTAATGTTGACTGTAGAATTGGGGAAGGTCCTGTGGTTACAACACGGTGTACCATATCTCCTCTGCATTTGACCTTTCCATGGAAATTGCACATTCAAGCTTTACCCACAATTTCCTGGGTATGCTAAAAGTTTCCAAGACATTTGAATTCACACAGACTTCTGGTCAACATGATACTTCAGTTGAAATGTACAGCTATTCAAAGGAAATGACTGATACCACAGTCTTATTAATTTCATAGGGCTTTGGGCAATTAACTATGTATAAAACTGATGAGTGTGTGTGTGTGTGTGTGTGTGTGTTTAACTTGTATAGTAAAATTTGGAAAGCTGAAAAAGGCGTTTCAGTTTTACTTTCCTCTAGACAAGATGCTGTCTCTTCTCTTTCCTCACTCTGCCTTTTACTCTTCCTTTCTGCCTGTTCATCTCCCAGCCATGGATGATCTTTATTTACTTATTAAGCCATCAACTTCTAACAGACCATTCAAATGTTGTCTAGCTCAAGCTGTGTGACTTCGTCATTTTTTAAGCCTGCTGTGTCTGTGTGTCTCCAGACTTATTCTTGCTAGTGAAGCCTTTCTGTCTGCTCTTTTTTTTTCTTGCTGTGAATCTCCTGCTTGAATAATATAAGATCTCTTTGTGAATTTCTATCCAGACCTTTTTCTATTTTCCTCCATATGCAGAATTCCCTAGTTTTGTCATTCATCAGTTTCTCTATCCTTCAAATATATATGAAAGATGCTCACTACCTTCAATCATGCAACCTTATCTCTTGATCCATCCTTTCCTACCTCTGATTTCTCTCTCTAGCTATCTTCATTTGTTCTGTGCTGCCTAGTTCCTTATCATGGGCTTTCAGACATACAAATATTTCTCAGTCCTTATTTCCTCCTTATATTCATCCTTCCCCCACTTTCAGCTGTCATCCAGTACCTTTCCGTGCAGAATTTGTTGAGCATTTTGTATGATCCTGTTTACCTTTTGACCTCCAACTCCTTCCTTTACTCTTTTCAATCTGATTTTTGCTAGATTAACTTCACTGAAACTGCTTTTACCAAAGTTTTCAATACCTTCTTCTGGCCAAACCTTAGAGTAGCTTTCATTCTAATTAAACAATCTGGTACCTTCAATCATGTCAACTTTCCCTTAAATATATTGTTTTTGCCGTACATGATCCTCTTTAACTTCTTTTTTCCTTTTCCTTTATCTCATTCCTTGACTCATAATATGCTCTACTTCTATTCAAAATGTAGCCATTTGCCTCTGGTTGCTTGCATTTAGCTCTCATTGCTTGTGCTTACTACACTTATACAGATAAAAATTCTCTCTTTTTAAAACTCTTAATTATCAACTTCTAATGAATTCTTTTACTCTGATTGCATTGCTAACAACTCCTGTAACCCAAACTAAACAACATGGTAAGAATTCAGATATCAATCTTAAGAACCTAAGAAGAGCCCTACTGGATCAAAACAAAGACCTATGCAGTCTAGAATCCAGTTTCTCATAGTAGCCAATGAGACGTTTAAGGGAAGTCCACAAGTAGGACATGCGGGCAATAGTCTTTTCCTGCTGTTGTTTTTCAACAGCTAGTATTCAGAGGTAGGATCTTTTCACTCAGATACTTCCTCTCCTGACTACCTGTCCCTACTTCTGTTGCTGGCAGAAATTTGATATTTTCCCAATCTCCCAAGACTGCAAACCTGCGGACATGGAATGCTTCTCTTTCTTGTTGTCTTAATACTGCTACTGTTTCCACCTCTAAAACTGTTTTAAACCACCATCCATGGTATTGCATCCTCTTTCTGCTGGCTACCGTAGCTGAAAGTCACCCATTGTCTTAAATCTCTTTTCCAGCTTCCTTTGTCACTTTCCACACCAGCTTTGTCTTTTGTAGCTTTTAAATTTAAAGGCTCTCCATTATTTTGCTCCAGACCATAAGCTCATTTGATGTTGTCCCATCTATTTTGGTTTCTCTTCCACATTTTCCACTGTCGCCTATGTTCTGCCTAAGTTAGACTGTAAATACTTTGTGCCAGAAGCGTTACTTCTGCTTTCTCCAGCACATGCTGAAACTTAAATAACACAGTAGTGATGGTGGTAATAATTTATTTCCAAGGCATGTAGGGAGACTAACTCCTTCTCAAAATGATAAATGAAGTTAAGGAAATGTAGGGGTATTGTTTTGATCAGTTGCCATGTTCCATCAAAGCACTTAAGGTATTTGCATTTGAGCCTTTTTAGCCAGCTATCTCTAGAGTTTCCTTGCAACTTAAAAGGGTCAGAAACCTTCTTGCTGCTCCTATCTGCCAAAGTCCTCTAGAGCACATTCCCGTCAATGATGATTTTCTGATGCTCTAACATAGTTGTCCTAGACAGTTGTGAAAACTTTGTCTCAAAGCAACAATCCCTTGTGATAGTTCTTTCCTGGTTAGTTGCAGAAGGTTCAGGTGGAACCAGGTTTGACAAGGCAGGTAGACGTCGTGTGTATCACAGATCTGCACTGCATGTTTGCATGACTTGCCATGACATGCTTCCATCTCGCCTCTGAACTAATGTCTCCCTACCTTTCTGTGTTTTTATTTGTCTTTCTTTCTTTCTCCTCACACTGTCTATTGTAGCTGCCTGAAAATGCTCAACTTGTGGTGAGTCACTCTCTCTGGTTCACATACAAGGGGGCGTGAACCAGACTAGGCCATGATTGGCCAAATCAAAATGAAATTAACAGAAGGGGTGGGTGAGCTGCTCAGAGTCCTTGGACTGTCATCCTAACACACCATACACTTGTCTTTTAAGTTTTACTTGGGTGATCAAATACTTGAAGTTAGGAAGTGCTTGGAGCTAGAGGCAATACATTTCCTATGCAGTTTTCTCTCTACTTGCACACTTTTGTCAGTTGTCAATTTTTTGTGGCAGGGGCACAACTGTCCTGAAAGCATTGCACTTGCTACAGAGCTAGAGTTCTGCTCTTTTCAATCCTGATTTCTGTTAGCAGCTTCGTGGTAAAAATGTGGCTTGGGTGGGTGTCGCCCTTTGCTTGGTATTTCCAGAGCTAGGCTTCTACAGTAAGAAAATAGTATTTATTCTGGACTGGGAACCAATAAACTATTTTCTGAATTACATCTAGGCTGCTTATACCAGGCACAGATCAAGGTACTTGACTTCCTGTGGCTTCCTGCAGTTTGTGGGGAAGAGTTAGTTTATAGCCTTCAGCTTGTAAAATGGTGCCCTCCAGGTGTTTTGAACTCAGATGTCTGTCGGCCAATGGTCATACTGTATTCTGAAACATCTGGAGGGCACCAGGCTGCAGAAGGTGGGTTAGAGCTTCATATTTTGTTGTAGAGGGTGAGGATAGGACAAGGAGGCAACCTATGTGATGAGGGTTGTTTGCAAGTTGGAGAAAAGCTACTACTCTCACCATTGTGATTATCGCTGATACAGTGGTGCCCCGCAAGACGAATGCCTCGCAAGACCGAAAACCCGCTAGACGGAAGGGTTTTCTGTTTTGGAGGTGCTTCGCAAAACAAATTTCCTATGGGCTTGCTTCGCAAGACGAAAATGTCTTGCGAGTTCCTGCAGGTTTTCCCCCCCCCCCTTTTCCCAAGCCGCGAAGCCGCTTATCAGCTGATCCGCTAAGCCGCTTAACAGCTGATCCGCTAAGCCGCTTATCAGCTGATCCGCTAAGCCGCTTAACAGCTGATCCGCTAAGCCGCTTAACAGCTGATCCGCTAAGCCGCTTAACAGCTGATCCGCTAAGCCGCTAATAGCGCCAAGCCGCTAATAGCGCTAATCCGCTAAGCCGCTAATGGGCTTGCTTCGCAAGACGAAAAGAACTGCAAGACGAAGAGACTCGCGGAACGGATTCTTTTCGTCTTGCGAGGCACCACTGTACTTGTTTTTATGTGTGCCCCAAACTGCAGCTGTTCTCTCAAACAGTGTGTGTGAACAAAAGGCATCCATAATGTTTCATGCCAGAGTATAACCTTGAATGCACCTGAGTCCACTCCCTTACTGAAGATAAGCAGTTCTGGGTCTGGTCAGTTTCTGTATGGATGACCACCTGGGATTCTCATGTATGTGACCATGTGTTGTTCCCCAACAGAGGAAAGGCAAGCTAGGGTACAAACATTTTAAAAATTCTGTCTTACACCTATTTTGAGCCCTGATGGGGCCAGAATAAGCAAGAGTTTCCTTGTCTGAGCTGCAGAAATCAAGAGTCACAGCTTAATGGCTATGGAGATAGGTTTACTTGCTTTCTGGCTAGTTTTGAGGGCCACCTACACACGGCAACAAGGGGCAAAACCTCCCCTACCTGTCCTGATGCACCAAGATTACCAACTCTGCTCTTCTTCCTTTCTAGCTGGGCTCTCATAGTTGTCAAACACTATGTGCTCCTTTCTGTGTAAGAGGTGCCATCCTCATGCATTTTAACCTGAACTGTCTCATGAAGAAATGATAACTTTAAGATTTTATTGCTGTGAGGTCTGTAATGCTACTGCAAATGGCTAAACAAATTGTTACCTTTCTGAGCAGTGATTTGGGGCAAGGGTCCACAAAGTTCATAGTTGCCACCAATCCCACTCCTGTATTTTCTGTCTTCTCTTATTGTGTGGGATATAGAGAAAGTAGGAGTCCTGCTCTTTCTTTTCTGCTTGAAAACTGCAGTGGAGAGGAATTTGTGTGGTGTTGGGTGTCCTACTCACCAAATGGGCAGGGGACACTCCCAGAGGGTGACTTCTAGATGCTCTTTGGAAGAAATGGGAAAGTAAATTAGTGCCTCTCTCTTCTCTGAGGCTTTGTAGAGAAAGGGATGCATTTTTTTATGAAATGGGAATGTTTTTCCTGACAACTGGACTCTTTAAAAGCAGGTGAGAAGCTTGTGATGTCTGAAACGTGTGGAAAGCGGAGTGTTTTTAAGGAACCAGCTGCCCATGAGGATTCTGTATTGAGTCCCTCATAGGGTCTGCTGCAGCCCTTGAGTTTCTTCCTCCTCTGGCTATACAGTGGTACTTCGGGTTAAGAACTCAAATCGTTCTGGAGGTCCGTTCTTAACCTGAAACTGTTCTTAACCTGACGTACCAGTTTAGCTAATGGGGCCGCCGTGCTGCCGCGTGATTTCTGTTCTCATCCTGGAGCAAAGTTCTTAACCCGAGGTACTATTTCCGGGTTAGCAGAGTCTGTAACCTGAAGTGTCTGTAACCTGAGGTACCACTGTATACGGAACGAAATCAGCCAAAGGAAGATGGCTAATTCAGTCTGTAGAGCATGCAACTCTTAATCCCAGAGCTGTGGGTTCAAGCCCCACTCTGGACAAAAAGATTCCTGCATTGCAGGGGGTTGGACTAGATGATCCTTGTGGTCCCTTCCAACTCTACAATTCTATGATTCTATGATATTGTCAAAATAAACTATATAGGTTATTGCATAGAACATCAAATTCAAAGTTTAAAAGTCAAGGTTAATGAGGCACTTCCACCAGGGGAAGAAATTACTGTTCTAATCCATGAAATCTAGAGCCCTGAGAATATTTTGGCTGCTCTGTTTCTTCCCCAGTTTATGTCTTTTGTACACATGTTTCTTTCTTATAAGGACCTGGCTACTGTTGTAGCTGAAAGAAAGGGCAGATAACTGTTGTATACCTTGTAGTGGAGAAAAATGGTAGCAATCTTAACAGGTTTGGGGTTGAAATCATGAAGGAAGTCTCATTTGCCTGTAATCTCTGTTGAAAACACAGCCTGTTGTAATTGCATTTGTGAATTGCATCTGCGTTGATGGCACTGGAGAGAGAGAAGATTGAGATTGTTAGAGTGAAAAGTAGAGTCGAGTCATGTTTTAGCTCAGGTTCCTGCTGCTTTGCAGTATCATGTATTCATTGCAAGAGGCAAATGTTACTATTGTATCTTACATTCTGCAATAATGGATTTCTTGACTCCGGCTGCTACTGGTAACAATTCCTCCTCCCACAACAAAATAAGTTAATTATTGGAGTGTGTTAAAGAACAACAGAACTCTCACAACCCAACATTCAGTCCTGTGTGTGTTCTGTCCTGGAGAACAAATGCCATTCTTGAGTTTTGACTGTTGAGTGTTAAAATGGTCCTCTTTCAGACTTTTCTAGTACATCCGTACCTTGGTTGTTGAACGCCCTGGAACTCGGGATGTTTTGACTCCTGAATGCCGCAAACCCGGAAGTGATTGTCCTGGTTTGCGAATGTTCTTTTGGAACCTGAACATCCAACGGGGCTTACGCGGCTTCTCATCAGAAGACACAATTTGGTTTTTGAATGTTTTGGAAGTCAAACAGACTTCCAGAACGGATTCTGTTCGACTTCCAAGGTACGACTGTAATTGGGGCATCTGTATGCATACCAAATTTCTACTTCTGGGTGGTATGCAAGTACTTTTAACTATTTTGGGCTATGCTTCCTGGCCTCTATTCTTAGAGAGTTGCACAAGTGTCCCCACTTGAGGACCTAGAGTGTCTTGAAAACTGAACACATAGCAAATCTTAGCTTTCTACGTGACGTCCAGTACCATGGCACTGTGAGCCCATGAGTTTCAGGCACAAATGTATGGCCTGATTCAGGCATAATTATCCCAGCCTAGCAAACAAAATTGTTTGTCCCTGTCCAACAGGACTGGTATCATTATGTCTATGGAGCATCTTCCTACAAAAGACTAGTGAATTCAATTTATGTGGTGGGGCGTTTATATCTGTAAGGCTTTTTATGAAGGAACCATGGAGCTTGCAGAGCTTAATGTTATTTTTTAATGTTATTTTTTCTGAAGTTTTGCTTGTTCTATGTTTTCATTTTATGTGATATACCAGTCTTGTTTCTGCTTGCTTGTATTTCTGTGGTGGCTGCAGAGGAAAGTATATGGAAACACAGAGAGCTAGCAAGGGAGGGATGGAGCATTCAGTCCCTTCTCTACCAGGTGCACACACTATAAAATTCACTATCACAGGCAAATTCTTAAATATAAGGCTAGGATAAACAGGCTAGGATAAACATGCCTAGTGAATTCACTACTAGGCATGAATTTTCCAGTAATTGGGGTGTTTTAGGCTGTGTGTGTTTTACTTTACCTTTTCACGGGTTTATTCCTTGTGTACTGTTGCCCCTTCTTGAAGTTATTTTCAGACCTGGTCTATATATATGCCAAATGTTTACTCTGTCATCAATGTGGCAGTAGTTTGACCAAATAGTCATATTTGAACTATGATTGTGGATTAGGCCATTATTGAAGTCTTGTTGGGCCGAATGGAACATAGATAGTTTGGAGATGCTGATGCTTATATTTTTCCTTCCTGATCTGACTATTGCTGAGGGCTGCAGATTAAACTGTAGGCTTTTATATCCACGCATATTCATTCATTTCTGTCTGTAGCTACCTTTTTGTTTTAAATATAAACTGTACAAACAAGTGGGCTCATAAAATACAATAGTCTATATCCAGTGTTCTCTGTTTGCTAGCACAAGGATGAGTTTTAATGTTGCACAACAGGTGAATCCCATACAATAATTGCACACGTGGAAATTCATTGCACAACATATTGTGCTGTCTGTCACGCAACGAAGTTACCAAAGGCCTGTATATGCATTCTCTGGTTCAACAACGTTCTGC
This sequence comes from Podarcis gaigeae, assembly GCF_964106915.1. NCBI lineage: Eukaryota > Metazoa > Chordata > Lepidosauria > Squamata > Lacertidae > Podarcis > Podarcis gaigeae. Next base: position 9,811,586 of record NC_139690.1, on the reverse strand, counting down.
TGGTGCAAAACATTTCACCCGCAGGGCAAGTATCCTGCTTAGTGACTTGGCACTGCATTGCATACAACCCAGTGTGTATATATTCCCCCCCCCCAAAGAGGTATAGCTAGCAATAGATGTGCATAAAGTGTCCCATAAAGTCCATGGTTATTAGCATTTCTGTAGTCTTAAGACATACTTGGCCATACCTGACTCTTTAGGGGTGTGTGTGTGTGTGTGTGTGTGTGTGTTTAAGAGTTCAGAGTTCCTGAGTATGTATCTGCAGTCTTTTGAGCCACATCATGTGCTGTTACTTTTTGAATAGCTTCCCACTGCAGCTGTGGGAAGGGCACTTGATTTATTTCTTATTTGCCTACTGCTTCAAACCGAAGTATTGTAAGCGGTTTACACACAAAAATTAAAATATCATAAATACTCTGTGTGTGCTTCAGAGGGGTCTCCCTTCTAAACATAAGCTGCCTGGGGGAACTTCTCTTAACCCTGTAGCAGGACAGTGTGTGTGACGTTGGAGATTTCAGCAGGAGTACATCTCTTACACTTGTGAGAATATCTTGGATTAGGGCCAACCTGCATTCCTTACAAACTAAGTACCTTCCTCCCCTGGCTTTGTTTGCTGAGTTCTTGCTGGAGTAAGAGTATATGATTCTGTCCATTTGTTTCTAGGTGGTGGAGAACTTGACACTTGGCAGTGGTGGATCATTAGTCTCCCAGGGAATTTTACCCACAGTTCAAGAATTTAGTCTTAGATCACCCTTTTGTAACATTGTCTGATCCTTTAAAAGAGAGAAAACTATGTTAGATATCTGTTTGCTACCAAACCAAATGTGTGCAATAAGCCAGCCCTGCACCTGCTTTGGACTACAACTCCCATTTGGCTGGGGCTGGTGGGAGTTGTAGTTCAAAACAACTGCAAGACCCCAAGTTGGGAAATGCTGCAATAGGCTATGGAACTAAAAATCCAAGGCTATCCTGTTGGTGGTGTCCCCGACTGCCCTACCTTATTTTGTAGGTTATATCCCTTGGAGGCATTTGACCCTCCTCTCATATTTGGGCAGCATTTAAAATGCTAAAATACCTTAACAAGCAATCTGTCTGACGGCCTGTATTTACTGTCTTCAAAATATTATCCTCTACTTCTGTTACTGTTTAGGAACAAGTTGGCTTACAAACCTAAAAAATAAATTCAAATAAAAGCACACAAACAAACACAGTGTAACTTAAGCAGTTGGGCATCTGGAAGCCCCTATAATTAAACCCATTCCAAAGTTTTGCTGAATAATAATTTTCACCTAGCAGGTAAAAGTCCTAGGCTGTTTAGGTCTTGATAGGTCAAAACCAGCACTTTAAATTTTGCTCAGAGCAAACCAGAGAAGTTAGTGAAGTTTTTTGCTGGAAGCAATTGCAGAATATTTGTGCTGTCTGGCAGCATTGCAACATCATCATCTATCTCGGTGGGTAGGGGTGTGTGTGTGTGTGTGTGTGTGTGTGTGTGTTTAGAAATATGCAAATGGCTTTGCATTATGATGCCGGCCTTCTAGCATAATTGGTGCATTTTATTCAACTTCTGTGTGTTTTTGTATGTACCATGCTCAGTCATAATCTTTTGGTTGGACTGGGCAAGCTGCATATTTCAAAAGTGTACATCTTCCATTGGCATGAGTGGTAGGCCATTGTTATTTATTAGCATTTATGGAATCATTTGCATTGCATTAAGAGCTGATACACACACCCATTTTCTTAAGTGGGAAAGTCAGAACTGGGGCGGATCTCCTTGTATTATTTCTGAAAAACCATGTTCAGGACATGGTTAGCCAGAAATTATACAGTATAGTGAATTTCACAAGACACTTTTGCCATGTGACTATTGGGAGGGGAAACCATTTTATGGCAACTCTTCCACCTTAGAAATTTGAGGTGATGGGAACATTAGAAATAATCGCTAGCATATCTACTTCTGCCACTTGTTTGTATAGATGGAAACAATGAACGTGGGAAATGGGTGTTTTTAAGGAATATATCGCGTATTCCATCAGTCTTTGTGACTCTCTCTCTCTGTCTCTGCTTCATTTCATAGTGAATTAATTTCATAGGTGAAGGCCACCCAGTGTCCACTCCAGGCTTCTCATAAGAGACTGGCTTGTCTGGTTCTGCCAACCATCCAGCCTGTGTCATCCGTAATGGAAGCCATCTGTGCAGCATAAGTCACCCTAGCTTCATGCATGCCTCCCAGGTTTTACAGATCAACTTCCTTCACTTATGTTGTTCATTTTATCATTGATTAAAATACACCATGTCAAAACCTAGATATGTCACCTTCCTGTTTTATTATAGAGTTGTCTTTCTCTCTGAGGTTTTATCCACTAATGAGATCACATGCCTTATATGGGGCTACCTATGCAAAGTAAATCAAATTGTGTAATCAAGGTTTCAGATTTTACACCTAAAATTAATTATGGAAAATAAGCAACTCTCTATAGCAAGTTAAGTTACTTCGATCTCTCAAGATGCAGATTTTCTGTGAATAATAATTTTCTAGTAAGGTCTGTGTTACAGAAATTTCAGTTAGGTAAACAGTTATTATTTGTGGAGTGGAAGTTTATGCAAGAACCAGTTGTACCTCTAAGGACTGCCTTGCCACTTCTTCTTTGCTCCAAGCAAGGTTGGTGCCATGGGGTTCTTTTCATCCATGAGATGGAGCATAGGAGGCTCTGTAGGGATTGCCAGCGCCCAAGGAGGAGATCAAGTTTTGTCCACTCCCTGCAATGTCTCCAATTGCAGCTGCTTTGATTACTATTGTAGAAGGTAGTGGAATCCGTAATGCTAAATATTGTTAGTGGAAAAACCATTCACTTCTCTGGAAAGGGAAGGATACATACAGTCCATGTGTACTGTTGAGCATTTTGCCAGCATGCCATATTCTCCCAAATTGGTTGAGTCTCCTTTAAAAACACACATTGTAATTGATCCAGAAACTGAGAGTGGGAGAAACATAGTTGTGCTGATGCTAGCAGTGCCTGTAGCTCTGTTCTAATGCGGCAGGCTATGCACTATAGGCATTTGATATTGCAGTGGGTGACCAGATGCTAATGTTAACTTTGATTGTAGCTCAGTGCAACACAGTGAGTTCTCCGCCTTTTCTTTTCCTCCCCCTTCTTCCCCATCATTCACAGCTCTGTGAGACCAACGCAATGGCTTATTGCTTTGCATGGGCTGTTCATTGTGGTGTCTTTCTCCAAACCACGGAGAGCTCCTCATGGTCACATGTGGGCAAAGTTTCCTCTCTCATCCCTGTTTCGAGGATGAAAATGGGCAACATTCAAAAGTCATCTGTCCTTGTTCTGCTTCATTATGCTTGGGTGACTAATAGTTTTCTCCTTGAGTTATTGAAAGAGGGAGTACAAGGGTGATAAGACGCATGTTGAAAGCTGCTTCTGTCTAGTAAATTTTGTCAGGCAAGTCCAGGTGGCTCAGGTAAGAAGGCAAGCAACATGCTATAAGGAAGGAGGAAAAACTCCTGGAGGATAATCTAATTTGTGAGAAGGCAATGGGTGATTCCTTTTTGACCACAAAGGGCAGGAGACCTATCAGGGAAGGGCTTCTAGGCCATAAATTGCTAACACGGCAATTTTTTGAAAAAAATATTATTTCTACTAAGTATTATGTAAGCAATTATTCCACAATAATTCCACAATAATTATACATTACAGTACACATAAATAACAAATGAAGACAAAAATATTAATTAAATCTAATGACAATAAATCATGATCTAAACAGTATTAACTTGCTTTTAATTAGCTAATTCAGATATTCATCTGTTGGTCAACTTATTCCCAGAATGTAGTGGGATTGAAAAGTTCAATCTTTCATAGACTTCATTATTCCAGTATTGAGGGGTGAGGGAATCTTCAATCTTTCAATAAATCACTTTGCTGCTTTCCTCCCCTGTTACCTCGTTTGTGAGTTTAATTGAATAAGCCATGCCCATACCCTCAAGCACCAGGGGTCAATAGAGGGCAAGTTAATTTTCTTTCATTTATGACTAATAGCCAGTTGTGTTGCTGTTAATAAATGTGTAATCTTGAGATCCTAGGAAGATGACCAATCATTTCATTGACTAACTGCCGCCTATGTGGTTTTTTTGTGTGTGTTTTTTTAAAAAACCACCCCAGCTATGATAGAGATTCAATCATTTATTATTTTGGGGTATAACTGAAAGAGTTGAGAAATCCATTGGAGTTACCCTACAATACTCATTTTGTGTTTGAGCATAAGTTTGAGTGCCAGTTACTGCTCAAATACATTTGATATAAAACTGTTCACAATATGTATACATGGAGTGGGCTCTATTATCTGTAAAAAAAATATCATTAAATCATCTTTCCATGTTTGTTATCTGAGAGAAATGTCCTGTTGAATGCAAATTTGCCACCATGCTATCAATTTAACTTTGTGAACGGTATTTTACTATTAATCTAGTAATTATATGCTTAACTTTCTAGCCGCTGAAGCATGGGAATGCCTTGCCTCCCTGCTTGTGTCTTTATTGGTCTCTCAAGATATTTGTAAAAATAATCTCCTAAAATCTTGTAGGGTGGTGTTGGGAAGAAGGTTGATTGCAAGGATTTCTGATTCCCAACTGTTTAACCATTCTAACAACAAAATGACACTCTCTTGATCTAGATTATGCAGTTGAAATGATAACCTGGAGTGGGCTTTTTATATTGAATGACTTCATTTCATTCTGGTACTCAAAAAGAAAGAAAAAACACACGCAAATGTCTGGCCTTATAATTTTTTTAATTCTATGTTTCTGTCTTTGGCACCTGGCTCTGGTTAGTAGATCTTGGGGTTCTGGTAAAGAACCACGTAACCTCACAAGTCATGAAGCCTGTCCACCTTTACTGCAGATCCTGCTTAGCCAAGCCTAGGTTTTATCCAGCTTTCATGCATATGCCAGATACATTTTACTTCAGAGCAAAAATATCTACTCTAAGCGTGTTGTTAAATCCACCTGCTTTATCTTTGTTGCCTTATCAATTATAAACTCTGCTTTAAAAAATAATTGATTCTACCTTGGCTTTTGATCGATTAAATTTCCATATTACCAAAATTTGGGGGTATGTATTGGTGGTGGTGATTTTGGCAGAAAGACACTGTGGCTCTTCAACATGAGACAGCAAATAACAGATAAAACCTATCTCTCATTTCTAAAGTGGCGAAAAACATCTTTATTTGTATCATTTTGAGAGTTAGGATTACAGGATATTATGGACAATCACACCAGAATATAAATGGCTTCAAGATTTGAACAATTTCAGACCCCACCAGCATTTAAGATAATACAGAATTAAAAGACTTACTTGCATTGAATCCAACCGTAAGTTTCAGTTTCCTGTAGTTCTTAATGCTAGAAGGAAATCTGTGGTGTAAGGCAAAAAATACCTGCTAACCTTGGGAGAAAATGTACCTTTTCCCATCAAGCTCGACACAGAGAAGAGGAAGCACACAAATCTGGGTACCCTGTATAACTGATTTTTTTTAATTGATAAAATTATCTTCTACAAATCGTCATGACTACAACTTTAATTTCTGATTAATCATAGATTAAATTGATTGCTTGAAGTCCACTTCCCTATAAAGCATGTTTTTTTCCATCTGTTTTTATAGCAAGGGCGATTTCTTGTTCAAGTCACTGTTCTAGAATTCTACTTCAAGTGTTTTGGAAACTTCACATCAAGACAACTTTGTGTTTAGCAGTTGAATTCCAACCCGTGTTGTTTAAATAATTCTTCCACACTTCTTTTCAATCCCTCTTGTATTTTTAGGCAACAGCGGTGGATTTTCTCATCTTATGCTACATAGGTCCATCTGTGTCAGCAGCATCCCATGCCAGGGTTCTTCATGTCTCAGAATTATCTTAGGAGTTCTTAGCCACGGTTCCACTCTAAAAGCATCCTGTTTGTTCATAGTTTCTTGTATAGTAAATGTATCATCTGTGTTGGTGAAAGCAACTTGGTTAAAAGTGTGTGTTCTTGCAGCTTTCTGCCAGCGGTGGGGGTGGCAATTCTGAGTTGTGTGCCATGTTCACATTCCCCGTTAGTTGCAAATGATGTTGGTTTGGAAAATAATACCAAAGCTAGAGGCTAGAACTGGTCATGGTAACCCTCAAGTTATTACAGCCCTTGAAAAATCACATGGGTCCCCAGAGCATGGTGGAGGTTCCTGGTGGTGATTATTGGACTACTTTGATGCTTTGAATGCCTTGAGTTTATCTGTTGTTGCAGGAGAGGGTGGGTGTTGGGAGCATGTGTGTTGTGTGTTTCTGAGAGTGAAGACGTTGGCCACGTCACATGCTTTGTGTTGGAAGGAGAGGGCTTGCTGGAGGTCCCGGTACTCTCTATTGATTTGCTGTGTTCTTTGTGCTCCAGGTGCTGCTGCTTCTATAAGAGGAAAAGGAAGAAGTCTTCCCAACGCCAGAAATGACAGGCGTCTCCTTGAGGTCTTTGGGGGACTTTGTTTACCTGCTGTTCCTGCCACGTCTTATTGAATGGGGCTTCTCTTGGGGAGAGGACAAGAAACAAGGGACATATTAAACCAAAAAGAGAGGAAGGGGGGGAAATTCCAAAATAAACATTCAGGTGGATTCCCTAAATGGTCTCGCTTGCTCACTCCACGCTTGAAGCTCCTTTTGGAATCAGGATTGCATCCTTTTCAGCACTCGTTGCCCTTGTTGGAAGGTTGGCTGGCTACCTTCCTGTCTGTACAGCAGTTCAGCAAAGAGGGCGTTCCTGGTGGATGTGCTTTTGTTCCTGCTCCCTTTCTCTTTTGTTCTCGACATGCTTTCCCCCCCCACCAACAGCGGGGGGCTTTATGAACTGCGGGGTCAAGATGGTGGTGAAGAGAGGATGCTCTCCAGAGGACCCAGCTCCTCTTGCTGCGAACGGCTTAGTTTTGACTACACTGGCAGCTTAGACCTGATCCTTCTTAATCGCACTCCAACGAATTCCATGATAGTAAGCCAATGGCGAGAGAACTGCAATCTACATTTCCAGTTGCCTTGATTTACTGGTTTCTGTGGCATCTCCCTTCTCAGAATGGTTACAGAGAAGTGTCAGTTGTTCTAAAGGAACTTACGTTGTTGCACTTTTAATTATTTTTAGCATTATGTATGCGTATGCTGTACTTGCGTGTCCCGTCCCCCCCTTGTGGGTGTGAATGATGCCAGCACACATGTTCAGCTTGTATTTGAGTGCAAAGCCTCCCTTTGACTTAGTTTGTCCACCACATTTGGAATCCCCTGGGACTATTCAGGGGTTTTCATACCCCACTGTTGGTTGTGCACTGAAGCTTACTTGAATTTTCAGCTGCCCTTTCCAGCTGTCAGTGAACACCCCTCTTGTGGTTTTTCTCCATGGTGCCTGACATAACCTGCTTGGAATTGGAAGTCTTTCTGCTGGCAGGAAGGAGAAAAGTCAGCTGGGCTGAATTCTGGGCAGGTCACAGAAATGCAAATGCAGACTACTGTAACCGAAAGTGGAAAGGATGAGGCAGTTTGGCCATTTAAAGGGAGCAAAGCTATTTCATCAGCGAGAGGACACTGCCACTGCCTTAGATGACATATTTTATCAGGCCTTTTAGAAGTTCGAGGCCATCTATACAGACTAGAATAGCATGTGGCTTCCAGCAGAGCAGTCTGAGTATTACCTATGATTCTTTCTGTTATGCAGTCAGGGCTCCTTATTAACATGCCCCAGGCAATTGGATAACTTTGTTTTATTCTGACTTTCCAAATGGGATTGGCCGCTCTCCATTCAGTGTGCTCCAAGGCAGAGATTGTGAACTCCAGCAGATCTTCTGTGGATATGGCTTGAGACAAATAATTGGAAATTTGAGGGAGTTGGCCCCAAAGGCCAGGACATACCGTGTGGCCTCTGCCTACTGCCTTGAAGTGAACTGAAAATGTTTCCTTTTCAGAAATTTGATACCTGAAATCTTGTGTCTCATCTTCCCTAATAGGTGGCACCACAATGCTGTAGTTCAGACAGTAATCCTTGGGGAGGGAGTTATCTCATGACCATAACCCTCTTAACTTGTTGGGAAAAACTCTGGGAGCTCCTTGCCTACAGACAGAAGAAACCTGCTCAGGGAGAAGAAGCAACTCTCTCTGCAGTAACTCCTTTGGTTCCCGTCAATTTCTTGAGTATTCTTCTTAATCTAAAAGCCTCATTTTTAGCTTTGCTTGGCTGAGCTTTGACTGCCTTCCTCTCCCTGGTTCCCCCAACACTACTTCAACCCTTGAGCCAAATGGTAGACTTGTTTTCCTCATGAGCTGTCCATCCTAGAAAGTTGTGCATCCATTTTCTGAGTGTGGCCAATTGCCTTTTTATTGCATTTAAAATGCAGATAAGAGGAGTGAACTCTTCACCATCAGTCATTGATTAGAAGGGTTTGCTTTTTTTAGAAGACCTTTTAAACTTCTCAGCCCATTCCTCCTGACTACTAACACTCTCTTTAAATGTTTCTAAGGCCACCTGCTAAAATGAGCCTTGCTTCCCGCTCTTGGCATGGGAAATATCAAATATGAGATGTAAGATTTCATGAAAACTTGATCTTTGTGCTCCCAGCTGCACCACACGCATCTGTCCTTTTGCAGTCTAGTTCTCTTCCACAGAGGAGCATCTTAGAATTTGCAAATGGAGGAAGCTACACAATAAACAGTCCCCCCCCCAAATTGTTTTTCTTTAGAAGTCTTCATTATTTTTAATGTCTGATGGTTGAAATCGATCTTGCTTTTGCTTCTCTGCTCCATTGCTCAGGAGATCTAGCTTCCTTCTGAATGAAAATATTTGTATGCATATAGGGAACATGTGCTCTTGAAGCAGGTTATTATCCAAACCAAACTGTAAGAAATGTCTCACAGTAGGGATACTTGAGTAAAAGTCTAGATTTAGTGGACTCATGGTAAGGAGCAAGAGAAACTAACTTGGTCTGGATTACTTGTACGACCCTCTTCTACTGCAAGTGAACATTTCAGTTGTTAAGCATCTATATGGGAGAATGTATGCAAAGTGTTGGCCCATTTTATCAAAACAGTCTCCCAGTTTCCCAGTGCTTCCATACAGTGTCTTCATATCAGGGCTGTCTCTGCAGCCTCCCATTTTCAATGAAGCAACATGGAGCCGAAGCCATCTTCAAGAATTCTTCTCCATTTCTGAAATGTGCTAATTTTCCCAGAGAACAGTCAGTGGTAAAAATGACTTTCTCCCCCTTCATTCTTAACTATTCAATCTTAGCTGTTTTGAAGAGAATACTATGATGATCATCAATAATACTACAGCTAATTACTTTTGCTTCCAGTTCTAAATCAGCGCCATCCTTTGCAAAACAAAGCTGAAGGTATTTGATTATTTTGAAACAAACGGTCAGAAGCTAGTGAATAGGAATGAGTAAGATTATATAGGTCTCCTTTCCCTCTGATCACTGGATGTGTGTCTTTCCAAAGGCCAAATCTGCTTAATTGTGGGGATTGCCTTGCTTCAGGAGCTGACTAGCTGGCCTCTAATGTTCTCTGGGTCTCGGAGAATAACATGTCAGCACATATTCTTAAAAAAAGACATGGGTAGTTCTTCCAAGTGCTCATTCAAAATCTACCTTCAGTTTTGTTGCTTGGAAAGGCAGGTGTCTGTAAAATGGACTGGTAATCCTTTGTAGACCCCTCCACCCTCTTGAATTTTAAACAGTCATGATCAAGACTTTGCTACCAAACAGTTGCCTTTCTTTTTAGGGTGGAAGGAATTAAAATAGCTAATCTGCATTAGTCTCTATAAAAGCAGCTTTCTTGTGATGTAATGAGTATATCACTCTGAAAATTGCCAGTGGCAGAATTAGAAAATTCTTTTCCTTGGGGCTGGTTTGAATTCCTTTCTCCCTTTCAATTTTCAGGCCTTAATCTTGTATTTTAAAACACACGCCATGAATTTATCTTCAAAAACTATTGCTTCCTGGGACGCTTGTTCTTCAAAATGACCTGCCCAGTGCCCCTGTAGTCCAAAACAGGCACGCATGACTTAAATCTTTCCACATCCGTGGTTTATAATGGCATGCAGGATGGAGGAACAAAATGTATATTGCTCCTTGACGAATGGAACTTGTAAGCTCTCCCAAGAGCTTTTATGAGTGATGCTTTGTGGAAGGTAAACTGCCATGGTGAGCATTTCTTTGTATGTAGTCTGAAGATGGTGTTGTATTGCTGGGTGTGAACTGCCAAATATGCACCTCCCTATAAATACAAAGCCATAAGCCCCGTTTTCTCAAAATACTAAAGATGGGGGAAGAGGGAAAATATGCTTTCTCCATTGCTTATCAGGCCTTAAAGGAAGTACCCGTTGTTTGGCTTGGAAGGCTATTTTTTCCCATTGGTTTTGAGCCTCACCGATTGAGCTTCCTTTTCTTTTTTGCAGGTCTTGATGTTGGCATGATGTGTAGCAGTTAAAGGGCCTAAGAATGCCAGGCTACTTTGCTTGCCTTGGCAGTACTCAGTGCCGTGTTTGTATTATGCATATCCCAGTAAGTGACTGGAAGGGAACTGATTTCTCAAGCCTCCCTTAATAGTTTTACTGCAGGTCTCGGGTGGGGTAGCTCTAGCCCTCTAGATGTTGTTGGACTACAACTCCCATAATCCCTAATCACTGACCATGCTGGCGGGGACCAACGGAAGCTGGAATCCAACAACATCTGGAGGGCCACAGGCTTCCTATCTGTGCTGTAGATGAACCACTATAGGAATTACTCTCTGCTGTGTGAATGTCTGGAGGGGGTGCAGATCTTTACTTCAGTATTTGTTATGCAGCAGGCCTTGGGTCTGAGGATGAGCTGCAGCTTAGTCTGCATGCTTTATTACCAAACTTCTTAATAGCGAGGAAACCTCAGTCTCTGACCAGGATGCCCTTGCCTCAGCTTAGTGATGTAGTAGGAACCTCCACTTCAGCACCTCATGGGGATTTAGTTCTGGAGTTGTTGCCTCAGAATACTGCTCCTCTGGAGGGTGTGGTTTCTGAGAGGGACTGGGACACTCTTACATTGAGCACCTGGTTCCAGTGCCTGCTCTGAGTTCAGTATCCTCCCCCCCCCCGAAATGACAGGTGCATGCCAATCAAACACAGGCAGGAAAATGGCTTTAAATAGCCTCTCTCATCCTCTTAAGACTGTCTCAGGAAAATGATCACTTTTTTTCTAAGAAATGCTTTTCCAAACTGCATAACTGCTGCATAACTGTATAGGCTACCTTGTGGAACTTGGGAACAGGTTAATCTTCTCCAGTTAGAAAAGCAACTTGATAGTGATAAGTCTGTCTTTGCAATTACCAAGCAGAGAAGAGAATTATCATTTGGGGGCAGGTGGACCATACCAAATATTGTATCTTCCCCAAACAGGGAAACCACAGTTAAGTGGCTTGTTCCCATTGGAAATTTTGTGATGTATAATTTATTAAGTCTGTTTCTTTAATGTAGGCCTTTTGTGCTTTTAAAAATGGGATGATTGGGATAATGAGTGCAACTCTTGTTACTGTAAAGAAAAATCAGCTGTGAAAAATCTTTTTTAAAGTATTGTGTGCACATGTCTGATTCTTGTTGAAATGCCTTTTGATTTTTAATCTTTTTATTTTAAATGTGTAATGCAATGTTTTATTCATATAATCCTGGCACTGCTCTTGGAACTTGGCAGTGAACATGAAGCGTAGTATTTTTTAACATGAATGTCAATTTCAAATGCATTTGAAACGGTTCAGGATAAGGGCTCACAAACACGATGTGCAGGAGGCTCCTCTGGCGCTAGTTGGATTTCACTTTGCCAGGAATTGGGTCCTGCTACTGATCTTTTCTGATGTGCCTGTTTTTAATGGGACATTGCAAGAAATGTTGTGTACCTTAAATAACCCCCTTTCCCCTATTTGCACCCTTTTAATGTAAAATAAACCATCAAATTTGCTCTGTTCACATCTGTGTAGTCCTTTTTATTTTCTCTCGGGTGCCATGTCCCATCACATTTAGCATCTTGAAAACAAAGAGGATGCTACTCCTGTGATGAGACACTGCATTTCCAACCAGTAACCACAAAATATGCTAATACTGTATTGTCTAAGAGAAAACTGGAGATGTTTGCAACGTAGATTATATTTGCAAAAGAAGCATAAACACAGCTTGCATGTGCTTTTGTGCTTCCATGGTCTCACCAACAAAGGAAGCATTCATGTTCAATTCTGTCACCTTGGTTTTGAATTGAGACCATGCACTGGGTTAGTTTACTAACGCCAGGCTGTTTGTCATCATCAGGCAGAAGTTATGAAACACTACTCTCTGTCTTGATGCTGTAGTGAATATGTTGTGTACTATGTGCACACTGAACACAGTATTTTACATTCACTTGCATGCTATCCTCTGCAGTCAGAGTGAGTGGCCAGGTAGCCAAGTGCTGTCATGTTATTTGGGATAGTGAACAATTCTGAAATGCTTCTGTTAGGATGGTTGGGCAACGGAATGAGGAATAAGGTTTAAGTAAACATAAGAGCCTGTGGATCAAGCCAGTGTGGGAAACCTGCAAATAGGACCCAAGCACAACAGCACTCCCCCTTCCTGTGTTTTCCAGCAACTGACATTAAGAAGAAAGGGTTAGTAATGGTGATTAACCTTAATTCAGAATGAATTTAACTTTTAGAACCATCCATTGGTGACCATTGCTCATGGGGGATCAAATTCCATAGTTTTGCACTGTGTGAAGATGTAATTTGATTCTTCTAACCTTCTACAAGTGCTACTATTATGAGAGAGGGAGAGATACATTTCTCTGTCTGCTCTCTCCACACCATGCATAATTTTATATCCCTCTGTTGTGTTGTTGTTTAGTCATTTAGTTGTGTCCGACTCTTCGTGACCCCATGGAGCAGAGCACACCAGGCACTCCTGTCTTCCACTGCCTCCTGCAGTTTGGTCAAACTCATGTTGGTTTGCACACTACACAATGCTATTTTAGAGAACACTTCAAAGGAAGCGGCTGTAGCTTGGTGGTAGAGCTGTGGATCACTCCTGAGGATCAATCCTGCCTGAAACCCTGGAGAGCTGCTGTCAGTCAGGTAACGCTGAGCTAGATAAATCATTGGTCTGGCTCAGTATATACATGGCAGCTTCCTATATTCTCAGTACTGTATAGTGGACGCCTGGGTTGCGAACGTGATCTGTGCGGGAAGCACGTCCGCAGAGTCCGCAACCCGCAGCACCGTGTCTGCGCGCACGGTGGTCGAAATTCGGTGCTTCTGCGCATGCGCAAAGCGCGATTTAGCGCTTCTGCACACATGCAAGCACTGAAACCCGGAAGTAACCTGTTCCGGTACTTCTAGGGTTGGCGCAGTGCGCAACACGAAATCATGCTGATCAGAAGGTCGGCGGTTCGAATCCCTGCGACGGGGTGAGCTCCCGTTGCTCGGTCCCTGCTCCTGCCAACCTAGCTATTCGAAAGCACGTCAAAGTGCAAGTAGATAAAGAAGTACTGCTCTGGCGGGAAGGTAAACCGAATTTCCGTGCGCTGCTCTGGTTCGCCAGAAGCGGCTTAGTCATGCTGGCCACATGACCCGGAAGCTGTACGCCGGCTCCCTCGGCCAATAGAGCGAGATCAGCGCCGCAACCCCAGAGTCGGCCACGACTGGACCTAATGGTCAGGGGTCCCTTTACTCTTTTATAAGCTGGATCTTTGAGATGTTTTGCTTTGCTTTTTAATACCTTTGCTTTCTCAATGTGCCAAGTGTCTTAAGCCAAAGTAAGTCATAAACCCAGTTTGCATCTAATAGCCCCGTGCTTCTCTGTTTGCACCGAATTGAGCAAATACGTTGTGTGTGTAGCAGTACACCACACTAAGCAGCAGGTAAGTGTATACAACAAATGTCTGTATAGTTAAAGCTATGCTTTTTTGCCAGTAGTGATGTATGGAAGTGAGAGCTGGACCATAAAGAAGGCTGATCGCCAAAGAATTGATGCTTTTGAATTATGGCACTGGAGGAGACTCTTGAGAGTCCCATGGACTGCAAGAAGATCAAACCTATCCATTCTGAAGGAAATCAGCCCTGAGTGCTCACTGGAAGGACAGACAGATCCTGAAGCTGAGGCTCCAATACTTTGGCCACCTCATGAGAAGACTCCCTGGAAAAGACCCTGATGTTGGGAAAGATGGAGGGCACAAGGAGAAGGGGACAACAGAGGACGAGATGGTTGGACAGTGTTCTCGAAGCTACCAGCATGAGTTTGACCAAACTGCGGGAGGCAGTGGAGGACAGGAGTGCCCGGTGTGCTCTGGTCCAGGGGGTCACGAAGAGTCGGACACGACTAAACAACAACTACAAAGTGTGTACTAGACACTAGCATAACAGGGCCAGATCCCTGGAAATCTGGCTATGGATGGGAATTATACACGTCTGATCCTTTTAACACGCAACCATTTTTCCAAAGGGCTACAAACAGAACATCCTCCTCCATCCTATGCAGATGGTTGCACTGCCCCCTACAGGCGAAGGGCGGCAACTTCAGCGAAGAGCACGACGCCGGCGGCCGCGCACTGCTCGCTGGGTAATGTAGTCCCCGCCCCGCGCGTCCTTCCTCTCCTTTGTCTGCCACTTGGCCCAAGCGGCGCGCAGCCGCCGGCGCCTCTCGTGCCCGCTTCCCATTGGCCGAGCTCGCCGCCCAATCGGAAGCTGGAAACGTGGCATTCCTTTGTCGCAGGAGCCGCCGACGCCCCCCGGGGTGGGGGTGGGGAACGGCCTCCCTCCCCCTCTCCTGAGATGGAAGCGGCCAATCCCTCTCGCCCAGGACTCCGCTCCGCCCGGCTCGGGGCTGTACCATTGCGCACGGGGGAGGCGGGAGGGGAGGACGAGCGAGAGGGGAAGGGGGCGGATGCGGGCTCTGTGGCCGGGTTGGCGCTGCTGGGGCTGCGAGCGGAGGAAGATGAAGCTGCTGGCGGCCGCGGCCTTGCTGGGCCTGGGCGGCTCTCTGCTGCTGCTGCTCTTCCCGGCTGCTCACGCGGAGGAGCGCAAGAAGGGGCCCAAGGTCACGGCCAAGGTGAGCGGGGGAGGGGGAGGGGGGCCTTATTTGCAGCCCCCTCCCCCCTTGTACTTCTCTGCAGGGTGGGGGTCCCCCCTGTTGCGCTTGCACCCCTCTATTCCGCAGCAGCAGAAGCCCTATGGCCGGTTCTGTGCAATAATGATTATTATTATTATTATTATTATTATTATTATTATTATTTATTGGATTTATCCTAACATGATAATTGCTGGAAAAGCCTAAAAGGCGATTTATGGCCAGTGCACCCAGGCAGCGGGGAGGCGATTTTTCTTCTCTTAGCAAACCGCTCAGAGCTGAACCTTGTCCCCTGCGTGTGCTCCTTGAAAGACTATATAGTGGTACCCCGGGTTAAGTACTTAATTCATACCGGAGGTCCGTTCTTAACCTGAAACTATTCTTAACCTGAAGCACCACTTTAGCTAATGGGGCCTCCTGCTGCCACTGCGCTGCCAGAGCACGATTTCTGTTCTCATCCTGAAGCAAAGTTCTTAACCCGAGGTACTATTTCTGGGTTAGCGGAGTCTGTAACCTGAAGCGTATGTAACCTGAGGTACCACTGTACGGCAAAGGCTTCAATAGACCATAGTCTTGTTTTATATCGGGATGTGGTGTGCAAGGAGGGGTGGAAAGAAGCATTGGGAGGCTTAGGGTGGGGTCTTAGCTGGCCAGGCGGGTGCATAAAGTCATGCGCGATGGAAAGACCCTTCCGAGGATGCACGGCTTCATTTCATTTGGCTTTTAATTTCTATGCCGCCTTTCTATGTTGCTATAAGCAAGGCGATTTGCAGCAAAAAAAATATGCAGCAAGGAACACATGCCTTATAATGATCAGGTCCAGGTCAAAAATTCATACTAAAACGTAACTTTAAAATGGAGCCACTTATATCAAGTAAAGTAATATTCAGCAATCTATTAGAATAGTACACAATAGAATTAACTCTCAAAACACCAGCAAATAAAAATGAAACAGTTGTTCATTCTTAACATGATTGATTCCAAGCATGGTGGTTATCGCTTGGAGGCCCCAGTGGGGCAGCCGTGTCTTGTCTCCCACTGCAGAAATATCTTACGGCTCCTTTAAAGGCCAACAAGTTTAACACAGGCTGTGCTTTTGTTGCATCTGCATCAATAGGAAGTACAACTGAGCGTAATAGAACTTCCTGGTATGTGTGCTTAGACTTAGGTATTAGGAGCCTTGATTTGGGGGGGGGGGTCCCCAAAGTGATAGAGTATTCATAGGCACAGGGCTGGGAAAGGAGAGAGATTTAGGGGGGGGGTCAGAAATTAGGGGCTGCCCCTGGTAAATTAGGACAGTTGTCATGCATATTGAAAAGAGATGTCTGCAGAAAGGGTTAGGTTTTGTGACTAACCCTTGGCCAGGATAAGAGATCCCACATTCTACAAAGCAGCCTTATGCTGAGCCAGACCTTTGGTTTTTTCCTGTTACTGTATCATTTTATCAGACAACTTCCAAAATTAGCAGAGTGTCTTGCGGCAACATTAGAGACTAACATGCATTCTTACGTCACAAGGAATCTGATGGTGCCTCTGAACGCTTTGTTGTTTGAGTTTCTTGGCTTAAAAAATCGTTCTGGCTGTCTTTCAGAGCAAAAACCCTCCCAAGACAGCTTGCAATATTACAGGCACCAAAGGATAAAACGAAAGGAAAAAGGCTGGCCGGCTGAAAACTAAAATAAAAACCTTACAAAGCAATGTGTGATCTGAAGCAAAGGCCAGTGAGAGCAGATGGGCAGTGTTAGAAACTGAGATATGAAAGCTAGGAGCTAAATGTCACCTTAAACCTTGGCTATGGACGCAACAACGGAATGTCTAGATGCACTTTTTTATAACAAGAACACAAAGCTGAAAATGAATGAACTGCTGCTAAAATAATTCATTTTTCACATGGTCTAGCCTTCCCCCTGCCCACCCCCCTCCTAATATTCTTAAGAGGGTCTCTTCTCCAGTCTTCAGAGAGTAGCTGGAAGTGGGGAGGCAGAAAAAGGTCCTCCTTTCCTTCCACTCTGCAGTTTATATCTGAAATGTCAGGCGCAGTACTGCGCCCAGCGCTCAGAAACTGCTCGTGCTAATGAAATTCCCTGTCGCAAAATGCGCCTAGAACAATGGGAGTTTAGAACACTGCAGGTGGGTTTGGGAGTCTCGGCAATTCATTCCAGAGAGGTGGAGCCAGTGGGAAATTTTAGGCTCTGGACTTAATGGTCCTCATGTGCTCCAAAACAGTTTGTACTATTTTGCTTCCTTTAAAAGCCCTCCTGTGTTTGGGGTCCCTCCCTCCTTTGGCCGAACCCAAAGACTTGTCCTGACAGCACCACTAGCTATTGCTGCTCAAGAGCTGCCGCTGGAGATGCCAGAGACTCGGCCTGGAACCGCAGACATACAAAGTATTCTCTGTCTGTGCATTCTGGCCCCTTCCCTTCCTCAAACTCCTGGGAAGGGATTGAGGATGTTTCCTAATGCAGCTGGTAGCATCTCTCCTCTGTACCAGGGAGATCTTTTTCAAGCTGCAGGTGTGAGTAATTGAACCAATGACCTTCCCCTTTAAGATTCCCCCCCCCCCATCCCTCTCTGGAGCATGGACTTGTCTGGGAATTTAACCCAAGATGTACTCGCAAAAAGTGAGAATCCCACTCCAGACCAGCAAACATGAACTGTCAGGCAGAGCCCACTTGCCACACTTCAGAAGCAGGGAGGAGGAAGAGTGTGCAGCCCGAAAACTTTTGGTGTGGGTGGGGCAATAGATATGTCTCTCTACTTAGTACAGCGGGCTATTCTTCAGCCACATATAACCCAGAAGTTTCTAGTGCACACAAACCTTTCAGTTCAAGCAAGCACTAGGCATTGTCTGAAATGCATTGCATGTGGGGAGAGTTCAGAGCACTGCTGGTGTTGGGCGCAGCCTGGGGGTGGTGGAATCAAATTGCAAGGTTGAGACCTTTGCTTATGCCTTGAGAGGAGAGAGAGAGAAGGACTGCTGGTCAGAAAAGACAATACCTGTCTAGGTGGACAAATATTCTATTTATTTATTTATTGAATTTATGCACCACCTTTTTCTCCCAAGGATGTGGTTCTCCCCCTCCTACTTGAATGGGGCATAACCTGAGGAGGATCCCAATAAAACTAGCAGTACGGTTCCATGGGTGGCTCTTTACATATCAGCCTTGCTGCAGACAGCCTAACTCCCCGCAGGCATTGGACTCTTGCATATTGAGGCTGAGGTCAGAACAGGAAGGGGGCTCCACTCTGCAGCCGTTCCATGATGCAGCCTGTTTTGATCACCAGGTGTATTTTGATCTGCGGATCGGGGATGAAGACGTGGGGCGAGTGGTCTTCGGCCTTTTTGGAAAGACAGTTCCGAAGACGGTTGAGAATTTTGTCGCCTTGTCCACAGGAGAGGTGAGTTCAAATGCTGGGTCAGAGTCCTCAGTAGGTCAGTCTGCTTACAAGGGCGCAGAAGGAAGGCTGGCATTTGGGGTGGCTGCAAGGACTGTGGGGCACGCATCCAGAGGCCCACACAACAGGAAGGCCCCCCAAACGCAGGAGGGCTGGCTTACCCCACTTTGAATAAGTGAAATAATTATATTGCTCATCTAAAGAGCCTTGGTGTGAAGAGGGCCTGGAAAACTATTAAGGCCAAAGTCTGGGTGCTACAGCCTTTTGCTTTTGCAGGCCCTTGGGAGAAGGAATCCTGACTGGCTGCATGTCAGGATTTGCCTCCACTGCGCTCCATTCACTGCTGCTGCTGGCCGAATTGCACAAATATTTGGAAACTGAGTGAAGATCTGCTGGAGAGGGAATGTTCTTCTTTAAGCTGAGCACAGAGAAAGATGAGGTGCTGCCATGATTAAGCTTCTGCCCTCTCGCTGCTGCTTTTAACTTTCAAAATATGACCGTCAAGTTACCGTATATTTCGCCCTATAGGACGCCCTATAGGCAGTGGGGGGCTAGTGATGGTGGAGGAGAAACTGCTGAGGCCTCACTTGCATTGCAGCAGCAAAGTATTCTGCTTTCCCCAGTATCTTGGACCCTTTTCCACCAGTCGTGACTCTCTTCTGCCCACAGATGGGAGAGGTTACAGCTGATGCTCCAAAACTGTCTGGTTCTGGACTGCTTGGGAAAGGACTTTAAACCAAGCCTTTCCCAGAGTGGTGCTGCAAACTGTCCTCACTCTTACCAAACTCCCTTCCTTTTCAGAAAGGGTTTGGCTACAAAGGCAGCAAGTTTCACCGTGTGATCAAGGACTTCATGATCCAGGGAGGAGACTTCACCCGGGGAGATGGAACAGGAGGTGAGGGCCGAGTCAATTCTGTCTCTTCTGGATGGGATTGGACAGGGATCCTCCTCTGGGCAGGAGTGACCCTCAAAAAACAAAGTTGGACACTGGAAGACGGTGTTATTCTCTCCCTTTTGCTCACTGCCAGGTAAAAGCATCTACGGGGACCGTTTCCCCGACGAGAACTTCAAGTTGAAGCACTATGGGCCCGGCTGGGTGAGCATGGCCAACGCTGGCAAGGACACCAACGGCTCTCAGTTCTTCATCACTACCGTCAAGACGTCATGGCTGGATGGCAAGCATGTTGTCTTCGGCAAAGTCCTGGAAGGGATGGTGAGCGGAATGTGTGTGTGTGTGTGTGTGTGTGTGTGTGTTGTGCCTAGTAGCATCTGGGCCCTTACTTGGATTTCTAATGCAGTTGGTGGTTCCAAATAATGGGAACTTGACCGCGGACCAGGACCAAGCAAATGGAGCATATTAAAATTTCACTGCCTCCTAGATTGTTGCCATGGCAGTTCATGGGCCTAAGGAGGCTCTTCTCCAGATCCCGCTGCTGTAGGAAGGGCGGGGGTGTGTGTGCTTTTTCTGGGGTGGTGCCCAATTTTGGAGTCCCTCAACAATAGTTTTGCCTATTCTTTGTTCTTTGTCTCTTTTGACATCGGGCACAAATCTGTGCAGCTTCCTGGGCTTTTTAGATCTCTGTGGTGGACTTGAATTTTTATCTGGTAATGCCAATTCTGACATTTGAACTGCAGGGGTGGAGAACCGAGGGCCCTCCCTGTGAAGAGGGGCCACAACTTCCATCACCCCTGACCATCCGCTATGCTGCCTGGAGCTGATGGAAGTTGGGAGTTTGACAACGTCTTGCCTCCCTGTGTGTATGGGAAACAGCTCTGCGCACATAGTGTCAAAGATTGGCATAACTAGTGCCTAAGAGCGAATATATAGAGAGCTTACTACAGGAACCCCATACAGTTGTACATTATTTGTTGAACACCCTGGAACTCGGGACGTTTTGGCTCCCGAACAGTTGAAACCCGGAAGTGACTGTTCAGGTTTTCGAATGTTCTTTTGGAAGCTGAATGTCTGACGGGGGTTCCGATTGGTTAACTTCCTGCAGCCAATCAGAAGCCGCGATTTGGAAGTCGAACAGACTTCCGGAACGGATTCCGTTTGACTTCCAAGGTACGACTGTATTGCCATTCTCCAGGCTACATTACAGGGCAAAATGGGGCAGCTAGAAATGCCTATGCGATGGACATTGCCAAGTGCCCTCCACAGGTATATTGTATCGTAAATGTTAGAAACTCAGATATATAAGCAAATTTCACCTTAAACCTAGCTTACAATCCCCACAATGGAATGTCTAGGCACCTTTAAAAAACAACAATGAGATTTATCATTATGACTATTCATTTAATTTATCTCCTACTAAAGGGAAAAAAATCTCAAGGCAGTTTGCAACACATTAAAACGGGAGGTTGCGGACTCTCCTTCCTGGGAGGTTTTTAAGCAGAGGTTGGGTGGCCAACTGTCATGGATGCTTTAGCCGAGATTCCTGCATTGCAGGGGGTTGGGCTAGATCAGTGTTTCCCAACCTTGTGCCTCCAGATGTTTTTTGGCCTACAACTCCCATCATCCCAGACCACTGGTCTTGCTAGCTAGGGATGATGGGAGTTGTAGGCCAAAAACATCTGGAGGCACAAGGTTGGGAAACACTGGGCTAGATGACCCTCGGGGCCCTTCCAACTCTATATGAAAACACCAAATAAAACCAGAATAAAATAAATTTAGGCTTCGAGGAAAGTATTTCAGAACCTTCTCTCAGTGACATTTTGCTTTCCCCGTTTTTATTTACCTACTTAATTTATGTAGCTGCCCCATAGCAGAAGAACTGTAGGAAGCCAGTGTGGTGTAGTGGCTAGAGTGTCGGACTAGGACGTGGGAGATCAGGGTTCAAATCCTCACTGGGGTACCTTGGGACAGTCACAGCCTCTTAACCTACCTCACAGGGTTGTTGTAGAGATTAACCAGGGGAGGGGTGAACCATGTACTTCTTGGAAGAAAAGGTGGGATTTCAATGCAATGAATAAGCTCTTATGCTTACCTGCTTAAGAAAGCTGGAGGGGCCAGCCAGGTGGAGATGTCAGTCAGGAACCTGGCATCCAGAGATTTCCATGTGGCTGCAGTTGGACCCACACCAGAAGCAAAATGCCCCCTGGCTAACTTCCAACATTCCTCCCTTCTTATTCCTGCTTCCCTTTCTTAGGATGTAGTGAGAAAAGTGGAGAACACAAAGACCGATAGTCGGGACAAGCCTCTCAAAGACGTCACCATTGCCGACTGCAACGTCATCGAGGTGGAGAAGCCATTTGCCATTGCCAAAGAATAACCGGGTGGCCGCTGGAGGGTCAGACTCTGGCTTGCAAAGGGCTGCGAGGGGGGGCTACACACTCACGGAGGCCTCGCATCATCACTGTCCCACAGCAGGTGAACTGCCGCCACTGCTGCTCCCTTTCTGTCCGCCCTTCCCCCAGCTACACACTTCGGGGGTGGGTGGGGGGGGGTCTCCATTCTTGTAACAACTCATTCCATCAGCCACTGGTCATCCAAGTGGCTTTGAGGGGGGGGGCAATGGGTGTCCCATTCCGTTTTGTAAGAAAGCACATGGACCAATAAACGTGACCATTGTGTTTTTGTAGCACTGCCTGGTTGTTGTTTTTATTAGCTACAGCTAGGTCCTCCCACCCCAACCCTGAACTTCCAGCATTTATTTGGAGGGGTATTCTAGATAGCGAATGTCACAAATTTACTACTTCCCCAAGGAAAGTTCTCTTTGTTAGCCATTGCCAAATTCGTTCAGAAAGCTCTTTGCTCCCCTGTTCAGAACGCAAAGCCAAGTGGCTGTCCAATCCTAAAAAGGTAAAGGGACCCCTGACCATTAGGTCCAGTCGTGGCCGACTCTGGGGTTGCGGCGCTCATCTCGCTTTATTGGCCGAGGGAGCCAGCGTACAGTTTCCGGGTCATGTGGCCAGCATGACTAAGCCGCTTCTGACGAATCCAGAGCAGCGCATGGAAACGCCGTTTACCTTCCCCCTGGAGCAGTACCTATTTATCTACTTGCACTTTGATGTGCTTTCGAACTGCTAGGTGGGCAGGAGCAGGGACCGAGCAACAGGAGCTCACCCTTTCACGGGGATTCGAACCGCCGACCTTCCGATCAGCAAGTCCTAGGCTCTGTGGTTTAACCCACAGCGCCACCCGCGTCCCTTCCTGTCCAATCTTAGCATCCCATGAAAGGTGGGTATGTTTATAAAGGGGCCTATTCCAAGCCATCGCAAACACAAAGTGAGCATGAATGACAAAGCCTCTCTTGCAACTAAACCATGATTTGGCTCAGCTCCCCCCCCCCCCCCAGCACTAGCATACTGATTCAGTGTAAAAGTAAACCATGGTTTAAGAAGCACTGGCCACAAACCAGCCCACTGGCAATGTCTTCTTCTCCCCTCCACCCCCCTCCCTCAAATTACAGCAGTTTCAAAACAACTCAATAATTCTAGTGGAAGTGTTTTTATTGCATAGCCATTCTTGTTAAAGTAGACCATCTACCCCACTGAGAAAGCAGTTATCTTCTGCAGCAGGAATGACCCAAACTATCGGGATAGCTTAGAGGAGCTCCTGGTCTCCTGCCATGCTGTAGAGAAATCCAGACTCCTTTGGGAGGGCTCTGCTACCTGTGTCCCATCACTGCAGCTTTCCCCAGGCTGATACACTCTGGGTGTTGTTAGACCACAGCCAGTTGGGGCTGATGGGAGTTGGGGGGCTGTTGGCAGCTGGATGGCACCACGTTGGCTACACCTGCATTAAGGTGCCAACTGGACCAGATCCATGCCAAGTTGGCAGTGGTTTCTCGCCACTGCAGTGAGGGAGCAGTTGCTGCCTCCCTTTGGACTAGACAGAAGGCTGGGAGACTTATCAATGTGGCGTCACTGTGCACACAAACACTAGGAGCATCTTGCATTGTCAGCACCTGACCTGAGTCAGGACCTTCCCCTAGCTGCTGTTGTGCTGCTCTTGCTTCCTGCCCATGAAGCTTGGAGGAAGGCATGCGTACCTCCCTGACTCGCAGCTGCTTCTCACTCACATGGGCTGACAAGAGCTGTCACCTGGAAACACCTGAGAGCCACAGCTCTGCCAGAAGTGGCAACAAGCCCTGCCCGTGTTAGCTGCACTCTACTGGAGCTCAGCAGCCTAACAAAGCAACCTACTGCATTTCCCACTGCCTGCCTCAAGAAGTGGCTTCCCCAGCTGTACTCTTGTCCCCAACCTCCCTCTTTCCAATGTACAACACGAGGAGGAAGCCGGCGGTTGCTTTTTTGCAAACAAACAGAGCTGCACTTGATCCTCTGAGCGTTCCCTAGGCCGGTTGCAAAGGAGAGGACGCAGAGTCGGCGGGTGGCAGAGCCCCAAAGAGCTTTGACTGCAGGCAGAAGGTCCGGGGTGCATAGAAGCCCTGCAGCACTCCGCTCAGGATCACGTCGGGAAGCAAGTCTGAAAGGGAGAGGAGGGAATTTACAGGTGGCAATCCATTCACTCAACCCTTAAAAGGTGGGAGCAGAAAGCAGCCCCAGAGGCCTCTTCCTGTCTTCTCTTTCTGGCCTAGGAAGCTAAGTCCTCTGAGATGGGCCGACGGACAATGCCGCCCCCAGCAGAGGGCAAAGGGGCACCTTCAACCTGGCACTCAGATGAGATCTAGCACACGGTTCAGTTCCAGAGCACAAAAAGTGGCTTATGTTGGGACTTTGCGATCCCGTGTTTCATTATTTCAGCATGCACCGGTTCCTTCTGTTGCAGGAGACGCTGTTTAACTACCCCAAACCAGAGTGTTTGGGCATCTCTAACACTGCAGTAAGGAGACATGGGTGGCACTATGGGTTAAACCACAGAGCCTAGGACTTGCCGATTGGAAGGTCAGCAGTTCGAATCCCCGCGACTGGGTGAGCTCCCGTTCGGTCCCTGCTCCTGCCAACCTAGCAGTTTGAAAGCACATCAAAGTGCAAGTAGATAAATAGGTACCGCTCCAGTGGGAAGGTAAACGGCATTTCCGTGCGCTGCTCTGGTTTGCCAGAAGTGGCTTAGTCATGCTGGCCACATGACCCGGAAGCTGTACGCCGGCTCCCTCGGCCAATAAAGCGAGATGAGCGCGCAACCCCACGACTGGACCTAATGGTCAGGGGTCCCTTTACCTTTAACACTGCAATGGTTTTTGCACAGGTGCCTTTCAGCAAAACAAGAAGTGCTCTCCATCTACTCCCCCAATCCTGCCAGTCCAGGATGGCAGGTGAGGGACCCCTGGTTCTGTTGTCACCCATATCGAAAACTACACGACAAATTGTTTCTGTATCGGGTAAAGTGTCGACATGCACCCCAGACCCTTGCTTGATAACAGACCTTAACCAGCCCAGAGCTCTGCTCCCCTCCATCACCACCCCAAAAACCTTACTAGGAAGCCGTTACCTGTGGAAGCCGGGAGGATGTATGGATCACTTTGGAAACTTATGACCGGCCGGTGGGACAGCAGGTAACCAGGGCTGCAAAGAGAATTGAGCCCCACCGTTTGGGTTAGAATCTGTCCATTTCAGCTCCTAGCCTACTTCGCAAGGTGGTTGTGAGAATAAAATGCATGTGCGGAAGGGAGGATCAACATGCACCACCCTGAACCTAAGAGGGAGAGGAAAGCTAAAAATGCAATAAACAGGAGAGCCTCACCCCACACTGGAATAATGTAGGCAATGGACCAATGGCCTAACTCTGTACCAGGCAGATGCTGCTGCTCTGAACAAAGGATCATAGGAAGTTTTCTTATACTGAGTCAATAATGCCTACCAGCAGCCTTTCTCCAGGCCAACCCTACCTAGGGATTGAGCCTGAGACCATCTGTACACAAAGCAGGTGCTCTACCACTATGCTGCAGTGCTGGAAGAGGGTGCGCTCTGTGTCTCTGCAAAAGGAACAGGCACTTGCAACTTGGCCAGCAAGAGCACAAAGAGCACTTGGCCTTTGAGAGCATTTCCAGCCGCTTGTAGCAGCAAGCAAGCCACAGGGAGTGCCCATTCCCCCGGAGCGAGAAAATAAACGCCAGCCTCCATGGTTGGATGAGCCCATTTATCCCCTGGGGAGTACGTAGACAAAGGCTGGACCCTTCTGTTGTTGGGACTTGTTTTGACTCCCTCCCACTGGTGGAAACAAAGCACTGGGGCAGTGAAGCACTTGCCTTGTGTCCTGCGAGGAAAAGTCGCCCAGGGAAGAACATTGGGTGCGGCAGGACAGGCTGTTCACAAACAGTGGTAACAAAGCCAGCCTTTCCATACAAAAGCTGGTGTGTGGAAACGGGTGGCTCTGGGAGCTTATAAGGCAGGGGTGGGAAACCTGTGGCTCCAAATATTGCAGGACTCCCATCATCCCAGACCATGCTGGCTGATGGCAGCTGGAACCAAGACGACCCTGGGCCCTGACAACCCACTGGCTAAGCGGATGGGATTGTAGTTGAGAAACATCTGGAGGGCCGGGAGATTCCCGTTTCCGGCGGTGGAAATGGCTGACTCCCACACGGCCGGACTCCAGCTGTGCCGGTAATTCAGGGCTGATATGGGGGTAATTAGCCCTGGCAACCTCCCCAGGGTGGGTGAGGACTGTCTCGTAGACCTGCGTATTGTCCGAGATTGCCGACCTGCATCAAGGTGCAGGCGGCAGGACACTGGGTCACAGAGCATGGGATGGCTGGCACTCTCCGATGCCATTTGCATAGCTGGGAACATTTGTTTGAAAAAATGAATAGATTTGGACAATAAATAGACATGGACTGGATTGAAGCAGCTTAAGAAAAAACCTGCAGAAGTGTACAGTCCCTGGGGTTTAGGTTCAGACTTCAAAGAGATTCTCATCATGGTGTTTGGATTATGGAGGTGTTTGGAGAAACATCTGGAGGGCCAAAGGTTCTCCCCACCTGCGCCAGACAGTGGCACAAAGGGGGAAAGTGTTGCTCCTGCTCAGTCTCCCCCCGGCTCACCCAAACACTCACCCGAGATCTGCCTTGTGCTCCTGCTCAAACTGCCAGAGTTTCAGGAAGTCCAGAAGTTCCTTGGGAAGCTCTGTATTGCATAGCAAGATGCCCTGCAGGAGACGGATGAACCAAGATCAGTGAGAGCAGGCTGGGGAGGAAGGGAGGCTGTTTTCAACTTGGCTGCCAGCCTTGCATCCTTACCTGGAGGTAAGCTTCCAGGCCCTGCCGCCGCTGCTCCAGGACTTTTGTCATCCAGTTGGGGACACGCCGGGGTGGGAAGTCTGGGACTCTGCATCTCTTCTTGATCTGTGGGGGTTGGGAGAGAGCAGAGAAGCTGTGTGGACATCAAAGGAGCTCCAAGATCCACCAGGCCCACGGCCAGTCCTACTGTTAGGCAGAGGGAAGCCGCTGCTTCTGGCAGTGGATGCTGAATGTCAGAGAGGCACTGGGAGAAGAGGTGCTCTGTCCTACGACCCCAGAACTAGCCAGCTCTCCGCTGAGAGTGTTGAAGTCAGGCTCAGCTGCCAGCAGGGTCCATTTCTGTGCATCGGGTGTTGGAAACTTATGGCCTGTGGGGCAATCTCGTCCCACCAGGGGTCAAATTCAGCCCACAAAACTGCTTCCCCAAACCACGCCCATCTGCCAATCAGCTAATGTCGCTGGGTGATAGCAATCCTGCTGGATACCGCTTTGTCATTTTGTTCCCTATTGGGAACATGCAGGCAAAGTAGACCTAAGCAGAGAGCAGGATCGAACCCTCTGTTCATCGGCTGGTGAGTAGAGTTCAGTCCTTCCGGGCAGTGCTTTGCCAGTGCATTTCCTGCAGGAAATGCGTTGGCAAAGCGGATCCTTTCCCACATGGGTCAACTCTGACAGATGGGTGGATCGCACACCTGTCCAAGTTGGGCATTGGGTTTTGGGGAGGTAAGGATCTGGCCTGTTGGGGCCCAAACAGTCCCCCACCCTGGCAGGGCATGGATAGAGGGAGAACCATCTTGTCCTCTGCATCAAGGTAGCAAGCAGTCTGGGTCAGCCCCAATTGGAAGTCTGGAAGTCTTGGGTCAAGACCTGCAATGTGGGCTTTACAGAAAATATGGAATATAGAATTATCCAATGCCCAGGAGGAAAAATCCATTGCCCCAAAAGCAAGGGCAGGCATTTGAAACATGGTGCCTGCCCTCCAGATGTTGCTGGCCTGAAAGTCCAACAACATCTGGAATCCAACAACATCTGGAGGGGTACCAGTTTGCTGCCACTGCCCAAAACCCATGGGTATATGATCTGCCATGTTTATGTGACCCATACTCAGTAAGCAAAAAACCACACTGCATTCATTTTACTTTATAAATATATATATATTTTTAAGTCTCCCTCCACACTCACCCTAAAAGTATTTGGACTGAGGTATTGACTGGCGGGGGAGGGAGAGAATTCAGCAGAGCATTCTCAAGATGGCACAAAGATGGTACTCAAGCAAATTCAAAGATTTATTTGCATGTTATTTTCATCAGAACACTCGCAAGGAAGACATGGTGATTGAGCAAGACTTTTCTTGAATTAGCTTAGCACACCCAATGAACAGTGCCCAAATTAACTTAAAAAAGAGAGATAGCAGTGGGAAATTTCCTGCCACACACTGTTGAAAGCAACAGTCAAACAAGGCTTCCCTTTCTACATTCCCCTCTAATCTTGCTCACAGATATATGACTGGTAAAACCGTGTATCTAACCGTATACCCACTCCTGGGAGCTGTAGTTTAAGGGTGCTGGGGACTGGGGAAAAAACTACAGTTCCCAGGATTCTTTTTAGGGTGTGTGTGCTTTAAATGTGTGTTGTGTGCAGTGTCTATGGCCATAGGCAGTAATATGGGGCCGCCCTTCTTCAACTCCTCCATCCCCCCTCCAAAAACAAACAGACACAACATGGAAGCTGAGGGCTCTTGCACTTCCCTTGAGCAGAGACATATGCCCAAAGCAGCAAAATTTAATGTGACACTCCAGGAAACCGAAAAGCTAAGCTGTATTTCAGGTTCACAGTTACATGTACAGTGGTACCTCAGGTTAAGTACAGTGGTACCTCGGGTTACATACGCTTCAGGTTACAGACACTTCAGGTTACAGACTCCGCTAACCCAGAAATAGTACCTCGGGTTAAGAACTTTGCTTCAGGATGAGAACAGAAATCGTGCTCCGGTGGCGTGGCGGCAGCAGGAGGCCCCATTAGTTAAAGTGGTACTTCAGGTTAAGAACAGTTTCAGGTTAAGAATGGACCTCTGGAACGAATTAAGTACATAACCAGAGGTACCACTGTAATCCGAAAAGGGTTTGCATTCTTCCATAAAACCTTGTTTTCTTATTTTAGTGTAACGTACACTTTGCCAGTTTTGCACAATCCATCCCCTTACTTCTCCATTCTTCTTTAGTGGGTGGGACTCCAGCACCCATCAGTCCCAGCCGGCATGGGCAGTTGTCGAGGATGATGGGATTTGTAGTCCAATGACACCCAGCAGGGCCACAAGCTCGCCACCCCCCCGACTCTCATGCACCCACCTTACCCTTTTATGGAGGGCATGGAACTCGCTGTAGCGCTTCTCAATGCAATGTTTCCTCCCATTCCACAGGATTTCCACCTTGAACACCTGAAAGGTTAGGCACAAGCTTGTCAGTTTCACCCAGACGTGCCCCTCCCACACCACAAAACAGCTCTGCTGCTGCTGAACAGATGAGATCTGTCTTAACTCTCTGCAATAGCAGGGCGGTCATCTTGCTTTCTTCCCCCACAATGCACCGCAGTCCAGTCTCTCCCCAAAGCAAACACCGCTTGACAAAAGCCTCTTTGAAATCAGCCTTTGGCTTCGCTTCTCAAAAGTGCCAAATGGGAGCAGGGGGGCAGGGGCAGGGATACTGAATAAACTCTGCTCTGCATAAAAGAACGCCCAGCAGAAGACTCCGTGTCGGGCCTGAGGAATGTGTGCAGTTGAAGTGCGGCGAATACACTTCGGACAACTCCAGCAAAGCACAGATTGTAATGCAGCACATATCTCCTCTTGAAGGGTTTGTGCCCAGATGCTCCAGAGATGTAGCAGAGGTGCCACACAGGTTTTGTGTACTTAGTCGTTCAGGAGAGAGAAAAGGAGACCAAAGGGGCAAGCTCCTTAGAGGGGAAACAAGCCAAAGTCCCTGGGCCCAGGCCTCAGTTTACCCGGCTGAAGCAACTATTCACACACCCAACACTCACTTCTGTTCACCATGAATTGCAGCTACAGCAACAGACCCTCCTCTGCGCAGCAGATCCAAATATTTGGGGGAGGGGGAAAACACATGGTATAGTCCTCACCTTGGGCTGCCAACTGTCTTGGGGTCAACAATGGAAAAAGATGGTACTGTATATGAATTAAAAATGAAATAAGGAAAAGACAATGGGGGAAAAAGAATTGGAGTACCCCCAGAATGTCAAAAGCAGTCTACTCACAGAAAGTTTGTGTAGTGGCAGCAGCAGGTTGTGTGTGTGTGTGTGTGTGTGTGTGTGTGTGTGTACACACTGCTATTTTTAGTATACGCTGCTTTCTCTTCCTCATCTAGGCACACATACAAGAACCCTGCTGTGCCAGCAGTGGGAGCACTTGGCAACTAAAAAATCATATTGTGATCTACTTTAAACCAATATGCATGCATTCTCTTTCCTTCCCACAACCGTGGAATAGGGTTGGGGAGGGAAGAAGCGATGCAGGGCACTGAAGTCTAACCCTCTGGCCAGTGGGATCGCTGTGTCACTCCTCCTCTGCTTCCTGGAATTGCATGAGGTTCTGATCCCGTGCCTTCAAGCCTATCATTGCTTTCCATGAGGTCTAGAAGCTTGCTTTTTAAAAAGGAAAAAATCGGATTCATTAGTGAAAAGTCATGGCTGAGTGATAGAATCCGACATGTTCAGCTCCCCCATGTTCAGTTCCACGTAGCATCTCTCCGTAGGGCTAGAAGAGACCTCCGACTCGGAGAGTTGCTGCCTGAGCTGGAAGGACCAATGGCTGGTAGGTGATTTCTTAGGTTCCTAGGGCCAAAAATATCCTGCTACATAAGGCATTTTATGTTCCAATTGCAGTTTCCCCATAAAGGCACAAGCAAAATAAGCTCCTTCCAGCTGGAATACAGAACCACGGTCACCACACCCAGCTTAACTAAACAGAGAGAATTGCCAACCAATAAGGAAACCAGGAAACTCTGTGCCCATGAGATGCCATGCCTGATGTTGATGCTTCGCTCAGTGTGCGCTGGAGACAGGCCACTCTAAGTTCACTTCCCTCCATGAAAACAAGGCTGGTCATCCCACAGCTGGTGTCTCAATTTACCAGAATCCTGTCTTAAGTGTCTGCTCTTAATTTGGCTTGGGCTTCTTGGCATTAGCACTGCTAGATGCACGACAGAAATCTGATCTATTTGGGCTTCTCAGATTTCCCATAGCGCATGCTTTGGGACACAGAAAATCCCAGGTTGAAACCTTCACATCTCTAGACCCTAGAACTCATGGGCATTCAAGTGAAGCTGAATGTTGGAAGATTCAGGATGGATAAAATAAAGCCATGATGAATAAGTCGTATTGGAGGACATGTGATTTAAAATTATGATGAATGATTTACATGGCTTGATAAAAGATTAACTCTATTCGATTAGCTGGCAAAAGAGTAAATAAAAGCCTAAGCAGGAATTGAACATAAACAGTCAATGGAAATAGAGAATGGATGCAAAAGGATTCAAAATTAAGATAAAGTGTTTTATCGTTAGCAGCAAAGGAGGGAGGGGAAAGAAGCATCTTGGAAGGGTGGGGTGGAAAGTCAACTTTTAAACTGAATTAATTTGTTGTTAATTTGTTAACAATTTGGAATGTTAATAAAAATTAATTGGCAAAAGAAGAAGAAAGGACTTATTCATGCAATGCACAGTTAGACCATGGAACTCATTGCCACAGGAGGCAGTGATGGGCAACAATTTGGATGGTTTTAAAAGAGGATTAGTCCAGTTCATGCGAAAACAGTATGCTGAACTAGATGGGCCATTGAATTGATCCAACAGGCTCTTCTTCTGCCTCCAGTTTAAAAGGATCTCAGATTTTAGGGCAAGGGATCACCTCTGTCCAAGACGCTGGAAAAAACTCTGCTGCCAGTCAAAGTCTATCATACTGGCCTAGAGGAATCCAAAGGCCCAAGTCATTCTATAGCCACACAATAGAGTTTATTTATTTATTATTACCAGGACCATCCCAAGACCTTTTAGCACCCGAGGCATACCTCCCCACCAGGAAAGAAGGGGTGAGTGAAGATCTACATCATGAACTAGTGGGGAATAAAGATCTCTACTGGGTTCTGCTGCACTTGTGGATCCTGCCACCAGAGGCAGTCGCCTCACCTTGCTTTGTGGGAGGGACGGCCCTGATTATTAGACGTATGCCCCCAACTTTCCTCTAAGGAGCTCAAAGTGGTGTATAGTGGTACCTCGGGTTAAGAACTTACCGTAATTCGTTCTGGACGTCCGTTCTTAACCTGAAACTGCTCTTAACCTGAAGCACCACCTTTGCTAATGGGGCCTCCTGCTGCTGCTCCACGATTTTTGTTCTCATCCTGAAGCAAAGTTCTTAACCCGAGGTACTATTTCTGGGTTAGCGGAGTCTGTAACCTGAAGTGTCTGTAACCCGAGGTACCACTGTATATGCTTCTCCTGTCTCTTCATTTTTTAACCACCCTGTGAGGTATTTCAGATGGAGAGACTGTGACCGGCTCAAGGTTGTCTTGTGAGCTCCGTGGCCGAGTTGGGATGTGAACCCCGATCTCCCAAGTCCAAGTCCCAGCTGATTCCAGTGCCACTCTTCCTCCGCCCCCCTTGTTCTGGATGTAGGTCTTGCTGCACCTCTTCTTTCCTGGCGGGAAGGGGAGGTACAATTTTGGGGTCTGCCTCAGGTGCCAAAATGTACTGGCGGCAGTTACTCTGTGCCTTCTGGCTCCTTGTGGCTGGAAGGGTTTTTTTAAAAGTGTGTGAATGTGAGTGAAGTAGATCTTGCCTTACAGATCTTAGCAACCTCCTAGTTTCTTCTGGTTCTGCAAGGAGCAGAGGCACAACAACTGCCATTCTGCCCATTCCTACAGGGTAGGTGTGTGTTTGTGTGTGTGTTATTGTGGCAACAGTGTGAGGAGTGGCTGTTCCCTCCCCCCAAACATGGGGGGGGGCAGGTTACTGGAACAATATGCATCATTTTAATAAAACACATTATTCCCGTATTCTGTGTATTATTGTCTCAACCGGTATACTTTCAAGCAGCATAAACATTACTTTAAGTCAGGGGTAGGAAACGGCTGCTTCTCCAGATATTGATGGACTCCATAATTATCTAGAGGCCGACAGGCTTCCCATGCCAGCTCTTATCTTTTAACACAACAGAGACACTGAGAAACGTCATGGAATGAATGTGTTTCCAGCTACCCCATTTTTGGAAGCCTTCTTAGAGGAACACAGAACCTGTGGCCCTCTAGATGTTGTGAGACTGACTCCATCAGGCCCAGCCAGCATGGTCCGCATCAGCGATGATGGGAATTGTAGTCAAACAACTTCTGGTGTGTGTTTGTGTATGTGACAGGATTCCCATCTTATAAGAAACTGCTGCCTGATGATGCCAATGGGAACTCCGCTTAAACAGTGAAACAAGGAGGATATATTTAATCAAGTGTTTTCCATAGTGTGCACTTTCTTCCCAGAGAAGGAAGTATTTTGAAATTTGGTTCTATCACCTGTGGCCTTGAATTGAGATAAGGGTTTTTTTTTTTTTAATCGCACTGCAGTTGTTCATTAGCTCATCAGTGCCAGGAGGCAGAGGCAAAACTAGACTTTATTTCACCCAGGTCAAAGACCCAATTTCATGCTCCCCCATGTGCATTTGTGTACACACACACAGACACACAGAGGACTGGGAGCCTCAATAGCGCCCTGCTGGAGGCTTCACCTGGGGCATAAAACCTGGCTGCCCCCCCCCTCCATAGCTACGGCTCTGCCAGGAGGCTGGTGGTCTCACCAACTCTGCCATGTGATGGGGGCACTGTACTTGTTTGGGACACTTTTAACCTTAGGCACAATTATCAGGGTCTATATTTCATTCTTCTCCGCCCTCACTGCTAACATTTTTCTTTCTATCTATACCTGCCATATCCCACCTCTCTGGTCCACAGAGGCTGTAATAACCCCCCCTTTCTGAGCGGTGGGGTGCGCACTTGTTGGGGGACACAGACTCGAGTCATTCAATCGCTAAAGGGAGTCTCGAGGTCCGTCCTTCCTCCGAGCGTCTCTTCTTCCAGCTATCTTCTTTTTCACCAGACTCAAAAAGGCAGCGGTGTTGGAAGAATTACAATCGCGTCTCGCGTCCCTTGGAGACGCCAAAAGCAGGCTGTTCGCCTTCTCACTTCTGAAGGGTCCCCAGGCTACACGTGTCGGGCTCCTTCCTTCATTTCCCTTGGTGGACGCCGCAAAGGACCCCCTCTCTCGCTCGCCCGGCCTCTGCAAAGCCCCACCAGCAAGTTCAGCGCCCCCTTTCTCCCTGCCAAAGGCGCTTGCAGGCTGGCCTCGGGCCCCGACGGCACCCGCTGCCTTCGCTCTCCCCTCCAGCCCGCCAGAGGCACCGGCGGACGGGCTCTCCCTCCCGGCCCCGCGGCTGCAAAAGAACCCAAGCCCCGCTCCGGGAGCAACCCGACGGGCTGCCGCCGCCGCCTCCACTCACCGTGCGCGCCTTCTCCGGGCTCTGGTCGCCCTCGGACAGCTGCAGTCCCACCGAGGGCACCGCGACCTGCAGCTGCATGCCGCCTCCTCGGAGCCGAGACTAGCCGCCCCCGCGGACTCATTCAGCGCTTGTTGAAACCGCTCCGCCCTCTGCGGAGGAGATCCGCCCCGTCGGGTCACGCCGCCTTTGCGCACTCCAGCCGCGCAGTTCCCAAGCGCCGCCGCTTAGGAGGGCTCGCGTGCGCTGCGCGTAAAGTGGAGAGCAAACTTCTCTCTTGTCCGCTCCCCTCCTCCTTCCCAAACTTTCCTCTATCCTACTTTCCTCTTACCCGTTCCCTTTTCTTCCTCCACGACCATTCACATTTTATGCTAGCGCGGATCATTCTGCGAGCGGAATTGACTCTGCATGGCTTTCTAGAGATTTGTACATTAAGATAAAGAACGTATAATTTTTACCCGGAACGTTATCAGATCACAACTCTATTATTGTGGAATTAAGAACAGGGCAAAATTTCCCAATGAGATGGAGATTAAATGAGAACTTATTAAATGATCAAGAAATATTAGGAAAAAATGGGGGGTATTAAAAGATTATATTTCTTCCTCCAGGAGAGATCTGGAGGGTGAGAACTTGAGAGTGGGCCTTTTCTGCAATGGCTCTTCCTTTGAGGAATGCTCACCCCCCAGGGAGATTTGCCTGGCGACCTTCATTAAACTTTTTTAGGCGCCAGGCATTGGGGTCAAAGTTCCTCATTAACCAGTTCTTTGGTTGATTGACATCCAATTCTCTTTTAAAATGTGTTGGGGAGGGGAGGGTTATTGGGTTGTTTTTGTTTTTATTGTCTATTTTGTGTTTTTAATATTGTGATTGTATGTTGCAACTGCCCTGAGATCTGCAGGTATAGCACAGTATACAAATAATAAATAATAATAATAGTAATAATAGTAATAATAGTAATAATAGTAATAGTAATAATAATAATAATAATAATAATAATAATAATAATGGCTAGAGAGAGGGGAAAGTGCAGGAAAGCTGCAATCTGGAGAGAATATAGTATGGACCGCGGATAATTAATGGAATGACAGAAAGCTTACTTAGCCATGCTACGCAACAGCATGAATGAGCCCCTAGTTGCTTGCCAGTGTGTGATTCAGATTCCTGGCACTTGAAATGAGTGAGCTTTAATCTTTGTTATCTTCTCTCAAGATTGGGGATGTATTATAGACTTCCAGTTGAATACTCAGGTATTTCACAGATAAGAAGTTACTCAGCGGTTGGATTGTTTTAACTTCCCCTCTTTTAAATATTTACTACAAGATCCAATGGTATAGACTAGTTATAAAGTCAACAATGATATTTATATGGTGGAGGAGACCCCTCTCCCCAAGCTGGCCTTGGCATCTCCAGATTAGAGGACAGAGCAATAGGAAATGCTTCTGTCTGGCAAGACCTTGGAGAGTCACTGCCAGTTACAAAACAAGGAGTGTTTCAGCCCCCTAAAGACATCAATTTATCATGGGCAAAGTTCTGTTTCCTCCTGACCTCACATCTGCTCAGCTCACCAATAATAATAATAATAATAATTTATTATTTATACCTCGCCCATCTGGCTAGGCTTCCCCAGCCACCCTGGGCGGCTTCCAACCAAATGTTAAAATACAGTAATACATCAAACATTAAAAGCTTCCCTAAACACCTGTATCCTGTTTTTCTTGTGCACTGGGGTAGAAACTGTGTGGCCCCCGCCGGGATAGCTAATGGTCAGGGTCTAGGGATGATGGGCATTATAGTTTAACAACATCTGGAGCAGCACAGGTTCCCTGAGACAGGCTGCCAATTTAGGACTACACTTCATGGCTAACCAACCCAAATACAACATACTAGGGCAAGTGTGCTCAGTGGCATCTGTGGTTGTTTTTCCACACCCTGTAGGTACAGGGGCGCCACCCAGTTTATCAGTTTGCCATACATTGCACAGCCTGCGAATGGAACTGATAGTCAGTGGCTGAATGAACAGAAAGACTTCTGGGTAACTCTTGCTCCGGTTTCTCCTCTCTCAGGTATAGGAGTCTGGAACAAATACCTTGGGGGCTCAATACAGTTTTCCCCTACCCCCCGGTAAACCCATCATTTTGGCTTAAGTGACACTACCTCATACTTCCTTGTGCTGAGTCCACAGAACGTCTGTGGGATTTATAACCCACTTCCCCAATCTGAGTCTATGCCAACAAGAACAAAACAGAAATATATATTCGCAAAAGGGATGAAGTACCCACTGCTGCTCTGCAGGCTACGTGGAAGAGCAAGGAACAGGGAATCTTTTCAGATACAGATTTAATGGGATAGCATAGAAACAAAGGACTTTCAGGTTCCTCTTTAATATCAGTTGGTATTTAGTTTGCAGAGACCTCTAGCCCCAGCTTATTAGAACTGAAAGCAGAAGGCAGATAAAAATGCATACAAGGCTTTTAAGGGCATGGTTGTGGTCAAGCTAATTTTGAATCTTTAGCACCAATGTCTCAGAGTGGGGGGAGAACAAAAATCAAAGCAAGGACTCTGAGCAGGCAAGAAATCAAGTGTTTTCGGCTTAACTAAAAACTACACACTAGAATATTAGCAAGCACCAGACAATGTTTGGCTGCTAGTATTTAAATCAGGTTTTTCCAAGGATGATGAGAGACTGGCCAGCAATCTTCTCTTCTCCACCTGCAAATCAAGGGAATCTAGGAAGCTGCATTCAAACAGAGTCAAGACCATAGGGTTAATCTAACTCAGTAATGTCTACACTGACTGGCAGCAAATCTCCAAAGAGGACATTCCCAGCCTTACCCGGAGATGTTACTGGGGATGGAACCAGAGGACCGTCTGCACGCAAGGCATTTGTTTTGTCACTGAGCTATGGCTCTTCCCCAAAGCACCAGGATTGATTCAAACAGTGAGCCTCTCAAAACAAGCTGCTCAGGCAGAAGCAGCTCTTGCGCTAGAAGTGCATGAAAGGTTTGGAGAGTTTGTAACCTGGGATAAAATGAGGCTGGTGGATACAGAGAAAAGGGGAAAGTGTAGGTAGACTGAAAAGTACGTAAGGCTGAATATTCACAATTCACACACACCATCAACAAAGCACGAGCCATTTGAAGGCTCCTGCCAGCTCCTGCTGCAGAATGCCAGGGGTTTGCTTGTGGCACCAAGCGACAGGCAGATTCTGGCAGATGACTGCTTTCCCCAGAACACAGCTATTCAGTCGATAGTAACATTTGTTCCATTGCACCTCCTTGCCAGGAGCTACCACAATGCAGAAATAAGAAACAGATTAGCCCTGATTTTAAGTTTTATTACATAGTCGTCATGGCACCACAGGAGTCACAGGAAGCATTCCTGGGCCCAATACCAAAGTCCAAAAAATACACAATAACCCCTGCCCATTCTCCGCTCCCTACAGCGGGTCTTGGCTTGTTAAAGCAGGGGACTAGTCTCTTCAATAGGAAAATATATATATGTGTGTGTGCGCGTGTGTGTATATATATATGAACCTAAATGAAAAAATATACAGTTAGAAGAAGAGTTACTAGCTGGGGAAACTGCTGCTTTGCTTGTGGAGTCTATCAGCTCTGCAGGATCCATCTGAAAGGCCAAGAGGTATAATGTAGTAAAGGCAGAATCAGTCCAGGTTGCATGACTTTGCTTGGCCTGGTTAGGAGATGGCCTTTGCCTCCGGTAGGAATGCATCCCAGTACTTCACAAACTGCACAGGACACAAGAAAGAGGAGGAAATGTCAGCAAAGGAAAACACAAGCTGCTCATCTAAAAGTATCTGGTAACGCCACCCCCTTTTACCACCCACCAAGGACTTTGGCCACTGAAGGGCTTTGTTCCCTTCCTTAATTCTTTTTATGTGGGTAATCAACATGGCCCTGCAAGCTGCTGGGGCATCTTTCTTTAGGCAAGAACATACACCTGTGCTCTGCCTTGTGTAAAGCACTGGAGAGAGTCTGTATTGAAGGGCCACAGGGCAGCTATACTTTGTGGTCCACTGGATTTCGTTCTCATATGGGATCCCACTTGCATTATGTACTGGATAAGAGCAAAAGCAGGGCAACTCTAACGAGACAGATGAGCATTTCACTGGGTTGCGTTGTTCTGCAAGGTGTCTCCTGGGATAAATAGCCGGCAAATGATGAAAGGTAAGGGAAGATGTACATGGCTGATTGCTCCCTCACCTGTTGCTGCGAATGTAACAGTGTCTCCAGGTATTTGGTCACATGAGTTTTGAAATCTTTTGTTTTCTCTTTCTGTAGACAAAGGATGTAAAAGAATAATAATAATAGTGAAGACTTAACCCTCCCAACAAGAGGTTGTAGCAAGTCTCTTATGAGACATCAGGCACTAGGATTCGGCTTGATACTGAAGGCATCCTGCTTCGTAGACAGCTGCATGCCCAATTAAGCAACACCACAAAAAAACAAGCTTTGCCTATTGATGGCACAAAACCAATCAACCCCCAAGATGCCACAGAAATTATCTTCCTGTAACAGAACAGTGATGACTGTTTTGAGCAGCAGGAACAGGCGGACATACGGTTTGCAGATCTACCTTATTTCTAACCAGAACCTTGCACCAAAGGCTCAGAACCAGAGACACGGGTGGCGCTATGGGTTAAACCACAGAGCCTAGGGCTTGCTGATCAGAAGGTAGGTGGTTCGAATCCCTGTGACAGGGTGAGCTCCCGTTGCTTGGTCCCTGCTCCTGCCAACCTAGCAGTTCAAAAGCACGTCTAAGTGCAAGCAGATAAATAAGTACCGCTCCAGCGGGAAGGTAAACGGCATTTCCGTGCACTGCTCTGGTTTGCCAGAAGGGCTTAGTCATGATGGCTACATGACCCAGAAGCTGTATGCCGGCTCCCTCAGCCAATAAAGTGAGATAAACTCCGCAACCCCAGAGCCATCTGCGACTGGACCTAATGGTCAGGGGTCCCTTTACCTTTTTACTGAAGCTCAGAACTTAAATTGCAGCATCTACCCCAGCTTCTCCCCAAAGCAGTGCTGTTCTTTTAAAACAGCCCAATCTAGAAAAAAAGGCTTTTTGCTGTTGCTCCTGCTAAAATTAAACCAGAAACCTTGGCTTATCTACTGCAGAATCACCAAAAGATCCAACAATAGAATCATAGAGTTGGAAGAGACCACAAGGGCCTAGCTGCTGCCCACTCCTCTTGCAGTTTTGCCCAGCAAAATCAAGCCAACAGGTCTGTTTCACGCTAGATTCTGAAGCCACCTAAATACCTGCAGCCCAGTCTCACAAGCTATCACAGGAAAACTGACCAGCATTTCTTGGAGCTGCTTTGCAACGGAAACTGAAACCTCCATGTTAAAGCATTCAGTCTTATCCAAATCTTTAGCTTTCCTTGACACAGAGACTACCAACCACTGTGTATCTGCTTTAGGGAAAAGTTTACCAAATTAAGGGTAATGAAAGCAGCATCCAAGTCAAACCTCGTTATGAGACCTTTCGACTTCCCCCACCCAGCAATATCTCAGTTCAGAGTGGTAGGAAACCAGTTCCCTGGTCTGCCAGCGCCGTGTTATACTGTCAAGTTAAAGGGGTTCCAATGCGCTTAATGCAAGTTCTATACCTCAAACCGCAACACCTCCTTCCGGAGAACTGCAGATATCCGTTCAAAGTCTCGCTCATATTGCGTCACACGAGATTCCCACTGCAGAAATGTGAAAAGGACATTGTCATGATGCAGAAGTGTGTGTGTGTACATCTTCATTACACACAACTTGGCACTACACGTTTTAACACCCTAGAACAGACATGTAAGCAGATATATAAAGATAAAGCTTTTGTTAAAACCATCGGGTTTCCCCACTAACTGGAGGGGCTCATCTCAGAAAGAACCATGCCATCTCTCCTTGCTTACAGATGAAGATTTGGTTCATATAACCCTTCTGAGTTCCTCGGGGCTTATTAGGATAGGGAGACACACACACCAGCAGGGATGGAGAGAGGAGAGCTGTCAGGTTTGGGTGTCCCTCTCACCTCTGAGATCTCCTCTTTGGCTTGCTGAAGCTTGTCGGGTTTGTTGGCCCACAGCAGCCGAGCCTCCGTTTCTCGTTTCTTCTGCAGCATGATCTGGGCATCCTGCCAGCGTTGCCAGGTCTTCATCCGCTGGTCAAAGGCACCCTGTTGGCAGGGAAGGGCACACCTTCAGAACGAGTCTCTCCTCCATCAGGGAACACCACACACAACAACGGGTTAAATCAGAGCATCAAAAGACCCTCCAGTGCATTGTACACTTCTGAGACAATGGCCGGCTGTAAATGCTGCATCTTCAGTGGAATGTAAGAAATAGCCTTGGGAGGCTGGTAACTCAAATGAAAACAGGGAAAGGGAAGGGTGTTAATTAGAGATAAATCTGGAAAATAAGCAGCATTTAAAAGGGGAAATAATGGAAATATCTGAGAGAATGGGAAGCCAGTTTTTGAAAAAAAATGTATTGGTTTTAATTTGGTGCTGTTGTGTTATAAATTTGAAAAATAAAAATTGGTACCTCCCTCCACCTCCAACACATGTTGTGGACAGTGGAACAGCAGGATGAGACCTGGGTGTTGCACAGTCATCATTGCTACTCTGGAATCTGAATGATGGGATCATGGGAATAGCTAGAGACAATTTAAAATGCCCATGTCTAATATTAGGTAGCTGAACAGCCCAGTCAAGAACAGTAGCACTGCAAAGGCAGCTAATTAATTAATTAACAGTAACAATAATTACTTATTTATACCCCACCCATCTGGCTGGGTTTCCCCAGCCACTTTGGGTGGCTCCCAACATAATATTAAAAATAGAATCAAACATTAAAAGCTTCCCTAAACAGGGCTGCCTTCAAATGTCTTCTAAAAGTCAGATAGTTGTTTATTTCTTTGACATTTGATGGGAGGGCGTTCCACAGGGCAGGCGCCACTACCGAGAAGGCCCTCTGCCTGGTTCTAACTTGTTTACAGTGACACACCTGGGTTTATTCAGAGCACAGACTTGTTGTTTGTATCTCAAGAAGGCCTCTGAATTTAAGGCCTGGGGCTCTCAAGCCCATGACTGGGAACGTAGGCATTACACATCAACACATTCCAGCTTCTTGCCAAGGCATTCTCACCCTCACAACAGAAAGAAGGCGAATGTAGTCACTCAGGAGCTCAGCCAGGAGGAAGAAGTCACTGTTGGCCTGTTCTTGGTGCAGCTGTTCAATCTTCTCTTCCACCTCAGCCAGCTGGGAGAGCGCCCGGGACATGGCGGTGTTGTCCTCTGAACTCCCCAGCATGGCTAAACTCTTGGCAAACTGACCCGTATTCAGTGACAGTTCTGGTGGGTGGAACAGAAAGCATTAAGCGCAGCAGGAAACGTGAGAAACTAAGCCAG
The DNA here is from genome assembly GCF_964106915.1 of Podarcis gaigeae. Classification (NCBI taxonomy): domain Eukaryota; kingdom Metazoa; phylum Chordata; class Lepidosauria; order Squamata; family Lacertidae; genus Podarcis; species Podarcis gaigeae. The sequence continues at coordinate 9,769,957 of NC_139690.1, read as the reverse complement.
CCAAAGATCACTGCTGGAGATGCAGCAACTGGTTACACAATCCACTGGCCTGCACCTCACCGTTTGGTATTTTGGGATATGCTGCAGCTGGAGACTGAAGATGCTACAGAAAGTAAGGACCTGGATTACAGTTTGCCACATGTTATGCCAATAATTGCATGTTGCTCTTTGCCACATGGCAGCCTCCCATGCCCCTGGAAGCTCTTTGCCTTCAGTAGCTATTACCCATCACTGCCATGCAGCCCCTAGAAGGTTGCCCAGAAGGGAATGTGCACGTTTGGGTTGAAAAAGGTTGTCCAGCCCTGATTTGCAGCATGCTCAAGATGCTGCACAGAGATCTATAGAAGTCTTGCATAGTTTTTCAGCTTTACAAAGCATGTGCCAGGAGTGAGCCCACAGTAATCTCACCGTGCAAGCTGGAGTTAACTCTTTATTAGCAAAAATATGATCTGCACAAACTCATGAGCACAGCAGTTCATCCCTGGTAGATCTTGAGCACAGCAGTTCATCCCTGGTAGATCTTGCCCTATGGATCAGTTGCAGAGACTGAAAGCCCCCACCTCTTCACAACTGCCTAAGTGCCCTACTCTCCAGGGTTTCCCCCAAGCAATTGGAGATTGTACCTGTGTGAATCCAACCTCTCCTCTGCCCTTTTCCTGCCTCTTCTGGTTCTAGGAGATGGGGGGAAGCTTGTTGCAGCAGGAGGGGGAGACACCTGTGACGCTTCATGAGCCTGACTCATCTCTGCCTCCTGGCCTCCCTACTCCAGCTTCTGCCTCTGATTCTGGACTGCTCTCTGCCACAGACTCTCAAGCTCACCACATCCTGTTACCTCTTCTCAGTCTTCTTCCCTCTGACCACTCATTATTGTCACACCACCACTCCCCGGGCTTTGAGCCTTCTCTGCTTGGTGGTCCCCCAACTGGTTTCTCCCACCTGCGCCCAACCAGTCCATGACAGCGAATTGCGACGTTACCTTTCCTGTGATTAACTAGCAGTTCTACAACAGCATGTAGCTTCCGCAGGCGCTGCTCCTCACATTCCACCTCCTGAAGCTTCTCTTCAAACCACTGAAAAGAGGTAAAACCACCAAGGTCTCATTTTAAGGGAAGTCAATGCGATATCCAGCTAGGCCTAGAAACACCAGCATGGTGCCCTCTGGATGCTGTTAAACTCCCATGAGCCCCAGTTAGCATGGTATACTCAGGGATGGTGCAAGTTGTGGTCTGCCAACATCTGGAAGCCGCCATGTTGGCAACCCCTGAGATAGGTATTCACTTCCACAAACACTCCCCAAAGAAATACATTTATGTCAAACATACAGCTGTTAAAAACTTACGATGTCCGACTCATTCATCTTGATGGTCATTTTGCTGACGGCATCAGTAGCTCTGTTGAACATCTTCAGAAGTCCAGCTCCACTCAGGGTCTGAGTGCCAACTGCTCGTGGCAACTGTAGGGAGAGTAAAGCCTGATCAGCAACCTTTTTCAGCCGTGGGCCAGTCCACCATCCCTCAGACCTTGTGGAGGGCTGGACTATATATATATGGGGGAATGAACGAATTCCTATGCCCCACAAATAACCTAGAGATGCATTTTAAATAAAAGCACACATTTTACTCATGTAAAAACACCAGCCAAGCCCCACAAATAACCCAGAAATGCATTTCAAATAAAAGGACATATTCTACTCATGTAAAAACACACTGATTCCTGGACCGTCCACAGGCCGGACTGAGAAGGCGATTGGGCTGCATCCAGCCCCCGGGCCTTAGGTTGCCTACCCCTGCTCTACAGCACTGACAAACTGAGCTACTTGAAGTCTTATATTAAGAGGCCATGAAAGAAGCATGAAGTATAAATGGGTACAAGAGATATTCCAAACAGAGGCAGGCAGCAATGTTTGGCAGAAAATATCCCCGAGTTCCATACAGTTCAGCATCAGTCTGTATTCTGCACTAGGAAAAGCCTCTTGTAAAACAGAAAAGGAGCTCCGAGGCCCATCAGTTGTGAATGGTGTTTCTTCCCATATAGAAACTGCCTCCTGGGACTGGGTCCCTGCTTTGGAAAGAGAGTGCCTGACCCACTTGCTGTTTTCTTTCCATGCTATGTACTAGTCAGCTGGGATGGACCACCAGGTGGGAAGAGGGGTTTAATGTGCAGCTGCTAACATGTCATATTGTGCTGGACGCTGGAGTAGCTCTTGAAATCTTATAAGGTTCTAATCTTGTTCTCTTCCAATTTCATGATAGCTGGGCCCAGCAGCTGAGGAGGCCTCTCAGAGTGCAAGAAGGCATCAAGACCTCATCTGATCCAATCGCCTGCTAAAGATTAGCATCCTCCAATAAGGCTGCTCAGTGAACAACCTACGCAACCCAGTAACAATAATAGTACAGTGGTACCTCGCAAGAGGAAATTAATTCGTTCTGCGAGTTTTTTCGTCTTGCGAAGCACGGATTCCCATAGGAATGCATTGAAAATCAAACTTGCAAGACGTTTTCGTCTTGCGAAGCAAGCCCATAGGGAAATTCGTCTTGCGAAGCAACTCAAAAAACGAAAAACTCTTTCGTCTTGCGAGTTTTTCGCCTTACGAGGCATTCGTCTTGCGAGGTACCACTGTAATAGGAATTGCTTGTACCCCATCCATCTGACTGGGTTGACCCAGCCGCTCTGGGCGGCTTACAAACAGAGTATAAAAGAACACAAAATATACCAGACATTAAAAGCTTCCCAATACAGGGCTGCCTTCAGATGTCTATGGAAAGTGGTATATTTATTTATCTGTTTGACATCTGATGGGAGGGCGTTCCATAGGGTGGGTGCCACTACTGAGAAGGCCCTCTGCCTGGTTCCCTGTAACTTCACTTCTTGCATTGATGGAACCTCCAGAAGGCCCTTGGAGCTGGACCTCAGTGTCCAGGCTGAACGATGGAGTGGTGACGCTCCTTCAGGTATATAGGTAAACCCCAAGTGGCCCAGACGCCTTTGGGAAACAAGTAAAACCAGTAGACCTAATTATAAATCATGCTTCTGGAGCTGCTAGGAATACAAGCCCATGACTTGGAAGCAATGGAGGGATATTGTTACAGTCCCATTCCTAGAACACATTCCAAGTGTTCCCTGAACATACGGGTACTTATTTATGATTTGTGAACTGTGTATAGCGACTAGAACTTGCTTTCTTTCCTTTTTTTAAAAAAGGAGAACATGATACAACTAGGCAACTTTTGTGGTGAGACTTCACCAAAAAACCACACATTGACCGGAAAGCCTAATTTCAAACCAGAACCAGTGGGGAAGGAAAGCAGAAACAAGCCATGATGCCTCAGCACGAAACCAGAAGATTGAAACTAAGGCTATTTGCTGAGAAGTTGGTTACGACTACAGAGAGCAACAAAGAGAAGAAGCTGTGGCCATGCTATGCATTGAAGTGTCTAATATTAGCCCTAGTAAAGGTAAAGGGACCCCTGACCATTAGGTCCAGTCACGGACAACTCTGGGGTTGCGACGCTCATCTTGCTTTATTGGCCGAGGGAGCCGGCGTACAGCTTCCGGGTCATGTGGCCAGCATGACCTTCCCGCTGGAGCGGTACCTATTTATCTACTTGCACTTTGATGTGCTTTCGAACTGCTAGGTTGGCAGGAGCAGGGACCAAGCAACGGGAGCTCACCCTGTCATGGGATTCGAACTGCCGACCTTCTGATCGGCAAGCCCTAGGCTCTGTGGTTTAACCCACAGCACCACCCACGTCCCATATTAGCCCTACACAACTGCAAAAGGAGAAAGTTAACTAAGTTAGCTCCATTCATTTCAATGGCTCTGCTCCAAGTAAACTTTGCTGAATACCACCCAAAGAATACTGACAAAAAAGAATCACAAGGCTTGCATAAGGAAGGGACCTCAAGAGCTTAGGGCTGGAGCACAAGACCATTAAAAAAACAACAAACTCCCTCCAGTGTTTACGCATCTAGCAATCCCTATGCCATCAGAAACTCCTCAGCCCCACTCCAGGAAGAACAGTCTGAAGTGGCATGGAGTAAGTCCCAGTCAATCTGTATCTGGTGTCACATGTCGCTCATCAAATTGCTGCAAGACTGAGTGGCCCAAGAGCAGCTGACCAGAGGGAGAACACACAAGTGGTTTCTCTGTTTTGACAGAGAAGCTGTGAGAAGAGGTTTGTGCCTTTCTGCCTCCTCTGCAGCTCACCAATGTGTCCGAGAGTACAAGTTCGTTCCGATTGAGAACATCTACAAAACGAATTCCTCAAGAGTTTTACCAAATAAACCATGTTAGATAAATAAACCGGGCCCCAAGTGCAGAAACAATTTGCAGACAAGTGTTGTGCACTCAGGTACGGCAGCAAACCAACCTCATCTTTTTCCAAGAATTCCCTGACATCTGGGTCCTGTAGCATGGTTGGATGGTTGACTGTTCTTTGAAGATACCTGTGGGAGAGGAAAGTATGAGGCCAGGCTCCCTTCATTTAGCATTTATTTTTTTAAAAAGGGGGCAGGGAATGCAAATTGACACCACAACATTCAGGACAATTGGAATGTGTGGGATTTGCATTTTGCCAGGATCCACAACCAAGGGAGGAGGGTGTGGAATGTGTGGTGGCAGCTGTTAATGGAGAAGGAGACTTGAATGATAGGGATGTTTAGGTTGGCATGATGGGCAAGATGCCGGTTTCAGCTTGAAAACGGCTCTTTAGACGGCAAGCAGCGGGATTCTGGGTTTAGAATCAGGTGATGGAGTCAAGCTGTGTGATTTCTCTTGGCGGGGGAGACAGGAGACTGGGGGAGCAGCAATGCTGGTGAAAGCAATGCATCAGGCAAGATGTGCAAGAGTGATATTTTGGAGCTGAATTTCAGAAGCCAAGCTCTAGCCATCTCCACTTCCATCAACATCAAGAGAGGTAACTTGTTCAGGGAAAGACTATGGGGTGCAGGTTCTGCAAAACTGCTGGCTAGCAGGTTTGCTCTCCAACTCATTTGAGAGGCACACTCCTAGATAAGGAAAGGTAATAGAGCAAAACATGTGATGTCTTAAAGGAAGGTGACCCTTTTGCAGTCTGCATCACTGATAGCAAAAGTGTAACAAAGCAGAACAAAAACTGGAACGGTGCCTGCTTCCTCTCTCACTTCCCTATCCAATGAGAGATACCTGAACCTGCTTTCGATTTTAATTATCTTTGCCAGCCCGTTTTTATCAGAATTTAACTTCAGCTAGTAGGATCATGCTAGAAGAGGTTTGTTTGTTTGTTTGTTTGTTTGTAAAGGTATGGTTACAGAGAATGTTTTATAACTGATGGAAATTCACAGGATGATGATGATGAGGAATTTTAAGAAAAAGCATGCCTTGTTAAAATCAGCTTGAAAGCAAAGGAGATACTTTCTTTATTAGGTTGAAGTCAGAGGATTTCTTCTCAGAAGTCAAGAACAAAAAGGAGGCTGCGTTTTGTATTATGAATTATTTCAGGCACTTCTTCCAAAGCTTTCAATATTTGCTCCTCTGACAACACAAAGGAGAAGGGTTAAAGCCCAATGGCTGCCTTCCCCAACCTAGTGCCCTCCAGATATTTTGGGTGGCAACTTCCCTCACCCCACCTAGGCATATGGCTAAGGAAGGCTCAGAGCAATCTCTGCTTGGGGATTGAGAAAGCTGCTGCCATTCAGAGAAGACTAGAGGGACCAATGAACTGACTCCATATATGGCAGTTTTTCCTCAGTAAAGAGTTTTACATAGCAGAGTAGGCCAAGTGAGCAGCTTACTGTGGCCTTTGACAATGGTCAACTACAGCAGACAGTTACATGCATAGAGTGATTACCTTTCCAAGGCAGCTCGACGTTTTTCTAGGAATTCTGTGGAGGAAGAATCTTCTTTCCCAACTTTTACTTTGGTCATTCCTGGAACAAGAATGAAGCAATATGGTCAGCTGTACCTGTGCTGCACCTTCAGCTTGCTCTCGCTGTGGCTTTAATAGGACAAACATGTTCTCGGTGCAGCACCTGAGCACCCATGTGAAGAAAACTGCTCTCCACTCTGCAAGCACTGTGCGCAACTGACTCCAACAGTGCTTGCAGAGCAAGTCAAAGAGCCAGAAAGGCATTATGACAACAGCACAGGTCACATGAACACTGTGCGTCCAGAAGGGCATTGCTCTCTATAGAAAGCCACAACATTCTGTGTAGAGCCCAAAGGCAGAAGTGCTACAAGAGGCTGAGAGAAGCACATGGAGTATTGGAGTATAGTAGTAGCGATCTGCAGATGGAAGCTGGCAGTGAAACTTCACCAGTATCAGAGATGCAATGTTAGGAAGGAAGTCAGGTATGCCTTATGTGTTTATTGCTCCCTGCAAAACAAAGAGCAACCAACAATTACACGTACAGGGTGCACAAGGACAAGGTGGGCTGATGATACTTTCTTGTTGCGCAGTGTTATGCTTTTAAAACTCCATTGGCATGTTTTAAGTGTTAATAACCTTGGAAAGGTTAAGATCACAGTATCAAGGGCACCTCAGTTACAACAATGCACTGAAAACAGAGAGCAGAGGTCTGCAGAGATGTTGCTGCCAGAGCGACTGACCAACCTCACCTATCAAACTCTTCTCAGGAGGTGGGGGGACGATGAATCCATTTTGTGCGTGCTTCTCCGATAGCTTCTCATACAAGCCCAGGAAGTCGCTGAATCTCCTCTTCACAGAGAACTGCTTATTCCTGAACATTGGCAAAGTGGTCTGAGGAGGACACAATGACATCACGATAACATGGAAGCATCCTGTATCAAGTTATATCTTACAAACACAAGCATGTGCATAGAGATGCTTTGCTTGCAGAATTCTTGAAGCTATAAAAATGAACTATTATTTGCCACTGCTGCGAGCCACACTTTTTTTTTTTTGGAAAGAACTGAAAAACACACAACATTGGCAAGCATGATTTTTACATTGCTGCAGTCCTTTGACTGCTTACCTGGGAGTAAACCGCTTTGAAGACAAGAGGACTGAACTCTGAGTAAAACATACTTAGGATTGGCACTACATATAGTAAAGGTAGTGAACAGTTCACATTATTAATTATATATTTTTTGATTTTTTTACTCAGACAAAATGACAATGATGGAGATGGAGCTGCTGCCCTCCAGAGGTTCCCAGGCATGGTCAGGATACAATAATTCTACTGAGATAAGGCTGTGACCTGGTTTATGCCACTTTGCTTCCCTTTGAGTATACCATATCAAACTGTCCTCCACTTGTAAAAATGGTTTGCCATGCAGCATGAAGAAGTTATGTTCAGAAGCAAAGACTCTCATGAAATTCTTTGGATCCTGCCCGATATATTTTTACTCATTTGCAGGAACAGGAGAAACACAGGTTGGAAACAGAAACCACCAGCACTGTGGCTGGGCTGCAAATGGATGAGCAGATTTAACTCAACAACTCCTTGTCTTTTAACTGATCAACCAAACTGAGTAAATGTGCATGTGACTAAAGATTCCAGAGTGGATGCTTCAAGATATTCATGAAAAATATTAAGAAAAGCTTTCTGTTAAGAGCTTCCCTCTTACTGAGATTTACCCAGAACCAAGTGAGCATTAAAAAGTCCTTTAACTCTCAGCTCCAGAAAGTTAAGTTGGCCTTAGCTGAGCAAAGCAAAGCTGTAGTTGAACAGTCTGCTGGTGTAACTAGGTATTCAAGTTCTATTTCTTAGCCATTAACTGGAATGTTGTCATGCTGAAGAAGAGACTCGTGTATGAGGTTGCACACCCCTATTAAAATAGTTTCCAATCATGCAAAAATATTTTCATTATTATTAAGAAGTTCAGTTTTTCTATATCGTGCTTTGATGTGTGTCTCTGGGGGTTGGGGTGGGGAGAAGGCCTTTCCTCTGAACTTTTTGATGCATCTTACTGTGTTTTCTGTATTTTCCTTCACAATGTACTCTCTGGAAGCCACAGGAGCCTGACTCCTCTGCTGCTTCCCTGTAAGACCAGCACCAATCAATATAGGAAGGGTAGGAAGGGAAATGACTGCGCTACCCTAAAAAAAGAAACTGGTGTGTAATCAGTCAATTGAAAAGTGCATTGACTACTCAAGGTTTGCAGTGCAATACCAATGGAAAGGCAATTTAAGCAGAAAGCCAACTGAAAGGAACTTCGCATTGATTGGACTCGGTGCTACCAAGAAAGAGTGTAAGACATACCTGTGTTGACACCTTGTAGGCCACATAGGCATTCATACCATCTCCTATGGAGAGGAGGAGAAAGGAAGGAAAAAATCAGTTGTCTCTAGCAAACTGCCATACTGTGGGGATGCCTCCTCCTAGTGGGCTCTTGGTAAACTGATTAACGGGAGGCTGTTGCCCAGGATAGCTGAAGAATCTCTGCTGATTGTTTGAGGGTCATGCCAAGTATTGCAAACTAGCTTTGATCTTATCACATGGCTGTGGATTAGCCTGTGTACCTTACGCAAGGTTCTTAGTGCAATCGTGGTGTTTACATGTGCTCAAAGCACATTTGAAGCATACTGAACTCCACACCATTTCAAGGCATGAAGTGACCTCGAGAAATTAAGAATCAGGGTTGTTTTTTTTTGGGGGGGGGGGGTTGAAAAAAGCTGTAATAGGCAGTGTAGCCCAGTATCCACCTTCCCAGAAGTCCTGCTTAGCTCCCAAATGGCTTATGCTATTCTACTGGGTGAGACCCTAGAATTTTGCTTTTTAGAAAACTGTCAGGAAGACAATCCTCCAATATTGAATTCAACATTACCTGCAACAACTCACACTTCCACAATGGCTGGGCAACTATATTTCAGCCTAGCAAGGTGACACAATTTACCTGAAGCTGAACGTAAACTTACCAAACTAGCAAGTATAGAAAAAGGGATGTGAAGCTAAAAATGGCAGCAAGTGAAAAGTTATATGCGCTAAACAATGAATCAATTTAAAAGTGAGATAGTTAAGCAATAGCTCTGGCCGAGAAGTTTCCGGGCAGCAGAGTGAATCACAAGCTGAGCCATGTGATGTTATAACAAAGGCATGCAGAATTCTGGGCTGCATCTCATGTTTCCTATATCAAAAACATTTGGAATTCAATAGGCTACTGCTGGAATAATATGTGCATCAGCTGATTTTGTTGTGGAGTGTGTGTGTGTGGGGGGGGGGGACAGTGAACCATAGAAGACTCCAGAAACAAGTTTGCAATGAAGGTTTTAGAAAAGCATGGTAGTTTGTAATACTGTAAATAAAGTTTACTAAAACAGAGTGTTAGAATTGGCAAGCAAGCAAAGAAGAAAACATTTAACCAGTCAAGGATGAAACATTCTGAACATTTTCCATTTCACTGAATAAATAAGCCCCACTTGAGTATTTTTCCATCTTGCTAGTCATCCCCCATGTATGGAGGTGGTTCAGATGATCCAGGAGGTCTCCTTCAGCTATCCAACCATACAAGCTACAGGATGCTGACAGCTGAAGCTTACACAATAGTGGCTCCTCAGTGGTGCCAAGTACTGTCTCTACTTCCTACAAAGATGAGCCTAACATAATAATTAGTGACTTGTTATACTGCTAGGATCTGGGAGAGCTCTGCACATCTGCCCCAGGCTGAACAATTAAGTGGCTGTTATGGCACTGAAGGCATTTTAAAAAAACAACAACACACAGGATGCTGGCCAAAGAATCCCTTCACTGCACACGGCTTGCTTTTCAGAGCATAGAAAGTCTAAAAGCAAGTAGCATAAATAGATACAGAATTATTTTTGCAGAATCCTTTCCTGTATTAAAATCTGCAGGATCTGTGCAGCTGCAATAAAAGATACGTGCCAAATTATCTATTATGCAAAATAGCTGCATCTCAGCTGGTCTTGAAATATTCCTCTCCAAGAAGTCAACTCCTGGTGTTGCTAGGTGAAAATGGTGCACATGCTTTGAATGCCAGTAAATTGGAAGATGGTTGTATTAAGTCAGGACTTAGGAGAATGGTCGTGTGCATTCAGCCAACAGCTGCAAGAAGGTGCAAGCCAGCACACCTTCCATGTGTACATTTGAATTTTAAGGTTCCTGTACACCAGCTCCCAACAAACTGCTGTCTCTCATTTAAGTAGCATTTTTGGGAATTCGGGCACAAGAGTAGCTGAAGTGCAGGTATTGTTTTAGGCAAGCTCTTGTATTCAGGGCCCAAGTTGCTTTTTAAAACACAAAGCCTTTTAAAAATGTTGAGCAGTTTAAAAAACACCACAGAAATTCAGGAGTGAGAGGGATGATGCTGAAGAAACTGCTGTACTGCTGCTTCACCCCTCTATAGAGCTGTGCATCAGTCAAAAGCCTCTATAGAATCAGATCTAAATCTAAATATTCAGGTTATTAATTACTCAACAGATACAAAGTATAACTTAAAAGGATCATCTGTTGCTTAGAAAACAAGCTTGAAGCAATGACTTCAGCACCTGCAGTAACAGAACACAATTGTCTTAAGCTTCTGGTCAAGAACACAATATATGAGACCATCCAGCTTCAGAATGGGCATCTATTGTATTACACTTGAACATATATAAGTTAAGAAACCCAAGTGATTTATGCTGTTACTAGCCAGCTATCACCCACAATGGCACAGAAGGGGAGTGGGAAGTTAACTCAGTAATCAGTTTCCCCCTTGACAGTACTCTTTTATCACATTTCTGGCAACAGGAAAAACTTCAGAAACAAGAAGCTTTTGCAGAATCTTGCACTGCCATTCTATGCAAGAAGCAAGAGCAAAGTATTGAAGCTGATCCATAACAGTAAGTGATGGGGGTTGACAGTTCAATCAGTGCAGTTCTGAGCTCCACCACCGAAAGCAGAACTTTATTACCAGCCTTGCCTCAGTCCGGAAGGCAAAACACATACCCAGGCAGCTTTCCCCTTCAATTATGTCAAGTAATTTCCATTTCATAGTGACTCACCAATTTTCTCAGGATCACTCACTTCCACTGAAAGTTCAAATTTGTCTTCCTGTTCCTCTTCTTCCAACTGTAAGAGAAGTACATTCAAGTCAGTTAACCCAGGGACTTCTGTCAGGACGTGTATCAGGCACAACGTAATATTCACATTTGTGTGTATATTTAAATATTGTGTGAATATTAAAAGAGTTAGGGTGTAGACTGAAGGCTACAGCATGTACAGCTCATTCATGTTCAATACATAAAAACATAATTTCTAACATAGTACCACAGCTCTGAAGCATCCTCTCCTAAATGGAATCTACTGTTTCCTAAAAAATTGTCTTCTAAAAAATTCATTTTTGTAAGTTTTTTTCTATTTGTCAGGTTCAATAGGGTCTCCCCCAAAAAAACATATTATTTATATATAATTGACAAAATAGTAAATGTTGTAAGCTTTAAAACTGCAAGGCAGGAGATATGTATTTTATATATTACCTGTTAGATGTGGGTATGAAATTAGCTCAGGAACGTAGCTATTCACAATAGTCACCAAAATTCACCCTTCCCAGTTGATATACAGTGGTGCCCCGCAAGACGAACGCCTCGCAAGACGAAAAACCCGCTAGACGAAAGGGTTTTTCTGTTTTGGAGGCGCTTCGCAAAACGAATTTCCCTATGGGGTTGCTTCACAAGACGAAAAAATCTTGCGTCCCCCAGCGGTTTTTTTTTGCTTTTTTTGCCCTTTTCCTAAGCCGCTAAGCCGCTTATCAGCTGTTCCGCTGATAAGCCGCTTAACAGCTGATCGCTGGAAGCCGCTTGACAGCTCTAGCACTAATCCGCTAAGCTGTCAATGGGCTTGCTTCGCAAGACGAAAAAACCGCTAGACGAAGAGAATCGCGGAACGGATTAATTTCGTCTAGCGAGGCACCACTGTACAATATACAACTGACTATATGACTAGCCAATCACAGAAACACATACCTCCTCATAGGTTTTTGACTGTGGCTTAGAAGGCAAATTTGCTGTTTTCTCTAAAGAAGGGACAGGGCTGATCACAGTAGCCATCTCTTTCTTCTGGTTGTTTTGTGTGCTATCAAGAGACAATTCTACAGTGGCATCTGAAAGAGGATAAGATTTATAACTGGGGACAGAGAACCAGAATGGCTTAAAAATCAGGAAATATGTTGAGATTTTCTAGGCCACAAGAAATGTATCGGGAAGAGCTATTAGACATTGTCCTCCCCAATTCCAGCCTGTGTGGCAGGCATTCAAGTTAGAGATTTGCCGTAATCTTTGGCAATCAAATCTGATCAAGGAATATAAATATGCAACTATAACGCTGCTGCACTCCTTTGTACTAGGCCACAACACCAATTCCTGCTCTTTCTGGATAGATTTATAGTGAAATAATTGCCTAAGTCATACTGCATACCATAAGAATTTAATAGCCCCCTGGATCAGGCCAATGGTGTATTTAGTTCAGTATCCTGTTCTCACAGTGGCTACCCAGATGCTCCAAGGAAGACTGCAAGAAGGACCTGAGCACAACAGCAATCTCCCCTCCTGCAGGTCCAAACAACGGTCATCCAGAAGTATGCAGCCTTCAGCAGTAGAGGTCAGGACTGCATTGAGAAGCCACCTGAAAGCTGTCATTTAGGTTATGTATAAACTTTGTTTTCTTCTCCGAACTTATTTTATTGACCTTTTCAAAATACCAAAACAAGAATAAACTTCATTTTGCATAAACTTCATCTTGTTAGCAAACAGGTCCCATCAGTTCCCAAACTATCTGAAAACAAATGGCCAGTTGTCAGTTTAAAAAGAAGAGGAACACATGTAAATTGTGGTCTGGACCTAGGGACATATCTAGGCACACGTACGACAGATGAGGTGGTTGGGTTTCCTGTTTGGGAGCTTTCATGTTTCAAGTATAGTTTAGTACAAAGACTTGAGGGCCTGCTAATTTCACTTCCTTTAATTAACCTAAACACAGAGCGGCTACTAGCCTGGGCATAAGCACTCCTTGGAGAACATGCAATTATCACAAAACTGTCCTAATTTGAACATGTAGAATTACCAGAATTAGAAATACCATACATTTGTTCCAACTAGCTTTCAGCTAGTTAAATACTCTACCTGGTTTTAAATCTCCAATGATCCTCCTTGGCTCAGATTTGCGTGTCTAATATTATCACCATCTAATATTATCTATGTGTTTTTTTTTAAAATATATTTTATTAAGATTTTTAAACATAAATACAAAAATAAAGAACAGTGTAACATATATCATAACATACTTTCTTAGCTTCTTTGGACTCCCTCACATCTCCCGCTCCCACTTGCATCATTGTCAATTCTTGCCCGCAATTTATCATCTTGTTTACAATCTTGTGTCACATTCATTTAACTATAGTCTGTTAATTCTCCAATAGGTTTATAATTTTTCCTCAACTTACTTGTCATCTTAATTCCATCTAATTTAGTGGTGCACAATTATTTATGATCTAGCATCCTTTCTTAACATTCAACCAAATTGCAATGTTTTTTTAAGTAAATCTTAAATTTCTTCCAGTCTTCTTCAACCCTCTCCTCTCCCAGGTCTCGGATTCTGCCAGTCATCTCGGCCAGTTCCATGTAGTCCATCAGTTGCATCTGCCACTCTTCCAGTGTGGGTAGATCTTGAGTTTTCCAATTCTTAGCGATGAGTATCCTTGCTGCCGTTGTTGCATACATAAAAAATGTTCGGTCCTTCTTTAACACCTTCTGGCCGACAATACCCAGAAGGCAGGCCTCTGGTTTCTTGGTGAAGGTATACTTAAATACCTTTTTCAGCTCATTATATATCATTTCCCAGAAGGCCTTCACCCTAGGGCAAGTCCACCAGAGGTGAAAGAATGTTCCTTCATTTTCTTTACATTTCCAACATTTATTATCAGACAAATGGTATATCTTGGCAAGTTTAACTGGGGTCATGTACCATCTATATATCATTTTCATTACATTTTCCTTCAAAGCATTACATGCAGTGAAGTTCAACCCAGTGGTCCACAACCTTTCCCAGTCCTCAAACATAATGTTATGCCCAATATCCTGTGCCCACTTTATCATAGCCGATTTAACCATTTCATCTTGTGTGTTCCATTTTAACAGCAAGTTATACATTCTTGAAAGTACCTTAGTCTTAGGTTCTAACAGTTCTGTTTCCAACTTCGATTTCTCCACCTGGAACCCTAACTTTTTATCATTTTTAAAGACTTCTTTAATCTGAGCATAGTGTAACCAGTCTCGCACTTTATCCTTCATTTTCTCCAAACTCTGCAATTTCCAATTGTCTCCATCTTTTTCTAATATTTCCCAATATTTTGGCCATTTGGCCTCCATATTGGGTCTTTTTCGGGCCTTAGCTTCCAGAGGTGAAAGCCACCTTGGAGTTTTGTTTTCCAATAAGTCTTTGTATTTTGTCCAGACATTGAACACTGCTTTCCTGACAATATGGTTCTTAAAGGCCTTATTGATCTTAACCTTGTCATACCATAAGTATGCATGCCAACCAAAAGCATTGTTAAAACCTTCCAGGTCCAGTACGTCAGTGTCTTCGAGAAGTAGCCAGTCTTTTAGCCAGCAGAAAGCTGCGGCTTCATAGTACAACTTTAGGTCTGGCAGGGCAAAGCCCCCTCTTTCTTTCGCGTCGGTTAATATCTTAAACTTGATTCTGGGCTTTTTGCCCTGCCAGACAAATTTAGAAATATCTCTCTGCCACTTCCGGAAGCACTCCGTCTTGTCCACAATCTGTAGTGTTTGAAACAAAAACAACATTTTTGGCAATACATTCATCTTAATAGCAGCAATTCGGCCTAACAAAGAAAGTTTTAATTTTGTCCAACTGTCCAAGTCTCTTTTGATTTCAGACCAACATTTTTCATAATTATCCTTAAATAGACTCAGATTTTTTGCTGTTATGTTTACCCCTAGGTACTTTACTTTTTTAACCACAGTTAGTTCTGTCTCTCTCTGAAACCGTTCTGACTCTGTATCTGTCAAATTTTTTCCACCATCTAATATTATCTACTTAGCATTCATATAAATGTTCATACGAATGTTCACGTGTGTTACGCTGTAAGTCTTACAACCATGTAAGATAACTCTGTACAGTGGTACCTTGGGTTAAGTATTTAATTCATTCTGGAGGTCTGTTCTTAAACTGAAACTGTTCTTAACCTGAAGCACTTTAGCTAATGGGGCCTCCCGCTGCCGCCACGCCACTGGAGCACGATTTCTGTTCTCATCCTGAAGCAAAGTTCTTAACCCAAGGTACTATTTCTGGGTCAGCGGAGTCTGTAACCTGAAGCGTCTGTAACCTGAAGCATATGTAACCCGAGGTACCACTGTATTATTACTTCCCACCCGCCCCATGTTGCAGATGAGGGCACGGAGGCTGAGATCACCTACTTGAGCTTGTGGTAAAAGCAAAATTCAAACTGGAGATTTCTTGATCTGCAGTGCCACTACAGCACAGCTTTTGAGCTCATGCCCAGAGATTTTCTATAGGAGAGATCTAAAGCCCCATTTCTGCAAAAGGGTTAACAGCAGAAGACTGCTGTAACTGCTACATGGGTTTTAGCAGAAGAATATCAGCAGACAGGCTTGCTTGCAAAGTCAAGGTGTTTGTTTCCAGCAACTTTGTAACACCTTAACACATAGCACCTCTTCTCCTGTGCAACTGGAGAATCCACAGCAGTGCATGCTTTCTTAAGAACTTACACCATCACACCTGGCAAGAAGACATACCTGCGAATAGGTCCTGATCATCCTGTTCCTCTTGAACACCATTTTCTG
The DNA here is from genome assembly GCF_964106915.1 of Podarcis gaigeae. NCBI lineage: Eukaryota > Metazoa > Chordata > Lepidosauria > Squamata > Lacertidae > Podarcis > Podarcis gaigeae. The sequence continues at coordinate 9,754,202 of NC_139690.1, read as the reverse complement.
TGGAGGTAGTTCTTACTGCTACAGGCGACTCTTTCTTAGGCGACATTGGCTTGCTCTAAGAAGAACAGATAACAGTTATTATACATGTTACAAAGTTAAATCTGTTATTGAAGTATATGCCCACAGAAGCCTGAAAAAATATATTGCATGCCTTCAGCCACATGGATGCCACGGGTTTCACAAAACTCTGCCAACTTTACCAAAGGTAAAGTTATTTTGCAAACCCAATGTTTTTCAAACCCTTATTTTTTTTTTAAAAAAAAAACCTTCCCATTTCAGTACATTAAGTATGTTTCTTCTCAGCAGCTATGAAAAATAAAAGTCAAAAAAAGCTTCTTTGGGTCGGAATTAATAATGCATACATTGGTGCATTTTACACTATTCTGTCATTGTAGTGCTGGCGTATAAAGGCCCACTGTTTCCCAACAACTTTCTGAAGACACAATGCTCTGGTATCTGGAGACAGCACTGACACTGTTTGCACGGCTGAGTTGCTAATTTCAAAATAAATAAATAAAATAGCAGCATGAACGGGGTCACAGACCCAAGAGGCACCATGGACAGAGCTGTTGAGGCTAGAAGTCAGACTCTTTGTTGCCAGAGCAATGAGCTGCAGGAGCAAGGCTTGCTGAGGACAAACAAATCCTTGGAAGGCTTCAGTCCCCTGCAGCTCTGCCAGAGCCATAATGCTTCAGAAGGAAGCTCTTATGTTTTATGTGCTCCCTGAAGTTCTAAGTTGCAGAAACTTGATTGGAAGTTTGAGGCTGCAAGTTTCTGCACTCTTTTATTCTGTATGAAAAGGCACAGCTCATGGCAACATGCGGCCCTATGGGGGTGGGGGGAAATCAGATCAGAAGTAGATATACTATTATCCATGGAGAATTCTTAGAAAGTTACCAATACTGAGCAGAGTAAAGCTAGCCTTTCCAATAGCTCTAGTCATTTTGCTGAAGTTTTGCAAGTTTTGCATGATTTCTACAGAGATTGAGCAACTTCCGGCATCATGCTTACTGATTTTTTCCAGTCAATTGGTGCCACAGAGTTCTTCCTCATCCCCTTACCAGGAATCTGAATTTCAAGTTCATCTCCTTTTATGTAGGTATCTCAAAACCATTCACTTTTTAGGTTTTGCAGTTTATCACACAGACTGTTACCTGAAAGAAACATTTCTTTCTGGAAACATAAGACCTGGTAAACATTGACTAACTATGACTCTTAGCCAATTAGCTGCATCTAGATAAGATAGGACATCCACTGCAAAAAAGGGGCTCCTCAAGCAGAATTCTATGCCCTGTTTGCAGTTTAGAAGTTACCTTCACATTAACTTAAGTTCTAAACTTCTAAAAAAGGAATCAGGATAGGACAATTTTGCCAAAAACTTAAATGCACCAAACTTTCCCCATCACATCAATTATATTCCATCACACGATGAACATCCCCAGGACTGGTCAAATAATGGTTGAATGAACACGGGAACAGTTTTTTGCATGCAGTAAGAAAGGCTTTTCAGGATGTTGTTGATAAGAACAGGTAAAAATTGCAATTATCAGCAACAGTAAGAATGTGAATCAGTAGATTAAAGTTATCCTCCTTTTGAGGACAGTAGATTAAAGTGATCCTCCTTTTGAGCAATTAACCATAAAGTAAATTCAAGTCCTTTCAGACTAATGCAGAGGGTAACTGTTCAGTGGAAAACATACCACTGACTTAGGATGCAAAAGTGACAAACAAGTGTTTAAAGACTAATCAAGTGTATGACCTAGTATTCTAGCAGAAGTGTAACATAAAACAAGCCTCAAAGTAAACAACATTCATTTTAAGACAAGCAGTAGCAGCAACTCTCAGGAAGAATACAAAATATATGCTCTTATGCAGCATGGGATTTAGAGAGCCTTCTATGAAGTCTTATTAGCAAAGAAAGGCTGTGAAACAGAGAAAAGATGATAGATTAAGTAGCTACAGAGAGGTAACATATTAGGCTGCTGCTTTAATGCAATGGACAAAACAGGGAAATAATAATAATAATAATAATAATAATAATAATAATAATAATAATAATAATAATAATAATTTATACCCCGCCTCCCCAGGCTCAGGGCCGCTGAATTGACCTGAACTCAACCCAAGTCTAGAACTTTGATCAAACAGTCAACACCAGTGGGACCTCCAGCCATCCAAAAGAGGGGACAAAGATGATTTTATGTTCTACATTTAAACTGCTTCCAAGCCTCCACCATGCAACAGATTCATAACATAAGCCCAAGATTTGATTTCCCAGCACCATATCCTTACAATCAATCAATCAATCAATCAATCAATCAATCTGCAGCATTCTGAGAGGAAGCCATGCCCACTCTATTACAGGAAAACCAATCAAGAACCTTGGGGCACTTTAAATGCCACCAGGTTTATCATAACACATCTTCAAGGAACAGAGTACAGGAAGACTGCGTAAATGGGCTACCCTCCGAAGGCAGGTGCCTATACAGGAAAGGGGAGGGGAGATGGGTATGATATTCGCCATTTAGCCTTTCCAGCCCCACATGCATGATTCTTTATGGAATTCGTACACCATCTTTCACTGGAAGGTCACAGGGCGCCTTACAACACAGAAACACAACACAAAATGCACGACGAAAACAACACAAGCAGACCAACCGCACCTTCCCGCTCGCAGGCACGGAAAGATACACCCACACCCTTGCTGAACAACTTCGTGGAAACTAAAAAAGTGGGCAGTTTGCAGCCCGTTTCCGAAAGCTTGCACTGCCATTAAGTTTGCAATCCTACACACACAATTTCTCATATATATATATATATAAAATTATGATTTTCAGTTTTATGCATTTCAATGAGTTTACAGTCATTTTAACATTTCGAAACTTGACTCCCTCCCCCTCCCTTTTTCTGCGGTTCCTTAAATTTATTTTTAATATTTTCTGCTACACACACACAATTTCCGGGATAGCAAAGCCCCACTGAAGCCTGCGAGGCTCCGCTTCGGGCGAGACGATGCACGGGCGCATCGGACCCGCCGTGGCCCCTCCTCGCCCTTGGCCAAGTCCGCAGAAACTTCTCAAGGCAGCGCCGAGGGGAAGGAGGAGGAGGAGGAGGAAGAAGGCGACTGACAAGGCGGGGGTCCTGGTGGTGGTGGGGGTCCCAGCAGGGGGAGGGAGGGAGGTCGCCCCCCCCCCGAGGAAGCCACTCACGGAGCTGCCGGTGAAAATGTCCTCCCCGTCCGAGTCGCTGCCCGCCTCCGGGACGCCCGCAGGCTCCGCCGCGGGGAAAGGCGGAGGCAGCCGGTCCACAGGGGAGCCTCCCGACGCCATGTCGCCGCCGCCACCCGCGGAGGCCACTTCCGGCTCCCGCACAGCCCCGCCGGAAGCGGCAACAGGCGGCTTATGGGGAGAGGGGAGCCCGCGGCGGCGCCAGGACGAGGGGGCGGGGCCTCGGAGAGGGGAAAAGGGGCGGAGCCGGAGCCGCCCCTGGGAAAGAGTGAGGAGGGGGGAGGAGAGGGGGACGGGGGGTGGGCAGCCAATCAGGGCGGGGGAGAGAGGAGCAGGGCGTGGCTTCTTGGCATCCTCCTCTCCCACGCCTGGTCCTACCTCGCTTGGCTTCTGTGGAATTGAGCGGGGGGGGGGGGCTTACTCCCGAGTAGACGCATGCCTGGGGCTGGGCAGCCGGCTCCGCCTTGCTTTTCCAAGGAGCGCAAGGCGGCCTACTACACGGCTCTCTTGAGGCAATGTCAAGACACTCAGGGGCAACAGATCCTGCCTCTTCCGTCACGTAGGGTTGCCACCTGGTTCTGGCAAAATACAGGACAGGGTGGGGCGGTTAGGGGGGGATTCCTTCCCACTCCCCCCAAAATGCAGTGCATTACAGTCTAACGGGATGGCCCCTCCCGAATTTGTCACATGCACTTATGAATGTGCAAATTATGAATGTGCAAATTATGAAACTTATGAATGTGCAGATTTGTCTGCGCTTTGCTACTTTGTATAATAATGCACGTAGGGGCCAACTCCTAGGGGACGTGGGGGCTTCGGCCCCCACAATAAAATATTAGAAGGGGCCACTCCCACCCAGTTAATAGGCATTCCCATTCAAATAGTGTTGTCACTGCATCATGTGACTAGTTATGCGGGGCTTCTGAATTATGGTGCTGGAGGAGACTCGAGAGTCCCATGGACTGCAAGAAGATCAAACCTGTCCATTCTGAAGGAAATCAGCCCTGAGTGCTCACTGGAAGGACAGATCGTGAAGCTGAGGCTCCAATACTTTGGCCATGTCGTGAGAAGAGAAGACTCCCTGGAAAAGACCCTGTTGTTGGGAAAGATGGAGGGCACAAGGGGAAGGGGACGACAGAGGGAGAGATGGGAGAGATGGTTGGACAGTGTTCTCGACGCTTCCAGCATGAGTTTGACCAAACTGCGGGAGGCAGTGGAAGACAGGAGTGCCTGGCGTGCTCTGGTCCATGGGGTCATGAAGAGTCGGATATGACTAAACAACTAAACAACAGGGCTTATCTGAGCCCCTACAGTGTTTTATTCAAGTTGGCACCCCGGATCATGCACATTGTATATTTATTACCTATTGCATTTATATCCCTCCTCCAAAGAGTTCAAGGTGGCATACATGGTCCCATTTAATCCCAACAACATTGCAAGGTAGGTTAGGCAGAGAGACGGTGACTGGCCCAGTCATGCAGTGAGCTTCATGGCAGAGGCGGGATTTGAATCCTGGTCTCCCAGGTCCTAGTCCGAGATTCTAACCACTACACGGTATGCATAATTTGATTACTACTCTAGGATTTGATTACTACTCTGCCTCTTCTCATATCTACAAAAAGAGATCATCTACCTTATATATGGGGCAGAGCGGAGTGTAGGGGGTGGGAAGAGTAGAAGGAAATTTTATTCCACCCTAGTTTTGCAGATTGCCAAATACTGATGTCAAGCCTTTTGTTATATAAAGCAGCATTTGATCCCACTAAACTGTTGCCATGCTAGACACGAGATTTAATCTTTATTGATCTAGTAATTGGTAACACTAGAACACCTAGGTTACTTACAGCAGTATAGCTACTTCATCCCATTATGAAGTTAGCTGATAGGCTTGCCTTTTAGCTGGCAAAGGAAATTCTTTAGTGGTGGTTGGCTCTAACAGAAATGGCTTCATGCCCAGCCAAAGACAAAACCCTCTTCTCTTTCTGTACTCACCAGTAAACAGATGTACCACCACATGATTTCCTATACAGTAAATGTAGCCATGATGGAAGTGGGCAGTTATAGCCAGTGGCATAGCGTGGGTTGTCAGCACCCGGGGCAAGGCAAGTAATTTGCACCCCCTAACCCGTGGATTTGCGCCCCCTAACCCTAACCCCCAGATGTTGCGCCCGGTGCGGCCGGCTCCCCCTGCACCCCCCACGCTACGCCACTGGTTATAGCAAGATACTGTTTATAGAAAAATACTTTGGGTGTATTTAGTACTAAGGTAACTTATAGCATTTGTAGAAGCTTACCCATTGCAACCCATTTTCATCCTTACACTTACTTAGCACAAAGATAGAACACCAACCAGGCCCGTGCAGAGCTTGTTTGAGGCCTGGGGCAGGAGTCTTGCTAGAATAAAAAAAGCTGGTCCCAGAGTAAGTGTACCTGGCTGCCCCACCTCTGCAACGATCTGGCACCAACTGCACGGGGACAGCCTTAACATAGTTGCTCTGATGCTTACTAAACACAGACAACAAAGCTAACACTTACTTGGAGCTGAAAGCACTTTCGTTTGACAAAGTATTAAGACTATGTGGTTCAGCATTCTACCTCTCAGGCTCAGAGGGCTACCACAGGAAATGAAAAAGACTGAATTCTACACTGGTCCATTGCTTGCAACTGTAGGTAAAATTCCAACTACGGTAGTTTTTTGTAGCACTGAGATGGCAGAGAGTACAATGTCATGTTTAGTTAGTAATACAGAGGCTGAGATTGTGCGACTTCTAGCTCAATGGATAAATTCAAAACTGCTTAGGGGCAGTTCTCTTGTCCGAGGAGTTCAGGAACCACGATAATGTACAGGAGAAAGCCACATTGTAAATACACAAGTATACAGACTACAGTAGCTTGCAGTGGCCAGGATTGAAGGAGTTACCATACTGTGTCTGTGAATCTGTAGTTGAAGACAAGAAGCAGCACATTTATCACACTAAATAATGATATTGCATTTTTATTGCTGCTTTTATTTTGTATATTCTAACTGTACTGCAATTCTATTTGCAAAACAATGAAATGAAATATGTAATAAATAACAGCAGCAATAAAAATACACTGAAATATCCTACAGCATCTGGCATAGCATATTAATAATTGCAACAACATAAAGCAGTGTTCCAAAACGTCCAGCAATTTTCAAGGTCTCTCTCTCTCTCTCTCTCTCTCTCTCTCTCTCTCTCTCTGTGTGTGTGTGTGTGTGTGTGAATTTAGGACCCACCTCATATACCAGAACCAGACAGCAGCACACAAGTGTCTGTACTTTTTGGAAAAAAAGTCTGTTTAACAGAGATAAAAATGGGATGTGTCTGTACATTTGAAAGCAGCAAGCCCTTTCTATTCTGAAAAAGAGTGGTCATCTAGCTCCAGTTACAGACACTAACAATCTCTGAAGATCAACAACTCATTCTGATGTAGCATCAAGCCAGATCTCTACCAGTGCTTGCAGTTCATGTAATATAAAGGACCAACTTACATACAATACTGAAAAACACAGCCCTTGAAATTTCATGTCCTCTCTCTCTTCTACTATTAACTGGCCAGGACAGGGGTGGGGGGAAAAAAGGAGCAGAAAAGAAGGGGAAATTGCATTTTCATTTTTATTAAAAGAAAAAAAAGGTGGAGGGGACTGCAAGAAGGTTCAACCTTTCCTCCCACACTATGATAGTCCCAGGTGAAAGCTGCCACTGGCCTTCATAGCAGTGTAGAGGCAATTTAATAGGGACCACAATGGGGGAGGAAATGGTTAACCTACCCACAAGTCCTAATGAAAAGACTGGGGGGGAAAATGAAACATGTGATACAATTAGCATCCTATTCAAGGCACTGGCAGTTCTATCGCCTTCAAGGGTCTCTGGGTACCTACCCACATCTGTAGGAAAAGTTAAATATTAACAAAGAAAATATGCGCAATCTTTCTTAGGGCAACTATGCGCCACCTCACCTCCAAGATTCAATATTTCAAACTAGTTTTATTTGCTTTTATTGTATAAGTGCTGTACACAAGATATTGTAAAAATCAAAGTTCATCCCCCACAACCTAGTATTTACTGTACAGGGAAGCCTGTGTTCACTCATTTCAGGCTGAGTTTACGTGCTGAGCTAGCACTGAATATCTACAATTGGCACAGAGCAGTTTGGGCTGTGGGGAACCACGTCGTACCACAAACAAAAGCAGAATTCGTGAATTAAATAATCGTTTTCTTTAAATAACCACTGTGTTCTAGCTACAGCCAGGCCTCTCAAAGACTGATACTACCACCGAAGATCGCGCTGCAGCAACAAAGAAGGCTCCAAGTGTTGCGATAGCTCATGAAGGCAGAAGCCAATCACCTGAAACAAAGGAAAGCAAATCAGGATTCAAAGGGGAAAATTACTGTATTACTGTATTTTGTGCTCTATAAGATGCACCAGACCACAAGATGCACCTAGTTTTTGGAGGAAGAAAACAAGAAAAAAAATATTCTGAATCTCAGAAGCCAGAACAGCAAGAAGGATCACTGTGCAGTGAAAGCAGCGATCCCTCTTGCTGTTCTGGCTTCTGGGATAGCTGTGCAGCCTGCATTCACTCCATAAACGCACACACATTTCCCTTTACTTTTTAGGAGGGAAAAAGTTAGTCTTATAGAGCAAAAAATATGGTAGTTCCCGTCAGTGGCCAACTGTGTTCTGTAAAGCAGGGTTAGCCAATGGAGTGCTCTGCATATTGTTTTGCAACACAACTCCCATCAGCCCCGGTCAGTGTAGCTAATGGTCAAGAGATTACAGGAGTTGTAGTACACAACACTGAGAGGGCACCACTTTGGCCATGCCTGCTGCAAGGCTTCAGCTATTTTGTGGCGTCCCCAGTGAAGAGCTCTCTCCAATCTCCTTTTATCCAATTTTACCAACTACAAGGAACCGTTCCACAATTATATTTGCAAAACATGAAGCTTACACAAGTTTCTGGCCACCCAGTCATTAGCTACTACCCTGCCTCCCATTTTTATTTAGCAAAGCAGTTCATAATGGGTCTACCATTTGCATGCATAGAATGTGAACCATGCAAGGATGTTAAACAGGAAGCACTTGAGTAAGGGCTCTTATAGCTTTCCCCAGCCTGCTTTGGCCACATCTCTCATTCTGCTACTCAGAAATCAAGGTTCTCAGCCTGGTAGTCGAAGGAAGCCCACCTAAAAGAAATTACAATGTGGAAGAGTTCTGCTGAGAACAGGATCGCTATCCAAAAATGTATGGCGCTCACAGCAGCCTAAAGGCCCCCAAAGTATCTCACATATCAATATATGCATCTCTTGGCTGTGCCAGGAGGTAAAGGTAAAGGGACCTCTGACCATTAGGCCCAGTCGTGGCCGACTCTGGGGTTGCGGCACTCATCTCGCTTTATTAGCCAAGGGAGCCGGCGTACAGCTTCCGGGTCATGTGGCCAGCATGACTAAGCCACTTCTGGTGAACCAGAGCAGCGCACGGAAACGCCGTTTACCTTCCCACTGGAGCGGTACCTATTTATCAACTTGCACTTTGACGTGCTTTCAAATTGCAAGGTTGGCAGGAAAAGGGACCAAACAATGGGAGCTCACCCCGTTGCGGGGATTCGAACCGCTGACCTTCTGATTGGCAAGTCCTAGGCTCTGTGGTTTAACCCATAGCGCCACCCGTGTCCCCTTGCCAGGAGGTGGCAACAAGTAAACCCAAACAATAGCAAGGGTCCTTCAATGTTAAGAGGGCAGTGGTCAGTGGTAGAGCAGATGGTCCCAGGCATCTCCAGGTAGGTCTGGGAGAAACCATCATCTGAAACCTGGGAGTGCCTCTGGCAGTCAGGGTAGACAATACTGAACTAATGGGGCCAATGGTCTAACTTATAGTGCAGTTTAGCATGCTGAACATGAAAATAAGCATTGCGAAAGCAGTGAATTTTCTGGTAGGGAAAACAATGAACTCATCTTGCCCATAATGGGCCCTTCATTTCCAAGAGCAACAAGCCATCATAAACAGGGATCCGCCATGAGATGAGACCAAAAGCAAACAGCTAAAAAAGGACATGTTCCTGTAGGAGAATCTTCTCTGCAGTCGCCTGCTATGCTCCAATTTGCAGCTCTGCCTTACATCTGGGTTCTGCCATGTTATTTGTGTCAGCGGTGGTGACTGGTGCCCATTTAGACTGGCGGGGTGGAGAGACAGGGAGACCAACAGTAGATGAAGCCAGAGCCAATGAGACATGGGACCAGCTGGTTCTCGTTTGGGCCCCCATCACTCTCCCTGCCGAATTAACAAATGGCAAAACAGAGGGGGGAGGAACCTGACAGCTAGGGCCACCCCACTGTGTGGTTTTAACGAGGCAGGCAGTCATCTGACTGAGGTGAGGTTGGTGGGACAGTATCCCATTCAAACTAATACAGTCTCCACTCTATTTAAGAGCTCACTTGCAATAATAATAATAATAATAATAATAATAATAATAATAATAATTTATACCCCACACATCTGGCTGGGTTTCCCCAACCACTCTACATGGAATGCTCTTCCCCCACTCCTCACAGTACTTATCTACCTGCTCTCTGTCAATGCCCAAAACTTACTCCATCTTGGCATCTAAGTGGTTTGCCATGTCTTTGTCTACATAGCGGCAGAAGAGAAAAAGGAGGTTGCTGGGGAGGTGAAATGGTTCTACCATCGATGCCTTGGGTACCTGAGACAGCTCCCTAGCAACAAGGAGCACTGTATCCACCCTAAGGGGAAGAAAAGGGAAGAGGGGGAGGAGAGGAAAAAAAAAGGACGGAGATGGTTAAGAGGCTTGGTGTCTGCAGACACAAATTACTTGGGACTACCCTGCCCAACAGATGCCACCTCACCATTTTTCAAAGTCTCCGTTGCGGGGGTTCAGGGGCATTCCGGAGGAGAGACATCTCTCCCCGTGACTCAGCAGAAGGTATAGAAGTGAGATGGCAAACTTGGAGAGGCAGGGAGAGAAGATGACACAGCACGAAATGTTAGCAAGGGAACAGCAGCAATAGAACCCACCTCACTCAATGCCAACCTTGAGGTAGGGTGGCATAAAACCACACCGATACTGGCAAATACTAAGGTAATTTTAAAGTCTCCCCTCCCACCCCGTTTGTCGCTCTACCACAAAATTCTGCCAGGACCCCCAGGAAAGTTTCAAAGCCCTGTCCCCAAACTTACCTTGTTCCCAAACACCATAGCAAGCGATTGCTGGACAGACTCCGGCTGCAATCTGGTTAGCTCCTGTAAGAGGTCTATCATCTCACTGAAGGTCAACTGCTCAATGACATCACAGAGAGGACCGTAGAGAATGGGCAGAGACTACCAAGTCCACAGAACATGGAAGGAGTAAATTGAAAGGATAAATGTTAATATCAAGCTTGCTTGTCCTTTAAGAGTTAATAAACCTAATCTATGGGATAGAGAACTCTTAACACCATAGGAAGTAGTGTTAAGAGTTATAGGTCTTTATTTCTATAAACTGAGCCTGTTAAGAGAAATAAAGTTTCTACTCCCAGAACAGGATGGGCTTGATAAATTTAACCCAAACCCTTACAACCTATCAAGCAAGGGTTACTGGCTACTCTCTGAAAAATTCTGCAGTCTGACTCTCAGCCTAACAGGATTCAAGCAACATTTTCGGTTCATTCAGTAAAGACACAGCCCATCTTATACATTTCAGCTTCCACAAAGCTGTGCACATGTTTCAGTTTTCTGGCGGCTTGGGGCAAGGCTTCACTGACCTACTTGGGTCTGGTTATGCAAGAAAATCTGATGTAAATTAAATTGTGCAAGCAATGCAGTTTAGCTTCCTCCACAACCCAATTTAAATGTCTTATTTTAGGGCAAGCCCTTTTTGCACCCCAAAAGTCAATTTCTAATGGGAGCCTCATAACAAGGTCATCAATGATGCAGATGGTTTTAGGGAGAAGTGGAACACACAGGACGGATACCTCATCCATCATGTCCTTCTGAAGGAGAAACGGTAGGTGCTGGGTGATGCTGACAAGGACCTGCTTGGCCTGCTCCTGCGACAAGTGTGGCAACAGACGGGCCACCAGCCTCCTGCCTTTTCCCACAAGCAAGATCTGAAGGAACTCATCTTTGGCTTCCCTGGAAGGAAAAGACCAGCTGGTCCACACATGTATCTCACTGCCAAAGCACCATGAGAGTCTAGAAAGGGGCCTAAAACATACCCAATGCGTAAACATAAAGGCCCATGGTTATGTTCTACCTAGTGCTGTCTGGACTTCAGACCTGGCTGTTTAACAGAACAGAACATCTCCTGGCTCTTTTTTCTTCTTGTGCATTGAACACTTTCCCTTTAAGGAAGATTTCTTGGGAGCAAGTGCTTTTTCTACCTGGCCTGTTTTAGTTCTAGTTGTTTTTCTGTTTTCTGTGCCTGACTGGATTATATTTCCATTGGGCTTGTTGTCGACTGCTTTATGGGGACAGCAGTCTTCTTTTCTCCTAATTAGCTCAGTCAGGGAAGTAAGCAGGCCCAAACATTCCGAGAGGAAATTTCTGATTGGCTCAAGTTCTTTGCTTATCTGTGTTCAGTATTCTTTCAGCAGATCTTTACACAGCCCTATACATCTCCTGGCTCTTCCGCTAGAGAGGGAGGATGGTATGAACCATTAGAAATTGTCAGCGGCCTGATAACCTAAGTAGGCAGCTGGCCTGATGGATAGAGGTGGGTCCACAGACACATGGCCAGAATAATCATCGTCTTCTTCATCCCAACACCCATCTCATGTACCATCACTGCCGCAAATATTCCCCCTGGACTCACTCACTTTTCCGAATTCTGCTCTTCGATTCTTAGGGCTTGATAGATATGTCCCAGCTCTTGCGCAAATTTCTCACAGAAGTGGAGGTGCTCCTCCTCTGGCACCTGCGCCAGTTTCCGCTGACCATCTTCTATATCCAGCAGCTGCAGGTACATCTGTTTCAGGAACACACCAACAAGATCCATAAAACCACCGTCTTTGACAGGGCAGCTCTTTAGCCAACTACCGTATTTTTCGCTCTATAGGACGCACCAGACAATAGGACACACCTAGTTTGGGGGGGGGGGAGGAAACAAGAAAAAAAAATCTGAATCCCAGAAGCCAGAACAGCAAGAGGGATCTGGCTTCTGGGATCACCTCTTGCTGTTCTGGCTTCTGGGATAGCCGCTGGGATAGCTGGTCTAGCTTCGCGGGGCCATCCAAAAGCCAGAATAGCTAGAGGGAGGGGCTGCGCAGTGCTCCCTCTAGCTGGTCTAGCTTTGCGTGAAGCCTCCGGAGGGCAACAGGATGAAGGCACCCCGCTGCCCTGCGAAGGCTTTGCGCCGCTAACCCTGAAGCTAGAACAGCGAGACAAAGCGCTGCACAGCGCTCCCTCTCCCTGTTCTGGCTTCTGGTTTAGCCGCGCAGCCTGCATTCGCTCCATAGGACGCACTCACATTTTCCCTTTCTTTTTAGGAGGGAAAAAGTGCGTCTTATAGAGCAAAAAATACGGTATATTTGCCGAGCGTCTAGCTGTGCTCTCTAGGCGGTTGCTGTTTCCCCTGTTATCTCCCATCTGCCAATTGTTTTTTTTTTGGGGGGGGGGCAAAGGGAAGGCAGCAGATAGCATTTTCTTACCTAGAGTTCATGGGAACTGTAGAGAAATCCATGCCTCCATTTTCCACGGAGTCTCCTAAACTTGTTTAGAGCCAGCAGTGTCACAAAGCCACAAGTTCAGGAGCATAAATCAACTATTCTCCAAACAGTGGTCAAACCCTTAATTTGGTGCTAGCATTAAGGATCACATGCTCAGGCACCACAGGCATGTACATTTACACCCCGCGCCAAGGAATTATGCGTTAGTTAGTTTTTACTTTTGCAATGTAAAATCTTTTGGCAGGGTCACTAGGGGGCAGGTAGCAGTTTTGTCCAGCAACCTGCAAACTGATGTGGCTGGATTACAACTCCCATCAATTAGGCAATTGCAATCTACCACAGTGGTATCTCGGGTTAGAAACACTTCAGGTTACAAACACTTCGGGTTACAGACTCCGCTAACCCAGTAGTAGTACTGGGTTAAGAACGTGCCCCAGGATAAGAAAGGAAATTGTACGGTGGCGGTGCGGCGGCAGTGGCAGCGGGAAGCCCCATTAGCCATAGCTGTCAACCTTCCCTTTTTTTGCGGGAAATTCCCTTATTCCAGCACCGTTTCCCGCTGCTATCCCGGATTGTTAGATATCCCGTAGACTGTCCCCGGGACAGGTGAGGCTGCTGATCCCTTATTTTCGAGGCTGCTGATCCCTTATTTTTCAAATCTGAAAGTTGACAACTATGCCATTAGCTAAAGTGGTACCTCAGGTTTCAGGTTAAGAACGGACCTCCGGAATGAATTAAGTTCGTAACCAGAGGTACCACTGTACTTGTGACTGGTTCACACTGTAGGGGCTTTTCTCATATTCTATGACTATTTCATAAACTCAGCCAAATCACTCAGTTCTGGAGGCATGTGCAGAGTTCTAGCTTATCAGAGCTATTTGCTAACGACTCTGCAAGAGTTTCTATGCATCATCATCATCATCTGCAGTCATGACATTGCCTGTGTTGGATACACCACACTAGGAATCTGCTCCACTGGAATGCCATGATCCTGGTGGGTATGTGACTGGAGGAAGAAGAGCACAACACTGCCTTTCTGAATAGAGATTGATGGAGTTTACTAATATGCTGCTTTTGCACAATAAGCTGTACCCAAAGCAGCTTGCAGCAAACATTCAAATGCATCAAAACATTGAAAATACAAACATACAAAATACAGAACATATTAGTAAATTCAAATGACAAAAATAAACAATTCAACAAATGCAGAATATATCAATACAATTCTTGAACTTAATCCGTTCCGGGAGTCCGTTCAACTCCTGAAACCATTTGAAAACCAAGGTGGGGCTTCTGATTGGCTGCAGGAGATACCTGCATTCAAATGGAAGCTGCTGAAGCCACGTTGGACATTCGGCTTCCCAAAAACGTTCGCAAACCAGAACACTTACTTCCGGGTTTGTGGCATTTGGGAGCCAATTTGTTCGACAACTAAGCCGTTCGGGAACCAAGATATCACTGTATTACCAAACATCCCCCCCAAAATCAATGTTTAAATACATAAATACGAAGCCAAACAAGAGTTAATCAACAATAATGCTTCTGGTACTGGCCTTGCCGCACTCCAAGGACACTGGCTTAAAAAACAAACAAACACAGAACTGCCTTCCGAAGCTATCTTAGTGACTCACCTTCTCAATTTCATATAGCACTTGCAGTCGCTGATTACCCACAGCCTTCAGAAAATGGATAAAAAAGGGGAGGGGGAACAGGTGTTAGTTTTCAACAGCAGAGCAACCAGACCAGCTTGGCATCCCTGGATGCTACATTAACAGCTCAGGGGGCTCTGCAATACAGTTTCCAGTGGGGCCGTTTCCATTTACGGAATACAACAAGGCGGGCAGAATTTCACTGGTCAACTAGAGGTGGCATGAAAACCAGGAGGAAAAAGCCGATAGAATATACCGTCCACCCGCCAGTTAATAACGTGCCCTACTTATTAGGGGGTGGGGAACAACCATCCGCTGTGGACCACTGACAGGTGAACCATAAATCTTGTGTCACGTGTCAGGCGGTTCAAGCAGCAGCTGCAGAGAAGATTCTTCCTTTGCAACCCCAACTTGAATTCTGGTGACAACTGCAAATGAAGAACCTTCCTCAAACTTTCCCATGCCCAACATTCATGGGACTCCAAGGCCCAGGAAATCAGGCATGGTTAGCCCAAATAGTCTGGTGAGACAAAGCCCATGGGTTGGAAGGTCCCAGTGAAGATATATACGCAAGAGACTTCATGTCCACACGCAGCAAATTGGTGGAGTCGAGTCCCAGCTTCTGGCGAGCCAGAGGCAACAGGACGGGTGCATTACCTGTTCCAGTGGGATGTTGTGCACGGCATCAATAGCCCTGCGGGGACTGTAGCACGTAGACACTGCCACTTGGCCCAGGGAGCCCGGTATCCGCACCACTAGAAGGAGGAAACCATTGTCAGGAAGTGCCTAGCATCCCTAACATCTAGGGAAGAGCCTCTTTTCTGCAGAGCGCTTACCAGATTCGTATGCCTCTACTTTCTGGATATACGGTGTCACTAGCTTGGGGACTTCAGTCTTGGACCCTCCAAGAAGCCCCTTCTCTGCCTGTTTGTGCTCCAGCTTGCGATAATATTCCTGGGGGGTGGGGAGGACAGGACAGCTCAGTACCAAAGCCAGTGGAAGCACACAGCACTTCTGTTGCTCCCCGCTCACCCCAACTCCAGCATCCAAAACTGTCAAGATGGCAATTCTCCCCGAGCCATCCTCGCCAGACAGTGATTAACGTACACCTTTTGAACTATATATATTTTGAACTATGTATCTGAAGAAGTGTGCATGCACACGAAAGCTCATACCAAGAACTAACTTAGTTGGTCTTTAAGGTGCTACTGGAAGGAATTTTTTTTGTTTTGACTTTTGAACTATAGTTCTCTGTTTCCTGGGCAAACCTAACAGAGCCCAAGGGAAGGAGCTCCACCACGGGGTGGAGAATATGGTTGTCAGAATGCAACCCATCATATGAGAGCAGGTGTGCAGTTGCAAGAGACAGAACTGACCCAGACCCAAGCCTTGTGACTGGAAGGCTATGCCCACCCTCTCAAGAGCAGTCTAGGATTCTTGCTTAGGGGTGGGTGAACCTATCAGTGGCAGTTTCTCAATTTTCGCATCTTAAGTTCAGTTCTCCACATTCTGATATCCTAAAAACAATTCATAAGTACCATCATCATTATTAATTATTGTCATTTACACCCCAACTTTTTCCTAATGGCACTCAAAGTCTCTAAATAAAAGAAGCACTAAAAACATAGAAAATTAATTTTAAAAACCCCAATAGAATTCAAACTCAATACATATATGAAATCAGTTTAAAACCTACAAATAATTACAATAAAAACAGCATGGCACCACCCTTTTCATTAAAAGCAGCCGGTTCCCCAAAGCCCATTGGAACAAGGAGGTATTTACCTGTCCGTGGAAGGACAAGTCAGGAGCTAGTCTACTTTCTTCAGGGAGGGAGTTCCAGCATTGTAGTGCTAATTTATCCCAATATACTCCCTTGTATGCAATTACATCCAATATACGTATTCTTCACAAAGTAGATTTCCCCCAGTACAAAGCATTTCTGTATAATATTTCCAGTAATATGTGAGTTTTTACTGCACATGTTATACAGGCATATGTATCATAAACATTACTTGGCTGGAACGGAAAAGTGTGGACAAAGGTCCTTATAGTTAAAGCTATAGTTTTCCCAGTAGTGATGTATGGAAGTGAGAGCTGGACCATAAAGAATGCTGATCGCCAAAGAATGGATGATTTTGAATTCTGGTGCTGGAGGAGACTCTTGAGAGTCCCATGGACTGCAAGAAGATCAAACCTATCCATTCTGAAGGAAATCAGCCCTGAGTGCTCACTGGAAGGACAGATTGTGAAGCTGAGGTTCCAATACTTTGGCCACCTCATGAGAAGAGAAGACTCCCTGGACAAGACCCTGATGTTGGGAAAGATGGAGGGCACAAGGAGAAGGGGACGACAGAGGATGAGATGGTTGGACAGTGTTCTCGAAGCTACTAGCATGAGTCTGACCAAGCTGCGGGAGGCAGTGGAAGACAGAAGTGCCTGGCATGCTCTGGTCCATGGGGTCACAAAGAGTCAGATATGACTAAACGATTAAACAACAACACTCACCTGGTAATAATAGTCATCCCTGTGAAGGTTGTCACTCTGAAGCTGCAACATTTGCACCTTTATCACCCACTCTTTTTCTACCGGAGTCATGAGCACAGCATAGGGATCCTCCTTCGGCGGCTGGCGCTTCATACGGGGAATTCTTTAAGAGAAAAAGAAATTCGCTTACGAAAAGGCTGCTGCACTGGTCCAGAATACCACCAAGGCCTTGCTGTGGTCACATACAGTCGTACCTTGGAAGTCAAAAGGAATCTGTTCCGGAAGTCCGTTCGACTTCCAAAACCAAAGCACGGCTTCTGATTGGCTGCAGGAAGCTCTTGAAAGCCAATCGGAAGCTCCGTCAGATGTTCGGCTACCAGAAATAGTTCGCAAACCAAAGCACTCACTCCCAGGTTTGCAGCGTTTGGGAGCCAAAATGTTTTGAGAACTAAGCTGCTTGAAAACGAAGGTACAACTGTATTCTTTCTTCTGAACTGCTTTTAAAAAGGGCTCTGTCACGTCAGGAGTAAGAAAACATAAACACGCAGCAGAGTTTCCAAAAAATAGACCAGAGGCAATTGTACTTCATTCAGCAGAGCTTTACTGCTGCTGAAGGCAAATGAGAATAAGGGTCACAAATCCAATACAATCAGGATTGGCACAGTTCATAAAAATCCACTTGCAGCGCTTAAAATAAAACCTACAAACTTTATAATAAGACTTAAACCTTAACAGCGTACAGAACAGACCACCAGAACAAAGAGAAAGAGAAAGTGAGAGCTAGGCTCCTCTTGGCCTTATTATTATAGTCTGCACGGCCTTGACAGAAACATAACAGAACCAGTTTAAACCAGCTATAATCAGCTTCCCAGAGAAATAAACAAAACATCAGAAACCTTCTCTCTGTTTCTCTCATATAGAAATAAACCTTACAGAATCCCCCTGAACTAATCAGACTAGGAAAAATCTCTACACATCAGATCCATACTTTCTGCACTAAGAAATGAAAACTGGCAGTCTCATCTAGGGTAACAGCACCGAACTTGAATACCTTCAGTAATTCAGAATAGAAGCTTGTCTAAGTTTTAGAAGTCTGAATGAAGTTGGTGCTTTCATTGTATTTTTCCAGTTTAGTTATTTCATTCGTACCAAAAAGTTTGGGGTGGGGGGGGGGAGGAGAGGAGAAAAGAAAAACACTAAATGATCTCCAATGCGCATCAAAACATTGAAAATCTGTAACTAGCCCTCAGAAAATAGCCAACATTATCTACAGTAATCCACAAGCTTAATCCATTTTAACACAAAAATATGATGTGTATTACGTTCCTTCATGGGACGCGGGTGGCGCTGTGAGTTAAACCACAGAGCCTAGGACTTGCCGATCAGAAGGTCGGCGGTTCGAATCCCTGCGATGGGGTGAGCTCGCATTGCTCGGGTCCCTGCTCCTGCCAACCTAGCAGTTCCAAAGCACGTCAAAGTGCAAGTAGATAAATAGGTACCACTCCGGAGGGAAGGTAAATGGCGTTTCCGTGTGCTGCTCTGGTTCTCCAGAAGCGGCTTAGTCATGCTGGCCACATGACCCGGAAGCTGTATGCCGGCTCCCTCAGCCAATAAAGTGAGATGAGCACTGCAACCCCAGAGTTGGCCATGACTGGACATAATGGTCAGGGGTCCCTTTACTTTCCTTCATATAACAAGTTAATTTTGCCATTATAATAGGTACTGTACTGAGTCACCAAATGATCCCATGAGGGGCAGCGGGGTGCAGTGGTTAAGAGTGATGGACTATGACCTGGGAGAGCAGGGTTCAAATCAGCCATGAAGTTCACTGGGTGACCTTGGGCCAGTCATTGCCTCTTCGTGTAACCTACCTCACAGGGTTGTTGTGAGGATAAAATGGAGAGGGGGGAGAAGTGTGCATGCCACTTTGAGCTCCTTGGAGGAAAAAAGGCTGCATATAAATGTAATAAATAAATACATAAAGATTGTAGCTATGTTCCTATTAAGTTGTCTTCATTTGCCCTCACTTACCTCCTTTCTTGCCCTCGCTGTCTTTGGGTCAGGATCCGTTGATGCAGGGGGTGAAGTTGCGTCATGGCACTGGGAACACTGTAATAAAACAGAGGACAAAGGTGAGGTACCAGGATCTGTCTCCCATGCTTTTAGGACCTTTTAAATACATTTTTGCAAAGCAACTTCCCCTAATATAGTGTGTTTGTTACTACTAACATGCTATTTTTATGTGCACTTTATCTCAATATACATTCTTCTGTGCACATTACTTGGCTGCAGAAGTAGTTTGAAAAACTGAGAACTGCTATTTCGAAGATGGGCTGTGCTTGGTTTTCATATTGTGGCAGAAAGTGTGAGTTAAAGCAGCGGCGGAAGAAGCCGTTTGGGCACCTTGGGCGGTACGCGTGCCCTGTGTCCAGGGGCGGTGCCAGCTAGGGGAAGGACACTCCGCGGGGCGTCCAAGGAGTCTGCCTGCCTCCTCCCACTCAGCCACCCTACAGCTGTGGGGGGGGGGGGAGGCAGCGGGTGGACCGTTTGGGGCAGCGTGGAGCCTGCGGGCGCCCAAGCCACTGTGTCACTTCCAGGAGAAACGCATGGCTCGGGCGTTCTGCTGGCCCTATGGTGAGTGCCGCCCGGCATTTTGTCACCCCCTCAGTGGTGACACCCAGGATGGCCTGCCCCCACTGCACTGCCCTTCCTCTGCCCCTGACTTAAAGCAAGCCACCATATCCTGCAGGATGCATCTCACCCGGGACACAGTCTGTTTGTACTACTGCCTTCTGGCAGGAGATACAGAAACATCAAGTCAAGGACAAATAGACTGAAAAATAGTTTCTATCCAAGAGCTGTGGCCTTCTTAAATGCAGTAACTCGATAGTGTGACCTGGGAGTTTGATGGGTGTGGGTGTGGGTGTGGCTGGAATGTGGTTTGTTTGGTTGTTGTTGTTGTGTTGCTTTTGTTGTTTTTAAGGGATGGCATCCAATTTCGTTGCACTTGTGCAATGTTGCACTTGTGTAATGACAATAAAGAATCTATCTATCTATCTATCTATCTATCTATCTATCTATCTATCTATCTAAATGGTAACTGAATTGATTTTCTCCTCATCCCAAATTGCAAGTACAGATCTTGCCCACAGTTCTCAAATATTCAGCCTGCATGTCAAGTTCCCTACTCCAAAGTTAAGACTCAATTACTGGCAACAACCCTGATCAAACTATTTGCTGGATGTCCTCTTTCCCCCCAAATACTATTTGAATTAACAGATGACAAACAGAGTCTGCAGATCACAATCAACACTCCAAATCTGCACTCTGCGCTGAACCAGGGCTTATAGAAAGCCTTTTGAGCACTTGGCTGTGCTACAGTGGTGCCTCGCAAGATGAAATTAATCCGTTCCGTGAGGCTCTTCGTATAGCGGTTTTTTCGTCTTGCGAAGCAAGCCCACTGACAGTTTAGCGGATTAGCGCTATTAGCGGTTTAGCGGCTTATCAGCTTAGCGGATCAGCTGATAAGCGGCTTAGCTGCTTAGAAAAAGGGGGGAAAGGGAAAAAAACCCGCAGGAACTCGCAAGACATTTTCGTCTTGTGAAGCAAGCCCATAGGGAAATTCGTTTTGCGAAGTGCCTCCAAAACGGAAAACCCTTTCATCTAGCGGGTTTTCAGTCTTGCGAGGCGTTCGTCTTGCGGGGCACCACTGTATCTGCCTGGCACTAGCAAGTGGGGTGCAATAGTCAAGGAGGAGGTATCTGCCTGTGCCCTGGAGGGAAGTGAGGGGCAGGTGGGGCTCAATCACCTGGGAAGGTAGCCCATCTAGAAGGAAAACTCTGATCCTAAACCTCCGCTGCCTTGCAGGGTATCTTCAGGAGAAGAAAAGGCTAAGGAAAAAACCCTACACAAATTCAGAGTGGTCAATTTTAGGTTATATTTTACTGATCAAGATTTAATGTATATTTTTAACTGCTGTTATATCTGAATTGTCTCTGTTAAACCCAGTTGCAATTCAATGTATTCCTGTTGTGTTTTATGATTTTTCTGATATTGTAAGTGGACTGTGACTGTAATAATAAATACACAAATTCAGAGTGGAGTCCCTAAGACGGTTGGATGGCACCTTGTATGCCTCCTTCTGGCAACTCCTGAAGCCAAGCTGGTGCCAACCGTATTGCTCTGCTCTCCTTTGGACCACATCAGCAAGCCCAAGAGGGGCGTCTTGCCATCTGGGTGCCCAGGACCTCCATACCCACTTGTCCAGCTTGCGTCCCAGAGAGGTCACTTTGGGACTGCTAACGCAGTGGTTTGACTTCGCACCCGGAGGTGCACTCCATCATCTCTTGAGACACACGGATGCCATCAATCAATCAATCAATCAATCAGTCAATCAATTAGGTGTCATAGCAGGGATCCAAGAGCATGCCAAGAAACTCTTGTGATTATAGTTCTCCAAGCTAGTCAAAATAACCCCGTCACAACTCTAATCCCACGTACTAAACCGCAGATGGAGATGGACTCCTGAACAAGCTGCATCCTATCAAACACAAGGTGATCTCACCCATGCTTTCTGTACCTGAACTTCTGCTGGTTGCCAGATGTTGGACTGAAGAGTGGAGGATCAAGATTATGGGCCATAGCCCAGCTTGGGCTATTGACATTTGGGAAAAAGGGCCTATATGGAGGCGGAGACGCATAGGCAGATGTCTGGAGAGAAGAGGGAGGAAAGGAGATTTTTATTATTATTAAGTTTGATATTCCGTTGATTGTAAAAAATGTCAAAGTAGTTGAATCAAAAAACCCAAACAATAAAACTATTGATAAAAAAGCAACTATTTGAAACAATTAAAAATGTAAAACCAGCGAGAAACTAAAAACAAATGTGTTAATATTCCACATATCAGGCTAAGCTTACCTAAACAAAAGTGTTTTTAGCAGAAGCTGGAAAAAGGTACAGTGAAGATGCCAACCTGATGTCAACAGGCAGGGAGTTCCAAAGTTCGGATACTGTCACTTAAAGATCTTTCTCTTACAGATGCAGAACAAATACCGTATTTTTTGCTCTATAAGACTCACTTTTTCTCTCCTAAAAAGTAAGGGGAAATGTGTGTGCGTCTTATGGAGCGAATGCAGGCTGCGCAGCTATCCCAGAAGCCAGAACAGCAAGAGGGATTGCTGCTTTCACTGTGCAGCGATCCCTCTTGCTGTTCTGCCTTCTGAGATTCAGAATATTTTTTTTCTTGTTTTCCTCCTCCAAAAACTAGGTTTGTCTTGTGGTCTAGTGCGTCTTATAGAGCGAAAACTACGGGTATGTGACATCTGTTAACAGTGCTCATGAAGCAACTTCTGGTGGTTTCTGATAGGCAACTATAACTGGCGATTGAGAAAATGCAGCTGCTTGGCCACATCTAAGCACTTGGGGGCATTCTAGTCCTTTACTTGACAATTCTCTCTACTTTGCATCCTAATAGCAGCTAATGGAAGGAGGAGTCCTGCAAACAAATAACTTTCTCTTACCTGGAGACCCCAAAAAAGCATACGTTGCCTGCATATCTAAGGTTTAGCTTGATACTTTACAGTTAAATATCTATATATTCTTAACCAGTGCTTTTAAAAAAAAATGTTTAGGGGTACTCCCATTTTGACTCAAGAAAACCACCATTTTATAGTTCAGATCGGGGAAAATAAATACAGAAAATGGACAAAAGCACAAAGATTCACAAAATGTTTAGGGGTATGCGTACCCCTGCGTACCCCCAGGAAGAAAAAGCACTGTTCTTAACAACTTGGCTGCCGCTTTGTATATGTTCAGTTTCCTGTGGTCAGGACACACAGGAAACAAGTTGTGAATTCTGACTTTCCAAAACCTACACTTGAACTGTTAAATCCCGTTCAGGAGAAATTCCCTCCTATACACAGTAGAGCATTAGCAACCGACCCTCTCCTGATCAGCTTTCTGTAACCCTGCCTTTTAAAACCCTTGAGGACTTGTCATGCCCTCTGCCATCAAAAAACCATTCTCTGTAATAATCATCATCATCATCATCATCATCATCATCATCATCATCATCATCATAAGTGGGGACTCCCATCTCCCAGTGAATGTAAAGTGTCCCCCTGTTGGCGAGAGATAGCACAGGGCTGCTCCGAATGCCAAGAATTCTTTGCCAATTACTTTGAAACTTCTTGATACGGTTTGAGACAAACGTTTGGAGCCAGGCAGAATTCGGTCCAAGAAATCTGTACTTCGCTCTCTCAGGTGAAAACAAGGAAACCAATATAACTAACAGTAGTTGTAAATGAATACAGACAACAAGAATTGTATAAACATGAGGACTTATTTGTTTATGGATATACTATGGCCAAGGGACGCGGGTGGCGCTGTGGGTTAAACCACAGAGCCCAGGACTTGCCGATCAGAAGGTCAGTGGTTTGAATCCCCATGACGGGGTGAGCTCCCATTGCTCGGTCCCTGCTTCTGCCAACCTAGCAGTTCGAAAGCACATCAAAGTGCAAGTAGATAAATAAGTACCGCTCTGGCGGGAAGGTAAACGGCATTTCCGTGCGCTGCTCTGGTTCGCCAGAAGCGGCTTAGTCATGCTGGCCACATGACCCAGAAGCTGTACGCTGGCTCCCTTGGCCAGTAAAGTGAGATGAGCGCCGCAACCCCAGAGTCGTCTGCGACTGGACCTAATGGTCAGGGGTCCCTTTACCTTTACCTTATACTATGGACAAATATGGAAAATGAATAACAATATACAAAATGGAAGAAAATAATGCAATAAAATTATATTCGATATAAAAAACCAGAAGAAGGAAGGAGGGAAGTCAGCTCTGAAAAGCAAGTATAAATGTAAAATGTAATACAATATGTGTATGTGGATTATCTAATTTCAAAAGAAAACAAGTGGGACCTGCAACAAAATGCTTGCCCTGTGGGATACTCCTGCTGATGTCCTGCTCCAGGACACTCCATTCCATCCCTCGCCCCGAGCCAGCATTCCACTGTCACTGGGCATGCTCAGCCTTCACTGTCACATTTTGAGTTTTCCGCAACCCCAGGGTTTTTTCTAAATATTTCTTTCTGCAAACCTTGGGATCCCCTGCAAAGTCCACCAACGCTGCCCTTAAGGGGGGAGGAGTGATGTTTCGGTTACATCTGGGTCAGCACTCAGAAGTGAGATGTCCATTAGTATTATATACTAACTGCAATCTTGTGCCTTGGGTTGCGTAAAAGGAAATCACAAGTCATGGCACATCTAAACTTAAAAGAAGAAGTGCAGGTGGAATAGTTTCCTGTGAGAACGGAGCTAAGCTACACATTTGTTTTTATCCATTTCACAAAATTCATATGCCACTGGACTGTTGAGGAACTCTAAAGCCATTTACAAGGAATATATTTTTTTTAAAAAGAAAAATCAATAAAGAGCAGTTAAAGACATGATTAAAATAGTAAAATAGATTAAAACACATCAACATCTATGCATCTGGATAGGTTTGCCTAAACAAAGAATTTTAAACAGGTGCCAATAAGCCAGGAGTTCAAAGCGTAGGTGCTGCCACACTGAAATACCCCTTTTTTTCTTTTTTTACAATTGTGGAACAATTAATATATGTCACCTATAACAGTGAAAGTTCTGTAGATCAAAGTGAACAAGTGAGCACATATTGTCTAAGGTAACCCCCACCAGTAAACTGGTCCCAAGCCAATCAAGGCTTTCTTTATCAATAGTAATACCTTGAAATTGACTGGTAACAACTTGGCAACCAACAAAGGCGACACGACACATGACATTACCTGATTAAGGCCAAGTACACGCCGTGTTCTGCGGGGTGGAGTAAACAGGTAAGGTGATCTCATAGAGCCAGACATTGTGGGAGATTGCTGTGAGACAGGACAGTAGCAAAGACAATTATAAAAAATAGTTATTAATAATAAATTAATAGTAATAATAATAATAATAATAATAATAATAATAATAATAATAATAATAATAATATTCCATCATCTGGGTTGCCCCAGCCACTCTGGGCAGCTTCCAACAAATTACCGTATTTTTTGCTCTATAAGACTCACTTTTTCCCTACTAAAAAGTAAGGGGAAATGTGTGTGCGTCTTATAGAGCAAACACAGGCTGCGCAGCTACCCCAGAAGCCAGAACAGCAAGAGGGATCGCTGCTTTCACTGCGCAGCGATCCCTCTTGCTGTTCTGCCTTCTGAGATTCAGAATATTTTTTTTCTTGTTTTCCTCCTCCAAAAACTAGGTTTGTCTTGTGGTCTAGTGCGTCTTATAGAGTGAAAAATACGGTATAACATCAAACACAGTAAACCATCAAACATTAAAAACTTCCCTATACAGGGCTGCTTTCAGGTGTCTTCTAAATGTCTGATAGCTGTTTCTTTCCTTGGCACCTGAGGGGAGGTTGTTCCACAGGGTGGGCATATCCACAGCAGCTCAGGTATCCTCAGGCATTAGGTGCATGTTCTGGATACTGTATAGAACTGTTACTCCAGACTAGTAAACCCAGACAACTGCTTTGTCGTTCTGACACAAGCAATTGGAAAATTAGCTCTGCATAGCACAGAATGACAGTAGCAAGATCGAGGGTTTGAGGATCGGGGGCGGAAGTGAGACAGGGCCAGGTGATGAGCCAGCTTACCTGCCGCATGAAGCGCTGAGAAGAGGGCTTGAAGGTTCTCGCACGGAAGCCTGAACGCTCCAGGCCAGATGTGTCTAGATAGCTTCTCTGTGCCGGTGAGGCCAAAAGATCTAGGTTTACCCGGGACATAGAAGCCCTGTCCAGCGCCTGAGGCACAAGAGGCAACAGTAATATTTAATACAATTATACTGTGGTTAGGGATGGGATAAATCTGTCAATTTTGGTTTCTCATTTTTCCCCTGTGTTAAGTTCTCCACTTCCCGCAGTTCACAATTTGCTTGTTAGAAAGTCTTCATGAAAATTCATCAGCGCTTTCATGCAAATTTCTAATATACATTTTCATGCCCTTATGCCAATATACACACTTTTACAAAGCAATTTTCCTAATTATAACTGAATTTTCGCATGTTAGTTTCACTCATGTATGCATTTTTATGCACACTAGTGTCTGATGTTTTATCACATTTTAAACATTCTGTTGGGAGCCACCCAGAGTGGCTGGGGAAACCCAGCCAGATGGGTGGGGTAATGTATAAACAAACAAACAAACAAACAAACAAACAAACAAACAAATAATCACTACCCTAGCAAATACAGTTTTGTACACTTTACCTGGTTAGAGAATTAAATTTCAATGGATGATTGTGCTTTGCTCATGTATTGTTACAGAAGAAGCATATTTGGTAGGTTCACCTTTAAATCCAAGATTAATCCCCCATGGATATTGTGGTGAAGCGCATTGCACCATCTCAGTAGCTAGAGAAATTTATATTTTTGGTGAATTTCTGGTTTGCTCTCAGTTCATGCTCTGAAGTGACTCCCAACTCAGATTTTAAGTGACACGGTACATGGAAGCAGATACTGGCCTAAGTGTTTGGGGACTGATCTTTCATTTTGCAGAAAACTGTTTGCGTGAGTAAGCTTCTGTTAACTGGAAGTGGAGAATGTTCCAGAAACCTACCAGAGAAGCCTAATTGCTTACACGAGGTGTGAGATACAGTTCAGGAGTTAATTGGTTTATTGGTTTCAAGAACTTGTAGCCTTAGAAAGGCTGGTCTTTAGTTTCTCTTTAAAACTTATTTTTATTAAATATTTAATTAGTTTACAGAAGTACATGCCTTGTCTCTTTTTTGCAGGTTGTACAATCTTTCTTACATTTCACTGGCATTTGTTGTGAGACGTTAGTTTTGAGTGCATCAAAGGATCAAATATGAGTAGAGGCAAGATGCCATTGGATACAGCAGACTTGAACCTAAGCTGCTTCTGTGGTAAAGACAGGGCAAGTGCTGTTATCATTCCCTTTGCTGGGCAGAAAAGTGGTGTAGAATGAGCCTTACCTCCATCATAGACAGTGACTGGACTCTCCTCCGGGTAGAATTCCAGATGGAAGGTTTTGAAGCTGTCTGAAAGGGATCAGACTGCAGGGGTCAGTAATCTTTTTCAGCCGTGGGCAGGTCCACCGTCCTTCAGACCATGTGGTGGGCCGGATTATATTTTGAAAAAAAATATATGAACGAATTCCTATGCCCCACAAATAACCCAGAGATGCATTTTAAATAAAAGGACACATTTTGCTCATGTAAAAACACGCTGATTCCCGGACCATCCGTGGACCAGATTGAGAAGGTGATTGGGCCAAAATTTCAAATTTCAAACGACAGGCTTGGACAACAGCCCAGATTGGAAGGATTTAGCAACTTGGGAGTTGCTGCGTCATTAAACTTCAAACGATAGTCTTGGACAACAGCCCAGATTGGAATGAAGTCAGGAAAAGCTGCGCTGGCAAATAGACAGTTGAAAAAATATATATACACAAATAAAACTGTATTTGATGGATGAAAGGATATATGATTTCTGACACGATTGAGAATCGCATAGCCAGGGACGGAGAACTTTAAAGCGTTAAGATCGGAATGTGGAAAATATGGGAACAACAAGAAGAAGGCAGGAACAAAGATATTGGAGATAACTTCAGAGGTCCAGACTAAGGGAAGCCCGGAAAAAATAATAATTAATAATTTGGACTGTAATAAGTTTTTAAATGTTAGTTTATTGGTTTTAATTGGATTATGATTATGATTTGATGGATATGTTAATTGGCTGTTTTTATTGGAAAATTAATAAAAATATTTTTTTTAAAAAAGAGAAGACGATTGGGCCACATCCCAATTGCCTACCCCTGGATCAGCGAGATTCGTTCAATGAAATTAAACAAAACGAGAAAGGAAAAGAAGCAAGCAATCAATTACGATTAATCATAATGACTGAGTAATTCAAACCCAATTTCAGCACATTGAAAGGATTGCAATAGGCTGTTAAGCATGATGCAGTTGAAACCAGCTGGGCTGCTAAAACTAGAGGGACAGCCAACTGTGTTCTATCAGATTATCCCAGTGACCGAGCTTAGAATTCAGGGCTCAGGCAGTCTAAGGTATCCTGGACCCAGGATGCTCAGGGATTTGTACATTAGTATGAGAACCTTGAACCCAACCCAATAAAATACAGATGTTTTAGCAGAGTTGCCACATGCTGTCACTTGTCTGCACCCACCAGCAGTCTGGCAGCTGCATTTTGCATTGCCTGGAGTTTCCAAATCAGGCCCACAAGAGAGCACACTCCGGTCTTGAGGTTAAAAGTGCATGGACTACAGTGGCCAGGCTATCCCAATACGGCTGCAGCTGATGTATCAGAAAACACTGATAAAATGAATGTACAAGAGGCTGCATTTTAAAGGGGTGCAGGGGGGAGAAAGCAGTCTTACCAAGAAATCAGTAGGATAATCTGAGAGGTCGTTGGCAACTCTGCTGTCCAGGACAGCAGAATCTTCTCTCTGCAAAGCAAAACAAACAAAAAAATGAGCCTAAAAGAGAATATCTAAAATACGGCATTGAGGCATTATTAACTGCATGTTGCCATGTAAGTGGTATATTAATTAATAGCAAAACTACAATGGTACCTTGGGTTACAAATGCTTCGGGTTAAAACTCCGCTAACCCAGAAGTAGTACTTCGGGTTGTGAACTTTGCCCCAGGATGAGAACGGAAATCGCATGGTGGTGGTGCAGTGGCAGCGGAAGCCCCTTTAGTGAAAGCACACCTCAGGTTAAGAATGGTTTTGGGTTAAGAATGGACCCCGGAATGAATTAAGGTGGTAACCTGAGGTACCATTGTTTTACTTTGTGACACAGATTTATGCACCTGGGATATAAGCTCATTCTATGCAGCAGTGAAAACAACACACCAGCCATTTTCAAAATGGTGCCCTCTATAGCTGCTGGGCTGGGTTACTAAGTAAATTCCTACATAACACAAGTCACAATGATAGAATCGGCTCCATATTGCTGGCCTCAAGTTATTCAGCTTTCTCAAAGTACAAGACACCCAAAGGGCAATTTATATTTTACACAGATCATTAATCAGCAGCCCCAGCTGACACCTACTCTCAAAACACCTTAAACGTCACATGCTCACCCTATCCATATTAGGGACCCCAAGTCATACGATCCAACTCTTTTACCAAACCTTCTGCCCGTTTGGTTGCAAATACCAAATGAACAGAAGAGACTGGCAAGACTGTAAGAGAAGTCTTGTGTGGCACACCTTAAGTCTATCTTACCTCCAACGTACGTTGGCCACGCACAGCTCTCATAACTGCTGGGTCTCCCAGGTTGTTTGGCTCTCCAGCTTCCTTGCTTTTATGATCCTTCTCCAATGCAGGTTCCTCATCTTGATCAGCCATTGCCACTTCCTCCTCCTCTTCCCCTTCCTCCTCTTCTTCTTCATCATCATGATCATCATAAGCATGTTGTGGCTCAGTGGGAAGGCTTTCATTCTCTGCCGCATCTTCTAGCATGGGTTCTGCCTCAGTAGCTTCAGATTTCTCTTCCCCAACAGTCACCATCACCTCCTCAAATCCACCCACATGAGCGTGCTCTGCATCTGTCTCCAGGACTTTCCCTCTAGTCTGCTCCAGGTAAGCTGTAGAAGTGAGGGGAACAGATCAGCAGAAGAAGGAGGGATCTTAGGAAGAGGGCAGCAACATTTTACCTGCCACAGCGAATCAACTACAATGCAGGAATCAGGCCCTTAGACCAGGGGTCAGCAAACTTTTTCAGCAGGGGGCCTGTCCACTGCCCCTCAGACCTTCTGGGGGCCAGACTATATTTTGAAAAGGGGGGCGGGAATGAACAAATTC
Organism: Podarcis gaigeae; assembly: GCF_964106915.1. Classification (NCBI taxonomy): domain Eukaryota; kingdom Metazoa; phylum Chordata; class Lepidosauria; order Squamata; family Lacertidae; genus Podarcis; species Podarcis gaigeae. The sequence continues at coordinate 9,724,298 of NC_139690.1, read as the reverse complement.
CTTTGCCCCACAAATAACCCAGAGATGCATTTTTTTTAAAAGGGCACATTCTATTCATGTAAAAACACGCTGATTCCCGGACCGTCCACGGGCCGGATTTAGAAGGTGATTGGGCCGGATACGGCCCCCGGGTCTTTGTTGGCCTACCCATGCTTTAGACAGCCAAAAAAATCCCACACTGTAGAAGAGACACACCACTGCCATTGTCAATCTTGGTATATTCTTTTGGAATTTTGTTTTGGCTGTGAACACACCAGACATTTAAAAGACATTTAAAGCAATAGTAGGAGCTGTAGTTTGCTAAAGGTGCTAGGCAGGGGCGTCTTGCCCATAGAGGCAAGTGGCGCAGGGCTCCAGGGCATCCAAGTTCTAGAGGGCGCCAGGGAAGAGACAGAGGCTGGACGCGGTGCCTCCCACCACCAGCTTGCTGCCCTTGCCCGCCTCCGCCATGCTGCGCCGAAGCAGCCCAGAGCCTCCACCTGCCGTGGCCGTCGTGGCACAGGTGCCAGGGAAGAGGCGGAGGCTGGGCGCAGGAAATGGGGGGGGGGCACTGGAGGGATCTTTGCACCACGGAGCCAGATATACTTAAGACGGCCCTGATGCTAGGAATGGTAGCTCTGCGAGCGATGAACTAGTTCTCAGGATTTGGGGTTGCACCAAATGCATGGGGCGTATTCAGCCTTTTATTCAAGTGAAATGCCTTCAATGCTTTTTTGAATTGCATTGAAGTGATTTTGAGTTTTAAAATCTGAAAATATTGCTTTGCTTTTGTTGGAATATACTATTATTTCTGGAACAGTTTAAATATTTTCTTACCTGTTGAAGTGAACGTCAAGTTAACGTAAAGATCAATTTCTTCCTCTTCAGCTGTCTTGTCACCCAAATGTTCTTCTTCCGTCATAAAGTAATCCTCCAGGATCTGGTTGGAGATGGAGAAACAATAAGGGCCTCAACCTGCTGTCAACTCCCTTGTGGGAGAAATCGATGGACAGTATCAAAACCTCTTCCAAAATTAGGTACACAGAACCAAAGCCAACGACACCGGTTCCTGCAATCACGGTAAACTATGAACCATGAGGCAAGTATGGCTTCAACATCATCCTCTCCTATCAGAGCCAACAAACCACAATCCCTGGCTTAGTGTTAGAACAGAATCAGGGTTCGTTTCACTTCAAACAAACCGTGATTGGTAATAATGGTAATAATAATAATAATTTTTATTTATATCCTGCCCAACCCAGCCGAAGCCGGGCTCAGGGCGGTTAACAACAATAAAGCAGTACAACAGTACAACACAACACTCTAAAATCATTTATTATAAAATTAATTCAAATCAAACCAATGGCAACCATTGTGCCAGAGCTCCGCGAAGATTGCCGAAGGAGGGAGTCAGGCTGTGCCCTGGCCAAAGGCCTGGTGGAACAGCTCTGTCTTGCAGGCCCTGCGGAAAGATGTCAAGTCCCGCAGGGCCCTAGTCTCTTGTGACAGAGCGTTCCACCAGATCGGAGCCACAGCCGAAAAAGCTCTGGCTCTAGTTGAGGCCAGCCTAACCTCTCTGTGGCCTGGGACCTTCAAGATGTTTTTTGTTTGAAGACCGTAAGTTCCTCTGTGGGACATACCAGGAGAGGCGGTCCCGTAGGTATGAGGGTCCTAGGCCGTATAGGGCTTTAAAGGTTAAAACCAGCACCTTAAACCTGATCCTGTACTCCACCGGGAGCCAGTGCAGCTGGTAAAGCACCAGGTGAATGTGATCTCGCAGCGAGGACCCTGTAAGGAGTCTCGCTGCAGCATTCTGCACCCGCTGGAGTTTCTGGGTCAGTCTCAAGGACAGCCCCACGTAGAGCCAAGAAGAAACCCTGGCTTCACACCACAGTTTGGAACGAAAACATTTCCCAGTTCAGACACAACACAACATTAAGCTAGAGATTGTATTTTCTTGCCTCTGTTCACACTGGGGTGGGAAAGGAGCCATCTATGCATTCATGGTAAATCATTATCTATGGTTTACTGTGATGTGAATGCAGCAAGTACATTGGGTTTCTAACCCACCCATATTCAGACTCAGATGTCTGGCCCAGTGGCGTAGCGTGGGGGGTGCAGGGGGGGCCGGCCGCACCGGGCGCAACATCTTGGGGGGGGGGCGCGCACTCGCAGCTCTCTACCCCTACTAAAATCCACGGGTTAGGGGGCGCAAATTACTTGCCTTGCCCCGGGTGCTGACAACCCACGCTATGCCACTGGTCTGGCCTCCCCTTGGCAACAGGTTACTTGTTAAGTATCCCTCACTGACTTGAGGCTTGAGACTTACGTATTAATCTCAAGAAGGAGGATGTGTCCTGCTCCAAGATTTTAGGGAAACAGAAGCTTCACAATTACTGTATTGGTCAAACGCCCGGGGAAATCTGGATGTATGGTAGCCCATGCCAGAAATGTCGATTTCCCCTTAAAAAAGCTCAACAACTCCTGGGACCCCCCCCCCCAAAGCTAAACAACTTTGCAAAAAACAAAACAATTTCTGTCCAGATTTTCACTGTTTTGAAATATGACAATCCTAGCTCAGTGTACACTAGTTCCTCTCAAACATCTAGTTATAATAACCAACATAACATTTTCTATGACCACCTGGCCAGAAATGCATTTCTCACTCTTTAAACCTTCTTGGTCACTTTTTATATTGCAAACCACCTTGTGATCATCGGATGAAGAATGCTATAGAAATTTGATTTATTAATAAATTAAACACACACACCCCTTACCATTTCATACACAGCCATGGGTCATTTCAAAGGTGACCAGTCAAAGAAAACCCTACCCTTGTTCACTTTGACTGTTTATAGGCATGTTGCCTGCCAAAGTTCTTTAGAATGTTTTAAAGGACCTGTTTCTACTGAGAACTTGTGTTTCATTTTGTGTTTTTGTAAACTGCTCAGGTTTTCTTACCATCAAACAACATGCAAATCTTGTTAATTAAATAAGCCAAAGCTACAAGAATGTACAGCCACTATCAAGAACACCTGCGAAACTCTACCTGACTTGCTTCTGAGTAGACTTGCATTGTTAAAAGCTAGCAGATTTGAATGTGGCAGGAAGGCTTTTACTACAGTAAGCCTGCAGGGATTTTAAGGACACACCCCCCCCCATACACAGTGCTTTTTTTCTAAACAAAATGTTTAGGGGTACTCTCATTTTCCTACTCATATTGAAATACTGCCCCTCAATGATCCACAAAATATTTAGGTGTATGCGTCCCCCTGCATCCCCCCAGAAAGCAAGCACTGGTTTCAGGTAATAATCAGGCTGCGTGGTGTGGCTTTTTTCTGGCCCGCGTAGGACCAAAAAGTTTTTGATTTGAGTTTCTACTGAATTGAGGCTGCATTTGAATGTACTTGTCTTGTTTTTAAGTTGTCTTTTAATCAATTGTTTTTATACCTGGTGTTAGCCTCCCTGAGTCCGGTCTTGGTTGGGGAGGGCGGGGTATAAATAAAATTGATTATTATTAAATAAAAATAAAGAGCACCCGGGTGAGTCCTAGAGCGAAGTGACTGAGCAGGGGCCTCCCCCATCCTCGAAACACCTCGCTGGGATTTTACTTTACTCTTTCCGCAAACCCCACCTCCGTGTTCAAGCGAGGCTCATGCCGACGTGCGCGTGTACAACGCGTGTAAACCCTACTGGACTCATCCCGCCCCCCCCAAAAAAACTCGTTAAAACAAGCGTGCTTAAACCGCCCGATGCTTTTCGTCTTCCGCTGCCCCGAAATAATAACAATATTAAGCATCCAGGCGAAACACGCGTGTCGCTTCCCGAGAGAGGGAGGGCGAAGGGAGGGCAGAGCCGCTGGTGGAACGTCTGAACGTGGCTCCAGCAGATACTCTCTCCCTCCGGCTCTCAAGGAGCTGCAAACACAGAAAGCAAGGAGGAGGTGGAGCTCCAGGCCGCCAACAGAGGCCGGGGATCCCTCCGGCGCCAATCGCTTACCAGATCCTGCGCGGCCCCGGCCGCCGCCGCTTCCCCTCCCTCCGCCATCGGGAACGCGCGTTTCCCTCGACGGCGTCTCCCATTCCTGCCTCTTTTTGAAGAGGCCTCGTTAAGGGAGGGGCAGCAGCTGCTGGGCTTCATTTAAAAATATACCGCTATTGCTGCTGTTTGCGAGGCTCGCCTCTCGGTTGGCACCATCGCTTGTGTATCTTGAGGCTCTGGGCGAAATCTTCCCACTCTTGTCGTTTATTGCATTTGTTGTACCTTGGCGTCCACAACATAAAAATGCAAAAACGAAAAGCCCACGTAGGTAATAAAAGGAGAGCCAAACCAACGCTTTGTTCAGCTGGTTGGAGCTGATAAGGTCCAGGTTGCAGGTTCGATCCCGAGATTTCCAGCATTGCAGGGGGTTGGACTAGGGTGTCCCTTGCAACTCTACGATTCGATGATTCTGTAGGGCATCCTGTGCCAGAAGAAGAGGGTTAAACGCCAAATGTCAAACGCCATCAAATGTCATGGAAATAAGGAACTATCTGACTTTTAGAAGACATCGGAAGGCAGTCTAGTTTAGGGAAGTTTTTAATGTTTGATGTTTGATCGTGTTTTTACTATTCTTTTGGGAGCTGCCCAGAGTGGTTGGGGAAACCCAGCTAGATGGGTGGGGTATAAATATTTATTTATTTATTATTAATATAGTAAGCTGTCCTCGGGGAAGTCGCCCCAGTTTCTTGGAACATTTTGGCTGCCCTGCTTGGAAACTTTCCCAGGCTTTTGTGGTGCTGCACACAGAAATGCACCCTGTATTTAAAATGCAGTCACAATATAGATTCGCCTAATGGCATTATATTGGCAGCTTGTCTTTTCAATTCCTTATCATCCCTATGGAATTCTCATTTTTCACACTTGCTGGGCACTGGCTCGACACCTTCACTGAACTATCCACTATGACATATTTTAGTATGTATATTTTAAAGCTGTTGGTTTTATCTGTATTTGGTAATTTTACAATGTTGAATGTCTAGTTTCATTGCTATTTTAATGAATATTTCGTGCTATTGTATGTAAACAGCTTTTTAATTATTATTGTGGTATATAAATCTCGCCTCCTGCCATTTTTGCAACATCTGTACATAGTCCCTTTTTTCAGCTGCATTGCATCCACCTTCGGTAAGAGAACAACAACAACAACAACAACAACAACAATAATAATAATAATAATATCTTTATTGTCATTGCCCCCTCTCCGGGACAACGAAATTACTTGGCTGCTCCATCCACCCAGGTAGGGCACTCCACACAAAATCAAAACAACTATAAAAACACTAATTAAAACAATACAGTATAATACAGCAAGGAAGATTAGATGACTTTCAAAGTCCAGGCTTCCCATTCAGGGCCTAGATCGCTCATGAGAAGAAGCTGTTCTTAAGACGGCTTGTTCTTGTCTTCATCGTCCTGTATCTCCGTCCCGACGTCAGGAGCTCAAAGAGACAGTGACCAGGATGCCTGGTGGATCAGGCCAATGGGCTCATCTAGTTCAGCATCCTGTTCTTAATGGTATTCAGAAGCAATACTGCCTCTAACCATCTTGTGGGAGTGAGTTCCACAGTTTAACAATGTGCTACATGAATAAGAAATTTATTTTCTCTTTCCTGAATCTTCCAACATTCAGTTTTGTTGGATGTTCATGAGCTCATCTACATCTATTTTATCCACGCCATGAACACAGTAATTTTATAGACTTCTATCATGTCACCTTGCCGACAAAGGTCCGTATAGTTCAGGGGTCAGCAACCTTTTTCAGCTGTGGGCTGGTCCACCGTTCCTCAGACCTTGTGGGGGGCTGGACGATATTTTTTTGGGGGAAAGGAACAAATTCCTATGCCCCACAAATAACCCAGAGATGCATTTTAAATAAAAGCACACATTCTACTCATGTAAAAACATGCTGATTCTCGGACCGTCTGTGGACCAGATTGAGAAGGTCCACAGACCTTAGGTTGCCTACCCCGGTATAGTTAAAGCTATGGTTTTCCAAGTAGTGATGTATGGAAGTGAGAGCTGGACCATAAAGAAGGCTGATCGCCGAAGAATTGAGGCTTTTGAATTATGGTGCTGGAGGAGACTCTTGAGAGTCCCATGGACTGCAAGAAGATCCAACCTCTCCATTCTGAAGGAAATCAGCCCTGAGTGCTCACTGGAAGGACAGATCCTGAAGCTGAGGCTCCAATACTTTGGCCACCTCATGAGAAGAGAAGACTCCCTGGAAAAGACCCGGAAAGATGGAGGGCACAAGGAGAAGGGGACGTCAGTGGACGAGATGGTTGGACAGTGTTCTCGAAGCTACGAACATGAGTTTGACCAAGGTGCGGGAGGCAGTGGAAGACAGGAGGGCCTGGCGTGCTCTGGTCCAGGGGGTCATGAAGAGTTGGACACGACTAAACGACTCAGCAACAAATCATATCACCTTTTAGTTGCTTTTTCTCTAAGCTAAAAAGTCTCAAACGTTGCAACCATTCCTCAAAGGGAGCCCCATCACAGCACCTCCATGCTAGCAATTATTATTAATACTAATTATTAATATTATTAATATGCCACAGGTTCTGAACAGGTATCAGGCTTTATCTGAACCTGTGGAACATTAATAATAATAATAATAATAATAATAATAATAATAATAATAAAACATCTTGCACTCTGGCCCTGGTTCATTTGTTATCCTGTTGCCGCAGCTGCGCTTCTCCCATTTCTCGGAACTGGCCTGCCTTCCAAGCAACGGAAACCGAAAGTAAAATACAGTATACAAAAAAAATTAAAAATCATCGAGCGGCCTGAGTGCGCATGTGCTGGAAAGTCCCCGCGGCCTTTCAGCCGGCTTGCGCTGAGACATCTCCCCGGCTACTAGTGATGCGTGATCTGTGCGTTATTGTGATTGGTCAGAAAGGAGCGATTTCTGGGCGTGAAGTTCCCTCGGCCGAACTCTGCAGTCTCAGTCGCCGAGTTTCGAGACTCTGAAGCGGACGCAGCGAGTCTCTTTTTGCCATGGCGAAGGCTCTCATGCTGTCGTGCTTGACGCTCGTGCTCCTGGTCGGCATCCTAGAGGCCACTCCAAGTAAGTAAGGCTGTGTTGCAGCCCGCCCAACCCTTTCCCTCTCCCGCGCGCGTTCTCACGAGTAGCTTGACACGGGTTACCTCGCCCTGTGCCCACTGGTCCAAAATTTAGCACCGTGAAACTCGGTGGGTTTTAATTATATACGCGGTGGGCGCGTATGTAGCATTGCACTGCTAAAGAATTAAAAGATCCATAGTGGCAGACGTGGAATATGTCAAGCAGGCTTTAGACTAAGAAACCTTGTGCTATTCTGAATTTGTTAAACCGCAGTTCTGAGTGTGTTTACTCTGAAATAAGGATGGCGACCTTGGCGAACAAACCTAATTACGCTTTTCCCCCTAAGTCCCACTGTAGTCCTACTCCTGTATAGGTTTTCCGCCCGAGCTTTTAAAGGTGCTACAGTGTTCCTTAGTGTTTGTAATCCTAAATATCATATTAAGCAAGCGCTTTCGAACACAACTGGGCTTTTCATAGAGTTATAAGAGACCCTGAGGATCATCTAGACCAACCCCCTGCAATGCAGGCATATTCAGTTGTCCCTGTATACCCAAGTATGCTTTTTTTCCTAGCCAACTGATCTGTTGTTTTACTTCTGAGTAAACACGTATAGGTTGTGTTGTTTTAGTTCATCCTGTTGGGGAATTGGGGTGATTAAAAGAGTTAAGAGTGCCTCCTTGATATTTTGTGGGGTTTTGTGGGGGGCCTAATCCGTGTTTTGCCAAAGCTGATGGGGCAGAAGGAAACAGCTGACCTGAGTGAGTCAGTAGAAAACAACAAAGGCTCATGATGGCATCTGAGAAACATTTTGTCTTCCTTTGTGCTTCTAACTTCTTAAAACATCGTTGGTTCCTTTGTTACACTTCCGGCCCAAACCACAAGTGCAGGGCTCCCAACAGATGCTATCTTAGCTCTAGAGTGCAAAATGGGAGTTGACTCGAGAAGAGGGAGGGTGGAAGTATTGTCTGTCCAGTGGGATTTTTTGGAGCTCAAGGTTTGGAGCTGATTCCAATGAGACAGTAACATCCTGATAAAAGGAACACTTTTTGTTTTGTGGTGCCGTCTTTGTAAGCTAAGTTTGAAGTGCTTCCTTCCCTTCCTCCTCCTCCCTTTACTGTAGACTAGAGCATTTTACAGCTGTTAAACTCAAGAGAATAGAATTTCTAAAATGTGAATTTAGGCAGTTTACAGGTAAATTCATGCACACACATACCCCACGACCATTTTGTGGGAAAGTGAGAGCTCATATTCACCATCTCCCTAGGGGAAAGAAGGGGGGTATTTGAGCTAGCTAACACCCGCCACCCCCAAAAGCTGCTGCCCTCTGTGCCCAATCTTGCGCCCACATAGTGACAGCACCTACATGATTATCTCTTCCCCCAGCGATATTCCTCAGGGGAAAGAAGCCCACATGTGTTAACCCTTGTTTTGGGGGCCATTTCAATTCCCCCTACTGCTTTCCTGAAATTCTCCTTCTCGTTTTGGGTTTCCAGTATGTGCAAAGGGTCAGCTTTAGAACTTTTAGGGATCAAAAATGAAGTCCCAGTACTTGTATGTTGATAAAAGTGTCATGGGTGCCATCACAAAATGGCGGCTGTGGGTGAAAAAAGCAAGAGAGAGAGAGAGAGAGTTGGCCGTACTCTGCACCAGTGAGTACTGTCATAAAAAAACCCTTGATAAGCTTGTGTTGAAAGCTGGAAATGCTGCCAGGGCAATAGTGGAAAACTTAAAAAGAGACTCACAGGGCCAAGCTACACAAGTCTCAGAAAGTCTGCCACAAGATCTCCCAGTGCTTTCATTTTTATTTAAAAGCAGCCAGTGCAGGAGTGCTTTAGATTGAGGCTCTGGCCTGACATTGTTTTCCCATCGCAGCACCCCTTTGAAGCCTCTGCCACAGAAGAACACACCTTGGTGTTTATTTCTACTCTACAGCTAATAGTAGTTCGAGGAGAGGACACTTGGACCAGAAAACACCCCCTTAGTCACTGCTGCTTTGATGAAACTTGAGCACACCCGCAGCTGCTTTTATATCAAAATAATGATGGGTTGTATCTAACAGCACTAAGTAACTTGTTCTGGTAGAGCAAAGATTAAGGTTACATCCGCACCTCAGTTTGCACCACCGCTTTCCCTCTGGGAAACCTGACCTTTAGTATCAAATTGGAACAAATGGCAGTCGAGTTTTCTGCAGATCACGATTTGTTTGGATTTAGCACTAAAGAGTGGAAGTGGGAAGGCAGCGAGGCGAGGCAAAGGAAAAACTGCTCAGATCTGTGCTTTAAAGGCATGGGACAAGTGGAAGTGTGCCTAAGCGCTTATGCTTGTGGATCTGAACTAAATCTGTTATGTGGGGTACTTCAACCCTCTGCAGTGGATTTGGGGAGGGTGTGCCATAGTGTGGGAATGGAGGGGAATTTGTGCAAGTGTAAATCCCTGCACTAATGGACCAAGTTCCTTGGATGCACTTCCTGGTGCACTTTTGCCTCAGAGTAGACAGACAATTAGAAATCTTGTCCCTGAAATTGTCCTTCCACTCAGCAATTGAAGCCGTTGTCTGAAAATGAAGGGTGGGTGATCCATTGCACTTTGTGGCCTAGGGTTGAGGACGGGGTGTGTCTTAATCCTTGCCCCAAGCTGCATTGCTTTTAAGTTTCCAGATGTGTAAAACATTCATCTGGAACACTGGGGAGGGCGGGGAGTGAAAGGCAGTGGCACGGAGGTGGCCAGCAGGGAAGGAGTTAAACACACACCAGATTGTTCCTTTAATTTCAGATACCTAAACAGTGGAGACTTACATTTATATCTGCTACTACTTCTGTGGTGGAACTCAAGGTGGCCTATTAACATATAATTTATCCATTGCCCCTTGCTGGCTCATTTCCAGGGACTTTCTGACTAGTCATTGGCCTTTGACCAGTTCTGTTTTCATTACTATCACATGCAGCTAGAAAAGCAAGTGAAATGGCGTCTTGGTCTTTTATGAGTGCAGATCAAATGTTGCTTTCACTTTTTATTTCCTTTCTAGTACGTACACAGTGATCTTCTGGTTTTTCAGGCCCAGAATCTACCTTTATGACATCTTTAGTTTAGCCCCAAAACATGCATTTGGGGACCCCCTCTTTTTATTGTATATTAGTATACTGGTAGAGTGCTGTTGTGAACCACTTTTAGTTTAGGCTGCAACCCAGTTGGGGAAGATGAATGGCATAGAGCAGGAATAGGCAGCTTGTGGCCCTCCATGTGTTGTTGGACTCCAGCTCCCGTTAGCCCTAGCTAGCAATGGCTAGTGATCCAGCTTGATTGGAGTTGTAGTCCAACAAAATCTAGATGGCCACAGATCTTACAGGTTTGGAGAAGGGCAGCAGGGCAGTTCTGCTTTGCATGCTGAACATTCTACATTCAATGCATGGCACCTCCAGGACAGGTTAAGGCTAGAAAGACACTTGTATGTATCCACAGAAAGTCAAATACATGCAGGGGGCAGCAAATCACAGGAGCAGGCACCAGTAAAAAAATCACTATGTGGGGAAATCCGTTAAGCCAGCCAATGACTCTACTTCTCCACCCTTCTTTCAAACATAGTGATTTATCATTAAACCGTGATGTTTAGACGTTGAAAACCAGGTATCACCTTGGACTAGTGGGCTCCTGTTCTATGTGTATGTAGCAAAATGGGCACATGGGCTATTTCAGTCTCTGACAGTACAGTGGTACCTCGGGTTAAGTACTTAATTCGTTCTGGAGGTCCGTTCTTAACCTGAAACTGTTCTTAACCTGAAGCACCACTCCTGCCACGCCGCCGGAGCACGATTTCTGTTCTCATCCTGAAGCAAAGTTCTTAACCTGAAGCACTATTTCTGGGTTAGCGGAGTCTGTAACCTGAAGCGTATGTAACCTGAAGCGTATGTAACCCGAGGTGCCACTGTACTGTGGTACCTCGGGTTAAGAACTTAATTTTTTCTGGAGGTCCGTTCTTAACCTGAAACTGTTCTTAACCTGAAGTACCACTTTAGCTAATGGGGCCTTCCGCTGCTGCTGCTGCCGCACCACCACCGCCCAATCTCTGTTCTTATTCTGAAGCAAAGTTCTTAACCCGAGGTACTATTTCTGGGTTAGCGGAGTCTGTAACCTGAAGCGTCTGTAAACCGAGGTACCACTGTATACATGCATCTTCTTGTATGGAAGCAATGTCCAGGTAGGAAATTTATCTCCTAGGTCGGATATAGCCCTTGAGTGCACAGCTAATGAAGCATGGCAGATGATAACCTGTATCCCTAAACCTTGCCTTTTTACCTCTTTCACCCATTCCTACAGGAACTCCCAACGTACAAGTTTATTCCCGCTATCCTGTGGAGAAGGGCAAAGAAAACATTGTGAATTGCTATGTGGACAACTTCCACCCTCCCAAAATCAACATCACAATTGAGAAGGGCGGGAAGCCACTTGAAGGTGTGAAACAGTCTGACCTTTCTTTTGATAAAACCTGGGCCTTCAATCGCCTTGTCTATGCCAAGGTCACTCCAGATGGGGAAGATGTCGCCTGCAGAGTGGAACACAGCACCCTTGTTGAACCAAAAGTTGTCAAATGGGGTGAGTATCTGCCACTGTGGTCTTCTTTCTCTTCCCTTTCATTTTCTTGCCAAGTCTTGAAACATGAACAGCTGTGCCATCTGTAGTCCCTCCAGAAAACACCTATCTTCAGATGACATTCACAGGCTAAGATTTGCATCTATACGTTGCTACAAATTGTCATGAACAACTTAGTCATCCTTTGCAAGAGCAGCAGACATTCATTGACCATAATCTTTCAGCAAATTGCAAGAAATCTGTAGGCACTTCAGATTAACGCTGTCATAAAATATTGGACCAATTTATGTCCGAGAGACACTTAACTTGTTTTCTTCTTCTACAGAGCAAGAGTAATAACCAAATGACCCCCTCAGCAGCAAAGGTAAGATATACATGATTATTATTTAATTTAATCTTCACTTTTTACAAAAGTGTAGTTATTTTACAAAAATAACTAATGAACGATAATTTAATTTAATTTAAAGAAATACCTTTCCTTTCTCTCATAAGGGACAAATCAATCAATTTTGTGTTGGACTAGTTATAAACTGTGGGTGAAAACAGATATAATATGAAAAGGAACTTGCACCTAATTCTTGAGCCATATCTTTTACTCCCAGCTGCAGTTACTGTGATGGATGTACCTGGCAGCAAATCGATCTTTGGTTTGGACCACCATCTGCCCTACTTCACTATTCCAGTGGGCTTTTTGCCTTTATTTTTAAAAATTAAATTGCTATCCAGACATTTATTTGTCGGAGGGGGTTGGTTGGTCTTAATTGAGGAAATAGGGAAGCTTTTTTCAGATGGCCAAACTGCTCTAGAGATTGGGGGTAGGTGGGTTTGTGACATCTGAGGTACTAGCCAATCAGTGCCATGTAATGCCAGATTCTCCACAAATTTGCAAGACCAGTTTTTTCCCCAGAACTCTGCCTTCGATTGTCTTGCTATAACATAGCTTTACCCCTTGCGGTGATACTTTGTGGAGAGATCAAAGACTATTGTTGCCCCCTTTCCTCACATTGTTTAAAAATATGTCTTTATGGTGTGTGAGGGGGCATTGTATTGCTTTTGAATCTGTTTTTAGCTGTTCCATTTGTCACCTTGAAACTCTCATGAAAGGTGATTCATAAATTAATAAAATAGTTCTATTCAGCTAGCTTTTACTCAAGAGTGGACCCATTCAAATTCATGGAGCAAAGTTAGCCGTAGCTATTTCAGTATATCTACTCTGAGTTATATAAAAAAGCTGAATACAACACATTTTAATATATAATAATTATTTCAAAATGCTGGGGGTTCCAAGACTTAACTTTGTGGAGGGGGGAACACAAGGCTTTCATTTATAGTGCAATCTTAACCATGTATACTCAGAAGTAAATCTTACTGAATTCAGTGGGACTTACTCTCAGGTAATGCTTTGTTTCTTCCCTTCGTACAAGGCATCCACACACCACCAGCACCCAGTCAGTCATAGCTGTTCTGTATTTTCTCCATGGCTCTCTTTCTCAAAGGGCCTAAAGCCCAACTTTTTTCAGGAGGAATAGAAGAGTAGCACAATATTCATCAGTGCAGATACCCTTTGGTCCACTCTTCTGACTTTTATTCAAGAGTGGGGTTTGGACGTATATTAGGAAACTGAACCTATCGCAGCTCAGCACACATTTGTTAGAACTTTTGCCTTGGGTGCCACCTTGCTTTTGTGGTTGTTGTTTGTTGTTGTTTTAATGAATTATTGAAAGAAAGGCGAAGCGCCACAACACCGTAGAATGCTGTGAGAATCTGAAATCTGTTGGGCAGAGTAAATGAGAACGTGGGAAGCCCTCAGAGCTCCAAACCTCTCTCTTAACTTCTGAGGTGCTGGGCGAACCCTCAAGTCTTTTAATCAGCATTCAGGTCAGGGGGAGCAGCCACTGTGATGAATATCCTATTGAACATATTATCCCCTCTTGGGGCAAAACTGAAAGCACCCTTTTAGTGAGTCATCCCATTGGTCCATCTACCTCAGCATCGTTTACACTGACTGGCACCAGCTCTCTAGGGGTCTTCTCCAGCCCTGCCAGGAAATGTCGGGGGTTGAACCTGGGGAATTCTGCATGCAAAGGCGGATGGCTATGACTCTATTCCCCCCCAACCATATGTACTCCTCTTTACTGTCCTCCCCATCCTGACCCATCACTGGTTGTACACAGCTAGTTTTCCCTTGCATCTGCTCAGACTTGGTCTTTTCTTGGGGAGAGGCACGATACAACTGCCTCTGCTGCTGCCCTCTCTCCCTCCTCCCCAACCACATTTCCTGTTTATGCAGTAGGAGGAAGGAGGAGTATGGCAGGCAGCCATTTTGTTGTACTTGCCACAGCACATAATTTTCAGCCTGCCCATGTATACTACTACTACTACTACTACTACTAACAAATTAATAATAAGTTTATTATTTCTATCCCGCCCATCTAGCTGAGTTTCCCCAGTCACTCTGGGTGGCTTACAGCACATTAAAAAATGGTAAAACATTAGACGTTAAAATTTCTCGATACAGGGTTGCCTTCAGATGTCTTCTGAAAGTCAGATAGCTGTATATTTCCTTGACATCTGATTGGGAGGGCATTCCACAGGGCGGGCACCACTACTGAGAAGGCCCTCTGCCTGGTTCCCTGTAACCTCACTTCTCCCAGTGAGTTGGGTCAGCCATGCCACAACATGGATGCCAGTACCAACCAACTCCTTTCAGTGTTGATTTTAATTGGTTTCTTTAAAAATAACTTTTTGTTCACTGGCAACTGTATTGATAACGACCAGAAACTTTTGGTGGGTTTTTTGGGGGTGTGGCAGCAGCAAACTATTTTTAAAAAATCATCATTGGTGGGTTATAGCGTCATAATACAAATTATATTTTACAGTTATGGTGTGCTAACATTACACTACAGTCATACCTCGTGTTGCGTTTGCTTCATGATACATTTTTTTCAGGTTGTGTCCTGCTGCGACCCGGAAGTACCGGAAAGGGTTACTTCTGGATTTCACTGCTCGCGCATGTGACACGTAAAATGACGTCATGTGCATGCGCAGACATGGGTTGCGTATTGCTCATGTTGCGAACGGGACTCTGGAACAGATCCCGTTCGCAACCAGAGGTACTGCTGTATTTTAATTATATATACAGCTGCACACAGATAACTTAGCAATAAGGAACAGACTGGTTTTTTTAAATGAATGCAAACCATAAAATGTACCGACCACAAGGGTTATATTGAATGTGTGCTGAACTTCCTATGGCCCCATCTACAACCACGGTGTCATTCCTTGGTGGGGTATATGAAACCTAGCATTTCCCGTGGTGTAAAAAGGCCACTCCCTGTAGTTTGCAACAGAAGAGCAAAGCAGCCTAGTCCTACAAAAAGGCATGATATGAAGGGAACAGGAAAACAAATACATGCAAGGATGAATTTCTCCCCTAAAGTCCAGCACCGTTTTTATTTTATTATTTCATGTATATCCCACCTCCCTCCCCCTGCTGCCCAAGGAACGCAAGGTAACATGCATGCTTCTCTGCCTCTGCTCCCATTTTATCCTCAGTCCTATGAGGTAGTTTAGGCTGGGATGATGATGATGATAATTTATTGTTTATACCCCACCCATCTGGCTGGGTTTCCCCAGCCTCTCTGGGCAGTTCCCAACAGAATATTAAAAACACAATAAAACACCAAACATTAAAAACTTCCCTTCACATGTCTTCTAAAACTCAGATAGCTGCTTATTTCCTTGACATCTGATGGGAGGGCGCTCCACAGGGCGGGCGCCACCACCGAGAAGGCCCTCTGCATGGTTCCCTGTAACCTCACTTTTTGCAGTGAGGGAACTGCCAAAGGGCCCTATGCCTAGCCCAATGTCACCCAGCAAGTCTCCTGGCTGATTTGGGAATTCGAACCCTGGACTGCCAGACCCTAGTCCAGCACTCTAGCCACAACACCACATGCTCCTCAACCCTTCTTAAATCAGTACTGCTGCCTATTTTTTTTGGGGGGGGGGGCTTGAGACTAAGAGAGAGAGGGGGTGACTTGGTCAAGGCCACCCAATGAGTTCCTGATGAACCAAGAGATTTCTGGATTTGCACCTCAGCCCTGTTAGCTCTCCCAATACTTCTCACTATTCAAAGTGCTATTCTACGTATCTATCCTGCTTTCCCCTGCCACTAACAGGCAAGATTAGGTTGCAATAATGATGCTCAAGATCACATTGAGGTTAATTGTAGTTTGGCAGCATTTGACCCACTGTTGGATTTCCCCCCCCCCACATATGAGTCTTTATAAAGGTTTTTTTTATGTTTTTCCTCTCCAGGTCCAAAGAGCCTTTTAATTGCTCCTTGAGCATTCTTCCTGCACTGTTCCTGCTTTTCTACTGATTATGTAGCTCTCTGGATAGTTTTCCACCATGAGACCTGCTGATGGGCTGTGCTTGAGACTTTGAAGTGTATGATGTGGGCTTTCATATATGTGTGTCTACTGCAAGCAGACAATTGAAGATTGCCTTGGAAATCTGATCAGTCATGCATTTATTGTAACATTCAGTGATTTGCAATGTGGCTTCATAAAAAAAAAAGTAACCTTCTGTTGATTTTTCAAATACTTCTATCAGCGAAATCTTCCAGGAATTTTTTAAAAATATTGTTCTTTATTGATTAAAAATTTACATATCTATACAAACATGTGCTATCTCTTTACATATGAAGAAAAAGAAAATTATGTAGAAAATAGAAAATTTCTAAAAGAACAAAAAAGAGGAAAAATAAAGAAATAACAAAGATACGAAGTAAAAAAAAATCAAAAGAGGAAAAGACAAGACAACATTATTTACACAATAAAAGTGTTCATCGACACAATCCTTCCCACCCTTCTCATTATACTGTAGGAATTTGAATCTTTCCAAAAAGAAGCAAGTCGAAAGGCTTATGGGTTGCATCACATACTAGTTGTACGTTGAATAGAGCCATTAAAGTTATTGGACTTGAGTAACTTTGGTCCATTAATTTCAGTGGATCTATTCTGAGTATCGTATATATTTCACTTTTTTGCCTATGAATTAGTTTCTCATTTGGCCTGTCTGGAATGTAACTTGCAATGCTATTAGTATTGGCATTTATTAAACTCTTAATAAAATACTCCTACCAAGATTTCCCTTTGTAACAGTTGGTGGCCTTGATTTATTGGTTTTCCAGGGCATGTCCACGCATGTTTACTCATAAGTAAGTCCTATTATGTTAAAAGGTAAAGGTACCCCTGCCCGTACGGGCCAGTCTTGACAGACTCTGGGGTTGTGCGCCCATCTCACTCAAGAGGCCGGGGGCCGGGGGCCAGAGCTGTCCGGAGACACTTCCGGGTCACGTGGCCAGCGTGACATCGCTGCTCTGGCGAGCCAGAGCCGCACACGGAAACGCCGTTTACCTTCCCGCTGGTAAGCGGTCCCTATTTATCTACTTGTACCCGGAGGTGCTTTCGAACTGCTAGGTTGGCAGACGCTGGGACCGAGCAGCGGGAGCGCACCCCGCCGCAGGGATTCGAACCGCCGACCTTTCGATCGGCAAGTCCTAGGTGCTGAGGCTTTAACCCACAGCGCCTTATCCTTGGTAAGTGTAAACAGGATTGCATACAAAATGCAGGATTACATCCGTCAACAGATCTTCACAAACATGTTCTATTCATAAGGAGCGTTATATTTCTCCTCTCATTACACAGTTGCAGTTAAAAGCGAGTTTTAAGAATCAGAATAAGGAGAGAGATTGTAAATCACACTGCACTCCCTTCACAAAATAGGCCTCAAATTATATCTGTATCAGAACTCAAATCCCAATGTCTCAAAATGCGTTGCATGACTTGGGGGTGGGTCCCAGATAACTCTTTGAGTCTGTGAAAAATAAGATAAGTAAAAGATGCTTGTTGCCCATATGTAGCAAGCTGTAACTTTTTAAAAAAATAATTAAAACGAAACTAAAAACAAACTGCAGGGCTCAGAAAAAAGCAAACTGTCTCACTGCTTTCTGCTTATGATAAATACCGTAATTCTTGGCCTGTAGAAGAGGGGAGCTGACAGCAAAGGATTAACTCGGGTTGGCAAGGTTTACGTCGCCTGGACCGGTTCAATCCAGCGGAGATCCCTCCGTGGGCTGGATCACGTGTGTGAGAGAGCCCACACCCGCAATTACCTGCGTCTGCGCAGATGCGATTTCCGGTGCATGCACAGACAATTTCTGGCGCCGTGGAAGCGAGTCCCCATGCTGCGCTGCACCACTTTAGTGCAGCGTGCGGGGACTTGCCAGGCAGGCCGCTTGGTTTGGGGGTGGCTTGTGGGCCGGTTAAACGACCCCTGGGGGCCGCTTGTGGCCTGTGGGCCACAGGTTGCCAACCCCTGGATTAAGGCAGGACCAATCAGAAACACTTTGATCTTCCTGAAGGGGCAAATGTGGGATGGGCAATGGATGGGATTTTTACCTTTTGCAGTAGGCTGCATTCCAGAAACAGGTTTCTAAACACACCCCAAGCAAGAAGCTATATGCCCTGAGTTCTCTCTGACAGGTCATTCCTTCTGTGAAAGAATAAATGATTGCAAATCTAACATTAGAAATGACAGCGTTCAAAACAAGTAGGGGAACATTTCTACCTTCCAGGAGACTCTATATGATCTAAAAGTAGCCACCCTAAGGACAAAGGAACATCAAAGGAAGACTGCAATGTGAAATTGCTGTGTGCTTGTGTATATATACACCCATTACTCAGGATCATCTGATGAACTAGACTGTAGACCATGAAATGTTATACCATAATAAAGTAGCCTTTAAGGTGTCATAAGACTCGTTGTTTTAACACACCATATAACCCACAAAAGCATATTCTGGGCCAACATCCACAGTTCCAGAGTGGAGAGGGAATCAAACTGATGGTAAACAACTGATTTTACCAAGATTATAAATGTTTTTCAAACACCTTATCACATGCAAGGCAAAAGTAGATTTTTTTCTGTATTCAAACTAGAGGAGAAGCGTACATCAGTAATTAGTGACCATGGATACCATGTGAGAGAGATTTCTGGTTATACGGCATAAAGGAATTGGACAACAATGCTGAGGAAAGAATAAAAACAGGCCTGTTTTGATGGAAGTTAAGCTTTGATCTCATCTGGAGAGCCTGATGGCTGGATCTGAGAGCAAATAATTTCACTGGAACACAGATGGAATCTTCTGGAAGAGGAAAACAGTTGGTGAGTGGCAGTTATCAGCCAGGACGGCAAAGCTGTCTAATGAGATAGGGTGGAAGAGAAATAATAGCTCCTTGAAACGCATTGTTTCTGGGAAATAGGTGAGTTGGGAATAAATCGCTTAGAAAAATGATGGCAACGGGAAGCTATTTTAATATAGAATGCCACTCTCAATCTGTCAGTAATTTTGAAAGGGAGATCCAGAGCGGGAAAGTGGTATTGGTGTGGAAAGATAGAAGGTTGGTACTGACAAAAGCTTTATTTTTCCCAAACAACACAGAATTCCTGGCGATTCTGTGTATGTATTGAGCTAACCATACGCCTTGTGTGAAGAGGCTATATTCATCCCAGCAGCAGTAACCTTATTGCTGGCACCTGTCCTGTCTTGAGAGGTAATGGAGTGTGCCTCCAGGGTGAAATCAAACCACAAGCCTGGGCAATGTGGATGGATGTCCTGGGCTGCCCAGACGACGACCTCCTTCTGGGCCCTAGAGCCCAGCCTGATCTTGCCACAGTGCTCCTGAACCACTCGCCAAATGGCCGCCCACCCAGCGTTGGAGGGATGCACCCACCAAAGGCTGCATTGACTTGCCAGCTGGACTTCCCCCTGCGTGGGCAGGCAGGCAGGTGGCGCATCGCAGCCCCATGAACCCTCTGTGCCCCACACTTGCCTGGCAGCATTAGCGGTGACCGTTACCAGGCTCAAGGTGAACACTACACTGGTTGCCCATATGCTTCCGAGCCCCATTAAAAGTGCTGTTTTTGACCTTGAAAACTCTTTACGGCTCAGGACCCCAGTATCTTCTAGAACATCTCTCCTGATACAAACCTACCTGGACCCTTCGACCAGGCATAGGCAAACTCGGTCCTCCAGATGTTTTGGGACTACAATTCCCATCATCCATAGTTAACAAGACCAGTGGTCAGGGATGATGGGAACTGTATATATATATATATATATATTATTAAAGTTTTTAAACATAAATGCAAAGATAAAAAACAGTATAACATATATCATAACATACTTTCTTAACTTCTTTGGACTCCCTCACATCTCCCGCTCCCACTTGCATCATTGTCAATTCTTGCCCGCAATTTATCCTCTTGTTTACAATCTTGTGTCACATTCATTTAACTATAATCTGTTAATTCTCCAATAGGTTTATAATTTTTCCTCAACTTACTTGTCATCTTAATTCCATCTAATTTAGTGGTGCACAATTATTTATGATCTAGCATCCTTTCTTAACATTCAACCAAATTACAATGTTTTTTTAAATAAATCTTAAATTTCTTCCAGTCTTCTTCAACCCTCTCCTCTCCCAGGTCTCGGATTCTGCCAGTCATCTCGGCCAGTTCCATGTAGTCCATCAGTTGCATCTGCCACTCTTCCAGTGTGGGCAGCTCTTGAGTTTTCCAGTTCTTAGCGATGAGTATCCTTGCTGCCGTTGTTGCATACATAAAAAATGTTCGGTCCTTCTTTAACACCTTCTGGCCGACAATACCCAGGAGGAAGGCCTCTGGTTTCTTGGTGAAGGTATACTTAAATACCTTTTTCAGCTCATTATATATCATTTCCCAGAAGGCCTTCACCCTAGGGCAAGTCCACCAGAGGTGAAAGAATGTTCCTTCATTTTCTTTACATTTCCGATGATGGGAACTGTAGTCTCAAAACATCTGGAGGGCCGAGTTTGCTTATGCCTGCCTTAGACCTCCCTCTGAGGTTCTTCTCCAGGGACCCCCTCTGAGGGAGGCTTGGATACTGGTGACAAGGAAGAGGGTCTTTTCAGTTGTGACTCCCTATTGGTGCTATGTGCCTGGTACCTTTCATGACATCTTTTCAGCATCATTTAAAGACTTATATTTCCCCCCAGGCTTTTGATTGACTAAGACAATACTGTTTGTTATTACTATGCCCCAAAGCTTCCTGTGGCTGCTATAGGAGTTGTCTTGTTCCTTTTGCTTTAAGTCACTTGGAGTTAATTGGGTAACACATGGCAAACTAAATAATAATAATAATAATAATAATAATAATAATAATAATAATAATAATTTATTTATACCCCACCCATCTGGCTGAGTTTCCCCATCCCCTCTGGGCAGCTTCCAATCAAGTGTTAAAAACAATACAGCATTAAATATTAAAAACTTCCCTAAACAGGGCTGCCTTCAGATGTCTTTTAAAGAGAAGATAGCTGCTTATTTCCTTCACATCTGAAGGGAGGGCGTTCCACAGGGCGGGTGCCACTACCAAAAAGGCCCTCTGTCTTGTTCCCTGTAACCTCACTTCTCGCAATGAGGGAACCGCCAGAAGGCCCTTGGTGCTGGATCTCAGTGTCCGGGCTGAACGATGGGGGTGGAGACGCTTCTTCAGGTATACAGGACCGAGGCTGTTTAGAGCTTTAAAGGTCAGCACCAAGACTTTGAATTGTTCTCAGAAACGTACAAATAGCAATGATATTGCCCTTGGAGGGAAGACTACTGAAAGGTCTCACATCGAGTAGAGTTTTGCCACAATGCAGGATGTCCTCACATAACTGCCGCCCAGCCTTGATTATTATGCTTTATGATAAGCTCATTTAACTCCTTTTTCATCTGACAGGATGGCCCTATCTTGACTGCTGCCTTAGGGCATGTCTTTCTGCTATAATGTCCGCACCCGCAAGCAAAAACCCTTCAACTACCTCATTTACTACAACTGAAAAAGAAGCCCAGCCTGCCGGCACCAGTTCTTCTGAAACCTCTTGGGAGATACATGCAGATGATTTCACCAAGGAGTTATCCTGTGCTATATGTCTAGAGCTGTTTAAGGAGCCTGTCATTCTGCCCTGCGGCCATAACTTCTGTAAAAATTGTCTAGAGGCAGTATGGGGGAAAAAGGGAGTCTTCTGTCCACAATGCCACGCAAGCGTTCCAGAGCGAAAGTTCATAGCAAACAAAACACTGGAGAAAATGGCGGAAAGGATTAAGACCTTTCATGTAGGGTGCCAGCAACAGAAGTGCATAGAACACAGCGAGCCATACACCCTCTACTGG
This sequence comes from Podarcis gaigeae, assembly GCF_964106915.1. NCBI lineage: Eukaryota > Metazoa > Chordata > Lepidosauria > Squamata > Lacertidae > Podarcis > Podarcis gaigeae. Next base: position 9,702,361 of record NC_139690.1, on the reverse strand, counting down.
AAGCCGCAAGAAAAGCTAGCCTGCTTCAGCTGCCGAGAAACTCAACAACCCAAAGAACAAAGCACCCAGTTTCTCCTTATCCCAGATGCCGTCCAGATTTATACGGTAACCATTTTACCAAGGCCGGATCAAAACATGGGAAATGATCCAGCCAAACTCAAGTAGCAGTATTCAATGCTAGTCCTACTCAGAGCAGGCCCACTGGAGTTAATGGACACTACTAACTTGGATTTCTCAATTTCAGTGGGTCAACTCGGAGTAGGGCTCTGGGCTGATTTGCACTTACCTTTTTGCCCCAGGCACTGTTCTGTGCTTTAAAGCTCTGTGTCAAGTGTTTTATTTTCGCCCCAGATTTCCCTGTGAAAACCTGCGCTTTGGTGCTCAGTTGGAGCAAATGGCAATTTCAGGCTTTCTGCAGGTTGCCATTTGCTCTGATTCAGCTTTAATGAGCGGGTTTTTGAGGGGAAATCTCAGGAACAAAAGAAGAAGAAGAAGAGGTGCTCAACACTGAGTTTTAAAGTGGATGCGCCCCTACCTGGAAAGAGTGGAGGAAAGGTAAGTGTGGACAAGCCCTTAGCTAAATACAACCCAAGCTTTTTAAAACTACTGTATGCTGGTTTCAAAGGGAAACACCTAAGTACCTACTTATCAGGTCCATTGAAATCAAAGGTGTGTATATATGTTTTAAAGCTAGCTGGGCGTTGCTAAGGACTTAAAAGTACCTACCTGTGACACACATTTTCATGAATGTATAGTGTTCCTCTGGGGAAATGAAGATGGGTGGTTGAGGTCCCACCAGCACCTTGCTTTGCAGCATGCTCAGCTGCCCTATAAACATTGTTTTAAACGTTTTTGCTTTCTTTTTTAAGGTGCAAGGGTCAGGAAATTGGGGGCCCAGCTCAAAAGATCCAGTTTTTGGGCCACCTGCTCCCTGCACCCACAACCTCCTGGCTGGTTGGATAATGTTTTAACAATGGATGGAGATGATCCTGCACAAACATTTTAAAATGCTTCCATTCAGTAAGCAGGCCTCTAGCTCAAATAGACTTTTCTGCTAACTGGATGCAGCTTATAGCCTTACCAAACAAACAAACAAACAAACAAACAAACAAACAAACAAACAAACAAACAAACAAACAGCTTTATCACACACAAGTGGCACAGATTAGTTGCTTCATGGACTGCTTTTCTCATGGTTGCATTTTGTGCAGAAGGAAAATTCCATGTACCCAGGACAGCCTATTGCCACTCAACTGCAACTGTGGCTGCCCTGTGGAGAATAGTGTGGAGTATCACAAACACATGTTGGGTAGCACCCATGTCACTCCTGATGATGAGCAAAACAGCATCTGTGTCAGAAAACATATTTTTTTCTATTTTAAAATATTTCTAAAAAGAATTTCTCCTCTTTTTTTAATATGTGGACAAATCTGTCAAATATGATTATTCCAGTTGCAAATTCAGTTTGCCATATATCTGCATCAGTTTGCAATGAATATTCGTCAGCATTTTAGTGCACATTTCTCCGGATACACACATTTTTTGTCTAGTATATGTATTTTTGCAACCAATTTTATTTAATACCATGCATTTTTGTATGTTATTTTGACTAAATTTTGTGTATGCTTTCCCCATATATGCACATATTTTTACACCGTTTTGGGTTGTAGAACTTTATCACAACACTTGAAGAAGTTGAGGGTTCAAGTTCCCACGTTGGGGGAAAATATTCCTGCATTAGGGGGTTGGACTAGATGGCCCTTGTGGTCCCTTCCTATGATTCTTCCCCTCCCTATGGTTCTAGGACTTTCTAGGACTTCAGTTCAATTTTTTCTGCGGGGGTGAATGGATGACATGTGAGTTAAAGTTGCCCTCTAGAGCATGAAGATGGGAAATGCTGGTCTTGCCCAATCCTGTGCATATATTTACAGTACTTGGAAGTTGGCTTACTTAGTATTGCGATTTAAGTGGTTTTAGTTGCAGATGGCATTACTATTACATCAAAGAATCTCAGCCATGAAGCAAAGATACTTCCTGATTGGCACAGCTCAAAAAGAACAGAGATGGTGCCAACATAACAGCTTGCATCCTGCCAGTGATTTTTTAAATTTCTAGCTGTACTAAAAGTAACACTTTTCCAGATTAACTCATCTGCCAAGGAATGTCTGCCTCTCTGTCATGGACTCCTTGCATGTTGCAGAGAGTTATAGGAAGCACATATTTACAGTATATGCCTATCCAGTGCTTTTTTCTGGGGGGTACACAGGGGTACACATACCTCTAAACATTTTGTGAATCTAAGTTTGGCCTCATTGAGGGTCAGGGGTACCTTTACCTTTTTATTTCAATATGAGTAGGAAAAAGAGAGTACCCCTAAACATTTTTAAAGAAAAAAAGCACTGTGCCTATCTATATAGTAATATGCTTGTGAAAGATGTGAAATGCAGTGACCACCATGGAAAGGTTTCATGCAACTCTGGTAATGCGGCTAGCAAACTTAAATGGGACTGATCACCTTCCTTGGATATAGAATGACTGGATTATTTTTTATAATTATAGAATTATTCTGTGGATTATAGAATTATTCCTATCCCCCTCCAGGAAAAACTGCTCATGATGAGAATGCAGCTGAGGTCCATCATGATGAAACTCGAGATGTTGAAAAATGCTCAGGAGGAGAAGATTTCTAGTCATAAAGTGAGTAGCATTAATTTGTGTTTAAGAATAGCAGCACTGAAATTACTTTGTCTATACACCAGAATGTTAATGCACACGTGGGTCTCACAGATCCGATTTTTTCCTTGTAGCTTTGGTGCATGTTTGTCCACACACGAGCTCTTTCAATTGATTTCTGTCTGAATGCTTTCCCATCCACACTTGTGGGTGGTGTTTGATGACGTGTGTTTGCATTATGAGCTTCCGACTTCTCCTTTCAGTTAATACTTCCCAACCCTCCCAGAGTTCTGGAAGCCTGAGGACCATAGTGGGCATGCCTTCATGTATTTGTTTACCAGTGCATGACCTATTTTTTTATTTTTGAGGTACAAGTCATCAGATATACCAGATATGCACAAAAGAGGCAAACAATTTCAGATCCTCTGTGTCCCTATTTAACAGGGGCATCCTTGATTTAGAGAAGCTGTCCCAGTATCTGATGTGATCATGAAATGTCCCGCTTTTCCTTAGGATGTCCCTATTTTCACTGGAGAAATGTTGGAGGGTATGGAGCTGTCTGAAGGCAATACTGTATAGGGAAGGGTTTTTTTTTTTTTAAAAAAAAGGTTAATGTTTTATTTTGTTTTATTATATGTTGAAAGCCACCTAGAGTGGCTGGGGCAACCCAGTAAGATGTATGATGTATAAATAGTAAGATGGTCATTATGGAATGGGACGTACCTATTTTCATCGGAGAAATGTTGGAGGCTATGCAATTTTTAAAATGTACATGTGAGCCTAGCCACGCCAGTAGCAGGTCATTAAGGAGTGCCTCACCATTGGACATAGTGGTTTGTGGAAATAGATGGGACCAAGTAAAATGTCATACATGTAAAAAATGCCCCACTTGGCCATCCATCCGCAAAGTGAACTGCAGTACACCCACAATTGGGTAACACGAGATTTTATATTAAATTCCACCCCACCGCTTCACTGCTTAATCCATACTTCAGGAAAATTCAAATTATAATTAGGGAAAGTATAGGCTGCCCCTTGGATGAGGATAACATTGTGTGAAAAACAGGCACACATGGAATGCACTGAATCCACTTTAAACTGAATAATAATAATAATAATAATAATAATAATAATAATAATAATTTATTATTTATACCCCGCCCATCTGGCTGGGCTTCCCCAGCCACTCTGGGCGACTTCCAAAAAAATATTAAAATACTGTAATACATCAAACATTAAAAGCTTCCCTAAACAGGGCTGCCTTCAGAGGTCTTCTAAAAGTCTGGTAGTTGTTCTCTTTGACATCTGGTGGGAGGGCGTTCCACAGGGAGGGTGGAGAAGGCCCTCTGCCTGGTTCCCTGTAACTTGGCTTCTCGCAGTGAGGGAACTGCCAGAAGGCCCTTGGTGCTGGACCTCAGTGTCCGGGTAGAATGATGGGGGTGGAGACGCTCCTTCAGGTATACTGGACCTTCAGGTATACTGGACCGAGGCCGTTTAGGGCTTTAAAGGTCAGCACCAACACTTTGAATTGTGCTTGGAAATGTACTGGGAGCCAATGTAGGTCTTTCAAGACCAGTGTTATATGGTCTTGGCGGCTGCTCCCAGTCACTAGTGTTTTCCATACCTACATTAAATCAATTGAATGAAGGAAGCTAACTAACTAACTAACTAACTAGAATGCTGTGCACATACTTCAGTTTACTCTGAACCCAATGTGCTCCCACCACTGGTTTGTGAAACCATGTACACATGCTGTTAGTCACAATCCACATCTGTTCTGTAGTTTCTTGAGAAGTTTTGTGTTTTGATGCATTTCCCCGCAAAGTAGCTTCAATCTTATTTGATTGAATATCAAGACGCCTGCAACGTCTCTCCATCCAATGGTGTCAACAGACACCAGGCTACTTAGAAACACATCCAGCCATACTGAGGCACTTAACAATATGTAATGAAATTATCACCATCATCATTATTATAATTATCAATGATGTGCAAATGCAATTTGAAACCCAGTGGAGGGGAAAGGCCCCAACTATGTTTTAATCTAGCCCAAGCTAACTGGGCTCTGTTCAGTTCTGGTACTGAAAACAAATTCTAATATCAGGATGTACTCAGAGATACCTTGTTCTTTAATTGCACAAGGTCTGGTTGACAGATCATGTGATTTTAGTAATAAATAAATAAAATAAATTTGACACGCCTGAAGTTTGTAAACCCCTGATATAAAAGTAAGCTTGTCTGGAATTGTAACTCGATGCACTTTGAGTTTGCTCTTGACTGCCTATTATTAAAGAGGAAAAGAAAATCTAGAGAATCCCCCCAACAATAATGTTGCTATTTTAATAATTGTGTGCTTCACGGTGGGGTCTTAATACTGCGAAAGGGTCACTGAATTATTACAATGCAGTAATAGACAACAGTTTTCAAAAAAAGAGAAGATCTTACTTATTTATAAAAATACTTATATCAGCTACTAGAGTACCCTTTGCTTTGTCTGATAAATTGTTTTTTTTCCAGGAGAACAGATTGCAATTTCAGTACCACATTTCCTTGGAATTTCTAAAACTGCACCAGTTTCTTCATGGCAAGGAGAAAATGTACATCAATCAGTTAAAAGAAGAGGGTGAAATTCTCCTCCAAGAAATGGAGGCAAATCTAAACAAACTCCAAGACCAAACACAGAGCGCTAAGGATACCCTGGTCTGCATCCAGGCCCGTCTGTACCAGCAGAATTCTGCTGGCTTCCTGAAAGTAAGGAATTTGGACCTAACTGTATAGCATTGTTTGGGTTATTGTCCATGGGTTATTTCAGAGATTTCTAGCCCAGTCACTGTGTGCTTAGTATAAGGAAACAGCCCATAGTAATAAGGGATATGTTATTGAAAAAAGGGAGTTTTCCAGCTCCAGGAAATGATGCTCTGAGTTGCATTACCCTGTGTTTCCCCTTGACTGCACCACTTGAGCTCTGAAGGTCCTGACCAGGGAGATGCAAAATGTCCAGCAATTTGTGGCACAGGAAGAAGCCCTAAATTTCTATGAGCTAAAGCACAAATCGTATTTGGGCCCTCTTACATGGAGGTGAGGCAGGAAGCCAGTCAGCCAAGCTAATAGTGAGGTGAGCAGTGGCCTTGAGTGTGTGTGTGTTGTGTGCCAATTCACTACCCCACAATGCCTGCTGCCAGAAGGCTTTGATACTCAGGCCTTAACGCCTATGCTAGCCTGGAGCTGATATAGCAAAGATTTAGGAGGAAATTCACGCTAGTTGGCCGGTAGGATTTAGGATGCGGCAGTTAATCTACTGCTTTCCTTCCTCCCTGTCCCCACATAGAGTTGTTTTGCCCCTTTAGTAATGGAAGCTGAAAATAGAAGAAGGGAATGTGGGATACAGCAACAACAACATGTTTTTATAGCCTCGCAAAGAGATTTGGTGAAAGCAACTTTTTAGATCACCTTGAACATCTGCGAGAAAAGAAACACCTTCTGGAAGAGGAGACAGGCAGCCTGTGAGGGGCATCGATTGGTTTCCGGCGAAATGAACCACCTGTCCTGTTTGGGTTTGCTAGGTTCCACATATGCTGAAAGTGTGTCCCAAAGACCATTAGTAAATAACTGTTTTTTCCCCTCTCTCTCCTTTCCTCTGACAGGGAATAAAAGCTTTCATGGAAAAGTAAGTGTGAGTCTGTGAGCAAGTGTTATCGAAACAGTAAGGCAGGCTTTCTTTAATCAGTCAGGGGACAAGCCTTATTCAGGTGTGGGTACCAAATGTGAGTGTGATAGGGTGGGTAGCAGGAATGAGTATACTAGCCATGACCTTGAAAGTTGGCATATGTTCCAGTGGCAGGATGTTCTCCATGGGACCAGGCTATGCATTCTTGATACCTTGGTTCTTGGTATCTTGCATGGATGCTAAATAGCTAAATAGGACTAAATATTGTAAGTTTCACCATATGTAATTAAGGGCTATATTTCATATTTCATATTACAGAAGAGTAGGGCCTGGTTCAGACATAACACTATACAGGTAACTCATAACTTACACCTATTTAACTTGTGAACATTGAGGCTTGGGTTCCAGGCACACAAACACATAGTGGGTAGAAAGTGGGTGATGTTTTTTTGGGGGGAAACCTTTGGCAATTTCCCCCACCATTGCACCTAATGTCTTTTGACTACACTCAATTTTTGCATTGTGTGCTATCTCCGGAACGTAAGCCTCACATAAATTGAGAGTTGCCTGTAGCATAATTTAATATTACAGGAATGAGGTAGCACGAGCCTTGGGCTCGTGTGCTCTTCTCTTCTGCTGGCATATGCCAGAGTGTAGGGATGGAAGAGAAATTTGATTTTGTTTGCATTTTGAGGAGAAACTACCTCAGTATTTCACATTTTATGAAACAGTTTCTGAGCTGAAACACAGCTAGCCGTCAAAATTTGCACTACTCTGAATTTTTCAGTGCAGTTCTGCATCCAAATTAAACATACATTTTAGTTAAAATAACATGCAAAATAGCATTATATTAGGGGCCATTAATTGCAAAAATATGTACATTTGTCAAAACTGCATACAAATGTGTGCTTAGTAGGAGAAATGCACCCAAAAATGCTGGCAAATTTTAAAGAACTTTTTTAGGGGGCAGGGGGATGGACAGAATATTAAATTGCTATAGAAATGTGGAGAACTGAATTTAATATTCGGAATATGAGAAACATAGTGAACTTATATTTTAATTGGTCACAAATGTATCTTCAGGCAAATTATGGCTTAATGTGAACATGAAGCATACTAGTACATGCTGCTGAAAATTTATCTTTCCGTTCCTCCCTTGCTCCAACTACTGCTGCACCATTATTGTTATTGTTATTTTTATTCATTTATAGGGTCCTATTGTAGCCATTTCTGCAATGCCTCTTACAGTTTTTAATCACTGTCAACAATACTGAATATAGTAATGCATTATCTTAAACAAACATATTTTAAGTATATTTTGAGCAGTGCATCCCACATTGTCATTATACTTTTGAATGCTTTGATGGCCTTTGGCTAAGCAATGAAGATTTGTTTTGATATGTGAACCACTACAGTGGTTGTTTACAGAACCTTTTTTTCAGGCAGTATCACTTCCTGCTAACTGCAATGTGAATTCATGATTTGTGCAGGATGGAACAGAAAACAGAAAATTCATCTCTGGGTGAACTAGTGATCGGAACTCTGAATGCAGGGGACTACAAAGGGCCCATACATTATGCCGTATGGAAGGAAATGAAATCCATCCTCAGCCCAGGTAAAGCTGTGTCCTGTACCACTTACTCATCTTTAAATCAAACAAAAGCTGCAGCTCTATACACACATGGGAGTAAGCCCCACTGAACTAACTTCTGAGTAATTCTAAAGATACTGCAGCAAGGCATTAGAAAAATTGGCACTGCATTGTAGTCAAAGGCAGGAAAGGCACCATAAATTTGTATAGGACCGTGCTGTAAAATGGTTTAAGAGAAAAGACAGGCAGTCACTGAGCTTCACATAAGTGTTCTGATTCCTCTTTCTCACCACAATAAGGGCTTGCAGGATCATTTGTTGTTGTCTCCTGTTAGTCCCCCACAACACAGGAATATAATTTAAGAGAGTGCAAACATCTACCAATCAGTTTCTTCAAAACAAAGTTAACATGAACAATAATTTCTAACCTAAAAGAAGATACCGTATTTTTTGCTCTGTAAGACTCACTTTTCCCTCCTAAAAAGTAAGGGGAAACGTGTGTGCGGCTTATGAAGCGAATGCAGGCTGCGCAGCTATCCCAGAAGCCAGAACAGCAAGAGGGATTCCTGCTTTCACTGCGCAGCGATCCCTCTTGCTGTTCTGGCTTCTGAGATTCAGAATTCCCCCCCCCCCTTCTTTTCCTCCTCCAAAAACTAGGTGCGTCTTGTGGTCTGGTACGTCTTATAGAGCGAAAAATATGGTACCTCAAAGAGGTGTTTTCAGTGTTACATCACCAGCATCTGCCTGAACTAGCAAATTCCTTTCTCTAAAAGTGTTGTGGAGTCCAATATACATGGAACATCATTTTTTGCTGAATTAATCTCCGTTTTAAATCTCTGCTTCATCACTACATATAGATGCTGAAGCAACTTTTCAGTGAATAGAGGTGAATGGAATGCTCTATTCATTCATCAACAAGTTTCTGAAAATCCAATTTACAACATTTCCAAAAACATTTCTCAACAACCATTACACAAATATCCAACTATTTCCTTTAGCAATATTGGAGATATCTAGTTATTCAATGCCTACAGTCTATAAATAGACATTAAAAGGTGCTGTAGCTGAAGATACTGCCGTTCAGCATTAGTGAGTTAAGTGGCATTTGGACTGCAAACTTTAAAATGAAAGTGGCAAAATTTAAAATGACATTGTATTACTTTTTTGTTGGGACAGGGAATGCAGGTTTTCATGAATAACTTGCATATCTTTACATCAAGAAAAAAGTTTTCTTAATGTTTTTCATGTATTTATATCTCATTTTTCTTCCACTATGGAACTTAAGACAGCCTTAACAGAATTATTAGTGGTTTCCAAACTCAACATTCACCAAACCCAGACTTGCTTAGCTTCAGCAAAGCTGTTGAATTAAGACCTTAGCTGGTGCATTAAAAAGAACATCATATATTGAGGAATCAATTTTTTTGCATAACAAATTTTTTTTTCCTGACAGTGGTGTCTTATTTATTGGGTGTATTTACACTTTTACAATTGTCCTTAAATGTCTCCAATGCTACAATAGTCATGTTTTTCTTGATCCCACCAGACATTTCCTTCCTGACTCTGGACCCCAAAACCGCACATCCAAACTTGGTTCTCTCCGACAGGATGACCTGCGTGAGACATACTGACACAAAGCTAGTTTTGCCGGACATTCCAGAGAGATTTGACTGCAGCGTTTCTGTCCTGGCGGCTGAAGGGTTCACCACTGGGAGACACTACTGGGAAGTGGAGACATGGAACAAGACCAAATGGACCTTGGGGGTTGTGAGAGAGAGCATTAACCGAAAAGGGAACTACCCACTGTCACCCAAAGAGGGTCACTGGCTTATAAAGCTAAGGAATAAGAATGAGTTTAAAGCTATAGACATGGAATCAAAACCTCTGGCCCTGTCCAAAATTCCCTCTAGAATTGGGGTGTTCTTGGATTATGAGGGTGGTCAGGTATCCTTTTATAATGCAGACAATATGTCTCACATCTACACTTTCATGGACAATTTTGCAGAGAAACTCTACCCGTACCTTTGTCCATGTCTGAACGACGCAGGACAAAACAGTGAGCCCCTGAGACTTGTTGCTTTTCACTTATAGAGCCAGGGTGAGAAGGAGCACCTAGTGTAAAATAGATCTCTTTCACCCTGAGCTATTAGATATAGACAACTCATATGATCCAGTGCTAAGATCCCATTGTCAATGAAAGGGGACGGCAGGTGCCCCTGGACTTCTTTTGGGACTTAACTCTGGCCCTATCATTGGGACCTGCTCTGGTAGCTATCCTGACCCTTCCTGTGGTCCAGCTTCAATTCTGCTACACAGCCCTGCCATGTCTGAAAAGTTAGCAGGATCCCACGTAGGTCCCTAAAAGTGACATCGCAGTTGAGGCCTACGGCATTCTTACACTAACCACTCCTAATTGTAAACTTGTAAGGAGAGATTAATTATATATTTTTCCCCTGAAAGGCAAATTTTTATTAATTTTTTTTAAAAAAACCTCTCAAGTTCACAATGTAGCACAAGTTTAGCACATGTATAAAATTGTCCACATGTATATTTATTAGAAAAATATTCAGCTTTGAAATGGCAGAAGCAAAGGTTAATAAGTAATAACTCTGGGATAAAACTTGTTCCCCAACAAAAATGTTTTGGTGTGTCCTTTTGTATTTGTTTGATGAAATCCAATAAAAAGAATACTCATATCAATTTCACAGTGTGCTGCTGGGCTCTTGAATAAAGTTCAAATAATAGTCTTAATAAAGGGTAAATGTTTGTGTCTGTAGACCATTATTATCTGGCTTACACAGGTTTTGCACTCATTACACTACCCTACTGCAGGGCTAGCTGGGGTTGAAGGGTGCTATTTTTAAGGAGAAAGTCACACAAAAATAAAAAAATAAAAAAACCTAAAACATTTCCTGCAAAATGTGGAAAATTGAATGTAAGATTGGAAAAATGAGAAACTGGGGAAACTGGCAGATTCATCCATCCCTTATTGTGATAGATGTACATAACTGTCGGTGGAAAATCAAGTCCCTAATTTCACCATGACCCCATGTTGTAAGATGTTTTCAAGTAGGCTTTCCGTTTTATTGCCCTTTATGCTACCAAGACGGGCACTAGCAGCCAAAATATATCAGAAATCCTCTTTCACACAATTGCAACCTGCCATAGCTGGGCAGTCCCAGCAAGGCCCACCAACAGAGTAGGGGCCTAGCAATGGAGACCGCACAAGCCTTCAAAACCTAGATTTGGCCTTGTTCACGATTAATTGGTAGATTTGAATTCTGACAGGAATGCTGGAAAGTCAGTAGCATCGAAATAGCCTATATTGGGGTGGGGGCAGAGACTGCCTGGGACACCCTCTGTGTGCAAAACTCCATGAATTCCTGTGAGGAAAAGCAATTTTTTGTGGGTTCTCTTTTGTGTGCAATACACTGTGGAAAACGTGTGCACGTATTGGTCAAATGTAGTTGTGGAAAGAGGGTGGAGACATATTCCTCCCTCCTTCGCTCTGCAGGATTTTGATTTCACTGTATCAAAAAAAAGGCGGGAAAGTGGAGGCCTGTCAGGACCCCCCTTCAGGATGTTCAGGGGCTGCAGCGCTTGGTTTTCTCAAAGCGTCAGCCATGAGCTCCGTGGCCTTTGGGGTGAGGGGAAATCACGACACTCTGAGGAAGGAAAGGGGGAGATTTTATATCCCTCAGCCTGAGGAGAAGGTTGAGGGTGAAAGTCAAACTCTGTGTTTTCACTGAGGGCAGGGAATTGGCAGGGGTGCCAAATTGAATAAAATGGTTTTTTTGTGTGTGGGGGGGGGGCAAGTAAGCCCTGACTTGCAAAATCAATCCCATGTCACGGAGCACTCACATCATTTGAAATGACAATGCCCATATACTTTTTGGGGGGTGGGGGCAGCCCCCTCAAATATTTTATTTTGGCTCCTATGGGAAATGGGATCGAGAGGGGTTGGTGGGAGCAGCTAGCTTTGAAGGGACGGAGAGCTCCAGCACAGCAAACATTTATCTATCTTTCTATCTATCTATCTATCTATCTATCTATCTATCTATCTATTGGTATAGAAAAAATAGGGGTGGTTGGCTTTTGCTGCCCAAGGGACTGAGTCCCCTAAGTCTATGATCGGTCAGAGATGAATGGGTGGAGGCAGGAGGCCAAAAAAGCATGGCAGATCATTATTATTATTTTTCTGTTGCAACTGAGTTATCTCCCCTCCTAGCAAGGAGGCAAGAGAGACTATACCAGTGCAAAGAATAATGTCGGCCCCGCAACCCTCAATATAAACTATGAACCTTTTGAGTTATCTCTTCACCTTGGACTCTGTCAAGAAACGCCCTGTAAAGAAATTCCTGTGAAGATAACATAAAGGAGAAAGTATTAAGAATACCGTTATGTTTCGTTATTAAGCTGCCTTAAACCTGTTATGCTAATAACTCACCCCTTGATTCTGATTGGCTTCATTTTTAATTTGCATCTTCAAAAAAGTTTAATAAAGAATTAGTAAACAACAACAGTTCAATGCAAGAGATGCATGTTTGCAAATTTCAAAACCCATATTTCAAAGAGTAAGTATATTTTGAAGAAGAAAGATTATTCCCTTGTGGCATTTTTCTGCAGTTGCTGAAGGAGGAGTGATCACAAACCAGGATGCTGCTGATTATCTGTTCAGCAGTGATGCTTCCCACCCTGACACAAAAAGGTATATTTTGTAGCTGGCTTTATAGCTCAGTTTTTATCAATACCATACATGGTCTGAAGTCTGGGCATTGTACACTAGAAGCTTCTGCTTCTACTGCTTAATTTCTGGAAGGAGAAGTGTTGGGATGTAAATCAGCTTTAAAATATCCTTCTGTATTGGAAATGCAAGAGGTATCTCACAGATATTTAATAGCTTGGGGATGGAGGATATGCATATATTGTGGATTATATTGCCTATATACCTGAGAATGGAGATGATGTAAGGCTGTGGTTCCCAAACTCCCCCCCCCCCCACACTAGCACATGAAAATTGCTGAGGCTTTTAGTGGACCACTTAATGATTTTTTCTGGATTACTGTAGCAATTGTCATGTGCTGCCTGTGCTAGATGCTACATCGTTTTATGTATTTTATAGTATTACAATTTGAATTCCATTATCTTCAAATTGGAAAACTGTTAAATACAGTGTGGGAAATAAACAATGCAAATGCAGTTAAAACTCAATATGAATATTTAATGTGCTGGATGCGCCGTCTCCAACCACAAATCCACATACGGGCTGCAGAACACCTGAATGAAGCTCATGGACCACAGTTTGGGAACTCCTGATCTAAGGCATTTTGCTGCCAAGGCAAAATATCCTAGCAGCACTCCCTTGTGGTGGTAAAAAATATAGCAACAAACAAACTAATTCTATTTAAGGATGCCTCCAAATCCTCTCTAACTTGGCTGATTTTTGGAGGAATTCGTCCTGCTTGAGAGTTAATTGAAAGCTGTAATTAAAACAATTGTTTGGATGTTTCATATTAATTTCTGTAACCCCCTTCCTCTTCCTCTAGAATACACCAGAGCTTAGATTATCTAGAAGACAGAGTCACTGTTTTTCATTCTTCTTATCTTACGGCATGTGTCAACTCTGCAACAAAAAACTCAACAGCATTAGGGCACTTCCTCCTTCTACCTGCCTGCTTGCAGCAAGGTGTGTGGGCACAAGTATTTCCCCCCCATTTCAATATTAAACTTGTTATTTAAGACAGGGATGGAAACCTTGGGCATGATGTGTGTGTATGTGTGAAAAGCAGTCCTTCAGTTTTCTCTGTCCAACCCTTGGCACTCTCATCAGGCCACACATCCCTCACCAACCCAGCTGAGCACCTGCCTCAAGTGCTTTTGCCTGACTAAAATGGGTCCTTGAAGTACTACCAAGGCAAACATTGTTAGTTAAGTGATGGCCATTACATTGCATCAAATGATAAAGCTGCACTGAAAGCCTGATTCTCTTTCCTTTTGTAATCCCGACAGAAATTAGAGGAAAAAATGGCAGCTTTATATGGGAGCAGATTTCCAACCCTCTGAAGTTGCAGGTAAGAAGAATATCGAATGTACATTACATGATTTTGATTTTAATTTAGTTATCTGTTTTGGTCTGTAACTTTTTTATTTTAGATTTTCACATACAGCATTTGTATGTACAGTATGGAATAGTACTCCAAAATGAAATAACTGAAATTTGCTGAAAGCATGAACTTGGTATGTAGTTTCCTCCTTCCTTTAGAGCAGTGTTTCCCAACCTTGGGCCTCCAGCTGTTTTTGAACTACAATTCCCATCATCCCTGACCACTGGTCTTGCTAGCTAGGGATGATGGGAGTTGTAGGCCAAAAACATCTGGAGGCCCAAGGTTGGGAAACACTGCTTTAGAGCTGCCATTTTTTTATATCCACAGCCCAGTCAACCTGTTGATGTAAAGTGCCACAGGGTGGAAGAAGAGACCAAGGCCCAGAGAGGGTTGGATAAAAGGTATATTTTGTATCAGATGATATTGTTGGATGTCTGTAGTTTTATGCAGTAGCTAAAATACACTGGTGGTGGCATGTGTTCAGTGATAGTGTAGCACCCTGCTTGTGGTTAACGCTTAGCTGGAATGAAATATTCAACGCAGCAATAGAGAAATTAAAATAATAATTTATTTGTCAGACAAATAAATGAGAGGCACAGTGGTATATGGTTACCAAGCTCTGGCCTGGCCTCCTGCCATTCTGGCCAGCACTTATATTTCCTTAACCCAGCCCCCTTGCTCCTCCTGTGGCTGCCTCTGTCCAATCAGCCTGGTTGAAATTCCTATTGGCTGTTTGCTAGAACCAATCACAAAAGATACACCCATTTCCTTTTGCCTTTTATTGAAAATAAAAGCTATATATTCTTCTATCTATAAATGACAAATAAGTAGTCATATATCTTACATTTGTCTCAACAAGGAACCTTAATTACCAGCTCACCTCTTGCCCTCCTTGCCCTATTGCCTTCCAAAACAGATGGTTTAATAGTTTTAAATTTTTATCTTAAACAGATGTCAAGGATCTTGAGTTCACATCATCATTGAAAGATCTCCTTCCTTTGGAGGTCTTTAAACAAAGGCCTGACAACCATATGTGTGCTCTAATGGTGTTTCCTGCTTGGCAGGGGGGCTGGGCTGGTGGCTGACTTAATTTCAGGATAGTTACAACTCTTACAACTATATGAAATAAGAATCTAGCATAAGGATTTAACATTTCTTAGTTTCTAAATCCTTTGCATAATTACATTTAAGCCAATATATTTAATACATAACATAAATAACCTTTTAAAAGGAAAAGAAATCTTAAAAGGATCTCAGTTTAAGAAAGAAACAACTTTAGAAAAAGACTTCCCAAAATACTCCCTCCCTTTCTGCCAGCCAGATGCTTTTCCATTGCTCTTGACCTTTTAACCTTAGGAAAATATGGCTCAAGTTTAATGGGAGGCACATGGTTTTATTTTACTGTTTACCAACTCTTAATTATGTTTTCTCAGCCTTTTTTATATTCTATAATATGTAGGGTCAGTGTAACCTTGGCTCTCAGCCTGTAATTCCCTTTTTACGACTTTGAGAATTGTTTTCTGCTATAAATCAGGGGGGCCCCTTGTCCAGGAGGATAAACATCTTGCCAAGGTTCTTAGGCAGCTGGTCTTCTGCCTGGCATGAAACATTTGTGAATTTTTAAGCTCATTTTAAAATACAGGCCCTAATCAAAAATATAAGCTTTGATAAAAATGCAGGCTATGATTAGATGCCTCAATAGTGTCGATTAGCTAAAGTCAGTTCTCACAGCTAGTTCTCAATTCTTAATTTTTTATTGGAAATGTCCAATATCATTATCACTCCACCAACAGTAATTTTATCAACAATGCCCAGAGTTGTATCCAGAGTTAATCATCACTGGAATTAATCAACATGATTAACTTAAGTCTATTAATATCAGTGAGTCTACTCTAAGTTGAGCTTGGAAACCCAATATGAAAGCATTAATTAGCTCCCCTCACAGAAGGGAAGTAATTTGAACCAAAGAATGTTAGTCTGCCCAACTGAGCTCCCACAGCCAGAAAAGATGTCTACATCAGGTTACTTAATGCATCTTGTTCCATTGCCTTGGCCTATTATTTTATTTATTTATTGAATTTATATACTGGAGGTCTCAGGGCAGTGCATACTAGACGTCATACAGGGCAGTCTCTGCTAGAAGTCAGTTATATTGGTTTTATTCCACTTTATCATATGATGCGTCTGGACAGGTTTTGTTTGTGGGAATAGTGCTCCTCATGAATGCAGGTTTGTTGTTTTTTGTTTTTCTGTGTCTGCAAGATGTTATTGGCATCAAAATGCCAGCTTGTATGCTCCCCCACTTCATCTTGATTTTCCCATTCTGGGGGAAATCCTGTAAGTTAAAAAATCTGTTTCTGGCAACACATTTAGAATATATCGCTGGTTGTGTACACTGGTGATATATATTGGCATGTGACTGCCCAAAAGACTCATAGGAACTGCAGTTTATGTCAGAGCTACAATTCAAAGCCCTCTTAACAAACCACAGTTCCCAGGATTTGTTGGGGAAATTATGTGCTTTCAGTGTATGTTCCATATGAAGTCACAACCTGTTCACAGTAGTAAGCTCCCATATGGAAGCACCCATGACTTCCAACCAAAGTAATTCCAGGGAATTGACAGTTCCAAGAATATTTATGAAGAAAGGATGCCTTTTAACAGTTTAAACCTGTTTACTTCATTAATATAAATGTCTGATGAACCATAGCTGGAGTCTGGGTCTAGATAATACAAAACAGCACAAGTTAAAAATTATGCTCTTGTAAATCTCTTTCTTCAGGGCAGTGCACAGATTCTTGTCCCTTGAGTAGCAAGCTGATGGAAAACAAAAATAATAATCTGGAATTAAAAGACTTCTCTGGTGTTATATTGATTGTTGTAAAAAACAAAAGGCTTTTGAAAGTGTAAATAATAGCAAAATTTCTGTCTGAAATTACAGTGAAGACAATCAAATCCCAGGGACAGTAGAAACAGTGAAGATGGCATATATTCCACTACAAGATTATCCAGCAAGCAATATGGTGATAGGTAAGAACAAAGCGTAGTTTAGGATTTATCACTATTAGGATTTATCACTACCGTATTATGCACATGGCCTCAGTTTTAAGGACAGCATAAAGCCAATACAATAAAACACAAAACAAAGATTAAAAGCAGCACATTTTAATCTGATCTTCATCAATGAATGGCAAACTATATCTTGCTCAGCTAGATAAGTTAAAAAATCTATTTAAACCCCTGGTTCAACAACTGTGGTTTTCCTAGAGACACAGGCTCTGTACACAGTACACACCATACATTTAAAGCAAATTGAAAGGACATTCTTTCTCCCAAAGAATTCTGAGAACTGTGCTTAATGGCTCACAGAGCTACAATCCCCAGCACCCTCCACAAACTGCACTACAGGCATGCATCCTTAAGTGCATTTGAATAGAACTGGTGGGAGATATGGGACAGCCTGGCTTAGAGAAATGGCAGGAGACCAGAGTCCTTTGTGACAGCTACTTCTTTAGGAATTCAGGTCTCAATTTAGTTAGATAAAATTCAGCATCTTGAATTGGGCCCAGGTAAGAAGGCAAAGAATTAACCTTTTTAGAACTGGTGTAATGTGGGTGAATTTTCTACTAACTGAAGCTCCCAAACCTCCTGCAAGGGTGGTCCCACATAACTCACATTGCAATAATCCAACCATTGCAATAATCCAATCATCACTCTATCCAGATTACTGTGGTACCTCGGGTTACAGACACTTCAGGTTACAGGCTCTTCGGGTTACAGACTCCGCTAACCCATAAATAGTACCTCAGGTTAAGAACTTTGCTTCAGGATGAGAATAGAAATTGTGCGGTGGCAGAGCAGCGGCAGCGGGAGGCCCCATTAGCTAAAGTGGTACCTCAGGTTAAGAACAGTTTCAGGTTAAGAACAGACCTCCAGAACGAATTAAGTTCTTAACCCGAGGTACCACTATTAGTGTCTAGAAGTGGTCATAGCTGGCAAGCCAGACATTTCTGGTGAAAGGCACTCCATGCCACAGAGACAACCTCCATCTCTAGTGACAAGACTGGATCTCAGTGTACCTTTAAACTGTGAAGTGTGGGTTTAGTTAGTATGGTTCAATTCATTTAATTTCATCTGTTTTGCCAACAGTTTCTGAAAGGGCTGAAGTGAATTTGTTATTGATTTCAGATATTAAAATTGAATTGGATTTACAATCCAGAAGCAATCCTTTTCATCCAGTTTTAATAGTTTTTTAAAAGCTGCAGTCAAAATAATATTACATTTATTCATGCAAATACACACAATTTAAATTAATGATCTCTCTCTTTCTTCATATTCCTGTCCTTGGGTTATGACATCAGATCATAGAACTGTAGAGTTGGAAGTGACCCAGCCAGTTCATCTAGTCCAACCCCCTGCAATGCAGGAATATGCAGCTGTCCCATATGCGGATCAGGACAAAATGAAATATGACACTGGAGAGTTATCCCTGAATTTTCTGTCTCTCTTTGAAAATTTCATTATTTTAAGAGCAGGTGTGTGTAGGATTGGATTGTTGGGCTAGTGGAGGACTTTTTAAAAACTCTTTCCCTGTTCCTCTGTGCTGTTTAAATCACCTTCTCTCAAGTTGCTAATTGTGTCCCATTAGTGGAAACACAAGGGTTCCCCAGCCAACAAAAAAAATTGCTTTGTAATTAAGCAATTTTTAAGGCCTTCCAATATTTTTAAGGCCTTCCAATATTTCTTTCTGTGTTTTGCCTCATTTCTTTCTGTGTTTTTTAAAACAATATTGAGATTGAGAAATGTGTACCTTTTAAACCTTTACTTCACAGGTTATCCTTCTGCTAAAGAGATGAACAAATTCCTTGGAGAAATACAGGATTTCATTCCTGGCTGCTCTGATTACTTGGCATACTGGATTCCAAATGAAACAAGTATTTTCTCTGATCGGAAATCAAAATTAAAACGGAAGTTATAAGTAACATTTAACAAACACACCCTGCCTCTGAATATTCTTCCTTGTGCTCCTCGTTCTTAATTTTGCCAGATGTGCTTTACTCTGAATTTTCTCCTGAAAGGATTAGCAATTTTACATTAGAAAGTTTTGTCCTGCACGATACTTTAGAATTTG
Organism: Podarcis gaigeae; assembly: GCF_964106915.1. NCBI lineage: Eukaryota > Metazoa > Chordata > Lepidosauria > Squamata > Lacertidae > Podarcis > Podarcis gaigeae. The sequence continues at coordinate 9,683,196 of NC_139690.1, read as the reverse complement.
AACAGTTAAATTCTGTAAATAATTTATAATTTCAGAACTACCAAAAATTTTGTTTGATTTCTGTTCTATTACTAGAACTTAAGCCGAATAGCAATGGTTTCAGTATTACTACTTCTGCATAGATGTGTGTGTCTACTTTTCAATGAAGCTGCTTTGGTTGCTTGCAAAGGTCATCTATAATACAAGGAGAAGCATTCTGAATTGCAGGGTGATAAGTTTTAGCAGCCCAATCTTAGGTCCTGCTTTCAGGCTTCCCACTTGCATCTGGTTGGCCACTTTGAGAACAGGCTGGTTGACTAGATGGGCCAGCGGCCTGATCCAGCAGGCTCTTACGTTCTTGTTCCTGGTCCAGCTTGTGAGGTAAAAATATGCAGTTGACAACACATCCAAATGTGATAGTAGAACACATACTTTCCATAGAGAGTGTGAAACGTTTGCACCTTGGCACCTTTCACTAGGGCTGGGAAAAGGTCTCTGTCTCAGATCCTGTAGATCCACTGCCACATGTGGTGCTTACAGATTGAAGTTTACTGTGGAATCAGAGCTGCTCATGGATGTGAGTTTGTCACACTGTCTACATCAGGGGTCAGCAAACTTTTTCAGCAGGTCCCTTAGACCTTGTGGGGGGCCGGACTATATTTTTTTGGGGAAAAGAACAAATTCCTATGGCCCAGAAATAACCCAGAGATGCATTTTAAACAAAAGCACACATTCTACTCATGTAAAAACACACTGATTCCCAGACCATCCTCAGGCCGGATTTAGAAAGCGATTGGGCCTGATCCGGCCCCCGGGCCTTAGTTTGCCTACCCATAGTCTACATGGTTGTAATCAGCCTGTTTGCTAAATCTACCCCAGTTTTTTTTTTAATCAGACTTAATTTCTGTAGACATAAAAAACATAAGCAGGATAAAGAATGGATATTCAGCTTTAGTTTAGCCTTTCTGAAGATTGCCTGAATGGAGTTCATGGACTTCCAGTGGTCTGCAGACCACAGTTTGACAACTCTTTGCTTTATGTATGCCTGAGTTTGGACTGTATTTCCACTCTGAGCTGCAAAGTTTTGGTTAAGTTGAGCAGATGCATGTTTTTCTTCAGATTCATAGTAGTGCTCTTTAGAGGGCAACATATGCCCATAGGCAGCTGGGCCAGGTTCAAGGCCCTTGTGTCACTGTACAAAGCCTGGGACAACCTGGGTCCAGGATATCTTAAGGACCACCTGAATCCTTAAATCTCAATCTGGTAACAGAGATAAGCGCTGTTAGTTGTCCCTTGTGTTATAGAGTCCTGACCAGCCTCAACCAGAAGCTGGGCATTTAGTGTTGCTGGTCCCATGTTGTCAAACACTCTTCCAGCAGAGATGTGGCAGGCCCCCTCACTTTTAATTTCCAGGTGTCTCTTGAACAGGTGTTTTATTTTTAATATAATGTTGACAGGCGTATGCAGCTTTTAAAACATTCAAACTTGTTTAAAGTTCACCATTTTCTTAAGTGGCCGGTCATTTTAATGAGTGTTCTGTACTGATCTTAATGTGTATGTTTTCTAAAAATAATGCGCTTATATTGCTGTACTGCACCCTGATATTTTACAAGAGGGCATGGTTTTATAAATAAATGTGCACGTCAGAATGCGCTAAGCCAGCCCTTCTGCTTGGAGGGGGGCTTGCTCACTCCGCTGAGCAGGCCCTGAAGTCCTCCTTCTGGTACTGTAGGCACCAGCAGCCTCGCATCTCCTCCGCCTTGCATCCTGGCTCCTCCTCTCCGGCTGCTCGCCGCACCCAGAGACGTTTCAGCACCGGGGACAGCGGCAGCATCTCCGCCTCCGCCCCGCCCCGCCCCTCTCTCATCCGCCGGAGCCACCCAGCCCTGGGTGCGTGCGGGGCGGGGGGAGGAGAAGGAGGATCGGAGGAGCCTCGCGAGAGCTGCGGCCGCTGCAGCAGGAGGCGCCGGTGGGCGCTGCGGGTCAGGATCCGGGGGAGACGTTCGGCGGGGCCCGAGGACCGGGGCAGCGAAGCGGTGAGTCCTAAAAGCGGGGGAGGGAGAAGGGCGGAGGCTTCTCCCGTTGGACGCCTGGGCAAAGAGGCCTCCTCCTTCCAGTCCGCTGCCCTCCCCGCGCTATGTTAGCGTGGTGCCTTCGGGGTTGTGCTTATCTTTCCCCGGGGCCGAGCAATGTGGCCTTCAGTGCGATTTCCTGGAGAGGATACACGCAATGGAGCCTTTCCCCGGCGCGTCTCTTCCCCTCATTCTCCGCACTCCACCCTTGCAAAAAAAAAAGGGGGGGGCCGTGGATCAGGGGAGCCACCTCTTGGCTTTCCCTTTTCTCTCCTAACCTTTGCAAGATGCATGCACTGGACCCCGCTCCCTCCCCCAACAGTAGCGCCGTGTAAAAAGGAAAAAGGGATTGGAGGCAAAAGACTGTGCAGGTTCCATCCGCAAGCTGTTGACATTGATGGTGCTGGTGGGGAGCGCGGGTTCCTGCATTTTGAGGCCTTCCGGTAGATGTGTGCCTGTGGTTAGTGTGTGTAAACTGTTCTGCTCTATATGGGTTATATTTATGTAAAACGGTAAGTTCCTTCTCTTCCCACCCCTCCTTCAATGAGTGCTTGAGTGTGCAAAGATATTCCAGCAGAGACAAAATGTGTTTGCAGAGTGACCTCAGCTATGGTATTGTAGAACCAAGGGCTTTGCTGAACTCCATCCAATCAGCATCTTCCCTAAGGCAGTTGTCCTCTTCCACGGTTAACCCTGAACATTCCAAATTTTGTGGGTTATATCTCCACTATGCCCAAACCAATTGACTGCCAGTTAACGCCACAGAAATAAGCAAGATTTACTTTCAATAGGTAGATAATAGGATGGCGCTGTCAGAGAATTTAAGGGCAGGTTTGTGTTGGGGAGGAGTTATATGCATTAAGAAGGCCTTAGTAAGTGTGTGTGTGTGTGTGTGTGTGATCTAATGATTTTGGTTGAACATTAGGAGGAACTTAATGATGGTAAGAGCAGTTGACCAATGAAAGCAATGACCTGGGCAGGTGTGTTCTCCATGGCTGGAGGTCTTTAAGCAGAGGCAGAACAGTCATCTGCTGGAGATGCTTCAGCTCTGGATTCTTTAACTGAGCAGGAAGTTGTATTAGATCACCTAGATTCTGTATTATCCAGGGTCACAGCTCAGTGGTAGAGCTTCAGCTTTGCATACAGAAATTTGCAGGTTCAGCCCTTGGCATCTCCAGGTAGGTCAAGAAGACATCCCTGCCTGAAACCTTGGAGAACCTCTGCCAGTCTCATAGGCAATATGGAGCTGGGTGGACCAATGGTTGACTCAGGGCTCACCCAGACTCCCTTTTGTACCGTGTTTCTAGGCACAGGTCCGGACTTTAAAGCTCAATGTCCAAGTGGTATTTTTTTGTCCTGGTGTTTTCCTTGGGAAAATTCACATTTTGGCGCTGAATTGAAGCAAACAGCACTCAAATTTTCTGTGGATTGCCATTTGGTCTGATTCAGTGGTAAAATGTGAGGTTCCCTGGGGAAAGTGTTGGGACAAAAAATAACAGCAAAACCCTGGTCAGATACAGAGCTTTAAAGCATGAACCTGTTCCTGGAAAGCACAGTGCAAAAGGAAGTCAGGATGAGCCCTCAGTATAAGGCAGCATCCTACACCATACCTTTAAAATACATTCAAAGCACATCTCCTGTCCTCAGGAATCCTGGGGATTGTAGTTTACCCTTCACTGTGCTACAATTCCTAGCACCCTTAACAAACTACAGTTCTCAGGAATCTTTGTGATGTGTGTGCTTCGGATGTGCTTTAAAGGTCTGGTGTGTACACAGCCTGTATTGACCTTCTCTTATGCATCATTTCTCGCTTGGAATCTTGGCTGCAAATGCATCCAACGCCAGGGACTTGATACATAATCTTGTCACCTTTATCATGTGGCTGCTCAAGTACGAGGTTCATTTCTTTCAAGCTGATTCTTCCGTTTTGCTAACAGAGGCCTAGGATCTGTGGCTAACCTAAACATATTGTTGTTCAAGGCAAGCCTATCCAGATGCTTAGAAATGCTTATGTGAATTTTGATCTGTTTTAGTATTTTAACTTTCTGTCTGTTTATAGTATTGTATCCCCCCCCCTTGATTTTCTTGTTTTTATCTTTTTGTAAACCACTTTGAGACTTGTTTGGTTTGTCACAATCAAGCAGTGTACACAATTTATGAAATAAATAAATATAATTAATGATATATAGTGGTACCTTGGGTTAAGTACTTAATTTGTTCTGGAGGTCCGTTCTTAACCTGAAACTGTTCTTAACCTGAAGCACCACTTTAGCTAATGGGGCCTCCTGCTGCTGCCGCGCCACCGGAGCACGATTTCTGTTCTCATCCTGAAGCAAAGTTCTTAACCTGAAGCACTATTTCTGGGTTAGCAGAGTCTGTAACCTGAAGCGTATGTAACCTGAAGCGTATGTAACCCGAGGTACCACTGTAACTGTCTAACAGTGTTATTTAGTACAGAGCGGGGGACTTGAACACGCCAGCTAGTACAGGTCAATAAACCTACGTAGCTGCCTTGTGTTGAATCAAGCATTGGCACTTCTAACACAAGGCTTACCTGCACTTACATCTCCGTACTTTCTAGGCATGGTCTATGCTTATAGCTCCCATTTCCAAGCAACATTTGCAGGGCACCAGGTTGGGGAAGGTTAGTGTAGGATGATGTTTTCTTTGGGAAAGTCATTCAGATGGACCCATTCTCACAAAAATATAAACAATTGTTTCCTGGGGACTTCAAAAATTGACTGGAGAATCAATGTACTTGTGTATATGTAGAAAGAAAACAAAAATGGCATTGTTTTATAACTAGATTTTATCTCCCAGAAGTATGGGCATTTATTTGCATTAGAAAGAGAGATAGTAATAAGCAGAGAGCAACCCTCAGAGAGAGAAACAACCATAAACTCCTTAGGGTAGATGTTCAGGCTCCATTCATCTGCAAATGGCAGATAATGTTTTGCATGAAGATGGGACTTATATTATTTATAAGATCAAAAGTGTTGGGTCCAACCAATGCCGAAATATCTGCTTGGGTTGGACTGAAGTCCTAAAATATGCACAAGCTCTTCAGTCCAGTCCTTTGCATGTTTACTTGTCCTCCTGAGATGAACGGCAGTTGAGTGTGCATCAGTCAGTTTGAAACCCAGCCTAGGGGTATTGCATTTGGAAATTAGGTAGCAGCAGAGTCTGTCTTTCTCAGCTGGAAAATGAAATGCCTTTTCTTATTATTTCTCTGACACAAGGCTACCAGGTGTTCCTTCACATTCCTCAAAATAGGGTCTACTCCCAGTGGTGCAGCTGGCATTTTAGACCCTAGAGTTAATGGACTTGGGTGTGGGTGGGTGCTCTTTAAGTGGCAATATGTATTACTTCACTTATTTCAAAATACAGTAAACCAGTTCTGCATTTGCACCCCCTTGCTTATTCTGTTGGACAGGCCCTGGATGTGTTTCTGCCCCAAAGTCCTTCCTTGGTGGCACCATCTCAGGCAAAGCGCCATAGCTTCTTCATAGAGCATTTAGATGACCTGAGGTTCAATCCCTGGCATCTCCGGATAGGGCCATGAAAGACTGCTGTCTGAAACCCTGGAGAACCACCGTCAGGATGGACGGTACTGAGCTAAGTGGATCAGTGGACTGACTGTTCAATGCAGCTTCCTCTGTTCCCAATCCAGTGATCTGGCTGGAAGCAGAGAGACTGCTGTCACCTGTAATATGAGAACAGCAGAATTTGTGGGCATTTGCAGATTATTGTCTTACACTTTCGAGTGGTGGCGAATGTATGTGGAAGTTTCTATGCTGTAGCTATTGTAGAGCTGGAAGAGGTGCAGAAATCACAATCCAAATGATTAAGATGGCAGAACATGTTTCCAGTTAGGCAAGTTGAGACTTTCCAGCTTAAAGAGAAAGAATATTAAGTGGAATATGACTATGGTTTACAAAGTTATGAGTTATGAGAAAGAAAACTTAACTCTCGTTCCATAACATCCATAAAATTAATGAGTGGAAATTGCAGGGAAGCCAACTTTTGCTAAATTCCAGGAGAAACTTCCTTAGGAAAGGGATGTAGCCACCTGTCTTGCATACAGGAAATCCCAGGTTCAATCAATTCCCAGCATCTCTAAGTCGGGCTGGGAAAGATTCCTTACCTGAAACCCTGGAGAGCCAGTACTGAGCTAGATAGACCAATTGGTCTGACTCACTATAAGGCAGCTTCTTATGGCCAGAGTTGATTTCAGAGTTGGAGGCAGGGGGGCAGGAGATAGTTTTGTTGTCAAGAACCAGGCACCCCCTTCCTTGGTGGGATTAGATGTACCCACTCAGAACAGATACGTGCACACTCAGCAGCCTCGTATGACAAGAGTCCCCCCTGAGTGAGCTCACCCCATCCTTTCTTTAATAACTTGACACAAGGGATGTGTCAACTCTTGGGACATCTGTGTAGTTTCCATTTGGTTATGAACCACGTGCCTCGTTTGTGCATCTTGGAACCTTGACCTCTGGACCCCCTGCTTCCTGCTGAGCCTTTACCACTATTAGCCTGAGAAGTTATCTCTTCCTCACTTACAATTAAGAGTCGTTGACATCCATATTTTGGGACAGGAGCCTGCCACTGATTGGTTATAAGGCAGCTTTCCTATGCAGCTTGCATAACTGTGCCTGAATCATTCACATTTTAAGATTCTGAAAATGTCCATTTGCACAAGGCTTGGTATTTATTCCAGCCTTTCCCAACCTGGTGTCCTCTATATGTTGAACCATATCAGTTGCAGCAAGCAGAGCTAATGGTCACAAGGGATTGGTTCTAATAGTGATGTGGGGAAGAAAATTTCACAGTGCTTTTATTTTTCCTTGGTACCTCGGGTTAAGTACTTAATTCGTTCCAGAGGTCCGTTCTTAATCTGAAACTGTTCTTAACCTGAGGTACCACTTTAGCCAATGGGGCCTCCTCCTCCTGCTGTGCCGCCGGAGCACGATTTCTGTTCTCATCCTGAAGCAAAGTTCTTAACCCGAGGTATTATTTCTGGGTTAGCAGAGTCTGTAACCTGAAGCGTATGTAACCCGAGGTACCACTGTATTAGTAACAGTGAATGGATTCTAAGTGAAAATACCTCGTTAGACAAACTTGGCAGTTTCAAAGTGTTTAGCTTTGTTTACTAAATGCAGTTTGAATAGACATGCTAGATTAGATCATTCCTTCGGGCAGCACTGAGGAACCTCCAACCTATTGGCCTAATTATACCCAGCAAAGGTCACAGTTGGGTCCCCCAGGCCATTTCCCCCTAACCACACTCACCTGCCCCACACCTTACATATGTGATGCCAGGTGTGGGGGCAGGTAAATATTTGGCTGCAAATGAGCAGTTGGGAACTTAAACTTTCCTCCTGATCATGTCTTGTTTTGAATTGATTTAGCACCTGTATTCCATTTCTTGGTGAGTAGCACTCACTGACAGCACTGATCTGTGAGACCTGCTGGGATTGGCTGCATTAGGGAGTTTCCTACTGCGAACTTTCTAGCACAGCTGATGGGAGTTACTCTTGGTGCTGCCCAGCACATGAAAGTTTTTACAACTGCCAGTTTGGGGAGGAAAAATGTCTATTTGCAAGAGCATTTTGATACAAATCACCCCTGTAAGCTGACATTAAAAGGACATACCGTAACTGCCAATCAGCTGCTTCGGGGTTACAGCAAGCCTCACTGAATGCATTCTCTCAACCCAAATAAGCTGATTAGCACATCTTCAAAGGGGTCCAATCAGTTTGTTAGTGAGTCCCTCTAAAGTTGTCACCTAATAAGATGATTGGAGGTTATTGACAGGGCTGCAGCCCAATCCATCTTCTAAAGGTGGCCTGGGGATCTGCCCCACTGGTCAGATTCAGTTCCCACCCCTGCTCAGAATCATTTCCTGCAAACTGAAAATTCCCCTATGCAACTTTGACATTTTTCAGAAAAGACACATCACTTGGGTTCTAGTCCAAAACACTGGGCTGGTATCAGGTTGGGACAGCCTCCCTTGTTGCATTTATGGAACACTCTCCCCAAGAAAGCTTCCCTGGCACTGAATTTAAAATCCTTTTGCCACCAAGAGAAGACCTTGTTTGCTCTGGCTTTTTAAAAAAGCCACTTAATGCTAATTTTGTTTTTATTTTCACTTATTGTTTTGTGCTAGCTTTAATATGGTTGTCATTAGTTTTTAAGTGTTAATTGCAAAGTAGGGTGTGACATTAAAACATTTAAGTAAATAAATGAAACGGAAACATTAGTTCTCGGAAAGATCTGTAAATGGTTTTTCATGCTAATCAATGTAATGTATAAGTTCAAATCTGAGAACCAGTTCTGAAAACATTTAGTATGGGATAAGCACATATAAGTACCATATTTTTCCGTGTATAAGACTAGGGTTTCTTTTGCCAAAAAATTAGGTTTAAATTTGGGGCTCGTCTTATACATGGGTAGTGCTGAGGGGTGTTTTCTTAATTTGGAGTCCCCTTAATTTGGCGTCTTATACATGGAAAAAATACAGGATTTGCATATTTTGGTTCTGTCATCCACCTCTCCCCCACAGTATCTTCTTTTCTTCTGGTGTATATTTTGGAAAGTTGCTGTTTGCCCCTCTGTCTGTTCTCTATACATTCAGACACCTCTTGAGGTGTAGTCACCAAACTTGGCATGATGGTTCCTGAGATCAAGGGGCAGGTTTTTTTGGTATATATTTCAATACTATTGAATGCTATTTTGAATCAAGATAGTGGATCGAACCTTTCAAAGTGGCATTGATTTGTGTACCTCTTAAGTTATTGTTAACTGTCATGCGGCCTACTGGATGAATCCTCTTCAGAGGAGGACCTGGCACTCCCCAAAGCACGTGTTACAGAGGAGCAAGCTGGGCCATTGGGCAGTAAGACGGTGGAGGCCAATCTGGGACCTTTAGGGGTCACAACACCTCAATTTTTCCGCAAGACACAGAGGGCCCCTACACAGAATTGGAGGTGGGTGCTGAGCTATCACCATGTCCATGAATTGATTAGCCATGAAGCTGCATGGGATAACCTTTGGCCAGTCTTTAAGCCTAGCTTACCTCATAGGGTTGTTGTGAGACTACAGATACAGTGGTACCTCAGGTTACATACGCTTCAGGTTACAGACTCCGCTAACCCAGAAATAGTACCTTGGGTTAAGAACTTTGCTTCAGGATGAGAACAGAAATCGTGCTCCGGCAATGTGGCAGCAGCAGGATTAGCTAAAGTGGTGCTTCAGGTTAAGAACAGTTTCAGGTTAAAAATGGACCTCCGGAACTAATTAAGTACTTAACCCGAGGTACCACTGTAGAAGGAGAAAGTGCTGTGTAACCTCCTTGAGCTCCTTGGAAGAAAGACGAGGTATCAGTGGAATCAAATGAAACAATAGATTTGCAAAGAGTATTCAAACCATGGTTTGCAATCCTGGTTTGTGCAGACCTTGTGCAGAAGACTCTAAGCTTAGCATAGGTGTGTCTGTGCACCATACATTTAAAGCACATACAATAGTTCCAACAAAGAATCCTGGGAACTGTAGTTTGTTCAGGAAGTGCTAGGCTTTGTGGCTCTATGTGGGTAAACTACAGTTCCCAATATTCTCTGGAGGAAGCCACATGCTTTAAGTATATGGTGCGTATGCAGCTATAGAGTCACCTGCTCTAAGTCCTTGGGAATGCACCAAACCAATACCTGCAAGAAAACAGGGAGATAATCCTCTATGAGGAACAATGCATTCTGCTGTATTTTCATCTGGATGTCATAAGGCAGAAGCTTGGATTTTTTGGATACATCCTTCAGAAAACATGAGCCAAAGTCTGGGACTGTAGTGCCATTACAGTCAAGCTGGCTGTCCTTGTAGATCTATTCTGGCTCTTCCTGTCCAGGTCTGCATCTGTGGATTAGAGAGTAGTGTGGGTCAATGTAGGTCACTCATAGGTTACTCAGGAAGAGCCAGCGGCTAAGTATGTCTGTCCTACATTGTCGAACCTTTTTTAACTTCTTAGGCTAAAGCTGGTTTGTTTAGCAACACAGGCTTCTGCTGGACGCTGGCTATGGATGCCTCTAACAGTTTTGCCTGTCAGTTGCTAGTCAGATCTTGTGCATTTCCAATTTATCTACCTAGGAAAGGGATTCTAATTGACTGGGAAAGAATAGGAAGATGAGCACAATTATTATTGTACCGTTAAATGTATATTCCCCCTGCCTGTTTCTCCCAAAGGAGCCCAGGGAGGCAAATACATCAGGCTTAAAATAGCTAAGAAGGCCTTACTCTTTATATAATGGTTTGGAAATAAATGTGGCCTTCCAGGCTTCTATATCTGGTTCCCTGGGAATTCTCTCCATGCTGTACCCCTTAATGGTCCTCCTTTGCCCCCCAAGTGTTTTTGCATGGTTGGAATATGTCCTTCGAATAATGCCTCTTGTTTGTCTGGAGACTAGAGAGGAGTGTGTGTACAAACTATAAACTTTGCATTCATTTCTCCACCCACATTTGTGTCTGGCCCTGTCCACCACTGGCCTGTGCCTCTAAGAAGCTTGCCCAGAAGGTAACGTGGCCCTCAGCTGGAAAAAAAGTTCCCCAGCCCTTATTTTCATTGTTCTTATGTTTACTGAGGTGGTGATGCTTTTGGTTCGAGTGGTGCCAAGACACTGCAAATGTTCCCTTGGATTTTGAGCCAGCAAAGGAAGCAAATTGCATGATTAGGCCTGGTCTATCAGAAGTGGAAAGGCTTGCATGTCAAGGACATGTTTATCCCATGTGTCTTCCTTTAACATCATATCTGTTGTCATTGAAGTCTTGGGAGCACACACAAGTCATAAAGCTAGCCCAGTACTTGATTGTTTCTCTCAAACAAGCAGGAAGTGCGTGGCTCCAAACAGATACAAATAAGTCCAGTGTCATCTGGTGGCAAAACTATATAATGATGCTATCCACATAACTGTTCCCTGATTTCTTTCAGCTTTATTGGTGGTGTGACAAGTTCTTCTGTCTATCTGTGGAATAAAGACTGGGCGACATCATGGGAGGTAAGATGACAGTAAGATTTCCTTGTGTGAGGAAAAGCTTTCATTGTTTGAGGAATTGATGCTCTGAGCAAAGCCTGATTCTATCAACACTTTTTATCCTGGGACAGTAGTTTGTATATTCCCATGTTCCAGGGTGAACTGGGAGGCTGAAGTGAGTCAAGACTTGATGACAAGATCAGTACTCCTGAGATGCCTGTGTTTGACACAGCGACAACTTTTGATGGACAGAGCTCCCACTTTCATAGCAATTCACAGTGTTGATCTGTCAGTGGTCTGCCAATGGCCAAAGATAGACAGCAATAAGTGGGACCAGTCTAGAGATGCCCATCTGTTGCTTCACAGAAATCTCCAGTAACAACTTCTTGTACCCATCAAAGGTATCTGGACTTTGAAAAGAATACGTAGTGGAGATTATTGGCCCCATATGAATGCAAACCATTTTGGTATTCCACTAGGATCTTTCAATTTAGCTAAATAATCAATGAAGCCTGACCAAATGGTGCAAAACTTGGCTTCTTTGATTTGTCCTCCAAATAATCGTACTTGAGAGATAATCTTCTCTGAAACAGCCAATACCAATAGCTTTTCATGCTAAGCCTCTATAGAGTGGCCCTTCAGATATTTCCAGTATTTAGAGATTAATAGTCTTGCAGCCATTAAAAGCCAACTTTTGCTTTGACTCTATTTGTTCTGGTTGCCCCAAATACCTAGCAGTGTCACTGGTAATAAGTTTTGTGCTCTTATTTGGTTAATTTCAGGAAACACAGATTTTGTTGCAGTCTTGAATCCTGTTGTTCAAGGCAGCCAGCTGGCCATGCCTTCTTTCAGGATATTCAATTTCCTTCTTCCTCTGCCCCACCACAACAGTCAGCCAACAATCCATTCCCACAGAGCGTGCTTATGGGACTCTTCCTCCATTCCCCCCCCCTTTTCTTGTAGATTTGTGTGTGTGTCTGTACTTCCACACACCTTGGGGTTCCACTGAGTCTGCTGATGCCTCTCTCTTGTGTGTAGATGGTGCTGTTCTGACTGCACAAGAGTCCACACTCAGATAAGGAGATTGCCATGAGTATATGCCAGGGATAGCCAATGTGGTCGCTTCCCATTGTTGTTGACTCCCCATCATCCCTGGCCATTGACCATGTTAGCTGGGACTGATGGGAGCCGGAGGCCAAGGACATCTGGGGGGATTCTACATTGGCTGTCAGTGATATGTAGAATGGTCTACGGCAGAAGCCACCCACAATTCCTCAGTGATGTAGAGTTACAGCAAGGGCTGCTTGCAAAAGGGCTTTCAAATAGCCCTGTGTTGAACCTTGCTTCAGGAGCAGAAAGCAGTTTCCATTGAAAATGCTGTTAAAATGGACAAGAAAGGCCTATCTATATTAGCAAGTGTTTCAATGGAAATCACTTCCTCCTCCTTCCTCCATTTGTGGGCAGTGGAAGCATGCCTTGCTCCAGCAAAGGAACCACCAGGAGTTCATTTTCAGCTCCCAACTGTTCATTTGAAGCCATATAAATATCAGTCCCACACCTAACATCACCTATAATTTCAGGTGTGGAGGGGCGAAGAGGCCAAACTGGTACCCCTGGCAGGTGTACCAGGGGGTGTAGCCTGTGAACCAGAGGTTCCCCACCCTTGATGTAGATGGAAATCAGCCCAATTATACACTCTGGATTTTTATTTCATAAGGAAGGCTTCCAGACTTCTTAATGGCACTCATCATTGGAATGCTAGTGGTCCCTTTTCTGTATGTCAGTCGCCCTTCTCCCTTGACCTGAAAGTCACCCAAATGAGCCTTTTATATTATTGTGGCTGTTATCAGTCCCACGAACCCCAGAGCACCAAGAGAGGGAGAAACAGTTCCTCTTGCTGTATATAGTTCTATAGACCTCTGTCATTTCTCTGCCCTCCCTACTCTCCCTCTAATCAATATGTTATGCTGTTGATCATAAATGTATTTTCTTGGAAGTTAAGCCAAATCTGCCATTAGGCAGAAGGGCTGTTGACTCAGACCTGGGATATCTTTGTCATTCATTTAATTTATTATTGGATTTTTACTGCTGGGAGGTGATGGCATGAAACAGTGCCATTTAGATTTTATATCTAAAGTGCTGAATTGTCTTGGGCAGGCCCTTCTTAGGAATAAATCCTCTTTCCACAGGTTCACCTCCAGGCAAATGTTCTTAGGATTGCATATTGAACTGCTCCTGTTCACGTCAAGCAAATTGTCACAAATAAGATGCACAGCTCATTGTCTGGGGATTCTGAATAATTAATTTAGTCATCACGACCAGTAATGGTTTGTTAGAATGTCCTCTTCTCTCTGCTCCCCCACTGTCTGGGGCATCAGCTTCTGTGTTATCTTTGTCACAGAACAGGTGCATAGGAGGCTGCTAACTTTATCTGTATGTAAAGTGTGCATTGGGGATGGGGGACAGACCAAAAGAGAAGTATTTAAATTATTAATGGAACTGTCCTTGGGAGCAGAATGGGCAGTACTTTTTTAAAAATGCAGTCACTTCTGAACCACATTTCAAACTACTGTACATTTACACTCACATTCTCGTGGACAAAGTAAGTTCAGAGGGTCTGCAATATGGCTAGTTGAAAGTTGCAATGCTGTAATGTTCAAGAGTCTCAGCTGTACACCAGGAAGTCCCTCAGTCTGAACATATGAAATCACTGAGTGACTCAAGGCAAGCTGTTCTATCTCTGCTTTTTGCTTATAACAGGGCTTGGGAACTTGGCACTCTATATATTGTTGGACTCCAACACCATTTGTCCCCAGCATGGTCAGTGGCCAAGGACCATGTGAATGCTAGTTCAGCAACATATGGGAAGCCACAGAATGCCTATCCCTTGCCTATAGTATTTTCACAGTAGGGTTGTTATGAGGGTGGCAGAGATATATGCTGGGTTCAGACATAATGGCAATACCATGGTTTGTTTTTGCTAAGCCATTGTTGTTTAATATGGTTAGTGCAAGCCATGGTTTTGTGCCTAGCTTTTGTATACAATCATTGTGTACAAAAGTGTTGAACCATTCAGAAACGTCCCTGCTTAAATACTGAATATTACTTGTAGAGGGAAATGGAAAAGAAACAACCTGCCTTCTGTTTTTCTTGCAGAAAGAATGAACAATTTCCCTCCTCTCCCTCATTTCATCCCATTGAAACCGTGCTTTTACCAGGATTTTGATGAGGAAATCCCACCCCTACACCGAACCACAGTCAAACGTCTTTACTACCTCTGGATGTGTAAGTTGTGGAGGTTGGAGGGTTAAAAGGGCAAGCCAGCATTCCAGTGGGTGTAAGTGGGGAAGCATGGACCAGAAGTAGGAAGGGACCCACTCTTTCATTTCCCTTTCCACAAATCTGAATTTAAAATTTTAATTTATTTTCAATATTGATAGAATTTTTTGGCCAGAGAGGCAGAATTAGGCTCACAATGCGGAATGTGGAGCTCCTGGCAGATATGAGCCAATCTTAGCCTTGGCTCCAACAGATATACCCTGAAAGACCCTGGATATTGAAGGCATCACATGGTCCTAAAGGCATCCTGGATTCAAGTTGTTAAAGGTTTTGTAAATTAAGACAAGAACTTGACATTGGCCTGGTAACATATGGGCAGTCTGCAAGATTTTAAGCACTGGAGTGATGTGGTGTCAATAGTCTCTCTGCCATTTGCTATTTAATTGCTATTTAAGAAAAGGGCCACAATGGCTGAAGAAAAGGGATATCAGACATTAAAAACTTCCCTAAATAGAGCTGCCTTCAGATGTCTTCTAAAAGTCAGATAGTTGTTTATTTCCTTGACATCTGATGGGACGGCATTCCACAGGGTGGGCGCCACTACCAAGAAGGCCCTCTGCCTGGTTCCCTGTAACTTCACTTCTCACAGTGAGGGAACTGCCAGAAGGCCCTCAGAGCTGGATCTCAGTGTCTGGGCTGAACGATGGGGGTGGAGACGCTCCTTCAGGTATACTGGGTCAAGGCAACAACTTTTGTGTCTGGATTTACACCCTTTGAAATATGGCAATCCTAGGTTATTATTTGTAGACATACGTGTGGAACCAAGTCCAGTTAGAATCTTAATTCTTCAGATCTGGACAAAAGGTTTTGGCCAGCATGAAACAGTTTTCCAGTCCCAGCCTTCATCTTTGTTCCTGGTTTCTGTTTCCATTAAGGGCCAACTCAGTCATCAGTGTAGTCTCAAAATATTTAATAAAAACAATTTAAAACAACAACAGTGTAGGTAGTTGTTGACTGTTAAGAGGGTAGGTTTATTTGCTTCCTTTTTGTTGTTCTACTCCTTTGTCTCTCTTCCTTGCATTTCCCAAAGGGAACATGAGAAACCTGACTAGGGGCACTTCCAGACGATGTATGTTTGTAGAACATTCATACTGATTTGTTTGTAAAAGGTTTGTAAAAGGTTTGGGAGGCTAGGTTCCTGTCATTTTGGAGAAGTGGGTTTGTTGGGCAAGGCCTCTAACTCAGCTTTAATTGCGTAATCTGAATTTGCCAGCATGTGGTTGAATCATACCTGAAAATAGCTATGGTCTGGAAACACCCCTGGAAAATCGTGGAGGCGGCACTTATTATTCTTCATTGAAGTTCTGAACTCATTTATCTTTCCCATTCTCAGCTTGTCCAGCTCTTGCTGTGTGATCTGCTACTTTTGCTCCTCTCTCTGTGTGTCTCTTTCGATAAATGTGTTTGCAGTGAATAGCATCACCTTGGCAGTGAATCTGATTGGTTGCCTTGCGTGGATGATCGGAGGTGGTGGAGCAGTTAACTTTGGACTGGCAATTCTCTGGCTCATTCTCTTTACGCCTTGCTCCTATGTCTGCTGGTTTAGACCCATTTACAAAGCCTTCAAGTAAGTGATAGGCACAGCTTCTCTCTCTCTCTCTCTCTCTCTCTCTCTCTCTCTCTCTCTCTCTCATTCTCCAGCCCCACCCCAGTGTGCTCCTCAGTTCTTTTGGCTAGGTCCTACTGTACAGATGGGAAATCCATGGCTTCCACTTGCTGTTGGACTCTCAACTCCCAACAGCTCCAGCTAGCCTAATCAACAGTGTGGGATGATGGGCATTATAGTCCGGCAACATCTGGAAGGCCACAGGTTTCCCACCCCTTTGCTACTGCGTTCAGTAACCCCTCCATATCCACCCATTTCTTAGTTGCTGTTATATTCTCCTGTGCACAGAGAATAACCGATGGTGGTCTCCAGCTTCTACCACACATTTCTGCTTCTGTAGTTCTCACCTGCGAATCACATCACCCTTCCTTCTCTTATCCATCCTTGCCCCCGCCCATGACTTTAAGCCATGTGTCTGATCACTATCACTATAAGGAAAGGCAGTGTGGCAGTATGTCCTCTCCGTTTCCAAGCAGTCCTAGTCATCTTCAGTGTGTGTTCGATGTTCTTAGGCATGCAGAAATGGGGGAAAGCTTTTTAAAATTAGCACTGCAAATTAATGCTAGCTTGGTCATCCTTTCCCTGTTCAGCCATCAATAAATAGGTGCTTTCCCTCCTGTCTTTTCCTGGAGGCTGCTTACATCCTAGCTGGGTCATCTTGTTTGGTGACAGGTCTCTTTTCAAAGTATGGGAGAGCACTCTGTCTTTCTTTTTAAGTCTTGACTGCTGGTGGGAGACCTGCCTAGTGGTTGGACTGGTTGCCAGTAACAGCAGTGGAGAAAACAACAATGATGGGCTCTTTTCTTTTGTAGGACAGACAGCTCCTTCAGCTTCATGGCTTTCTTCTTCACCTTCATGGCTCAGCTGGTGATCAGCATCATCCAGGCAGTCGGGATCCCCGGCTGGGGAGTCTGGTAAGTTGGACATCTAAGGTGTTAACAAGAGCAGCCATCCACTTAAAATAAATATTTAGGCAATTAACTGTATGGCCTAGATCAGGGATAGGGAACTGCCCTATGATCTCGTTAGCTGGAGATGCCAGGGATTGAATGCCCTTTCTGTCCTTCATACCTGCTGTGTAGGAGAGGGGAAGGTGGCTGCTGAATGCTTGAGGCAGGGTTTTGAGCTCTAAGGTCAACTGTAAGGCAAGTTTCTGCTCTATAACCAACCCATAGCATTTGTTTTTATCCTCTCATCCATTTTATTTCTTAACACCTTTTAGTGCTTTGTTTTGTTTTTTTAATTTATTGTTTTATCCCATTGTTTTATTGTTCTAACTCCCCTAAACTGTGAGGCTGCATGAAGCTGGAGCACTTTGCTAGACTGTGCCAAACGCAAGGTTGAGCCAAAGTTTACAAGATACAGTGATACCTTGGGTTACAGACACTTCAGGTTACAGACGCTTCAGGTTACAGACTCCGCTAACCCAGAAATAGTACCTCGGGTTAAGAACTTTGCTTCAGGATGAGAACAGAAATTGTGCGACGACGGCAGTGGGAGGCCCCATTAGCTAAAATGGTGCTTCAGGTTAAGAACAGTTTCAGGTTAAGAACGAACCTCCGGAACGAATTAAGTTCTTAACCCGAGGTACCACTGTACTAGTTATAAATTAAGGAAGAGAAACATATTGATTATCAGAACTGTTGGATGAGCGAGCCCAGGTGGCAGCTGCAGAGAGTCTCCAAAATGCTCCCTTCTGCTGGATGGCACTGACGCCGGACTCATAAATTCAAGGCCACCACATATGGAGATAATTGACTTCTGCAAACTGCCGAAGAATAATCATAATTATTATGGTACTTACTAGAAAGAACTGCAAAGTTCTGGGAATTATGCCAGATTCGTTAATCAGCTCCCCAGAGCCCTGAAGGAGACAGAGCAAAATCACACATTATTTTCTCCAAAAGGAGGGGGGTAAGAGGGAGCTGAATGAGTTAATTCTAGATGAGGCCATTCCTCCTCCTTCCACTGTTCTGATTGGTCAACTCATCTTAAAGTGCTCCAACAAGATTCTGAAAATATTAACTACCCAACAAGCCTGGCTCAAGAACTGGCCTTAGCTGAGAAATCCTATAAGGCAAATATAACTGATATAACGACCTAGAGGCCACCTTCTGAGCTTGGAACCTGGGACCTTCTGCATGCAAAGCAGGCTCTCTGCCGCTGCACTATGACCTTTCTCCAGGTTATGACTCAAAGGAGTGGTTCTGAGTGGTGGCAGTAGCAGCTCCATAGCTTCCTCACAATGTTTCCTCTTACTCTCATTGTTTCTCTGCAGTGGCTGGATTGCAGCAATATCTTTCTTTGGGACGAACGTGGGGTCGGCTGTTGTGATGCTCATCCCCACCATCATGTTCACAGCCATGTCTGTCTTCTCCTTCATTGCCCTCAGTATGGTAAGATGTGGGAAAGGTTTTGCATGGGGATGCTACATAGATATATCTCACACTCTATTGGCTGAGAATGCCCAGGAGACTCCTGTTGGCTGATCCTTCTGTTTCCAAAGGCCAGAGTTGACATGACTGTGTTCACACAAGTGACGTGCAGTATGCATGGATTTTGATTGGTGTATATCAGTCACCAAGAAGCTGCTTTTACATTTTTTTCTGTGTGCACCTCACACCTATATATTTAATGTGTGCCTCAGTAGTATCTGTCCACGTACTTGGAGAATCTTGGGCAGCCACCAGCAAGATTCAGGTCAGATAAAAGAAAGAACTTTTTCACATGGTGCACAGTTAAACTATGGATGATCACCAACTTGAATTAAAAGAGTATTATACAGTTTCATGGAGAATAAAGGCTTATCAATGGGTACTCAGAATACTAGTTACTTGGATTCAGAAGTGGGGAGAGTGCTGTTGCACTCAGGTCCTGCTTGCAGGCTTCCCATGGGGGTCTGGTGAAAGCAGGATGCTGAACTACAGTGGCCCTTGGCCTGATCACACAGAGCTCTTCTGATGTTAGATGGCTACATGATTTCCCCAAAGAAACAACTGTGAGCTTGACTCCTTTGTTTGTCCTTCCAAGGCTCAACTGAAAAAGGTGATGAACGACCCTGTTTTTCTTTCCCCCATTCCAGGTCCATAAATTTTACCGGGGAAGCGGTGGGAGTATCAGCAAAGCGCAAGAGGAGTGGACGACGGGAGCCTGGAAGAACCCCCATGTGCAGCAGGCAGCTCAGAACGTGGCGGTCGGTGCTGCCCAGGGAGCCATGATGCCACACGAGACGCAGTATTCGGCCACTCCTAACTATAACTACCCCAATGACATGTGAGGTGTGACCTTCCCCACCCAACTAGAACTTCCCGAGTGAGATGTGAACCTGAGAGGGTTGTGACTTGAAGTGGGCAGGAAGAACTGGAGGAGAGCGTGTGTGTTTCTCTGTGTATGTAAATTCCACTGTATAGGAGGGTTGGCGCAGGGCTGGCTGTATAATAGCCTCCTTGATGGGATGGAGGCATGTTAAGATTGTTATTCTTCCTCCACCCTTTGACTTTGTTCTAGGATAATTGTCCTTGGAGATAATTTGTTCTCTCTCTCCCACTCCCCCCAATCTGAAGAAGCTGTTGCGTTGACATGCAGGACTATTGTGCCGTGCTGTAGTGACTGTACATGTGTGTGCTGGTCTCCCTCCCCCTTTTGTGAAACTATGTACAGTGGTGGTTTTTAAATTTTACTGTGGTGGTAGATGATATTATAGCTGCATCAGCCGGGGTGAGCGTGGAGAGCCCAAACATTCAAGAGCTACTAAAGGGACACTCTGGGGGTTTCATGAATAACCCAGTTCACAATAGCTGCCTGTTGCAAGAACTTTGTCGGGTTCATTCTGTCTCAGCTATTTGCAACTTATACTGTATAGAACAGGGTTAGGGAGCCTGTGACCCTTTGGGTGTTAAGGTCTCCAACTCCCATCAGCCCTGGCCAGCATGGTCAGAGATGATGGGCGTAGTAATCCAACACCTGGGGGGGCTGCATGTTTCTGACGTAGGGCATTGCTGGCTTTTTAGCGTTTAAACCCTGCTCTTTTTCACACTCTTTCTCCACTCTCAAAACCAGAGCTCAACCTTTTCATTCCATGCTGATCCACCAGAGGTTACCACTTACCTTAACGTGCGGTATTATAAACAAGTCCATTTACTCTTCCGATGTATTGATAGGAAGGCAGTGCTAGTGTGTGGCTTAAAAAACAAAGTTATGAGCAGTGCTGTAGAGCTGCCCTGTTTGAACTGGAGCAGACCTCTGTGTTCAGTGTGAACCACATTCCAAACATGCCCCCAACCCCAGAAGCCCCATACCTAGAATTAAGGAGAGGATCTTGTTCCCTTCTGGACAAGCTTTCGAGGGCCATGTGCTGGAGGTGTGCAGGGCCAGAGGCAAAACCAAGTGGAGCTATGAACGCCTGTGTTACTTTTGTACAGCAGGCTAGTTTCTCTCTGCCTTCCATCTAGACAAGCAAGAGTTCAATCAGAGCTCATGACACATTCCAGCCAGGCAAAATCATGAAAAGTGTGTGTGTGTGTGTGTGTGTGTGTGTGTGTGTGTGTGTGTAAGTAACAGGGTCAAGTGAGGGGTGTTGCCTGGGGGAAGGGCCAAAAGGCCTGAGGTTCCCCACCCCTGTTGTGTGGGCCATATAATTCAAGCCCCTGCTTGATGCCACAAACCCAGATGTAGAGCATTGCCAACTGGTGGTTGTTCAACTTGTGCTCGAAGACCTCTGGTCAGCGAGAGCCTCCCCCCAACCAGGCAGTTGGTTCCATGACCTCATAATTTTACGGAGACTGAGAGGAGATATGATAGCCATATTCAAATATCTGAAGAACTATTGCGTGGAAGATGGAGCAAGCTTGTTTTCACCTGCTCTGGTGGGTAGGACTTAAACAATTGGATTCAAGTTACATAAAAGGAAATTCCGACTACACATCAAGAAAAACTTTCTGACAGCAAGAGCTGTGTGACAGGTCTCCCGCAGGAGGTTGTGGACTGTCCTTCCTTGGAGGTTTTTAGGCAGAGGTTGGATGGCCATCAGTCATGGATGCTTTAGCAGTGATTCCTACATTGCAGGGGATTGGACTAGAGGACCCTTGGCATCCTTCAAACACTGCAATTCTATGAGAGCCAGTGTGGTGTAGTGGTTAAGAGCGGTAGACTCGTAATCTGGGGAACCGGGTTCGCGTCTCCGCTCCTCCACATGCATCTGCTGGGTGACCTTGGGCTAGTCACACTTCTCTGAAGTCTCTCAGCCCCACTCACCTCACAGAGTGTTTGTTGTGGGGGAGGAAGGGAAAGGAGAATGTTAGCTGCTTTGAGACTCCTTCGGGTAGTGATAAAGCGGGATACCAAATCCAAACTCTTCTATGAAGAACGTTCCAAATTCCATTGGTCACTGATACATGGCAATTCTCAACTAAATATAAAGAATGGAGTTTTTTCTTTCCTTGGCCGAAACATTGTAGTACAATTCCTAATGTTTCTGAATTGTCTGGTGGTGCCAGAAGGCCCAGCATCCAGTAATTGTATTTTCATTGATTTGTATCAGTGTTTCCACAGAGCCGCAAGGCTGCTTTATCGATTTTTGTTTTTTAAAAAAACATGCAGGCACAGAAGGTGCTTCTGTATAGGAATTAATGTGAAGCTTGTCTACAACAGGCTGTCTTGTGTGAAGAGCCACCACACATGGACAAACGCTTTTCGGAACATGGAAGCCTCTACTTCATCCTGAGCAGACTTTCACTTCAACCTCCAATGCTTTTTCTTGATCTGAGTATAGATCTTGTATTTTATCTTGTATTTTAACTCACCCTGAGATCTATGGAGGAAGGGCAGCATGTAAATTTAATTAATAAAAATAAAATAACCAATAATATGGCAACTCATTCTGGTTTCCTTGGCCAACACACCCTCTTCCCCATCATATCCAACACCAGAACATAGGAAGCTGGTTCATACCAAGTCAGGCCATTGGTTCACTGGCTCAGTATAGCCCACACTGACTGGCAGCCACACCCAGTCTCCAAGGTATCAGCTAGGGGTCTCTCCCAGCCCTACTGGGAGATGCTGGGGGTTCAACCTGGGACCTTCTGCATGCAAAGCAGGTGTTCTGCCACACTCATGGTCCTTCCCATGGTGAAATACAGTGCTACACCTGAACAGGAAATATAACCCAGGTAGGAGGCAGAGGGTCATGTGTGCAGGCCCTGCTCCCAATGGCCCCCATGGACCCTGCCCCTCCTCCCCACGGTTCCCAACCTTTGCATGTTGAGCTGGAAAGGTTTGGTGGGTGACTTCTACGTGCATTTGGCTCCTCCTGATCTTCCCAGGTCAACACAGGAAGAATGTAGGGACTGAGTGGATAAGGATGGAGTTTTTGGGAGATGGGTTCACCATATTCACCCCCTTGCTCATTAAGTGGGTTGGTACGCATGGTACTTGAACAGGGCTATTGTTTGTTTGCTTTATGGGATTGTGTGCTTTGAATAAGAGAATGTGATATTCCCTGGTGTTCAAGTGGCTGTGAAGTATGTTTATGCCTTCCTCTGCCCCTGCATCTTACCTTGCTGTGTTCTCTGTTGCTAGATCATTACTGTTCGGCCTCACAAGTGTGTGTGTGCATTCAGGGTTTATTAAAGATTGGCAGTTCCACTGAATCAGAGACACTTAAAAGAGTCTTGTCTGCCTTCAGAACTTAATGTAGACTTTTGGTAAGAGTACATTCTTTTCACCTTAATTTTGGTGGGTCCTCCAGAATGGAGTTATTGTATGGGCAGCCATTCTTTTTGGCTACCTGCAGCAACTTCTTCCTCTGTTGTGTTAGATCTAATAAAAGTGGGCTAATCCCGTAGGATTAGAGACCACCAAAGAAGAATGCTTTCAAAACTCGTTCAGAGTGGTGGTGTGCTTTTCCTCCCTTCTTGAATCTTTTTACTTCCTTTTCTCCCCTCACCTCCATCACCTGCAATTTCCTCCTCCTGCTTCACAAGAGCATATTTCCTGCTCCTGTGTTGGTTCTGTGAAATGGGTTACTGTATGTGTTGGTGGGGCAGGGGGGGAAGCAGCAAGGGTTTTTAAACTCTGCTATTTTTAAGCATCCCAGTAGAAGTCCACCCACCTTCTCAGTGCATGCCTGTTTCTCTCGTTAAAAACTGCAAAGGCCGGCCTGTTCTCAAAGATGGCAAGCCAGCTTTGTCATTCTGAGCAGATTGAATCAGTTGGAACAGCTTGGCCTCTGCTCATCTCGCTCATCAGTCGGAGGAGTCAGACTTGAGAAATTCAGGGAGCCCTGCTTTCAAATGCAGCAACAAGAAGGGGGGGGGGAACTTGCTTCCCATTGAGTGTGCCTGGCAGTGCCCTTTAATGATCCTTGAAGCTCTGGGATTAGAGAAGTTGGTCGAATCTGTGAAGGGAATGGGGGGACAATGTGGTTTGAAGATGATCTGTAGCTCTTTATCCCCAAGAGAGAAAATGCCCTTCAGGTATACACGATGAGCAGTTCTCTCTGCAATGGTGAATTTGTGTTGGGGACGTATTACTTCAGCTTGCAAGTAAGGGCTCATAAGCTTGAATCTTGAATGGTAGAATCATAAGGAGTTATAAGGAACCTCAAAATCAACTAGTTCAGCCTTCTGCCATTATTATTATTATTGTGGATAGCTCGGCTGGTAGAGCATGAGACTCTTACACTCAGGGTCGTGGATTTGAGCCCCACATTGGGCAAAAGATCCCTGCATTGCAGGGGGTGGGATTAGAAGACCTTTGTGGCCCCTTCCAACTTTACAATTCTGTGATTCTATTATTTTACATGACTATCTCTCACTTCCTCTCTGGAGCGCACGGTGGCACACAGAGTTCTCCCCCTCTCCATTTTAACCCTCACAACAACGCTGTGAGGTAGGATAGTTTGAGAGATTGTGACTGGCCCGAGGTCACTCAATGAACTTCATGGCTGAGTAGGGAATTTGAACCCTGGTCTCCCAGGCCCCAGCCCAATACTCTAACCAGCACAGTATTTGAAGATGGCTATCGCATCACCTCTTAATTGTCTCTTCTCCAGCTAGAGATGTCCAACTCCTTCGAACCTTCCTTGAAGGACTTGGTGTCCAGGCCTCTAGCCATCTTTCTTGCCCACCTTTGGACATGCTCTGTTTATCAGTATCCTCTGCAGTATCTAGAACTGAACACAGTACTTCAGATTCAGGTAGGTAGCCATGTTGGTCTGATGCAGTCGAAAAATAATAATTAAATATGCTGCTTTTAATAAATTAATTAAATTAAATTAAATTGTGAGAGCCAGTGTGGTGTGGTAGTTAAGAGTGGTAGACTCGTAATCTGGTGAACTGGGTTCGTGTGTCCGCTCCTCCACATGCAGCTGCTGGTTGACCTTGGGCCAGTCACACTTCTTTGAAGTCTCTCAGCCTCACTCACCTCACAGAGTGTTTGTTGTGGGGGAGGAAGGGAAAGGAGAATGTTAGCCGCTTTGAGACTCCTTCGGGTAGTGATAAAGTGGGATATCAAATCCAAACTCTTCTTCTTCTACTGGACAATTTTTTATTTTTCCCTGACAGTACTTCAGGTAAATGTTCCTCCTTTAAAAAAAGAGAAAAAATCCCTGTACGTGGAAAGCAAGCAGTGAGAAGGCTAAGCTAGAATTTATCTCCCTGATGTGCTAGTTTTCTTCATGTAGGGATGCTGTTGTTTTTGAATGGAGGGGCTTTCCATCATGTGAAATCCCACCCGCAGCTGGAAGTAATACTGTCCCATCCCAGGTTGACCAGCTTGGTGATTACAGGACCCAAATGATATCAGCTCTAGTGTGTGTGTGTGTGTTAGCATCTATCCTCCCTTGTTCACAGGTTTTGTTGTAAGCCAAAACGGCAGGCGCGTTTTTAGTACAGATAAATCTTGTGCCCGAACTGCATCTCAGGGATTCTAGGCTAGATATTTTGTTCATTCTTTGTGGCTCTCCCAAATGGAGACCATGCAAGTGGGGAATGACTGTGGGCTCTGTGCCAGCCAGCTTGCTGTTTGCAGGGATTGGGGAATGCCTCCTTGAGATGGTTTGGAGAAGAAGTGCGTGGAGCTGAACCAGAAAGGATAGCCGTAGTGTCAGAGACAATGTAACTGTGAATAACAGATGCTGGGGAACAAGAGTGAGTGAGTTCTGTTGTATTCATGTCTTGCTAGTGGGGTTTTCATATGCATCTGGCCTTGTCGCTGTGAGAGCAGGATGCTGGACTTGATGGGCCTTTGGTCTCATCCAGCAGGGCTCTTCTGCTTGTGGTGTCCCATCACCTGCAATTATATATTGTTCCATTGCTTGCTGTCATCTCCCAGCACCTATGGTAAGCCATAGATGTCTTCTGCATTCACAAACCTCATGCACCAAACCTCACGGTTACCAGCACCAGCTTCTGTTCATCTGTCCTGACGTTTAGCTTCCCATTGCTTTTTCCTCCTTAGTTGGGTTCTGGCTTCTTGTCCCTCAAGGCCATCTTGCAGCTGCATTTCCAGCGTCCACTGTGTGCTGAAATGGTAGCACCAATAGGCCTTGAATCTTAGCCTGGATGTAGTGGGTGTTGCTTAAGGGCTGCCACTTGAGACAGTAACGTCTTAGAAGGGTTTTCATTTGCTGGATGCTGATGGCTGGACTGAGTTACTCATGGAAAAAAATTCAATCTGATAGGGAACAATTGTGGGCTGAATGCATTTGTTATAATTTATTTTTCAAAAAGGGAATATAATGGCTTCTAATCATTGTGCATTGAATTCTTGTGAGTTTCCCTTGCTCAGGCAGAGCAGAGGTTTCTCCTCCGCTGAGCTCCTGTTTGGTAAAGAAGAGAGAGACACTGGCGATCCTGTTCTGCATTTCTTTTCAGAGACTCCTCAAATAGCTGTGGTGCCATAAGTAATCATCTCAATGTATCTAATTCACAACAGAGTTTTTAAACAAATGTTATATAGAGAACAAATGGGAAAAGCAAGGGGTGGGGTTTTTAAATATGGGGACCACTTGTGATTATTCAGTCATTCCATGTCTGTCCCTGATGAAATGGTGTCAACCTGGAGTCTAATTAATAAAACAAATTATATCAAAGGTTGTGCTTTTGGTTTGGTTTTGTATTGTGATGGTGCATCACCACAAAAATAAAAATAAAAATGTGTGCATCGTTGGAGAAGAATTCATCGGAAAGAAAATGGCAAGAGAAAAGAAGAGTCAGATGCAGAGATGGTGAAGAGGAATACAAAAATGTTCGAGAAGTTGATATGAGAGAGAGGGAGAGACTGCCAGATAGCTGTGACAGACAGGCAAGAAAGTGGGTGGATATAGATTCTTGCATGGGTTGCTAATTGGGTGAGTAGTCAGCAAGTGTATGGTTGCAGGGCTGGGGGAGGAGGTTTTTTATAGTGTGCAGTTGGAAATCTGATAATGTGCAGTCTGAAAAATGGGGGAATTAGACACATTAGGTTTATGTGTTTATTAAGCACTTAAAAACAGGCAACATCAGGAACAGCATGTACACAAATTACATAAGGGTAGTATGCCTTCAGTATCCATTCTTAAAACAAAATACCCTGGCAATATTGAAACACCTTAATTTAGACCATCTTCATTTTCAAACAGGTAATCCTCTGCATCTTCATAAATACTTTTAAAATACTCCATGCCTTTTAGTTACTTAATTAACACAGTTTCATAAACTAATCATCACTGAGTATTAGATCAGTTCACAAGTTTATTGTTCTAGCCAAAGGCCATGACATACTTGTAGCAATAGTACCAATAAAAACAATACAGAACATATACCCATAACATAAGCCAACATCCATTATGTAAGAGAGTGAAGACACAGAGAAACCAATTTGCCAAAATCTAGCTTGATTTCAGATTAAACCTCCAAATCACTGCAACAATTTACAGTGATTTTAGCTAACTCCTTTTTCCTGAAGTCTTTTTTGCGGTTTTCGCATAGAGTCACTGTGTGTTACAAAGCTATTATTGTCACTCAAAAAACCCTGAACCATTTCTGCCAAGGTGTACCTGCCTGCTTGTGTGAACAAAGGTTTCAGAAAGCGATCTTTGGGATCTCTATATAAGGGGCAGGTATTCCACCCAAGGTTAACCACAAATACAAAGTCTGCCTGCATACAGGACCTTGTTGTAGCAGCCATCCAAGACTGCAGTGGACATCACTTGGAAATGCAGCTCAATAAAGACAGTTCTTCAGGGAATGTAAGTTTGTTCAGATAACTAGTACTAAAATGCTCTGTTCTCAGTAGTGCTCTTTTTTTTTAAGAAAAAAATGGTGCCAGAACTTGTCATGAACACCTCCCTCCTTCTCTTAGAATGGCAATGGCACCCATTAGAGGTGCCAAAACTCAACTGAGAGATGCTGGGACCGAGTTCTGCTGAGTTCCCCATGAAAAAAAGCTTTCCTTGATGGAGGATGGATAAATTGTTGGAGCGTCTATGTGTTCAACCTGTAACTTGTGTGTGACTGAAATGTAGCCTATTGCCCAAATGTAAGAGACATGTCTGCTGCTCTGTCCATTCTTTTCTCTTCTGGCTCCATGTTGGCACTGGGGCCCAAAGAAGCTTGGCTATTCAGGGAATGTGGCCCCTTGCAGAATTCCAAAGTCCATAGTAGCTCAGTACCTTTATTGGGCTAATTAAAATGTCATAAAATAGTGAACAAATGTCTGAGTTCTACAGAACTCATCATCAAAGCCTGGTGTTAAGCAAGGTGTTGAGGGCAGGAGTGGAGACTGGTTTGGCGTTAAAGCCATAAAGTCTGCATTGGTCTCAGTCTTAAGATGGATTGTGAGTAGGAACAGAATTAATAGGCATTTGGAGGGCTTATAGTAACTGAAGACATATGTACTGATGATTATTGCATTCAGCTTGTGAATAGATGATTGCTATGTTTTTTGTTATTATTAGCAGTATTTAAATAATTTTTTTAATTTTATTTCTGTTTCTTTGTTAAATTTGCGAATAAAAAAATCAGTAACTAACTAAAAATAGTTGTGGGATTTCCTATGTCCTATGCAGGCTGCCCTTAGAGATGCTAGGATTAAGAGATACAACACCTGGCTGATTTGTTTTTTCTTTCCTTTTTTAAAAAACATCTCCTAAATCCTGGAATCATCCATTAAATGCCATGAGCATCTGCTGCTTCCTCTATCCTGGGGTGGGTGGGGGGGAATGGAGGAGCGCCACTCTACTTTTATGGTTACATTCGTTCTAGAAAGGAACCGGAAGTTGAGCCGCACAGTTCGTCAGTCTGTCCAGTAAGTCTATGGAAGGAAGCGGAAGTGGTTTTCCGAGTAGCGCTCAAATAAATGCGCCTGCAACAGCCGTCTAGGAAGCGGAAGGTCCTTTCCCATTAGTGTCCGTGTTCCTGCGCCCCTCGCTGGAAGGTTCCGAGGACGGGTCGTTCCCTCAGGTGAGTTTGGGGGAAGGGAATGTCGAGAGTCGCTGCTTATTTATATGCTTTTTAATGCTAGTTGCATTTCCTCCAGGAGGCTGAGGGCATTGTACCCCGTTCTCTCCTCGCCACCCCCCCCCGTTTTAGGTTGCAGTCCTAACAACGCCCCCTTGAATTCAGTGGGACTGACTCCCAGAGAAGCGCGGTTAGGATCGCAGCCCGGGTTTCACGAACAACAGCCCTGTGAGGTGGGCCAGAATGAGAGAGGGAGGGATCGAGCCAAGATAATGGTTACCTGGGGATTTGATCCATCCTCGGATCAAACACGCCCTGACATGCATATATACATACACATGTATTCCTCGCCGTGTGCACATGGCGTGGCTGCTGAAAGGCATAATAACAATTTTATTTTAATAACAATTTTATTTATACGCTGCCCATCTGGCTGGGTTTCTCCAGCCATCCTGGGCGGCTTACAGCACATTAAAAAAATGGTAAACCATTAGACATAAAAAAATTCCCCATCCAGGGCTCCCTTCAGATGTCTTTTAAAAGTTAGTTGATTATTTCCTTGATATCTGAAGGGAAGGCGTTGCACAGGGCGGGTGCCACTACTGAGAAGGCCTGGTTCCTCTCTTCTCCTGTAGGAGTGAAGAGGCTTTAAGGAGAGTGGCCCTTTTGCCTGTAATCCTCACCCCGTCTTCCTAAGAGTAAGCCCCTCTGAATTGAGTGGGAATTACTTCTGAGTTGACATGGTTTGCATCCTTTGTTGGCTGATTTGCAAGGCAATGTTCCCATGCTGAAAAGATAATTCAACCATAGTCAGTCCATCTTGCCCCCAAATGACAACTAGACATCCTTTTGGTGCCCAGTTTATATTTCTGAGTTTCTAACACTGCCACACATTCTAGAAAATATGGGGGTTAGAATTCCCTTTAGTTGCACAAATGTGGCATGTCAGCTTTTGTCCATTTTCTGGAGTACCATGCTTCAATGTTCAAGCCTGATGTGTACATTCATCAGATATGTATTTTTCCAAAGTTTGTATGTCTTTAATGAGCTGGATATTATCCTAGTTATGGAGTTATTGGAATGGAATGGAAAGATTGAATGGAAAGATTTAAAAGAGAGCAGCCAAAAATTCCTCCATGTAGTTCAGCAGACTACATGGAGAGGTCCTGCAGTCCCATCACTCTCCTCCTATACACACCTGCCATTTCAGAGATTGCTTAGCCTGTGTTTGGTCCTGAATTGACATTTTCTGTAGTAAAGTAAACTAGTAAGTCATTGTGCATTGAATCCACTGTTGTCCCTGTGCTGGTAACCTGCAGGTTGTATTTCTGCAGTGTGCTGTATGTGGGACTGGCCTTTGAGGTTGGCCCAGAAGCAGCAGCTAGTGCAGAATGCAGTGCCTGAACTGCTCACTTGGGGTGACTGTCATCATTGTGCTATACTGCTGTTGAAAGAATTGCACTGGCTGCCAATTAGTTAGCAAGTGAAGTCTGAGCTTTTGGTTCTGGTATACAAAGCGGTATACAGCTTGGGACCAGGATACCTAAAAGATCAGCTCACCCCTTATTATATCCAATAGATTACTGTGCTCTACAGGATATAATCTCATCAGGAGGTCCATTCCATACAATATAGTAATTGGGCCTTTAGCGTGGTAGTACATACCCTTTGGGACTCCCTCGGACAGGCACTGTCTCTATTGTCTTTTTAGTCCCGACTGAAGACCTTCCTTTTTCATGAGGTAAGTGGAAACCTTTATGCCACTGTGTTGGAACTTGTCCTTACATATGGAATTGCTTTTAGTTGTATATATGGAGTTGTTTTTTCATATGGAATTGTTTTTGTTGTTGATGTGCTTACTGAAAATAAAATATCCTTTCATATATTTTATGCGAAGCGATTCACACACGGAATCAAGGAAATAAATAAACAAAATCTGGCCCTACACAGATTCCTGAAATGATGTTTGAAAGCAACAAGTCCCATGTTTTCCTTGTTTGCATACAGAATGTGATGGTTCCCAAGATTGAAATGGATCCCATGCAGAAGAACACTCACATCCTTGTTGGTGTTACTGGAAGTGTGGCTGCTTTAAAGTTGCCTATTCTTGTATCAGAGCTTCTAAAGATACCTGGGGTGAGTAGTTGTTACCTGGGCTGATGTGTGTAAATTGCTGGCTTTTGTATTTACAATGGGTCATTGCTTCTTTTTCTTTGTGTCTTTTTGCATTGGGCACTTAATAATTAGGCAAAGAGTTTCTCAGGGCACTATGTAAAAGAACATACCTCATCTAATCAAGAACATACCTCTTGTTCTTGATTAGTGCCTGTAACATGCCTAAAATTGTTTGGAAGTGCTCTGTAGAGTTTAAAAGAAAGATACTGTAATCCCCTACCTGCAGACTCACTAACATGATACAAAATAAATTGTGAAGGAAGAGGAAAGCATGCAAATTCAGCCACCAGTAACCTCAGCAGGATAGTAGGATCCTCTGATCTGGATTGGTGACCTTCTTCCTTTTAAAGGAAGAAGGTCACCAATCCTTCCTTTTATCTGAAGAAGTGTGCATGCACACGAAAGCTCATACCAAGAACTAACTTAGTTGATCTTTAAGGTGCTACTGGAAGGAATTTTTTTATTTTGTTTCTTCCTTTTAAGTACACATGCAAAGCAGTCCTTAGACCACAGGCTCTTTACCCTGACTTTTGAAACTTTAGATGTATATTTTAGGACCCACTTGATTTCCTGTGATTGTAAGTTGTTTTAAACTGTTTTTAATGTTGTGTTTTAATTGTTGTAACCAGCCCTGGGACCTCAGGGTGAAGGGCAGGTAATTAATAACAATGGCAGAGGCCAGAGATCATATCCCAGTGACAGAACAGGGCCTCTGATGTTGATCAGATGGCACAGGCTAAAGCAACCCTTAAGGCAGGGGTCAGCAAACTTTCAGCAGGGGGCCAGCCACTGTCTCTCAGACTTTGTTGGGGGCCGGTCTATATTTTGAAAAAAAATAATGAATGAATTCACATGCCCCACAAATAACCCAGAGAAGCATTTTAAATAAAAGGACACATTCTACTCATGTAAAAACAAGCTGATTCCCGGGCTGTCTGTGGGCCAGATTTAGAAGGCAATTGGGCCAGATCCAGCCCCCAGGCCTTAGTTTGCCTACCCATGCCTTAAGGTATCCAGATCCCAGGATTTTCTGTCAATTTACACCTCATACAGTTCAGGGTTTGGAAGGCTACTCTGAATAGAGTTGGGAGGTTTCATGGGAACAGACATGCTTGCGGCTATATCATCCCTTGAGCTGTTGTATGTAGTAATGCCTCTGACCGGTAGATGTCACTGTTAGCCAAGGCTGAGTGGGTTTAATAAGTTGTGTCCCCCCCCTCTTTAGGCTCAGGTTACAGTCCTGGATTTTGCAGTAACCTGCAAACCTATTTATGCCCATCTAAGATGATTTGCGTTCCATTTGAATGGATGCTAGACTGCATCTTTTGAAAGAGGTGTACTGTACTTCCTCTGAGAAATTTCATTGCTCTCCTGGTGCCTTTGTGGCAATATAACAAAATCCTTTGCTAATTTCAATTACTAGAGATGCCTGAATTCATGGCTGACAACTGTAGCTCATGAGACTTGGTTCATGAGTTACTACTCCAAATATTTGCTTGAAATACAGTGGTACCTTGGGTTAAGTACTTAATTAATTCCGGAGGTCTGTTCTTAACCTGAAACTGTTCTTAACCTGAAGCACCACTTTAGCTAATGGGGCCTCCTGCTGCTGCTGCGCCGCCACTCCACGATTTCTGTTCTCATCCTGAAGCAAAGTTCTTAAACCAAGGTAATATTTCTGGGTTAGCGGAGTCTGTAATCCGAAGCGTATGTAACCTGAAGTGTATGTAACCCAAGGTACCACTGTACAACCCTCAACTAGCACACACACAAAAGTCTAATGGCACCTTAAGCACTATAAAAAATGTATTGTTTGCCTAGGAAGCTGGCCTACCCCAGGCCAAGCAATTTGTGTCCCTTGTGTCTGCAGGATCTCATGCAGAGAAAGTGTTTCCCATCATTTGCTAACTGATCCTTTCACCAGGCAATGTTGGGGAATGAACCTGAGACCTTCTTCATGTAAAACAAGCTATGGCCCTTCCACTGAGGTGTGACCTGTCTTTACTCCAGGGCCTTAAAAACGTAAGATGACCCTGCTGCATCAGGCCAACCTAGTCCCCTATCCTGTTCTCACTGTCAGCACCCAGAGGCCTGTGGGAAGTCTGCAAGCTAGGCAAGAAAGCCATTGTTCCTAGTGGCAGCTGGTAGCCTTGTTCTTTCCTTCATGCACGTGTCTTTTCTTTTAAAAGCCTTGTTTATTAAATGAACACAGGACATTTTGCATCCAACAGGAGAATTGTGCCGTTAAACCCAGAGGTGTGCAAGATTCCAGCTTGGTACTGATGTAAAAATTGGGGTTTGGCATTTGCTGCCCAACTCCCCATGGGACTTGGAGTCCCCTAAGTCGATGATCGGTCAGAGAAAAATAAATGGAAGTAGGATTCAGTGGAAAGCAAGGCAGATATTTATTTTTCTGTTGCAACAGAGTTCCCTGTCCTCCTTCCAAGGAGGGAGAGACCCTGAACAAAAGTATGCAGGAACCTTTAAAGACTTTTGACTTTGCCCAACCCCCTTAGCCAAAGACGACCCTAAAATCATCATCATACATACATCATAGGAGCAGTAGTGTACCGTGGGTTGTCAGCACCTGGGGCAAGGCAAGTAATTTGCGCCCCCTAACCCGTGGATTTGCGCCCTCTAATCCTAACCTAACCCTAACCCCCAGATGTTGCGCCCGGTGCGGCCGGCCCCCCCCTGCACCCCCCACGCTATGCCACTGCATAGGAGGCATCTACAGCAGAAATAGCTGGGACAGCAGGCTTGTTGGTTTTTGAATGTCTGATGTAGATTTTTTCAATTTTGTTGTTCTGTATGAGACAATGACAATAAAGATTATAGTATTTATGGTATTTAAATCCTGTCTGCCAGGATACTTGATAATGTTCGCTGGGCAGCCTGGCCATTCTTTTGTGATGGATACTTTAGTTCCTGAATCCAGGTCACAGGGTCACCCTATTCATACACAAATATGCCCTGAAGACAGGATTTGTAAGTGAAAAGACAATGGGAAGGCTGTCCCCATTTGCCTCCCTTACTGCAGAGGAATATTTGAGGTCATTGGGAAAGTCAAAATGGCTTCAGGATTGCTCTCCTGTACTGTTTCAGACACATTGTTTATATATTTAGATATGTGTGTATTTATGCGTATTTATGTTATTTTTGAGAACTTAGAATTCTTATAACAGTGCAAAAGACATACACTTAGAATCAAAGATTTCTGACGCTCAGAAACTGTGTCTAAGAATGGCACTCAGTGGTCTTCCACACAAAAACTTATTTGTGGTTGCCCCTTGTAGCAGACCCACCACTTAATACCACCAATTAATAATGCAGCGGATCTGCTCCCGCTAACTTCCCCCAATTAAATATAGTGCACCCACCTCATAGTACACCAATTGCACAAATTTATACAATTTACCACAGGTTATCTAGTGGGGACTTGTGTGAGGGAAAACTTAATTTTAAAAAGTAATGAAAGCTCAGAGTCTGGGACATCTGCCCAGGGACACCAGTGAAATCCTTTGTGGCATTGTGAACCCCTGCTCTTAAAAATACTTTCACAGTCCGAAGAAGGTATAATAGTTAGCTTGTTAGTTAATACATGGAAACCACGTTTCACTAAAAGCTCCCATCCCCCCATTTAATATGGCAACAAAATTTCATTTTTAAAAGTTATTTTAAAGACAAGTACAGTACTGTACTTATTCCATTCTGAAGGAAATCAGCCCTGAGTGCTCACTGGAAGGACAGATCCTGAAGCTGAGGCTCCAATACTTTGGCCACCTCATGAGAAGAGAAGACTCCCTGGAAAAGACCCTGATGTTGGGAAAGATGGAGGGCACAAGGAGAAGGGGACAACAGAGGATGAGATGGTTGGACAGTGTTCTCGAAGCTACCAGCATGAGTTTGACCAAACTGCGGGAGGCAGTGGAAGACAGGAGTGCCTGCCGTGCTCTGGTCCATGGGGTCACGAAGAGTAGGACACGACTAAATGACGACAACAACAACAACAACAACAACAACAACAACAACAACAACAGTACTTATAAAACAGCAGGTGGCAAGCATTATCTTAGAAGAGGCATTCATTCCTGTAAGAGTGAGAATGGGAAATAGCTATTCTGAGATGGTACCTCCTAATACACCTGTGTGCATCATCTCAAACTCCCTCTTTCCCTCACCTCCCAGATAATACATCAGAAGACACATAAAGGTCACTTTCTAGATAAATAAGAAGGGTTTTTTTGTTTGAGAAGGAAGCAGGGAAGAGATTTTTCTAAATGAAGCCCCTTTTCTGCTTATGCTAGCATAAAACATCCTTAGCCAACTTGGTGCCCTCCAAACATTTTGGACCACAATTCCCATCAGCCCCAGTCACCGTGTGCTGGTTGGAACTGATGGGAGTGGTACAGTGGTATCTCGGGTTACAGACGCTTCAGGTTACAGACTCTGCTAACTCAGAAATAATACCTCAGGTTAAGAACTTTGCTTCAGGATGAGAACAGAAACCGTGCAGCGGTGGCAGGAGGTCCCATTAGCTAAAGTGGTACCTCAGGTACCTCAGGTACCACAGTTTCAGGTTGAGAACGGACCTCCAGAAAGAATTAAGTTCTTAACCCGAGGTACCACTGTAGTCTGAAATAATCTGGACAGTGTCGGGTTGGCGAAGACTAGCATAAACGTTTGCAGTTAAAGACCGATGGGAAAACCAAATACAGTGTCAGTTGATTCAAGATGGCTCCTGTTGAGCTATGATTCCAGTGGCTGCTTCATTTGTTACCTGCTAGGAAGCGTTCCTGTGCAGAACTGCCTGCAGAGACTGGGGATAAATTTTCATGCATACAAAATATACCTCAAGAAATGCCTTAATCCAGGGATTAGAACCTGCAACCCTCCTGAAGTTGTTGAATTCCAACTGTTGTCAGCTCCAGCCTGCCTGACCAATGGCCTGGGATGATGGGAGTTGTAGTCCAATTATACCTGGAGTGCCACAGTTTTTCCATCCCTGCCTTAATGTGCCATCAGACTCCTTGATTTGCAATCCAGGGGTGCCCCCCCCTCCACAATATAAAGACTATTTGTATATAGGATTGCAGTCTAAGAAAGTCCATCTGGTTCTTTCGATTCTGGCATACTGGGAAGAAAAAAGGCTTCCTTCATCCAGAGTTTATTCTGAACCAGAATCTTGCTCATCAACAGTCATGATTACATTCCAGCTTGGATAGCAGAACTGAGCCTCCCTCGACCTTGATGCTGGAATGCAAGGGAGGCTGATTAATGGCTTTAATTGGCCCTGTTCCGCCATTAAATAATGGACTAGGATGAACAACAACAGCAATGTTGTACATTCTCTTTGGTCAGCAGCAGCTGTGAAATCTTCATGGCTTTGGCCTGGAATGTTTCCCTGATAAGACACCTATAATGTGCCGGTCTCCCTGCTTTAAGCAAACAAAGGGAAACTTGTCCAATTCAGTTTCCCCCCAGCCCTGTGGTCTCCAGATACTGTTGAGTAACAACTCCTATCATTCCTGGCCATTGATCTTGCTGTCTGGGGTTAGTGGGGGTTCTAGTCCAGCAGCGCCCGAAGGGCCGGAGGGTGAAGAAGCCTGGTCTAAATGATGTTGCAAAATTGTCATAGCCTGGCAATTGAGCTGTAGATGTTAGACTACAACTCTCATCATCCCTGATCGTTGGCTGTGCTACCTGGGGCTGATGGGAGTTGGAGTCCAGCCACAGCTTCCCCAACTCTGATCTATACAGAAATGAATTTTAATTGGGAAAGTGACTTATGGGAGGGTTGAGGAAGATTGACAAAGGGAAGTATAGAAAAGGAGAAGTCATTTATTCACCAGATCTCACTTTGTTTTTAAGGCAGTTGTGGGGAGGGTCTTTTCTGGACTCCAGTTTTTTGCCATTTCTCTTACAGAGGAGAAAGGGGCTTCATGTTTTGATTTCCCCTCTTGCTTATTATACATGCCCTGGGTAATGTTTACACTGGAGTAGTTCTTGGAAAGCTTCTGTTTTCTAGGACTGAATGTTTTGTTTCTTCTTTTTCTTCAGTCCTTATTGCTTCCTTTTTGGCATTCCATTTCCTTCTGATACTTTAGAATGAGACCTGTTTTCAGATTTTTACTAGTTTTCACCAGAGGACCACTTCTGTGTTTCACTTCTTCTTACCTGAGACCTACATGACTCTTTCTCCTCCTTCTTTAGGTCTGCTCTTGAATGGTAGCTATACATTTCTCTTGATATTTATGTTAAAATGACGGGCTGTT
The DNA here is from genome assembly GCF_964106915.1 of Podarcis gaigeae. Lineage (NCBI taxonomy): Eukaryota > Metazoa > Chordata > Lepidosauria > Squamata > Lacertidae > Podarcis > Podarcis gaigeae. The sequence goes on along the minus strand of NC_139690.1, from coordinate 9,646,293 downwards.
AGTACAACTAGGAATTTATAGTGTGATGTTATACATGCATACTCAGAGTAATAAGTCTCATTCACCTTATTGGGACTTACTCCCAAGTAACCGTGGGAGCCTTAGAAAGATTCTGTACCAGTATAGGAGGTGGCAATGAAGGATGGCAGTATTCAACTTGTTGCTGTTTTTGGAAAATATACTGTGCTGTCCTGTCCCTCAATTCACTGTTCTTTCTGCATTATGCAATCTCATGCATTCATAATTGTATATATTAGTCATATTCATCTTATGCTTTAGTACAGTGTAGTCTTTCATATACAGTGGTACCTCTGGATATGAACGGGATCCGTTCTGGAGCCCTGTTAGTATTCAGAAGCAAACGCAACGCGTGTCTGCGTGGGTCACAGTTCGCCACTTTCTGCGCATGCACGTGACTTCATTTTTACCATCTGCGCGAGCGGCGAAACCCGGAAGTAACATGTTCCGTCACTTCCAGGTTGCCGCAGAGTGCAACCCGAAAGCGCTCAACCTGAAGCACATTTAAGCCGAGGTATGACTGTACTTATTTCATCTTTCATGGACATATTATTCTTTTGTGCTACGTTTCTATCATGGTCACAAGCTTATTTGCCATTTGTTTACAGGGGGAACCTCAGCCCAGGGGCCAAATCCTGCCCTCCAGACATCTCTGTTGGGCTTCTAGGACTCTCCCTACCAAACACTTTCCTCAGCCACCTTCCTTTCTGGCTTTGCTTTTCACTCTCCTTTACTGCTGGAATGTGTCCTCAAACTCTGTCCACGCTTCTTGCTTGTCTGGGTGTTAGGTGGAATATGTTGAGACTAGCCTACCGTATAAAGATAAAGCCAACACTCACACTTGTCTCTGTGCCTATTTTCACCTCTGCTCTTCTTCGCTACTGGCACGTGGCCCCCAGAAGGTATGAAAATGGTTCTCTAACTCTGGCCCGCCGTGATTTCAATCCGCCTTGGAACCAAGTCCACAGAAGTGATTTAGCCTGCAGAGAAATGTTCTCGTCTGCTGGGGACTGGCTGAAGAGGCATGGAGAATGCCATCCCTTCGTCAGCAGCCCTTTGCAGTTCTTTGCTGTGCACAGAGGGAGGGTTGGGGTGCTGCTCCATTGCTCCTCCTTCAGCCTGCTCCCTCACCTGAATGCCAGTTCCTTTTCACCTACCTCGTCAGGCAAGTGCTTAATTGCAAGGCTGATGGGAATTAACTTTTCAGGTGTGTTTCGCTTGGAATCTGGTTCTGTGGCCCTATCTGACTACACCTCCACTAGCTCAGTGGAGTACAAATAAGACTTAAGTTTCAAAAGAGTTAAACGGCCTTGGTCCAGTATACCTGAAGGAGCGTCTCCACCCCCATCGTTCTACCCGGACACGGAGGTCCAGCACCAAGGGCCTTCTGGCGGTTCCCTCACTGCGAGAAGCCAAGTTACAGGGAACCAGGCAGAGGGCCTTCTCAGTAGTGGCGCCCGCCCTGTGGAACGCCCTCCCAGCAGATGTCAAAGAGAACAACCACTACCAGACTTTTAGAAGACATCTGAAGGCAGCCCTGTTTAGGGAAGCTTTTAATGTTTGATCTATTGCAGTATTTTAATTTTTTTTTTTTTGGAAGCTGCCCAGAGTGGCTGGGGAATGAATGAGTGAATGAATGAATGAATAAATAAATATCTTGAATGACTTCTTTTCTTTCCTCCTTCTCCGTGCTTTCCCCACCCCTGCTTTTTTCTTTCCAGGTGGAAGTGCGGGTGGTGACTACCGAGAATGCAAAGCACTTCTATAATTCCCAGGAGGTCCCTGTGACCCTCTACAGCGATTCTGATGAATGGCAGGTTGGTGTTCAATGCCACTTAACTTTTCAGTTAGGAACATAGAAAGCTGTCCTATACTGAGTCAGACCACTGGTCTCCATTTAACTTAGTATTGCCTACTCTGACCGGCAGCAGCTCTGCAAGATTTCAAGCAGGTAAACAGTCTTACCTGGAGATGTCAGCATGTGTAGGGCGAAGCACATGCTCTACAGCACCTCTCCCAAATCAGCATCCTTTTTAAAAAATGAAGCATACTGGTTTTTTTAAGCGTGTGGAGGGAAGTAGAGAAAATGAGGCTGTCAATTCATTCCTGCCCATCCCCAAAAGGCTGCTCAGAAGCTCCTTGCCACACTCTTCATGCCAGCCTTTGCAGGGCTGTGAGTGTCCTGCCTGGACACCTTTGCTCTTGTAAAGAGCAAAGTGTTGCTTGCGTCTTCAGGTGTTCAAGCCTCGCATGATGAGGGAGAGAGAGGAGAGGAGCCCATTGCCTCTACGCTCTTGATTGCATCCCTTTCTTGGGTTTAAGCATCTTCCCATATTGAAAGGACATCTCTTTGCAGCGGGCAACCCTTTCCGTGTGTGGAGATTCCCTGCATGATTGAGGACCCTAGAAGTTCAGAGTTGCAAATCACCTGAGAATCCTCTACCGGTAGGGCAGTCTCCCTACATTTAGCCCTCCAACTCTTGGAGGGCGACAGTGTCAGCGATGGAGGGGTTGGAGCTAGCGTGCCGCCTCCCTCATGCGATTCTTTGCATGCAGCAGATCTGAACTCCCAGGTAGAGCTTTGGCTGAAAGGGGATCTGGTTTGCACCCCAATTCCCATTTATGTAGACGGTGTTCTGGAAAAGGATAATAACTTTCTCAGGTTGCAGAATTCACCTTTGGAATTTGCTTTCCTTCGGGGCAGGTGGCAGTGTGTCCTGCATTGCACATCTGGTATTATTTGAATTTGCAAGTATGGTCTAATTGTACCATGTCAACTTTACAGAGCACAGGATGTTCTACGTGATAGAGGTGTCCCCCCCCCCCGCCATGGAATCTCTCTCTCTCTCTCTCTCTCTCTCTCTCTGTGTGTGTGTGTGTGTGTGTGAGAGAGAGAGAGAGAGAGAGGGAGGAGGGGTGTATTGTCTCTGTTCTACATTTTATTTTATTTTATTTTTTAAATTTCATCTTGATTGAAAGTTAAAAAGTACCTAATTATAGGTGCACTAAATGTGGTGGGACGTAAATAAAAGAGAAAAAGAAAAAGAGAAACAGCACCCATGTAGAAGGGATAGTAAAGTGTGTGTGTGGGGGGGGGACGGTGAAAACCCCCAAAACTATATACTTTACAAAGTTGTTATTGTACTTCACCAGATCTTAACCTATTACAGTATTTGTAAGAATGGATTCCAAATATCATTGAATATGTCAATGGCAAGTCTGCATTTATATGCAAGTTGTTCGCATGTTGTGTGTTTGTATAAGTCTTCAATCATACTGTAGAAGAGAGCTGCATTTTTATTTTCCCAATTCATCAGTATCAGTCTTTTTGTTGTGATAAGGGCACAGAGAGTCCACTCGTATTGTCCTTTTGTCTCTGTTCTGCATTTTTCTAACTGTGGTTCCAGGTGAGAATTTCCCTTGCCCCTAAACATTCCACATAACCTTCAGATATCTTGCAACATGCAGTGGGGCTTAGTGTCTGTTAGTGTGTTGTACCTATAATGTACTTAAACATACCAGGTGATTTCACTGATTTGAGGGTATTTTCTGCAGCTGTGGAAAAAGCGTGAGGATCCTGTGCTGCATATTGACCTGAGGCGCTGGGCTGACCTTCTGCTGGTGGCTCCTCTGGATGCAAACACCCTGGCCAAAATGGCCAATGGCCTCTGCGACAACTTACTGGTGAGTTTCTGCAAGCTTCGTCTGATGCTTCATGCAGATGTCCCCATCACTGGTGCCTGCCTGTATCTGCCAAGCTTCTGTTTCTGTCCATTTGCTTGAGGCTCAGGTTTACACTCTCTTGTATTGAACTGGAAATCCTAGATTGTGTTGCAAAGAAACTAAATAATTTGCTTCAGATTCATACCTCCATGCCCTTGCTCTTTGCCTGTGTGCCCATTTAATCATTTTTGGTGGAATAAAGCTACTTAATTTCCTTTAATGCAAATAATATTTTACTAAATTTATATTCCGCCCTTCCCAGAGGTGCTCAGGAGGGTAAACAACAAGAGATAAAACATCAAAAACATATTGAAAAACATTTCCAATACAGGTGCAGACTAGGAAAGATCTCTACTTAAAAGGCTTGTTGAAAGAGGAAAGTATTATGTAGGCACTGGAGAGGCAATAGATATGGTGCCTTTTTAAGGGGAGGGTATTCCAAAGGGACGCGGGTGGCGCTATGGGTTAAACCACAGAGCCTAGGACTTGCCGATCAGAAGGTTGGCGGTTCGAATCCCCGTGACGGGGTGAGCTCCCGTTGCTCGGTCCCAGCTCCTGCCAACCTAGCAGTTCAAAAGCACGTCAAAGTGCAAGTAGATAAATAGGTACCGCTCTGGTGGGAAGGTAAATGGCATTTCCGTGCACTGCTCTGGTTCGCCAGAAGCGGCTTAGTCATGCTGGCCACATGACCCGGAAGCTGTACACCAGCTCCCTCGGCCAATGAAGCGAGATGAGCGCCGCAACCCCAGAGTCGGTCACAACTGGACCTAATGGTCAGGGGTCCCTTTACCTTTTTATTCCAAAGGGAAGGGGCCACCATAGTACAGGCCCAGTTCCTACATTGTGTGGAAAGCACTTCCTGATTAGATGGAATCTGCAGGAGACCCTCTTCTACAGAGAGCAGCGATCAATTGGGTATATATGGGGTGAGACAATCTTTCAGATACTAATGATTACATGATGATTATGAGTAGTGTTCAGCTAAGTTTGACTCCAAGTAGATCCACTGAAATGAATGAACGTTGCTAAGTTAGAGCCATTAATTTCAGTAGGTCTAGTGTAGTTGAATTCCATCCTGTGAGTTTAATACCATGTTTCTAAGCAATACTTCCAAGTTCTTGTTTTGACCCTTAAAAGCCCCAAGCCTGCCTTCCCCAACCAGGTGCTCTCCAGATGTTTTGGTCTTCAACTCCCATCAGTACCAGCCAGCACAGTACCTGCATCAGTACCTGCCTGCACTTTGGTTGTATCCAGCGTTTGTCATCCTCAGGGTAGACACATTGAAATTAATGGGCATGGCTAACGTAGCACCATTATTTTGAGTGGGTCTACTCTGACTCACACTAAGATGAAGACGACTCTGGGGTGGGGGCTATTCCGGACAGGGCCTTTTCTATGGTGACACCCAAGCTCTGGGACTGCCATGTCCCAGGTGCCTACATTTGTTGGCTTTTAGACGCCAGTCGAAAACTTTGCTTTAATTTCTCAAGCTTTTCAGGGAGATATGTCCCAACTAAGCTCTGTTACTTCCTTCTTGGCTGCATTCAGATACTCAACTCACATTTCAGATTTCATTCTTGTTTTGCTGTTTCTCTCCCACCCCCATTATGAATTGTTTTCAGCTATTGTCGTGAGCCAATTTATTAATATGCTGCTTATCGCTTTGGGGGTCTTTGGGCCCCGAAGCCCCAGCGAACAGTAGCATGACTCATCTGTGGTCATTTCTAGTTTGTCAGCCAAGGAATGGGATGGGCCATTCCTTCCTTGCTTGCATTTGTGCAGATGCACTACCCATGTGGCAAGAGAGGCTGTCCAATGCTTTGCCTGCCTTTGCAGACATGCGTCATCCGCGCCTGGGATCTCAGCAAGCCGCTGCTCTTCTGCCCCGCCATGAACACCGCCATGTGGGAGCACCCCATCACTGCTCAGCAGGTGGATCGGCTCAAGAGCTTTGGCTATGTGGAAATTCCTTGCATTGTGAAGAAACTCATCTGTGGAGACGAAGGTTGGTAGATAGCCAGCTCTCTTTCCCTTCATCCTTTCTTCCCTTTAAATGAAATTATGGGGATAGCAGGAGGTATGCAACCCTGCCCCTGTGGGCTGGTTCCCATGCTGCGTTTCAAAGATGCTGCTGGGCTCCTTTGAGTCACTCCAGGAACATCCAGAAATTGCTACACATTCTTTTGAAGAAAGCTTCCAATATTTACAGTGCAATCTTGTATGCATATACCTCTGAGTATGTCCCCTTGAACCCCGCAGAGCAGACATGTCTAAGATTGCACTGCCAGTCACTGGAGCAAGATGGTTGGAGCATATTAAACCTATCCTGGTCCAACTGCACTGGCTACCAATTAAGCTTCTGGGTCCAATTCAAAGTGCTGGTTTTGCCCTATAAAGCCTTAAACGGCTCAGGACCGCAATTTCTCAAGGACTGCCTCTTTCCATATGAACCTACACAGACCCTGAAATCATCTTCTGAGGCCTTTCTTCGTGTGCCACCTCTTTGAGTGATCCAGAGGATGGCAACATGAGAACGGGGTCTTCTCTGCAGTGGCTCCCCGTCTGTGGAATGCTCTGCCCAAGGAAGTTTGCCTGGCGCCTTTATTGTACACCTTTAGGTGCCAGGCAAAAACGTTCCTTTTTAACCAGGCCTTTGGTTGATTTGATCCTATGTCCTTTTAAAACGTGGTGGGTTTTTTTGGTGGGGGCGTGTTACTGGCTTGTTGTTTTTATTCTGATTGTATATGTTGCGATCTTTTCTGTGAACCGCCCTGAGACCTCCAGGTATAGGGTGATATATAAGCTCATTTAATCATCACCACCACCACCATCAGTTTGATTATCTGATTAATAATTTCAAAGGTGGTCCTTCAGTTGTTGTTCGGCTCCCATCATCCTTGATGATTAGCCATGCTGGCTGGGGTTGATGGGAGTTGGAGTTCAGCAACATCTCCAGGGCTATGGTTGCCCAGCCCTGGTCAAAAGGAAGGTGTATTCAGCCTTGGAGATCAGAGCTGGAGGAGAGAACCATCTCTCCCTGTGAAGGAGCTTGGCCTCACCCTGCTTCTGTCCTCGCTTTACAGGTCGTGGCGCCATGGCAGAAGTGCCAACCATTGTGGCGAAAGTAAAGGCGATCCTGTCGGAGCGGGGCCTGTCGGCACACAGCTGATCCCCAGGAACAGACAGCATTTCTTTCTCCTTCTGGGACTGTGAAGGTAGAAAGAGCAGGGAGGGAAAGTGAAGACCACAAAAACTGGATCCTTACTGGCAGCTGTCTCTGCATGGTTGGAGACCTCCTGCACTTGAACTTGAGAGTTTTGATTGGGTGGGGGGAATCCTCTGTAATTCCTTTTCTGCAACCCCAGTGTTTGTTCCAGCTTGAAGAGGGAGTTGTAAACTCACAATATGCCAGGCAGTTTTAATGGTGTGGCATTTACCTTGCAGACAAGAGAGGGTGTTCATAAAAAGTCAGGAGAGCAGCTGTAGTAGAGGTTCATAATGGTTTCTTAGGTCTAGCCTTTGTACCAGGGATTTCACAGGATTAGAATGGGAGCTGTTGCACAACTTTCCTGGGGTTTGGCTTCCATCAGTAAGTCTGCTTAGGGGCCCTATGACTAGCTTTTGCTGCTCCCCATGTCTGCTGACGCTCAGGAATGCTGACATCAAAGACACAAGGAAACAGACCCTCTGCAGGAGAGGTCTTGTCAAGTTCGCTACCGCTGTGTAGTGCTTTCGGCACCTTGATTCGGGGCTGGGGTGGGCGATGGCCTGGGAATTTCTTTGCTGAGAAACGGGCTAAACAAACACTCACAATTGATTAACAGCTTTGTTACACAAGAGTTGGGGTGGTGCAGTCCGGGATTGGATGGTGGGAAGAGATCCATTCCAGGCCCGTCTCTATCCCTTTGATCCCTGCCGGTGGGCCAATGTCAGGTGGGGTCGGTGGACTGGCCTGCCTGGTCAGTGGCCTGTCACATAAACACAGCAGAGTTTGCTCTCGTGTCCTTAGAGTGCATTTAAAACCAAAGCTGGTTCCGCACAAACAGGAGCGCCTGGAACAAAACGTACATGGCGCATGAAGGGCAAACTTTGAACTGCTACACACAAGAGAAACATTGGATCCTTGTCTGTCTCCTACAGATAAAAAGCTCTTTGTAGTTTTCCCACCTTGCCTTCCAGCTTATCGCAGGGACACTACTTACTGCTTGGGGATGGAGGACTGGGGCTAAGGGCATGAGATTCACCATAGGTCATCATCTCTCGGAGACGGAGCACAAACTTTGCGCCCAGAAAGAGTCTCTGGTTTCTCAAGTCGGCAGCTTGGCAGGGGTGGCCTTGAGAGAGTCATGACCAGTTGGAGTTAGATGGAACAATGGAGGGTGATTTCTTGCCCTCAATCTTTGGTTCTCAGACTGCAGGGATGGCATAGCTGAAGACAGCAGGGAATTCCAGGGAGAATGGGTTCTTTGCTCTGAAGCATACAGTGCCTTTTCCCCTCCACCAGCCGAAACCAGGGTGGCTTGAACCCCTGACTGAGGACCCTCACTGATCCACATTGAACTTGTGGGGGCAAAAGTATCATCATTGCCCTGTCACCCCACCCAGCTGCTCTTGGAAGAGCTGCTGCTTTGCCTTAACTAGGAGAGGACAAAAAATGCCCTGGTATACAGTGGTACCTTGGGTTACAGACGCTTCAGGTTACAGACTCCACTAACCCAGAAATAGTACCTCGGATTAAGAACTTTGCTTCAGGATGAGAACAGAAATCGTGTGGCGGCAGCGGGAGGCTCCATTAGCTAAAGTGGTACCTCAGGTTAAGGACAGTTTCAGGTTAAGAATGGACCTCCAGAACGAATTAAGTTCTTAACCTGTATTCTAAACTTGCTGCTGGATTAATTCCCCAATTCACTGCAGCAATTGGGAAGCTGACCCGTGGCCACAACTTTCTTTGCCTATACAGGCCATATATTTCTTTGTGCTTTTGGCGACAAAACGGTTGGATGGAGTCTCCCCCTGGAAGACAACCTCTGATTTTGACTGGAGCAATGGCATGGCAAGGGGTGTCAACCAGTTTTCTCTTCATGATCACCTCCCTATCTCTGCTATCAGCTCCATTGAGCCAACCCAGTGCCTGCATTGTGTCTGTGTTCTCCCCCAACCACCAAAGTGGTGCTAGTAGCTTGGGGAGTAAGACAGTTTTGATCAGGAAATGGGAGAAAAGACCAGACACATTTTCCTATTATTTCAGTAGGTAGAGTAAGTATTTTGCATACAAAGAGTCCCTGTTTCTAATTCCTGGCACCTTCAATGAAAGGGATCTTGGACAAAAAGGGTGATGGGAAAGTCCTGTTTCCTGGGGAGAATCTGCCTGTCAAGGTAGATGGACGAATAGTCTCACCTGGTATAAAACAGTTCCTCTCTCCCTATGTACATGCATGTTTTGCTTTTAAGCCAAACCAACCATGGACTTTCTGTGCCAGAATTGGCTGGACCAACGGTGTTTCCAGCAGCGCTGCTGCCGTCAGTTTATCTAACGTGACCCGCCGAAGAGGGTTTTTATAGGCATTGTGCAATGGTTGCCGTCCAAAGCTCAGGGCCAGGGGAAGGCGGTGCTTTCTGACAATTTGCATGCGCAACATCGATGTTTGCAAACTGGTCTTGCAGATTGGCGACCAGCTGCATCTATAAATATTGACAGAAGCTTGCTTGCCTCACTATGCCCAGCAAGGCCAAGCAGATATATATATATATATATTTATAATGAAATTTTATTAAGTTTTATCATAAGATTACAACACAGAACATAAAAATAAAAAGAAAAAGAGAAAAAAAAAACAAGAACGGAAAAACAGAAAAAAGAAAAGAACAAGTATAATTTCAAACCCTTACTTTCTTGTACCTTACTTTCCCGAATTCCGCATACCTCCCCTCTCTGTATTCCAAAATCAATTTTATTTCTTCAACAAATCCTTACCCTTAATTTTAACTTAATTTTTAAATTTTCTTTTCATTTTACTTATCCATTACCACTGAGAACCATATAATTTCTAAACCAACGTCATTCTAACATTCATTAATTTTGCAATGTTTCTTAAGATAATCCTTAAATTTCTTCCAATCTTCTTCCGCTGTTTCTCTCCCCTGGTCTCGGATTCTGCCGGTCATTTCTGCCAGTCCCATATATTCTATCACCTTCGTCTGCCATTCTTCCACGGTGGGTAGATCTTGTGTCTTCCAGTGCTTTGCGATGAGTATTCTTGCTGATGTTGTGGTGTACATGAAAAATGTTCTATCCTTCTTTAATACCAATTGGTCGACTATGCCCAGGAGAAAGGCCTCTGGTTTCTTAGGGAAAGTGTACTTAAGTACCTTTTTCAGTTCATTATAGATCATTTCCCAGAAAGCCTTAATCCTTGGGCATGTCCACCAAAGGTGAAAGAAAGTTCCTTCAGTTTCTTTACATTTCCAACATTTATTATCCGGCAAATGGTAAATTTTTGCAAGCTTGACTGGTGTCATGTACCACCTATAAATCATTTTCATAATATTCTCTCTTAAGGCATTACATGCCGTAAATTTCATACCGGTGGTCCACAACTTTTCCCAGTCAGCAAACATAATGTTATGACCAATGTCTTGTGCCCACTTAATCATAACCGATTTCACCGTTTCATCGTGCGTATTCCATTTCAGCAACAAGTTATACATTTTTGACAAATTCTTTGTATTGGATTCTAGCAACTCTGTTTCCAATTTTGATTTTTCCACCTGGAAGCCAATTTTCCTGTCCATCTTATAAACCGAGGCCAAGCAGATAAAAGTCCTGGGAGACTCCTCTGCTTTGCATGTTGCATGGCAGTACAGACACAGCATGTAGACACTTTTACTCGGGCTTCGTCACTGAGGGATTCTATGCCCCGTGGTGTCTGCCCTCCCGCCACCGACGGTGGAGGCCTGGCAGCCCCCAAAAACAAATTTTGCCCAGTGCACACAAAAAATAGCCACATCCGCAAAACTCCCAAGTTAACCTCTGAGATTGATCTTTAATGCGATTGCTCTTGTAAGCTTTCCATGGAAGTGTCCGCCACTCGTATCCGTTGTATGAGTTGAATCGTTCAAAAGTGCAATCCTGCGCATGTTTGTTCAGAAATAAGCCCCTCTGGGCATCATTAGGGCTTACTCTCGTGTAAGTGTGCATTGGGCTGCAGTCTCTAGTTCAGGCATAGGCAAACTCGGCCCTCCAGATGTTTTGGGACTACAACTCCCATCATCCCTAGCTAACAGGACCAGTGGGCAGGGATGATGGGAGTTGTAGTCCAAAACATCTGGAGGGCCGAGTTTGCCTATGCCTGCTCTAGTTGCTCTCTTCTCTGCCTTTTCCAAGAGAGGCTCTGGTATAGGTTCACATGATGTGGGTTGACCACTTGTGCTCTGTCATGTGACTTGAAGACCCATTTAGATGAAGTGTTTCAGTCTCGATAAACCGGTTCCAGACTAACCCCACTAAGCAGGTGGGTGTGACTCAAGGTACTTTCTGTTTGGCTGACAACCCAGCAACTCGGAGACAAATATGTTGCAAGATATCGCTGTAGAACAGACAGAACAGGTAGTTTAGAGTTCCTTAACTGAATTGCTTCTTAGCAAAGGATGGGATAGATATACTCCCCTATTATACTTTTCACCATCATAAACAAAAGGGGCAGAGGCTTTCTTTATTATTTTCAATGAAAGCTGAACATTCAGGGAAAGGTCCTGGTATGTCCTTAAGGTTCTCAGGCTTCCACTGGGCGCTTTGGCTTTGCCACCCAAACTGTCTACAGTGGTCTGTTGGACTGGTTGCCTGTTAAGGGTATAACATGCTGTAAATTTTAATTTCTTTTCCCACAACCTTTCCCGCACTCAGTTCTATATTATGTCCTATGTCTCTCACCTAGTTAAGCTGACTTAACTATCTCGTCTTTTATCTCCCACTCCAACAATAATTTATACATCCTGGAAATTAACTTTCCTGATGATTCTATAAGCTCCCTTTCAAATTGTGAACTTTGTGTCATAAACCCATTTTTCTTGTCAACTTTAAACAAGGTTAATGGGGTGGATAATGTTGAAGAATGCACACATTTTAGATCTTGAAGGACACAATATAAAATTTGGCTGGCATGCATGTCTATGGTATGGTAAAGCTGAAATATATAAGAGCTGCTTGAATCATGTAGTCAGGAAGAATTTGTTTAGAGTATGGGATAAATACAAAAACCTGCTTGAAAGGAAAACATGGCGCTCACCCGCAGACGCAGAATCCTTGAGAATATCGCCAATGGATAACATATAGAGATTTACTGGACTTTTCACAATAAGAGATCAGATTGAAGAAGCTGGAAGATGTTAGTTATGTGGTAATGGACTGCTTACAATATTATCAAGTCAAGGAAATTTATTATTTGCCTTTAATTTGTAAGCTGCCTTGACCATATTTATATTGAAAGAAGGGATGAAAAAAACAATACATTTAAATGAGTGGAACTAAATATTGACTGGTGTTCTAAATAAATATTAGAGTCTTTCTCATGCTGTGATGGCCCAGGGCAGGGTTATGATGGCTAATGTGTTATGGAAGCTCGTGATAATTAAGGAAGTGATTAATTTTATTATTATTATTGCACTATCATCACTGGAGAAGATGATGTATCTGTCAAGGGTATGTGGACTTCACATTTGGTACGTGGTAATGAATAGCTGGCCGCATCTCCCCCCTGGGGTTGACCTTTATGTATATGGGAAAAAGCCGAGTTTTAATTAATGCATTGCCAGGCCTCCTGTCCTGCTTTGCTAAGGACAAATTAAGTCTTTGAACAGAGCTTGGGAGTCTGTCTTTTATGTTGTGAGAACGCAGTACTGAGTCAGCAGCATCGTCCTAGAATAATAACCCACGAACCCCAGAGGCTCTCTGGCTTCTAGTCCACCCAGGTCTTGAATGCATGCAAGGCAGCAACCTTGCTGAAGCTGAAGAGACCTGGGTCTGGTCAGCACCTGTGTAGGAAAGTACCTGGGCGCCCTCTTTACCCTGCCCTGAGTTGCGTTGCTGTGGAACAAATGGCAGTGGAGAGCTTTTCGCTGAATGTCATGCTGGTCAAATATTTTGTTGCTCATCAGAAGAGCTTTGCACCCAAATGAACATCAGGATATGTGTGTGCATGGTTTTTGCATCTTCGATATTAATAGTTTTTATTAAGTTTTCTGTTTTACAATTTAAGATACTCATTTTACATCCTTAAGAAATCAATGATTTCCCTTCTTCTCTTTCCATGGTTCATTTTACATATCTTATATCCCTGCATATTTTACAAAAAAGTATACCGATCCGTTTTCCATTATTGCATCCATCAAAACTTATTTACAGTGTTGAATTTATCTTAATGCTGCCAGCATTTTCAGTTGCACACAATTATTTTTCATATATTCAATAAACGTTTTCCAATCTTCTTTAAACGTATGTTCTTCTTGTTATCTTATTCTATACGTTAAGTCTTCGAGTTGTGCATATTCTGTCAACTTAAGTTGCCATTCTTCTTTAGTTGGGATCTCGCTCGTTTTCCATTTTTGGACTAACAAAACACAGGCTGCAGTAGTAGCATACATAAATAACCTTTTTTGACACCTGGGAATTTAGTTAATAGTTATTATACATTTTTCCAATACATGGGGGGGAAAAAACCCAGAACCCTCAACATCCCCCCCCCTTTAATATATATGCCACCCTGCCCCCTCCTCCCAAATAGATACCGGTAAGTCCCTCTACCCATCAAAGCTCACAGGCTCTTGGTGCCTTTTCATGTGGGCATGCTTATACTAAAAGTCCAAATTTCCAATTTGTAAGATTTATTAACGTTTTTAGCGATACTGATAGTGGTGTCATACCTAAAGGATGGGGGAGGAGTTCAGTTCAGTTCACATTTAAAGCTGAATCCATCACATTTGTGCTTTCGGATGGAATATGTGAATCGAAACACAGCTACCCCTCCAGCGTTTGCACATTTCCGATCATTTTGATGCAGTTCCCCAGCCAACATTTGCAAAACAATGCCTGTTTGGGGGAGGGTGTGTGTAAAAAATGAATCTTTTAGTGAAAATAGCATACCAAAATCCATTATATGTGGGAAATTTGATTGCTTGCACTTTGTGTACAAATGTACACAAATGTGTACACTTCATATAAAAATGTGTTAGTTAGGAGGCATTACTGATGAATTTCCATGAGGATTTTTTTTAAAAAAAACACCATTATGCAATTTGCTGCAAAATGGAAACTTCCATCCCATAGCATACCTGTGAAAAGTCTTTCTGGGAGTTGGCTCCTCCCTGGGTTGGATTTTGCTGGCTACCTTGAGGAACAGGATGTGTGGAGTGGATGCAACTTTGATCAACTCTATCTGGAGTGTTCATATTTCCTCCTTTAGATGTCGTTCATCAACGAAATACGCGATTCCAAGCTTGCGGCAAAAACAATACTGATAAAGAAAACAAGAAGAGAAGATAAAGGACTTGGCCGTTGGCAGCCTAATTCTTAGGAACACCCTTAGATGCTGTTGTAAGATGCAGGCACGTGGGGGTGGGTGTCTTGTGGCCACAGCCAGGAAGCGCAAGAATAGAAGTGGTTTGAGGCACTTGGGCCTTGCGGGTTGGAAAGGGCGATCGAAGAGGAACTGAAACGAGATCTTGCAGCCCTGTGCACATTTCTTCAGGAGCAAGTCCTGCTGAACTTGGGACCGAATTCCGATTAAACAGACAGAAATGTTGAGCTGTCGGATTTCACAAGCTGGAACGAATGCGTGGGGCGGAAGTGAAACTGACTGTGATTACAGACAACTCCGGCGACGTGGAAGAAAGGAGAAGGCTGGGTTGCACTTGTTGACCCTCTGATCTCAATCTTCCGTTGCTGTGGTTGCCTGCCAAGCCTCTCTCTCTTTTTATTTAAGAGCACAAACCACTCAGATCTAGGGCAGCACCCAGTTTCTCTCAGGAAGCCCTGGTGCAGGTGATAACCCTACTCTACTGTTGCTTCCCAAAGACTGGTATTTGGAGATAACACTGCCTCAGAACATGGAGAGTAGCCTTTTGGCTATCATCACCATCGGTTTGTTTAGCATGAGCATTTTCTTCCATCCCACTCTTCAGCCTCAGGAAGGGGCTCCCGAAGTAGCCGACAACTATCTAAAAGTCAAGACCTTGCCCTCGGACTCGCAATCTGAGGGACAAGCTCAGGTGTGACTTTTTAGGTACAGAGATATTGTGGTGAGAACCAGAAATGGTAAAATTTTGGAGAGGAGCCAAAAGTTGCTTTTTTTCAACAGAGACAGGGGTGAGGTCCTGCGGCACCAACTCCCCCCCCCATCTGATGGGATGGCTGCCACGGGTAACAATTGAGGGAGGAGCACGATGCAACACGCCTGTGCCACTGATAGGCATGTTCTCTGCATTTATCTAATCCCGTTGAAATCTAGTGATACCGCCTGAAAGTGCGGTCAAAGATAGCTCAGCTATCAGTAGCAGCAGGACTTGTGGGGAATTTGTGGTCCTTCAGACGTTGGCAGACTCCACCTCGCAGTAGCTCATAGTCCGCGTGTCCCGTCGCCAGGGATGCTGGAGTTGTAGTCCAGCCATATCTTGGGTTCCACCAAGTTACGGGGTTACAGAATCTGGGTCTGAAGCACTTTTTTGAGTAACCAAGCTGGGTCTGAGCTGTGACAAGATGCTCTCACAGACATGGAATTCCACTGGAATGCATGAAATGCCATACTGAAGGGGAAATGCAAAATCTCAAAGCTTGCATAGCTTTGCATAAGTGCTTCCCAAACTTGGGTGTTTTTGGACTACCATTCTCATCATCCCTGACCACTGGTCTTGCTAGCTGTGGATGATGGGAGTTGTAGTCCCAAAATAGCTGGAGACCCAAGTTTGGGAAACACTGGTTTAGATGAACTGGGAGTTTTGCCTGCTTAGAAATCTTCCTATTAACTACACAGAAAAAAACAAATAGCCATCTCTGCTGATTCTAGAATTTAATGTTTGGGTGCCTCATGTCCCTCTCTCTCTCTCTCTCTCTCTCTCTCTCTCTCTCTCTCTCTCTCTGGTGTTCTTCCTACTTCTGGAGTTAGAATTCCACCCTTTGCTACCTCATTGAAAAAACAATACCAGGTTTTTGCATTTGCAGAGCTGCACCCTAGTGAAATGGGGAAACTTGAGAGGGGAGGGAGGAAGTGAAAGTACCAGTGCATATACCACAGGCTGCTCCTTAAATCTACTTGCCTGTGTCTGCAGCTCATTTTACCACTACCACCCATGTTGCCCTTTCCTGTGGGAAGTGAGGAGTAGAAAGTTGGCATCCGTACCACCTTCTCCCATAGTTGGAGAAAGGTGGTGGCAGTCTCTGAGATTCAGAGAGAGGTAGGGTGACTTCACATAGCTGCAATTCCCAGGAAAGAAGAATTGACTGTAAACAACTCTGAGAAATGTATCTTTATGAAGGGAGCAGGGATCTCCTATCAACTTTCAGCAGCCTTGACAGACTACAGTTACCAGGATCCTTTGGGGGAGGTGATGACTATTTTAGAGTGGTATGGTACTGCTTTAAATGTCTAGTGCAGATGGGGCCTATATCTGGTCTTTATTGAGCATTCCTCCTTATATGTTTATAGGATGGTTATATGATGAGTGCATTTATCCTGATTTACTTATGGGGTGTTTACTTGCCTTCGCCTTAGTCATTTGTTCTTTACACAGTAATGAGTGGTAGCTTCATTCTGCTTTCTTAGTTGCTCTGTGACGCTTCTCCAAACGTTACTGCACCCCTTGCACTAATTTCATGATGAAAGTTGGACAACCTACCCCAACCAAACAGTTCCGGTAAGAAAGTTTTGGTAAGGTTACCAGACGTCCCCGTTTCCCAGGGACTGTCGCCAGATTTACAAATCAGCCCCCAGACAAAATCCATCCATTCCTACTGAAGTTGAAAAGTGAAGTTGAAAAGTCCCCGGATTCATTGAATTTTTTTTTTGCTAACCTTAGGTTACTGGATTTTGGCAGGAAGTTATGGGATATGCAGATTGGAAATGAAGCAGTTTTGACCAATGTAAACAGTACTGAAAGCAGGATCGTGTATGACTGCCTCATTGGCATCACAAGCGCAAATCATTGTGAATGTGCAATAGAAAAGGTTGCTAGGTAAAGGTAAAGGTAAAGGTACCCCGACAATCTGCATTCAGTTTCCTGTATCTTTCACTATCCCTCACATTTTGCTTGCCTTCTCTCCCCCGCTACTTGTAAGGCCTCGTTGGACAGCCACTTTGCTTTCTTGCATTTCCTTTTAATTGGGATGGTTTTAGTTGCTGCCTCCTGTATAATGTCGCAAGCCTCCATCCATAGTTCTTCAGGCACTCTGTCCATCAAATCTAAATCCTTAAACCTGTTCCTCACTTCCACTGTGTATTCATAAGGGATTTGACTTGGATTGTATCTTACCGGCCCAGTGGTTTTTCCTACTTTCTTCAGTTTAAGCTTGAATTTTGCTATAAGAAGCTGATGATCTGAGCCACAGTCAGCTCCAGGTCTTGTTTTTGCTGACTGTATAGAGCTTCTCCATCTTTGGCTGCAGAGAATATAATCAATCTGATTTCGATGCTGCCCATCTGGTGATGTCCATGTGTAGAGTCGTCTCTTGTGTTGTTGGAAAAGCATGTTTGTGGTGACCAGCTTGTTCTCTTGGCAGAACTCTATTAGCCTTTGCCCTGCTTTGTTTTGATCTCCAAAGCCAAACTTGCCAGTTTTTCCTTTTATCTCTTAATTCCCTACTTTAGCATTCCAATCCCCTATAATGAGAAGAACATCCTTCTTTGGTGTTACTTCTATAAGGTGTTGTAAGTCTTCATAGAATTGGTCAATTTCAGTTTCTTCAGCACCAGTAGTTGGTGCATAAACTTGGATTACTGTGATGTTAAAAGGTCTGCCTTGGATTCGTATCGAGATCATTCTATTATTTTTGAGATTTCATCCCAGTACAGCTTTTGCCACTCTTTTGTTGACTATAAGGGCCACTCATAAGTGTCATTCTTATATAAGGGCCATTCTTAAATGAGCATTGTAAAGAAATAGAGGGAAACAACAGAATGGGAAGAACCAGAAACCTATTCAAGAAAATTGGAGATATGAAAGGAACATTTCGTACAAAGATTACCATAATAAAGGACAAAAGTGGTAAGGACCTAAGAGAAGCAGAAGACATCAAGAAGAGGTGGCAAGAATACGCAGAGGAATCATACCAGAAAGATATGGATGGCTCGTACACCCCAGGTAGTGTGGTTGCTGACCTGGAGCCAGACATCCTGGAGAGTGAAGTCAAATGGGCCTTAGAAAGCACTGCAAATAACAAGGCCAGTGGAAGTGATGGTATTCCAGCTGAACTATTTAAATGGTATTCCAGCTGAACTATTAAAATTTTAAAAGATGATGCTGTTAAGGTGCTACACTCAATATGCCAGCAAGTTTGGAAAACTCAGCAGTGGCCAGAGGATTGGAGAAGATCAGTCTACATCCCAATCCCAAAGAAGGGCAGTGCCAAAGAATGCTCCAGCTACCGCACAATTGCACTCATTTCACACGCTAGCAAGGTTATGCTTAAAATTCTACAAGGAAGGCTCGGTATGTGGACCGAGAACTCCCAGAAGTGCAAGCTGGATTTAGAAGAGGCAGAGGAACCAGACACCAAATTGCAAACATGCGCTGGATTATGGAGAAAGCTAGAGAGTTCCAGAAAGACATCTACTTTTGCTTCATTGACTATGCAAAAGCCTTTGACTGTGTCAACCACAGCAAACTATGGCAAGTTCTTAAAGAAATGGGAGTGCCTGATCACCTCATCTGTCTGCTGAGAAATCTCTATGTGGGCCAAGAAGCTACAGTTAGAACTGGATATGGAACAACTGATTGGTTCAAAATTGGGAAAGGAGTATGACAAGGCTGTATATTGTCTCCCTGCTTATTTAACTTACCGTACTGCCAGATCTTAATTGAATTCTAGCACCTATAAATCTGTAACAATACTAACCGTTTGGAGGCAGCCCTTCTTCCATAGGGGTCAGTCAGGCATGGGTGGTGCAGCTCAGCCATTTCCTTGTTCCAAAGCACATGTCCCCAAGGAGCTTCCCCACTGCCACCATTGGGTTTTAAAGGTTGGCCAACATGCATTTGGAATCCCATAAGTTATGGTTTTCCCAGTAGTGATGTATGGAAGTGAGAGCTGGACCATAAAGAAGACCGATCGCCAAAGAATCGATGCTTTTGAATTATGGTGCTGGAGGAGACTCTTGAGAGTCCCATGGACTGCAAGAAGATCAAACCGATCCATTCTGAAGGAAATGAACCCTGAGTGCTCACTGGAAGGACAGATCCTGAAGCTGAGGCTCCAATACTTTGGCCACCTCATGAGAAGAGAAGACCACACCACACTGGAAAAGACCCTGATGTTGGGGAAGATGGAGAGCACAAGGAGAAGGGGACGACAGAGGACGAGATGGCTGGACAGTGTTCTCAAAGCTACCAGCATGAGTTTGACCAAACTGCGGGAGGCAGTGGAAGACAGGAGGGCCTGGTGTGCTCTGGTCCATGGGGTCACGAAGAATCGGACATGACTAAATGACTAAACAACAACAACAATGTTGGGGGAAATTACTTCAGGGGGAAGGTGGCAGGGAAAGAGGTTATTTACGGCAAGGAAATGTGCCTCTTCCTCCTCCCCCACCAGGGCCAGATTTAGGTTTGATGAGGCCTAAGCTACTGTAGTGAATGCCATGTTTATATGGGCCGCAAGATGGCCCATACAGAATGGATGCTGTTGATAAACTAATAATGAACTGTGTTGATCAAAGAGCTACTGGAATGTGCATGTTGTGGCCAAGTGAATGGCGCATGGAAAGCAGCGTAAAGACTGGCTATGCAATGCTAGTCTCAAACAATGAGTGTTGTAACACACCACAAGGTACAGAACACCAGGTTCGAACAATGAAAGTTGTGATATGCCAAGAACATGCTAAGGACAAAGGACTTCCAGGAACATGCCAAAGACAGTCAGAAATGCTAGGATTCAGATGAACACCCAAAAGGACTATATAAGATGAGACTTTTCAGATAGGTCTGTGTGCCGGACATACGACAGTGCTGCCGTCTGCCACCCATAACTCTTACTGGAAACTGATCAATTCCAGTGAAGAGTGGTGAGTATGGATGAGTAGTTGTGTGTGTAACTAAGTGCATGTTCCCTGTCTTGGTATATATTTGTTTGTTAATAATAAATTATGTTGTAGAGAAATTCCAATATATATTGGTTGTCTGTGCTTACTTGCGTTTTCCCTGGAGCATGTTGAGTCTCATTTATGCTAAACACCTAAACAGATTAAAGGAACCTATATTTTATTGATAACATATTTGGTACCAGTAGTGGGGTACCAAAGGTAATGGGGCCCTTTATATGTCCAGCTGTCCTTTGTCAACAACAATTTGTCACTTATTTTTGTGTTGAATATATGCTATATGGTAATTTCTGGACCTAACAGGTATCTAAAGCCATTTGCACCTGTTGCCGTGCAATTAGTCCATGCAGAATGTAGGTACCCTATATATAGAAATATATAGAATATATATATAGAAATGAACAAACCAGTGATATTTTAGGGAGCAGGCTAGCAGGCGGGGCCCATTACTTACATCATAGGAGCCTACACAACACAAAACACTGCTGCTGTATGTAGGTTTTATTTTATTTGTTTTTTTATCTTATATTTTGGAAATGTACATCCAGTTCCCCTTTAATTTTTTGGGGGGTCCCCAAGAGAGTGGGGCCCTAAGCTATAGCTTTTTTAAGCTTATAAATAAATCTGGCACTGCCCTCCACCTGTGCTGGACACTGGTACCAACTTTCTGCCAGAAGTTGCTTTTTCCCATCCAAATGGCCATTGGGCACAAGTTATTTTCTTTTTTGTTGTTGTTGTTTATAATTTTTATTAAATTTTCTGTTTTATAATTTAAAATACAGCCGTACCTTGGAAGTCAAATGGAACCTGTTCCGGAAGTCCGTTCGACTTCCAAAACATTTGGAAACCAAAGTGTGTTTTTCTGATTGGCTGCAGGAAGTGCCTGCAGCCAATTGGAAGCCCCATCAGACGTTTGGCTTCCCAAAATAGTTCACAAACTGGAACAGTCACTTCTGGGTTTGTGGCATTCAGAAGCCAAAACATTTGAGAACTAAGCTGTTCGAAAACCAAGGTATGACTGTACTCATTTTTACATCCTTAAGATATTAAGGACTTCCCTTCTTCTCTTTCTATGGTTCATTTTACATATCATAAATCCCTGCTTATTTTACAAAACCTAAACCATTCAGTATTCCATTATTGCATCCATCAAAACTCATTTACACTGTTGAATTTATCTTAATGCTGCCAATGTTTTCGGCTGTACACAGGTTTGTGGCACAAGTTATTTTCGTATTATTCCTTATTAGTTGCTTCCCACAAAGCACCCTGAAGTGATTTACAATTCAATAAAAACATGCACAGAACATTTGCACATAAAAAACAACAATTATACCTCTAAAGACAATATAAAACACCACACCATGTAATTCGCATGCAATACTGGTGCCAGATGTGTCCACCGAGAAGGCTTGCTGAAAGAGAAATGTTTTCATCAGCTGCCAAAAATAGAGACTGCATCTGTTTCATATCCAGTGGGAGGGAGTTCCTGTTACCATAAAGCACCAATGCAGCAGCAAGCAAAGGCTATAGCAGCTCAGTCAGCTGCTGGTGGCTGGAAAGCCAGACAGGATGTTTGTGACTGTTGCCATGGGAACAAAGGGGCAGTCCATTCTGTACTGAGCACCGGATCTTAGCTCAGTGTGTGTGTCATGTGACCCGTACTGGAAGTACATGGGTGGAGTTTGATTCTTTCTGCTATTGAGTGCAGACTGAAAGATAGGGGGAGGGACACCCCCACTGCTGTTGCTACTGGAGAAAATGCTGTAGCTTTCAACGTTGTCCAATGTTACAATTGTGGACAAACTGGGCATCTTCAGAGGAACTGTAAGAAGCCGCGTCAGCACAAAGGAGCCAAAGGGAGCTCACAGAAGTCTGAGGCATCAGGCAAAGGTCATACCACGTCAAAGGCAAAGACTGCAAAGGCTTTGATGTCGCTAAAAGCCACACTAGAAGCGGGGAACTTCTTCGTCATCGATACTGGAGCGACGGTTCATATGTGTCCACACAGAGGACTATTTTCGACGTTTAAGAAGCAAAGCTTCGCTGTGCAACAAGCCAACGGTCAGGAGCTGAAAGCGACCGGGATTGGAACTGTGTATCTTGAAAGTCTGAACTTGACTATAAACGATGTTTACTTGGTTCCAGAGTTGAAGTTCAATCTGCTCAGCGTTTCACAGATTGCCAAGAAGGGACTAAAACTGTCCTATGATGCTGATAGCTGCGAGATCTACAAAGATGGAGAGTTGTATCTTTCTGCCAAAGAGAAAGATGGACTGTATTTGTTGACTTTTGATCAAAGTGATTACATGAAATGTAATTCTTGTGATTCTAACATGATTTCTTTTGCAGGTCTGACCAAGAAGAACACCAAGCAGGTGACCTCGAGGGTCGACAGAGCATTTCAGCGGGTGTATGCTGATGTGATTGGTCCTCTAGCACCATCTAGAGGCAATGCAAAATATTACCTTGTGTGTGTGGATTCTTTCACAAATTATGTCTGGATTTATCTTTTGGAGAAACCAAAAGAAGCCTTAGAAAGGTTTAAAGAGTTTTGTGACAAGGTTAAAAATATGCATGATGCTAATATTGCTTGTCTTTGTACAGATAGGAAGCCTATTTTTCTTTTACAGGATTTCCAGAGGTTCCTGCAGGAGAGAGGGATAAGACACAAAATGGCTAGTTCCGAAGAAGCATGGAAGAGATGTGTCTGTGTTAGGGTGAACAAAGAATTGCAAAAGGGAATGCATGCGCAATTGCTTAGTTCGCATCTGTCAAATGAATTCTGGGCTGAATCGCTATTGTCATACACTTACACGTGGTTGAGGAAGGTTTCAAAAGAGTTGGGATGTTCTCCTTTTGAGAAACTGTTCCAGAGAAAACCTTCAGTTGCCCATTTCAAGGTTTTTGGGTCTCATGTGAGAACAGAAACTCCAAGTGGGGTAAAGAATGCCAGAGGCATTTTTGTGGGTTATGAAAAGGGTCTCTACAGAGTAATTTTGTCTGAATCTGGTCAGGTGATTCTCACAAAATTTCTAGAGAGTGCCCCTGGACAGGAGAGAGTGATTGTTCACACATTTCCCACTGGAGATGATTCAGATGATTCTGATGATGATGATGTTGATCTTATTGAGTTCAGTAGTACTGATGATGACAGCGATAGCTCAGGGAGCTCAGTTGTCACAGTCATTGAGAGGAAATCTCACATAATGACTAAACCCTCAGAAGAGGAGGATGAACCACTGATTAAGCTTAGTACTGGTTCTCCAGAGAGTTCAGAAGCTGAACCAGAAAGCAAAGAAGAGCAGCACCTCTTACGTAGGTCTGAGAGAGCAACGAAGGGTGTACCACCCAAGAGGTATTCAAACGAGTTTGCTAACCTAGCTATTGCATGTGTTGCTGTTGTAAACGACCAAGGACAAATTGAAGCTGTGTCTAAGTCAGAGACAAAGGCACAACAGAGAGTAGCTAACCAAGGTAATGCAGAAGCACTCATTCCTTGGAAGTCACATAACCAGAGAGGTACATTGGTGAAACCAGTGGCGGGTAGTTCCAAGGGTGGAACTGAAACAACAGGGGAATGTTATAAGTATAACAACTGTTTGTTTTCTTCTCTGGATGACGCTTTGCTCGCAGCACGCATTGATACTTTAGGGGGAGTATGTTACCATAAAGCACCAATGCAGCAGCAAGCAAAGGCTATAGCAGCTCAGTCAGCTGCTGGTGGCTGGAAAGCCAGACAGGATGTTTGTGACTGTTGCCATGGGAACAAAGGGGCAGTCCATTCTGTACTGAGCACCGGATGTTAGCTCAGTGTGTGTGTCATGTGACCCGTACTGGAAGTACATGGGTGGAGTTTGATTCTTACTGCTATTGAGTGCAGACATGTTTCTCTGTTCTGATATAAGAGACAGAAATAAAGGATGTAAATAGATTTCTGTCTGCTTCTTTCCCCTCCCTGGGGATACCAAAGGGGAGAGAGAATGAAACGGTGTGTTCTTCTCACATCTGGGAAGAATCGCCGAGACCTCGCCTGCTTATCTGCCGGGAGAAGCAGCAGGGAGGTCGACAAGGAATATCTGCCGGTGCCTACATTGTGGCACATTCCTCTGACCCAGGCAGAATTCCAACAGTTCCAAAGGGTAGGCTCTGCCACACAAAAGGCATGATTCCAACATTGTGCAGAACAGATCTCCTGACAGAATGATCTCTGCAGGCTGCCTTCTGCAGAACATAGTCATGGACTGGGTGTATAGGGGATGGAAATATATTTTAGGTATTCTGGTCCCAAGCTGTATAGGGCTTTGTGCAGCCAGTGGCGTAGCGTGGGGGGTGCAGGGGGGCCGGCCGCACCGGGCGCAACATCTGGGGGCGCTCTCTCGCACTCGCAGCTCTCTGCCCCTACCTGGCTCACTCACTCTCTCTCACTGCAGTGTTGGCTGTGCGAATCCGATCCGAGCCGCCGGGTTGCCGCCCACTGTGGAGGGGGGGTGCCAGGCATGCGGTGCGGGTTAGGGGGCACAAATCCACGGGTTAGGGGGCGCAAATTACTTGCCTTGCCCCGGGTGCTGACAACCCACGCTACGCCACTGTGTGCAGCAGTACCTGCACATTGAACTTGGTAATGTTAGATATGTGGACATGTAAAGTCTGGGCCTACGAGTCATTTTGGCTATGCCATGTCTGGCATGGTACAGTCCTCTCACGGGATTAACATATTTTTTGCTCTATAAGACGCACCAGATACAAGATGCACCTAGTTTTTGGAGAAGGAAAGCAAGAAAAAATATATTCTGAATCTCAGAAGCCAGAACAGCAAGAGGGATCTCTGCGCAGTGAAAGCAGCAATCCCTCTTGCTGTTCTGGCTTCTGGGATAGCTGCGCAGCCTGCATTC
This sequence comes from Podarcis gaigeae, assembly GCF_964106915.1. Classification (NCBI taxonomy): domain Eukaryota; kingdom Metazoa; phylum Chordata; class Lepidosauria; order Squamata; family Lacertidae; genus Podarcis; species Podarcis gaigeae. Next base: position 9,621,356 of record NC_139690.1, on the reverse strand, counting down.
GCTCCATAAGACGCACACACATTTCCCCTTACTTTTTAGGAGGGAAAAAGTACATGGGAGGCAGTCTATGTGAAAACAGCAAGGCATAGTCCAAGCCATGGGTAGGCAAACTAAGGCCCGGGGACTGGATGAAGCCCAATTGCCTTCTAAATCTGGCCCGCAGACGCTTCGGGAATCCGCGTGTTCTTACATGAGTAGAATGCATGCTTTTATTTAAAATGCATCTCTGGGTTATTTGTGGGGCATAGGAATTTGTTTATATTCCCCCCGCAAATATTGTCTGGCCCCCCACAAGGTCTGAGGGACAGTGGACTGGCACCTGCTGAAAAAGTTTGCTGACCCCTGGCCAAGTATTCCCACCTAAGAAGAATGGATAAGCAAATTAATGGACTATGCAGAACTGGCAAAATTAACAGCAAAATTAAAAAATCTAATGATCAGTGTTTTATGGAAGAATGGATGCCTTTTTTGGACTACAGTGGTACCTCGGGTTACAGACGCTTCAAGTTATAGATGCTTCAGGTTACAGACTCTGCTAACCCAGAAATAGTACCTTGGGTCAAGAAATTTGCTTCAGGATGAGAACAGAAATCGGGTGGCAGCGGTGTGGTGGCAGCGGGAGGCCCCATTAGCTAAAGTGGTACTTCAGGTTAAGAACAGTTTCAGGTTAAGAACAGACCTCCAGAACGAATTAAGTTCTTAACCTGAGGTACCACTGTTCTTGAAGAAATATTATAGTATGATGAACTTGAGAGCAGGATTTGAGCTATGGGCAACAGAAGTAAGTAGATCATAGTATTGTGGTTTTGATTTGTTTATTATTTTTATTTATTTATTGAATTTATATACCACCCTATACCTGGTGGTCTCAGGGCAGTTCACAGAACAAGATCAGCATAGGATATAGTTTGAGTTCCTCACTTGCAGGTTTACAAATCATTTAATGTGTCAACACAAATAGAAGTTATTAATATTGCAGTTGTTGTATAAGGGATTATTATTATGACCGGAATGCAATGGAAATTAGTAAGATTTTGGAATGTAGAAATGAAACAAATAATCAAGCCATCAATCCTAGCATGTGAGAGGGCCACTTTATCTAAATTATATAATTTGGTATTTGAACTATTGGTGTTAATAATTGTATTATAAATTGGTATTGTTATAATGAGGCTATTATTGGATTGTAATTGAAAACTAATAAAAATTATTATTAAAAAACCCAGAACAAGATCAGCATAAAAACCACAATATATAAAATCAAAATATTTAACAGATAGAAGGTAGGGTGTAGCAGAAGGGGAAGAAAAACAACCGCTTGGAAAAAAAGATTGGGAAGTCGATAAAATAAGAGAAAGAGAAAAGAGAAAAGAGAAAAGAGAGAGAGAGAGAGAGAGAGAGAGAGAGAGAGAGAGAGAGAATAGCAATTCTTAGTCCAAGATATCCTCATCTAAATGGACTATCATTTTTGTCCGGTTTGAATGCTAGAGGCATGCTGATCCTGCCTTGTTACCAACTAAATCCTCCTTAGAGCTGACTCTCTGAAATTAACAGGCCTTTTTTTAGCCATGCCCATCAATGGGGCTCCTCTAAGTAACATTGCACACAACCCTCTGACATGGCACTGGCCGTGGGGCCCTTTGAGACTGGTAGGGCAGGAAGCAGAAGGCCAACTTTAGGTGGAGCCAGAGCCAATGGCAGGCAGGGGCTGTCTGCGGGCTTCTTTCCCCCCGATCCCTTGTAACAGAGTAAGATTGTCTTCCATAAACAGCTTTAACAAGGAGTCCGTAAGTGACCGTGGAAGCCAATTCTGGATCCACACGTCCTTCCACAGTGGGGACATAGGTTTCCGGGCAGGAGTTGATCACGGTGTGTATTTGCCAAATGTGCCTTTCTTTTAGCACGTTTCTCCCTTTCGTCCTGAGTTCGAGTGTCTTCAAAGCCCATGACACCTTTGGTAAAGGCTGTTCTCCAATTGGAGTTCTTGCAGGCAAGCGTTTCCCAATTGCAGGTGTTTATAGTACATTTTTAAAAATTTGCCTTAAGACAGTCTTTAAACCTCTTTTGTTGACCACCAGCATTACGCTTTCCATTTTTAAGTTCGGAATAGAGTACTGGTAGTTGCTTTGGAAGATGATAATCAGGCATCCACACATGACCAGTCCAATGAAGTTGATGTTGAAGAATCATTGCTTCAACACTGGTGATCTTTGCTTCTTCCAGTACACTGGTATTAGTTTGCCTGTTTTCCCAAGTGATGTATAAAATTTTTTGGAGACACCTTTGATGGAATCTTTTGAGGAGTTGGAGATAGCGTTTATAAGTGGTCCATGTTTCACAAGCATACAGTAAGGTTGGTAGTACAATAGCTTTGTAAACAAGCATTTTAATTTCCCTGCAAATGTCCCGGTTGTCAAACACTCTGCACTTCAATCGGGAGAAAGCCGCACTCACAGAGCTCAGGTGATGCTGGATTTCGGCATCAGTGTCGGCCCTTGTGGAAAGATAACTGCCTAGGTAGGAGAAGTGATTGACATTTTCAACGTTACACCATTGAGTTGGATTTGTGGAGCTGCAGAGGGGTTATTTTGTACAGTGGTACTTCGCAAGACGAAATTAATTCGTTCTGTGAGTTTTTTCGTCTTGCGATGTTTTCGTCTTGCGAAGCACGGATTTTGGAAAAGCTTCAAAAATACCAAAGCCTTCAAAAACCTCAAAAAAGGCTACCACACCGCGTGCTATGAGTTGCTCCTTGAAGTCAAGTCGCAACTGCACCCCCTGAATGCACGGTTTTAAGAAAAAGGATACAAACTTGCAAGACAAAGGAAACAAACTTGCAAGACGTTTTTGTCTTGCGAAGCAAGCCCATAGGGAAATTCGTCTTGCGAAGCAACTCAAAAAACGAAAAAACTCTTTCGTCTTGCGAGTTTTTCGTCTTGCAAGGCATTCGTCTTGCGAGGTACCACTGTACTTGTTGGTGCAGCACTTTGGTTTTTTGGATGTTTGAGGATGGTGGGGCTGTGACCCGCTTGCCCTATCAGACCAGCTTCCACAGAATGGTATAGTCCTCCCATTGACCTGGGTCGTCCCAGGATGAGCACAGGGGAATGGATGGTTTGAGATGAACCAAAGTATACCAAGGATCTGAGGAGTTCGGTGTGCTGGGCTTCTTAAATCCTCCCATTTGTACTCAGTTTCAAGGAGCTATATGCGAAGCCTGGTCCTTTGGGCTGATTAATTATAGGCACACCTTGGCTGCCCGGCAGGGGCGGGATGGCAATTAGAGGTGGAGAACTCTGCCAGCCTGCCGGCCTTGTGGAATTGTGTATTATTTTCCCCAAAGACTTGCCACCTCGTGGCAAATTCCAGAAGGGCAAGCAACTGGCTTGCAGGGTTTCATCAGCCATTAACCCCTTAGAAAGGCGCTATAGTCTGTCAAGAGCAGAGCCCAATATATGCAAACGGTACAGCGAGATGCAGAAAGTGATTTTTTAAAAAATAAAAAAGCAACTAAACTCTGAGCTAATATATTTTGATGATATTAACTTTAAAAAAAGTAATAACTTTCCATGTGGTATGGCAGCACTCTTTTTAGAATAAAGTTTTGTTTTTCGGATAGTAATTTTTATTAGTTTTCAATTACAATAATCCAATAATAGCCTTATTATAACAATGCAAATTATAATACAGTTACTAATACCAATCATTCAGATGCCAAATTATATAATTTAGGTGGCCCCCCCGCATGCTAGAATTGATGGTTTGAAGATTTACTTTATTTCTGCGTTCCAAAATCTTATTAGTTTCAATTACACGCCAGTCAAAATAACAGCCTCTTATACAACAACTGCAGTTTTAACGACCTCCATTTGTATTGACGCATTAAATGATTTATAAACCTACAGGTGAAGCATTCAAACTATATCCAGATACCATGATGGCAAAATAAAGTTTTGTTGAGACATTTATAATACATTACAGTAAGAAAATCAACTAATCTAAACAAGAACATAAAAAAGAAAGAGAGGAGAGTGCAGTGTCCTCTTTTACAGGTATATCTTAACTTGTCCCATACAGAGAACGGTCCCTTATATAATGGGTCAAGGGAAAAGTCCTTAGGACAATTGCCGCCGCTCCTTTAAAACAGGGATTGTGAGATTGTGGCTCTCCATACTCCAACTCCCATCAGCTTCCGCTAGCATGGCTAGTTGTCAGGGATCATGGGAGTTGTATTCCGGCTAATGTCTGAAGACCCACAGGATCCCCAATCCTGATTTAAAATGACAATCTCTTCTGATCAAGAATTCCAATTTTATTTTATCTTTAGAAGATTTTGGCCTTTTTGTGGCTGTTAAGGTAATAAATCAGTGGCAATTCACTTCTAACATTAGATTAGTGATAGGGAACCTGTGGCTACCCAAACATTGCACATAATATCTGAATGCTATGATGGGATTTGGAGGATCATAACTTCCCTATCCCTGCCGTATCTTCCCCCACCCGGTAACTATTGGGAAAGAAAGTTTTTAATTATTGGGGGAGAGATTTCCACATGTTAGGTATGCTAGTTAGCAGAAAGCCCTGTTTGCTTATCTTTTTTGGTTATGAATTTGAATACTGCTCTCCATCGTAAAATTCTTGTTTCCGCTCCTCATCAGTTGATGTGACTTGTTGGGCTGCAAGATTCAGCTGGACTCTATCTGGTTTTTTTGCAGACAGAAGTGGTTTAGTCATGCTGGCCACATGACCCGGAAGCTGTACGTTGGCTCCCTCGGCCAGTAAAGCGAGATGAGCGCCGCAACCCCAGAGTCAGCCAGGACTGGACCTAATGGTCAGGGGTCCCTTTACCCTTTACCTTTATTCTCAAATTAATTTGGGTAACTTTAATCACTTATTCTCTTGTTAAGGTGATAAATTCATCACAAATATTTTTTAGGACAGAGGATATGCATTGCATTAAAATTGCACTTTTATAAAATTCAAAATTTGAATGGTATTATTATGATTATATTAATTAGATTGAGGCACAAATTGCAATTAATATATTGGTTTTCTTCTTTTCTCTTCGTCTTTTTTCATGCCTATGTAGATTATTATATGAAATCAAATAAATATAAGGTTTTTTTCTGACAAAAAAATGCCCTATCCCAGGCAGCCAGTTCCTGCAGCCATGGTCAGCAACTACTTTTTCATTGGAACAAATGAGAAATCAGGCCAAGTCCCTTCTCCCTTTCTGTTCTCAGATTCAGCTACTGTCCTCTCCTCCCTCTTCATTATCTACATAGGTTTTCCCAATAGTTTTTGTATTCCCAGTGCAGTTAGTTTCTTCTTTTCTTAGAGCAGAGCTCCCATGTCACATCACAGAGAACTTTGAAAAAACTCTGTCAAGTTTTCCAGTGCAGTTTGCTGTCCTGTTGCTGTCCCTTGGGCAAAGCCGCTGTTTAAGAGCTGCAAGTTCAAAGTCTTTCTTGGCACGTGGAACTAGTTGCTCAGTTGGCTGAGTTTTTGGATTAAAAAAAAAGTTTGGATTTGATATCCCGCTTTATCACTACCCTAAGGAGTCTCAAAGCGGCTAACACTCTCCTTTCCCTTCCTCCCCCACAACAAACACTCTGTGAGGTGAGTGGGGCTGAGAGACTTCAGAGAAGTGTGACTGGTCCAAGGTCACCCAGCAGCTGCACGTGGAGGAGCGGAGAATCGAACCCGGTTCCCCAGATTACGAGTCTACCGCTCTTAACCACTACACCACGCTGGATACCTTTCTTCCCTCAGAATGAATGCTGTCAGCACTGAAGCTTTTGTGGGGGGCAGGGAGGGGAAATCTCTGAGATGTTAATAAACCCCCAAATCAGCCTCCAAATCAGGAAACATTTTATCCATTAATGACAGGTTACACTGTGTTATACCTATTTTGGGAGCAGCAACAAAAAGCTGCTGTGCTTGTTCTCTGCCCCAGCCAGTCAGCTATTCTTCCTCCGTATTATTCCAGTCCATTCTCTCTTCCACCCTGTCTGACACCAGCCGCTCCATCTCAGTCAGCCCACGTCCTATGGCCCCCTAAACACTTCTGGGGAAGGGCCATAATTCAATGTCAAAATAGTTAGGTTATTTATGTATGCAACAACTGCGGCCCGTGTTTTGTTAGCCCCCAAATGGAAAATGAGCGAGGTCCCAACCAAAGAAGACTGTCAACTTAAGTTGACAGAATATACAACTACAGTGGTACATCAGGTTACATATGCTTCAGGTTATATACGCTTCAGGTTACACACTCCGCTAACCCAGAAATAGTGCTTCAGGTTAAGAACTTTGCTTCAGGATAAGAACAGATATCGGGGCTCTGGCGGCGTGGCAGCAGCAGGAGGCCCCATTAGCTAAAGTGGTGCTTCAGGTTAAGAACAGTTTCAGGTTAAGAACGGACCTCTGGAACGAATTAAGTACTTAACCCGAGGTACCACTGTACAACTAATCCAGAATGCGGCAGCTAGACTGGTGTCTGTGAGTGGCCACCGAGACCATATAACACCGGTTTTGAAAGACCTACATTGGTTCTCAGTACGTTTCCGAGCACAATTCAAAGTGTTGGAAGAAGGGAAGGAGAATGTTAGCCGCTTTGAGACTCCTTTGGGTAGTGATAAAGCGGGATATCAAATCCAAACTCTTCTTCTTCATTGCGTCCAAGCACACGCATAGAGACACGCCAAGTTAACCACATTATCAAGGGATCTGACAGCAAAATGCTCAGGGTCCCACAGGAATATCCCTAGGAATAGTGATTTGGAGTCCTTACCTAAAAATAATGTGCGACCTTTAAATGTTCTGAAGCACTGAGATGCACTGCCATTCGTCCATTATTAAGGCTCCCATGGTGGTTTGCAATATGCAATTTTTGCCCCACAATTCGTATGCACCCCAGATTTTCCGAGATACATGTGTAAGAGAGTTAGGTAAGGAACTTCTTTGTTAGAAATGCTTGCTGCTGACTCTCTCCCGATACTTTTCTAAACACCCTGGTTTTCCCTGGAGCCTGCAGAACGGGGGAGGGAAGTGGGAGATGACTATCTGTGGGAGGGAATGAAGAAAAACTGCCCAGCATCTGTTGGTTTGACCTGGCTGTTATCCTTGGGAATGCCTTCTCCCAAGATGGAATGTCAGGTGGGAACTATTTGCTGGAGACAAATGAGTCAGGAAATGGAAAGGGGGACAGATCGCTTTTCACAATCCTGGGAAGTTAGAGAGGAACAGCCAGGAGGAATCTTGAAAAGAAAGGAGGATGGTGAAACTAGTCTCATCCTCTGTGGATTTTGGCTCAAATCCTGGGACAGAGGCATCCTCAGTACAGACTGAAATGAAGGGGAAGAGAAAAGAGCGAGACAGACAGGAAGCAAGAGAAGAGAAATAGCTTGAATGTGGGAGAGACAAGGAAAGGCGCAATAAGGTTGATGAGTCAAAAAAACAGAGTCTAGGAGGCAATAAATTACAACCCACTGAAGACTGAATCAGCACAAAGGTTATTTTTAAAAATTGCATTGTATGTGAATTAGCTTTTCAATGCCAGGATGTCCATGGTATCAATAAATTTGGTTTGTGTTGTGAACAGCCACTGTTAATAATGCAATTATCACCATTGGTACTTTCTGCTTTTCATTTTCTGCTGCTTATAATTCTCCACCCCCAACCCAGGGTCCTCTCTGGGGAGGGGACTAGGGGAAACTGCCCCAGGGCCCATGCTTTGGGGCACCCACCCACCTTAGGCGCAGTGATGCTGGTGTCTATGACCTCTTCCAGCAGCTGTTCTACATCTCACCACCTGGTAAGGATCTCCACCTCTTGCCTTTGTAAATAGACACTGAGAGAGAAGGGGAAGGGCTCCTTTGGGGCTGGCACTGCTAAAACAATGGCAAATGGGGGAAGGAGTAAGTCAGAGGGATGGGGGAGAGGTCGCCAAGATTAAAGACAGATCAAAACGACAACAAAAAGTAAGCTGGGTGAGGAGCCACCGCCATCGCCATGAGGAAGAGGAGTGGCAGCGATGAGAAGGGGGTGGAAGAAAGCAATGGGAGGGAATACACAGTGGGATTTGCCCCAGGCCCTGTGCCACCCTAGGGGCAACCCTGCTCCAAGTAGTGTGGTGCAGTGGTTAGAGCATCAGATTAGGACTTGGGAGGCTAGGGTTCAAACTGCCACTCAGCCATCAACCTCACTGGGTGACCGTGGGCCGGTCACTGTGTCTCAGCTTAGCCTAACTCACAGGGTTGTTCTTAGTTTTTTTTAATTTTTTTTGTTTTAAATATTTTTATTAGGAATTTTAACAAAACATTTTATCAAAAAACATATATTCCTTAATTCCCCCTATTTCCCCCCTCCCCCCTCCCCATAAAGTAACCCCCTCCCCTCCCCCCACAGACTTCCCTCAGCATCTCTCTGGTTTATCAAATGTTATTCTCTGCATGTTACAAAATTGTATAGATCCTTAATTTATCTGACTGGCTATTATCACAAGGTTGTTCTTCGGATAAAACACTGTGTGTGCAGTGACGGACCTTGGGATCTAAGAATTTCAGCAGCGCCCTATGCAATGCCAAATTTCTGCCCCCACCCTCACCTCTTGCCTTCCATTCTGCATCATAGTTGGGGCGTCCCCTGAGGGTCTGCGCCCAGTGCACCCGAACTGGTCATGCTACCCCTAAACTTGTCTCTGATGTTTGCCACCTTGAGCTGCTTGAGGAAGGTGGCATATAAATGCCGTCATTGTCCCATAACTGAGAATAACATTTCCTGTATTTGATGGACTGTGGTCCAATAAAGTTATTAAACTGTGGCCAAGTCGTCCAGGAGTCTCAATCTAATGGTTGGTAGCGTACCTGTGGATTTGTGGTTGAAAACGTCAGGTGGCACATCTGTCAAAAGCTAAATACCTCTACTGATTTTTAAATGCATATTACTTGCTTCTTTCATCTATTATGTTGCATTTTGTTATATCATGATTTGAATTCTACGGAGTGCAGAAAAAACGCAATTTATAAGAAGTAAAAGAAGCAATAAAAATGCAATTAAAAATAAATCATACAGCCTCTGGCACAATGCATTATGACTGAGCTGACAGACAGCATAGGTGCCAACTCTTAGGGGCCAAGGGCCCTTTGCCCCCCCCCCCCAAATATTTGAGGGCCTCCCTCCGCCCCCAAAATTGATGGCAATTGCCATTCAAATGGTGTGCATGTGCCGTTTCTTGTGATCAATTTTGCAGGGTGGGGTTTACCTGCCCCATATATTTTATTCGAGTTTGCACCCCTTTCAGCCATTTTAAAGCAGTCAGTGGTGAAAAAGGTTTGGGAACACTGCCATAATAAATTGGGTAGACTTTCAGGTGCCACGGGACTCTTTGTTCTTTCTGCTGCCACAGGCAACCTTGAGTCTCTCTCTGGAAATGAGGGATGCAGTCTCTGAGAGGCGGCCGGGCAGATAATCAGAGGTGGAGGGTGAACGATCTCATCCTTGCAGAACACAATCGCTTTGTGTCTCCCCACCCTGTCCCTGAACAGGAAGTTCCTGGGTACTGGTGGTTGCAAATGTGATGCGTATACAAGGAATTCATTTGATCCTCTTGGCTCACAGAGCAAAAATGACACAGATGTCTTGGAGCTACAAGATCAAAGGGCCATTGTGCCTGGCATCTCAGTGAACCCTGGCGGAAGATGGGCAGGCCGTGTGCTTTACCCAAAGCCGCAGGAATGTGAGCCAGGGGAAAACCTTCCAGGGAAGGCCCAGGAAAGTCATGCTCATGTCAGATAATTTGAACCCCACCTTCCCTTATCAAATCAGACCAGGGCAGTTTACAAAGAACATTTGGAAACGAAGGAAGCACAACGTTCCTGTTACAAGAGACAAATATCGAAATGGCAGGGCAATTTCCTTCTTCATCACCACCCCGCAAAGGAAACTGAACGAAGCTTCAGTCAATCTTGGCATAAATCAGTCTGTTATTGTTTGTTTACTTATTTATTTACATTACTCTTGCCCGGTCCCCATTGCAAGAGTCCAGAGGTGCATTGCGCGTCTCTTTGACATTATAGTAATTATTTCCAAATGGCTTCTACCCATATAAAATAGCATATTTGACATTTTCTTTCAACACGCACGCCCCCCCCCCAGACTGGCGAAATGCCCCCTCCAGGAGATGCCAATCTTGCCAATGTTTCAGTGCCAGGCAAAGATGCTTTTGTTTTCCTGGGCATTTTCCTGGGCAGCACTAGGGAATTGAATTGTTTGTTAGCTCTATTTTTTTAAACACATTTCTCATAATTGTATTTTTCTAACTTGGTATTAAATTGTTTTGGGGCCTTTTTTTGGGAAATGATATATAAATGCAATAGAACAAGCCTAACTCTTCTTCAAAACTGTCTTCTATTTTTGCAATGCCTAAATGGCCACACAAAATCCAGTATGTTGGGAAGAACGAGGTGATTTGTGATCAGCTTGTAAGTAAGCTCAGGCCAACTTATTCTCGCTCTCCTGTCCCCAAACTTACCCACCACGAGGGCACAAGTCAAAGGGCTGCTCCTCAGACCTTTATGAGTTTCCAAAGCCTTACCAATGGGTAGTTCTCTGCGCAAAAATCCCTGTGAATTGAAGTTTGCCAGAATTTTAGGGTCCTTAAACTTGGCAGCCTGGACAAACTTCATATCCCAGACATCTTTGCACTGGGATATTTTGTTGGTAAACCTTTGATGCCTAATAAAAGCCCAAGGAACTTATCTCCCTTTCATGATCTGGTCACCACTACTCAGAGAGCAGGGATGGAGGAGAAATTCGATTCAGTTCGCATCTAAAGATGAACATACTCAATTCACACTTTCTGAAACAATATGCAAACTGAAGCACTGCCTTCTCCCAATTTGCACTTTTCCAAATTTTGCAATACAAAAAGTGCACACTCTAGGTTAAATAAATGCACAAATGATTGAATAAGGTAAGGGTAAAGGGACCCATGACCATTCGGTCCAGTTGTGACCGATTCTGAGGTTGCGGCGTTCATCTCGCTTTATTGGCCGAGGGAGCCGGCGCACAGCTTCCGGGTCATGTGGCCAGCATGATTAAGCCGCTTCTGGTGAACCAGAGCAGCGCATGGAAATGCTGTTTACCTTCCCGCCAGAGTGGTACCTATTTATCTACCTGCACTTTGACGTGATTTCGAACTGCAGGTTGGCAGGAGCAGGGACCGAGCAACGGGAGCTCACCCCTTCACGGGGATTTGAACCGCCGACCTTCTGATCGGCAAGTCCTGGGCTTTGTGGTTTAACCCACAGCGCCACCCGCGTCCCTTCTGATTGAATACAACATGTAAAAAAATGTATAATATTCAGGAAAATTCTGGTGAATTTTCATGAGGACTTAATTTTTTTCGCAAACTGATATGGAAATTGGAGAACTGAATTTATGACTGGAAAAAATGAGAAATCGAGAGAAGCAAAAATTGACCACACTTATAACACCAGTGTTGCAGGTTTGATCCCTGTATGGGAAAGCAGCATATTCATGAACTGCAGGTGCTTGCACTAGATCAGGCATGGGCAGCTCCCAAGAAACTGTAATCTATTCCCACTATAAAAAAACCTGGCAGTGATCTACCCATTGGATTGACCAAAATTGTTGAGCTTCTTTGGGGGAGGCAGAGCCAAAGTTGTTGAGCTTTTTTTTTTTGGGGTGGAACCAACCAGGAACCTGAGATCGACCAGTAGATCACAATTGACCTGTTGGACATCCCTGCACTAGATGATCCTCAGAAATCTTCTTCCAATTCTAGAATTCTATGATATTTTCCCATCCCTGTGGGGGTACAGTTTTCAGAGGCAAGGAGGGAATGGGATCAAGGGGAAATTTGGGGTCCCAGGTAGATGGAAAGCAATGGAGGGCTGGCAGGGCAGAATTGGAAGGGTGCAAAGTCCTCAGCAAAACCCTGCACTTTCCCTGAGATTTCTCCGAAAAAGCTTGGCACGAACGAGACAGTTCTGAATCAAGTCATTTCAGATTCCCTGTCATTCTGAACTCAGCTAGTTCAGATTCTTATCCACTTCCCCAGTCACTGCTGTGGCCCTTCTTGCCAAGCAGAACTTTGGGCAAAACATGTCTGCTTTGAACAGGACCCCAAACATTGCATGCCAAAGTGTTACTAAGGTCAAGATGCCTAGAACAGATTTCTGTCCAGCCAGTTGCACAAGAGGCTGCCAGCAGCGACTTGCTACCAGCTGGTCTTTAGTGAGCAAGTTTGTGAAATGGGTTGGCTTCAGAAAAGCAGATGTTAAGGCTGTCGCAATCCAGCAAAACTCCAAAGGCAATTTTAGGCATGATGGAATGATGGGTGGGGGAGCCATGTGTGGAAGGCTAGAGCAGCTTCCTCCTCAACATACGTGGCTCTTTCAGAAGATAACATAAAGGAGAAGTTAGCCAAAGAGGATTTGTTCTTGGTTTTTGGCTTGTAGCTGAAACTTGAACTGGTAAATCCCTGCTGAGTAAGGGAGCAGCATGGGTGAAAATGGCAACTCTATAGGAGCTGGCATGTCAGAGGCAGACTTGGGTAATCAACATGATTAATCTCTCATAATTTCAGTGGGTCTACTCTGAGTACGGGATGTGGGTGGTGCTGTGGTCTAAAACACAGAGCCTAGGGCTTGCTGATCAGAAGGTCGGCAGTTCGAATCCCCGCGACGGGGTGAGCTCCCATTGCTCGGTCCCTGCTCCTGCCAACCTAGCAGTTTGAAAGCACATCAAAGTGCAAGTAGATAAATAGGCGGGAAGGTAAATGGCGTTTCCATACGCTGCTCTGGTTCGCCAGAAGCGGCTTAGTCGTGCTGGCCACATGACCCGGAAGCTGTACGTCGGCTCTTTTGGCCAATAAAGCGAGATGAGCGCTGCAACCCCAGAGTCGGCCATGACTGGACCTAATGGTCAGGGGTCCCTTTACCTTTTTACTCTGAGTACAACTTAGCTGGCTGTAACCCAACTCCTCATTTTGACCTGGCAATATATTGCGAATCATGGTGTGTGTCAAAAATCACAATATGGGAAAAACCGTGAAGCCAGCCAATGCTTCTACAGAGCTCCATCCTTATTTCAGACATTGTGATATATCAGTGTATTGCAATGTTTAGCTGGTGATGTATCATGATGTTGAAAACTGGACATCAGCCAACCCTGCATGCCGGTGTGGTGTAGTGGTTAGGAGCGGTAGTCTCGTAATTTGGTGAACCGGGTTCACTTCCCCGCTCCTCCACATGCAGCTGCTGGGTGTCCTTGGGCTAGTCACACTTCTCAGAAGTCTCTCAGTCCCACTCACCTCACAGAGTGTTTGTTGTGGGGGATGAAGGGAAAGGAGAATGTTAGCTGCTTTGAGACTCCTGAAGGGGAGTGAAAGGCGGGATATCATATCCAAACTCCTCCTCCTCCTCCTCCTCCTCTTCTTCTTCTTCTTCTTCTTCTTCTTCTTCTTCTTCTTCTTCTTCTTCTTCTTCTTCTTCCTAGCTCATGCTGTAACTAGCTTGAACTAACTATCTTGGAGAAGAAGCGGGAAGTTTAAAGCTTGAAAGGAAGTGATTTGCTTTACCAACCAGTAGTTAATTTAGGAAGTTTGAGTAAGTGATTGAGTGATTGCAAGTTTTGCTCCTGATAAGGTCACTATGCGTCCTGCTTGCATTCCAGGCCCATCTGTGCTTGTCCAAAACAATATGGCGCCATCCCTCAGAGGGCTGGCTTCTGTTGGAAAGGCACCAAGACTTGCTGGAAGAGCGTCAAAACCAGTTGGAAAGGAGTCAAAGCTATATAGAAGAAGGATTGCTCTATTGTTAAGGCCTAATCGGGCTAATTAATTGGGGACTGAATCATTTGTATAAGGAAAGGTATATAAAGGGAGAAGACTTTCTTTGTGGCAGGCACTAAATTTTGGGATTCCCTCCTTACAGAGATGCAACTAACACTTTTTTTGTGCAGCTTCTGTTGTGTGCTGAAGGAGTACCTCTGTTCCCTGACCTTGGGCAGTTTACGGGACCCACCATGTCTCTTTTGTTGAATCTATACTCTGCTCCTTTTGTCTGAATTGTTTCACTTGTTTTTCTAATTGCATATAGGAATAGAAGGGTTTGTCCATTTCTGTTCTCTCTGTTACTCACTTTCCCCCAGCCCTTAAATTCATCTCTCCACATTTCTGCAGCAAAAACCTAGAGAGCCATTGCCAGTTAGTGTAGACAGCACTGGGCCAAACTGATCAGATTTGAATTCCTATGTTTCCTCTGTGCTCACATAATCTGGGGGTGGCAGGGGGGAGGAACATGAATTCAGTTTAAATTGATGGGGATTAGTGACTGACTACATAAAAGTGAGATGAGCACTTCAACCCCAGAGTCGTCCATGACTGGACCTAACGGTAAGGGGGTCCTTTACACAAAAGCCTTCCTGCAGATCACAGCTGATCACTTCCCAGACTCTGAGCCAGGCTGGACACAACAGTGGTTGCAGCAGGAGACAAGGAGGCAGCGGTGTAAGAGTGAAACAGATCCAGGAAGTGTGTGTTTTTTTCCTGCTCCGGCTTGGCTGGCTGGAGGAAATGCTCTTCAAGCTGCAGCCTGTCTGCCAGACAGGTTGCAACCTGAACCTTGCTGAGATAATAGAGACCAAGAGGGTCAAAGCCTCCAGCTGCCCCTCTGGGTCCCGTATTTATACAAGGGCACCTTTCCTTCCAGCGCTCAACAGAGGCAGCATCCTCTTACTGGAATGCAGAACAACAACAACAGCAAGTGTTGAAAGAGAAGCACTCTGCAACCCACTCACCTGCTTTGGGATCATTTGGGATTAGTCTGAGCACAGCCTCACAGCGTTTGGGTCACGAGGTGGCCCCGAAGGAAGAGCCCTGCATTCCCCCCAGCTTCCCAAAGCATGAGAGAAAGCAAGAGTCCATAGGCAGCTGCCCCATACTAAAACAGCAGACTCCCACAACTGCCCTGATTTTACTGGGACAGCCTGGATTCACAAAACCATTCCCAGCTTTGGATCTGGGAATGTCCCGCTTTCCCCCTCCAGAACAGCTCTTGAGCTCTGGGAGTAGGATGAACCTGTTGAGCCTCTCCATGGCCACTGCTGCCCTTTTGCGGCTTGTAGTGGTTGCTGGAGAATGGGCGGAAGACAATAGGCTGCCATTGTGAAGCCCAGTGCCCAGTGACTGCAGCTTTGGCCCACCTGCTGCAGGAGCCACAGGCATGGCAGGTGCTGCAAGGGTCATCTCCCTACAGAGGCTGTCCGTACCTCCCCTCACACGCCAGAGCCCAGCGGAGGAGAGATGCTCCTTCTCCCCTTTGCTTCCTGTCAGTTTGCATTTCTTAGTACAGAAAGTATTGATCTGATATGTAGAGATCTTTCCCCTTCTGCTTGGTTCAAGAGTATATTGGAACGTTTGGAAATTTTCCTATGTGAAAGAAACAGGCAGACGTTTCTTGTTTTGGTTACTCCTTCTGAGAAGCTGAGTGCAGCTGGTTTAAATCAATTCTGTTATCTTTCTGCCAAGGTCATGCTGAATATAACAAGAGGCCAGGAGGGTTCTGGGTCTTTTACTTTCTCTTTCTGTCTCTTTGATCTGGTGTTCTGTATGCTATAGTGTTAAGTTTATGTCTTATTATAAGCATTGTAAGTTTTATTGTAAGTGCTGCAACTGGATTTCTTATGGACAGTGCCAATCCTGAATGTATTGGATTTGTGACCATTATGCTCATTTGCTTTCAGTAGCAGTAAAGCTCTGCTGGATGAAGTACAATTGCCTCTGGTCTATTTTGTGGGGAACTCTGCAACATGTGTTTAAGTTTAAGTTTAAGAGAGCCAGCGTGGTGTAGTGGTTAAGAGCAGTGGACTCGTAATCTGGTGAACCGGGTTCGCGTCTCCGCTCCTCCACATGCAGCTGCTGGGTGACCTTGGGCCAGTCCCACTTCTCTGAAGTCTCTCAGCCTCACTCACCTCACAGAGTGTTTGTTGTGGGGGAGGAAGGGAAAGGAGATTATGAGCCGCTTTGAGACTCCTTCGGGTAGTGATAAAGCGGGATATCAAATCCAAACTCTTCTTCTTCTTTTTCCTCCTCCAGAGATGGCATGTCAGTTCCGCCCCATTGATGTCCCAAGTGAGAAGGTTTGCAGGTTTGAAATGGACCATTGTTCAGTATTGTCTACACTGACTGGCATAGGCTCCCCATGGATAAGGAGTCTCTCCCAGTCCTATATGAAGATGCCAGGGATTGAAACTGGGGCTGTCGGCGCATGAATCAGATGTTCTATCATGGAGCTATGACCATCCCCCACTGAGATGCTTTCGAGTATTCTCAGAATTTCACATACATTATCTTGTAAACCTCAGAGTAACCCTGCAAGGTAGATTGGGATCAGTTATCTCCATTCTGCAGACGGAGGGCTGCGGTGGAGAGATTGACGCTTGCCTCGGAGTCGCCATGTGACTTCCTGCCTGCGTCGTCAACAGGGCTCTCCGTCTATGTCCGCCAGCAGTTTTAAAATATTTTCACTGGGCCCGCCTTGACTATAAAGGAACGTGAAAGCCCGGGCTTCAGGCGTCAGTCTCAGCGAGTGTCGAAACCTTTCGACATTTGCTTTGTTTGCCACCTGCCAGAAAAGAGGGAGGACAAAGGCTGCCCACCCAAACTGATTTATGGATTAGCATACTTTGCAGCCAAGTGCCTGCAGGCATTGTTAAGGAAAACAAACAAGGTCCACAGAATGGATGAAAGCTGTTTGCTTTAGAGCTGTGGATTGCTACGCTGCCCAACCCAGTATGTAAATCACGGTTGGGGACTGGGGACCAAATGAGGCCCTCCAGGTAATAATAATAATAATAATGATGATGATGACGGTTTTATTATTTGTACCCCACCCATCTGAGCGGGTTTCCCCAGCCACTCTGGGCAGCTTCCAGAATATCCAGAAACATAATGAAACACTGAACATTAAAACAGGGCTACCTCCAGAAATTTACATGAAGTCGTATAACTGACATCTGACAGGAGGGCGATCCACAGGCCTGGTGCCACTACTGAGAAGGCCCTCTGCCAGGTCCCCTGTAACTTCTCGCAGTGAGGGAGCCACCAGAAGGCCCTTGGAGCTGGATCTCAGTGTCTGAGCTCTATGTGGCCCTTGTTCCTCTGTCCAGGCAAACACCTGTTCTCGGCACCCTCCTCTGGTGGTCTTGCCTGGCTGGAATGTGCCTTGAACTCTGATAACATCTCTTGTTTGTTTCAATTGAGGATGGAGGTGTGTCTGTCTGTCCATGGACACTTTTGCCACCCCTACCATAGCTACCAGTGTGCCCCCTCCCCCTGCAACCCAGAGCGTTACGCACCACAAACCCTCCAAGTCTCCCTATTTTCCAGGGACGTCCCTGATTTAGAGAAGCCATCCTGGTTTCCTGTTTTGATCCTCGAATGTCCCGCTTTTCCTTAGGATGTCTATTTCCTATTTTCATTGGAGAAATGTTGGAGGGCATGGAGTTTTCCGACGCCCGAGCTGTCTGAAGGCAATCCTGTATAGGGAAGGGTTCCCCCTCCCCATAATGTTTAATGTTTTTATATATGTTGGAAGCCGTCCAGAGTTGCTGGGGCAGCCCAGTATGCTGTGTGGGGTATAAATAGTAAAATTATCATTATCAAATGAGACATCCCTATTTTCATTGGAGAAATGTTGAAGGGTATGGATGCCACCTGGGAACATGGTCCTTCAGATAGAAATGATTTCCCACACTTGGTACACAAAGCACCATTCACCAGTTGCTTCAGAAGACTTGCAAAGACATAACTTTTTTGCCCAGGCTTTCCCCTGACTCATAAGATTGGGCCCTGTTTTCACGGAACTTTTTGTTTTTAATCTGATTTTGAAAGACCGTTGGGGTGACGTTTGTATCTCTGTTGTTAGGAAACAGTTGTGTTGTTTTTCCATGTTGTGTTCTTGGATGCCTCTTAAAGATTTTTTTTATTTTTAAAAAAATATGAAGTGGTTTGGTAATGCTTTTAAATAAATAAATAACTGAGCTCAAGCTATGACTGCCAGCAGGTCCCAGAAAGATCTCATAGCCCACAAATTATGAGCCGCACAGTGCCTGTAGTCTATACGTCCATGGTGTGCCTACCTGTCCAAACCCCTCGAGAGAGAGTCATTGCAGACAATATTGAGCAATGGTTCCCTATGTTCCTAACCTGAAGCACCATAATTTATTTACTCAATTTCAAGCTGCACCTGAATATAAGCCGCACCTTTAAAATTGGAGGGGGGGCAAAAAAAAATGAACCCCCCCAATTTAAACCGCTCCATTCCTCGCTGCTCCTGGGGGGGCGGAGCCGCGCTGTGTTGACTACGGCTTAAGACAGCCCTGGTTCCCACAGAACGGCAGACTACGCATATGGCGGGTGCTGCTTTGCTGCGTTCCTGGTGCTGTTCTCCCCACGCTCCTGGCTGCAAACTGTAAGGTTGCGAATATAAGCCGCACTTTAACTTTTCACAGTCGGAATTTGGGGGGAAAGTGAGGCTTATATTCAGGCCAATACAGTATGTAAGAAATGCTTAAAGTCATAATAATAATTTGCTCATTGGCACACCGCATTCCAAATTGACGCTGAAAGGAAAGCCAACTAAAACTAGGCCAAATATTTCACATGCTGGGAGCGTTTGCCACTGTGATGTCCCAATCCTGCTCTCATTCCCTGTTCTTCTAGCCTTCCTGTTCTCCTGAATCAGCAGCTCTTAACTTTTGATGTTGGTTCCACAGAGAAGCCTCTGATCTTAGACGCCCTTTCTTGAGTTTTGGGGAATTGACCACAATGTTCTCTTTACCTCCCACTAGGCAATGCCAGGGCCCAAAA
The DNA here is from genome assembly GCF_964106915.1 of Podarcis gaigeae. NCBI lineage: Eukaryota > Metazoa > Chordata > Lepidosauria > Squamata > Lacertidae > Podarcis > Podarcis gaigeae. The sequence continues at coordinate 9,602,461 of NC_139690.1, read as the reverse complement.
CGTGATGGTGGAGGCAGCAGAAAGTCGTGTCTGGCAATTGCTTGGCACTTTGTGTAGCCCTGGTATTCTGGACAATTGCCTTGAAGTGAAGGCAGTGATAGGAATGGAGATATAAACTGAATTGTTGTTGTTGTTCTTGTTGTTAATCATTACCGTCGTCTTATTTATTTATAAACCGCCAGCTCATTAAAAACTTTGTTGTGGTGTGCTGTGAAATAATTGAAACTTTGTAAGATTGTAAATAAATAAAAAACAGAACAAATGACTAACACCCTATCAAATAAATTAACAATAGCATGTTGCTATTTATGTATTAGATGACCCCAATTAAATTCATGAGACTCGTGTTATGGATGGCATTAAAATATTGTGGTGCGGAAGGAATTTATTTGCAGCATCTGTGCCACTGATGAGAATAAGCGAGTTGAAATATTTACGTGCCATTATTAAAAAGATATTTAATTATTTATGTTATTTTTGTGCTGCACTTGTCATTTATATGAATGATAGTAATTGAGGTATTGAGGTTTTCTACAATCAAGCAGTGTATACATCTTATGAAATGATAGATAGATAGATAGATAGATAGATAGATAGATAGATAGATATAGATAGATTAGATAGATAGATAGATATAGATACAGTGAGTTACGGGTTGTTGCTATGGTATAATATTTGACATGGGGATATGAGCACTTGTTGGTTTGTATTTTGTGTAACTATAAATGTGTTTTGTGCCCCATGTATTCTAGGGAGCCATTTTGAATCAAGATGGCGGATCCAAATGTGACTTTGGCTTGACTTCACACGACTTTTGGCTTGACAGGTCCAAACTCACAAATTACTCTCTCTCTCTCTATATATATATATATGTGTATACACACACACACACACACACACACACACACACACACACTCACATTCCCCTCCCCCCCTAAAATACCTGGACAGCACCTGGCACTACCTGGTTGTGTGTGTATGTTTGTGTCTACACCCACACCCATGTGCTTGGTAGGGTTGCCAGCTTTCTTCTGGTAAGGCATGGAGATAAGTATGTTGGGGAAGCTTCATCTGTTGAATTTCCGACCGGTACGCTACCATTAACGGCATTCTTTGGAACCTGGCCAGGGTTTCCCCTTCTTCTTCTGAAGGCGGCAGCTCTAGTGTAGAGCAACATGAAAAGAACCAAATTACACATGAAGCCACAGCCTGGTACAAGGAGATCTCAAGTGGGTCAAGGACAGGGCGATGGAGAAGTTGAATCGTGCTCTGAGATACAGCTTCTGCTGATAGGCTGGCCTGGCAGGCTTCCAGCACTTATTACTTTGCTACAGTGCCCGTGATTAAAAGCTTTCTTATCACTGGAAAATGACTCAGAGACCAATTCTGGTTTGATTCATTTCCTCCCTTTGTAACAAAGGCATTGAGTGCCTTTGATTCTCCTGAGATGGTGGGGATTCCCACGTCTCCTCGGGCTCCTTATCTCGTTTCAGCTACCGCTCTTGACACCTGCACACTGGTTTCAGCTTCTTCTACAAGTGCCCAGCTCAGCTTGATGTCAAGAAAAGATGTGCGGCCCCCACTTGCGGTTGCTCTCTGAGATCTGCCTTGCAGAAATATACAGGATCCCTCGTTTTTGCTTTTATTCGTTTTCATTGCAGAAATTGGACGGTCTGAGAACTGTCGTCGTTCAGAAGGACTCTTTGCGGGTTGCTGTGAATGAGCAGAGGGGCATGCAATGAATGTAAGATTTCTCATGATGACTGCGGTGGTGATCACAAATGCTCCTAAATGTCCTGGCAAGGCCTTATGCTTTTGAATTCTGGTGCTGGAGGAGACTCTGGAGAGTCCCATGGACTGCAAGAAGATCAAACCTATCCATTCTGAAGGAAATCAGCCCTGAGTGCTCACTGGAAGGACAGATCCTGAAGCTGAGACTCCAGTACTTTGGCCACCTCATGAGAAGAGAAGACTCCCTGGAAAAGATCCTGATGTTGGGAAAGATGGAGGGCACAAGGAGAAGGGGACGACAGAGGATGAGATGGTTGGATAGTGTTCTCAAAGCTGCCAGCATGAGTTTCACCAAACTGCGGGAGGCAGTGGAAGACAGGAGTGCCTGGCGTGCTCTGGTCCATGGGGTCACGAAGAGTCGGACACGACTAAACGACTAAACAACAACAACAATTAAGCCTTTGAGATTTATGGCAATGCCAAGCATATTTTCATTAGGCATTTGTGAAATCAGATTGACAGGTGGACCCAAGGCAAGGCCCTGTTGGTGATGGTGCCCCCAGAAACCACCCGGTTGGCGTTGACCCATGACGGGCTTTTTGGTGGCAGATTCCCCACCTGTGGAGCACTTTGCCTGGTAATTATGCAGTATCTTCCTCATCCTAACATTCCTGTTAACGTAAGGACCCACAAAGGGGAGGAGGGAAGTTGATGGGAATTTATGGAATTCTCTTTTTGTTTTGGTCGCTTGACGATTGTAAATTTCAAAATCTGAAAATTAAATAAATGTATAAATACATTTTTTAAAAAAAATTCTGTTCACCTGGGCATTTGATGGCTGAATGATATTGTTCTTGGCAACTTTAAAATCACGGGTGGAAATATATTATTATTATTGTTGTTGTTATTACTACCACTATTATTATTATTTATTGAATTTATATACTGCCCTATACCTGGAGGTCTCAGGGCAGTTCACAAAATAAATAAAATACGGTTTCTAATGTTTTTAGAATGTCCTTAACTGCTTTTGGAATGTTTTTAAGTACTGATACGTTTGCTGCCCTGAGCTCCTTTGGGGAAAAAGGCAGGATATAATTTGAATTAATAATAATAATAATAATAATAATAATAATAATAATATGAAGAATAATAATAATATGAATAATAATAAGATGAAAATGAATATGCCATGTTTATTCTTATTTGTGGTTGGTTGCAAGTTGCTTTGGGTTGCTCAGGGCAAGATACAGCGACTAACAAATGTATTAAATACAGTGGTACCTCGGGTTAAGTACTTAATTCGTTCCGGTGGTCTGTTCTTAACCTGAAACTGTTCTTAACCTGAAGCACCTCTTTTGCTAATGGGGCCTCCTGCTGCCGCCGCACCGCCGGAGCATGATTTCTGTTCTCATACTGAAACAAAGTTCTTAACCCGAGGTACTATTTCTGGGTTAGTGGAGTCTGTAACCTGATGCGTATGTAACCCGTGGTACCACTGTAAATAATTCCTATCAGTGCTATTTTGCTAGAAAAATAGGTGCCAGAACTCACTATGAACGCCTCCCTTGTTCTCTTATAATGAGAATGGCGCCCACCTGAGAGGTTCCAGAATGGAGTTACAGCAAGTTACGGCAGGAAAAAAGCCCTGATTCCTTCTACATCAAAGTTCAGGAGAGTGTGTGGATCTTCATGTAGATAAAACTATTATCCATAAACAAAAAGGTGGCATTGATAGACTTAGGGGGAACTTCAGGGTTTGCAGAAGTCCAAAAAAATCTTTAGAAGCACAACTGTGCTAGACCAGAAACAGCTCAATAAGTACTGGGCATGCCCAGTGGACATGAAATGTTGGAGGGGTGCAATAGAAAATGGGTATGGAGCATTGGAACAAACACTTGACTGGGTACACACCATACCTTTAAAGCATATGACTTCCCCCCAAAGAATCTTGGGAACTGTAGTTAGCACCTCACAGAGCTATAATTTCTGGCACCCTTAACAAACAACAGTTCCCAGGATTATGTGGGGGAAGCCATGTGCTTTAACTATGTGGCACGCATGCAGAGTATCCTGGAATAGGACCTAACTGCCTGACTGGAACCCTGAACAGGATTCTGTGCAGCTTCCATATGTGAGTCCCACATAGCCTTCTTATAATAGTTGTTACAGGGCAGAGGAGGTCCGTGCTTGTGACCTACCAGAACATCCTAACAAGACCAATCACCAGAGAAAGAAAAAAGGAGAAGTAAGCTCTCATCGTTGTTTTACCACATAAGCAGCAAAATTTTGTGACCTGACCTTTTGGTTAGATATTTCAATGGATGGAATTCCCAGAAGTGCAAGTAGTTAGCAAGATGTACTCAAGATACATCAAGGACTTGGGGAGTTTTGATTAAAACAGAGCTTCCCAGGAGCCTTCTACTAAACAAGTGACTCAGGAATTTTGTTCAGGAATGGAGGCTGGGCAGCTGAAATGGTCTTATCAGAAACCGTCACAGACCTGGGTGTGCTTCAGCCATAACAGCCTGGAAGCTTCAAGGTCAGGATGCAGATTCCCAAGGATGTTTCCCAGCAAGTTGGGACATGTTGTGAAAGCTGGCTTTGAAAATGGAACTGCACATTTTGCATCGGTACTTATTATAGATAACCCCATGCGATTCTGCCCAGCAGTTGAGGTCATTGTCCAAGCTGTGAGGGTGATGTGCTCAGCGACAGAACACATGAATTGCATGCAGAAGGTCCTGAATTCCATCTCTGACGTCCTCACTGACATGCCGGTCAGTGTAGACAAGGGACAGCCAACACGGCAGCCTTCAGATGTTGTTCGACCTCACCACCCATCACTCTTGCCCATTGACTATGCTGGCTTGGGCTAATGGGAGTTGAAGGCCAAGAACAGCTGGAGGGCACCACGTTGGCTACTCCAGGTGCGAACAATGCTGAGCTAGATGGAGCAGTGGCCTGACTCATATAAGGCAGCTTGCTGTGTTCCTATCACCCATCTCTGGGTGCCCTTGCCTGCAGAGGCTGGGTGGGTGACAACCAGATTGAATATGTTTTCTGTAGTTCTTCTCCAAGTGGTGCTGTCCCTCCCAAGAGATATCTGCCAGGAACCTTCATTATAATACTTTAGGCACTGGCAACACCTGCCCTCGTGACTACTAGCCTTTAGTGGAACTTCTGTGTTTGTTTGCTGGCTCTTTGGGCAACTAGGGATGTGTGTAGGCGTTTATTTCCTTTCCAGGCTTTGTTCACTGCACGCAGCACTGTTTCTCTTCTGCTGCATTTTGGCTTCCAACCAAAAAAATGCCATTACAGTGGTACCTCGGGTTACATACGCTTCAGGTTACAGACACTTCAGGTTACAGACTTCGCTAACCCAGAAATAGTACCTCGGGTTAAGAACTTTGCTTCAGGATGAGAACAGAAATCACGTGCTGGCAGCGCGGCGGCAGCAGGAGGCCCCATTAGCTAAAGTGGTGCTTCAGGTTAAGAACAATTTCAGGTTAAGAACAGAGCTCCAGAACGAATTAAGTTCTTAACCCGAGGTACCACTGTAGTCTCATGGTCCTGTGTGGCAGAATTTCGCACCATTAATTGCACCGTTATTACATTATTCCACAACGCATTGTTAAATGCCACCCCAATCAGTGCGCAAGACTTTGAGGATTCCAGGCACTCACCCAGGATTTGTGTTTCCTTTGGAAGATTAGGCACAATGGCGACTGTGGTGTCTTCATGATATTTGGTTTATTTACACATGTATACAAGCTGAGCCTGCTTATGGAGCGTCATACAGCAGCAGTACCCAAAAACACACCAGCTTATGCCATCGCAGCAGCAACAATAAGCCCAGCACCATTTTTTCTCTGCAGGGCACAATACAACTTTCTGGTTACATCACTCCAGTCCTAACCCCACAGCTTCTCCTCCTAGCCAAAATTCTTGTCTCATGACCCAGGGGAAGTTCCCTCCTTTGATGTGCTAAAGCTCATTACCTCACAGGAGATTAGCTTTTCATACCTATTCACACTTAGCCCTTTCAATGCTTTGAACATTACATGGTCTATCTCCACAGGCGGTTCCTTCAGGAGGAAATTAGTCTTTTGAGTTAACACTTTTTTATATTGGATTATTTACTTTTTTATACTGGAAACTTTTCATTTACCAAGAAGGATGATGCCATCATACTTCTGCTGGAACCAACGCATGGCTTCCTCCTTGCTGATTCGGCGCTGGACCCCAATGCTACCAGTTCGGTGCTTCCTGTCAGCAAGGCCTGCCCAGAACCAACACAAGGATTGTATTTCATCCCTAGATCAACTGCTCCTGGATTCCAAAGCCAAAGTTGCCAGTGTCAGAAGAGTCATTCCTCCTCAGCTCGTATTCTCGCACCTTCAGCCCTTTCTCTAACATCTCCTCAGCTTTGGCCCCCAGCATATAGTGCAGTGAATGGCTATCTTCTCATTTCTCCTGATCCCAAAGGACCTGGCTGTGTATCAGGCTTTTGAGAAAACAGGAGTCTGGCCTATGAGCTGCTCCAGCACTTTGGCTGCCCGGCTGAGCCTGTCTCCACTTTCCCCAACACAGATGTTCAGGCAAAGTTTGTGGGTGTGCATTTCCCGCATGGGTTTCTCCTTCTCCCCCTGGTCCTGTTGCGCCATCTTGGAGGTGTGGAAGAGATCATGACAGCCCCAGAACCGAGTTAAAACTTGTTGATTGGCTAGGATTACTGTCCTAATATAGTGGTACCTCTGGTTACGAACTTAATTCGTTCCGGAGGTCCGTTCTTAAGCTGAAACCATTCTTAACCTGAGGTACCACTTTAGCTAATGGGGCCTCCCACTGCTGCCGGTGTGCAATTTCTGTTCTTATCCTGAGGTAATGTTCTTAACCTGAGGTACTACTTCCAGGTTAGCTGAGTCTGTAACCTGAAGTGTTTGTAACCTGAGGTGTTTGTAACCCAAGGTACCACTGTACACAACTTCAGAAATCTGCCTAATTTAATTTGTGTTTATGCATGCTAATTACTGATTCTTATCAGTGGGTCAAGCACACTTCCTACTACCCCTAGTACACACCTGAGTGTGCCTACTTCTCAGATTCAACTCTAATTAAATCCTAACATTTATATGAAGTTATGTGGTTTTAGCAGTAAGGTTATAAAGGAGTATGTAAAAATGGGTTGTCAACAGGTGAGAATGCAAAGTCACAACATATTAAGATAAATGATTAAGATAAAAACAAAGATGGAAAGGATTTGCTGAATTAACTAATTGAACTAGAATACAAAAAAGGGAGGTGTGAGGAGGTCAAGGAAACAAGTAAATGAAAGATAAGCTATGGAAAAATTGATTTGTTTTTAATTTTTAATTTTTCAGTTTTTTGTATTTTTTGTTTTATTACTTTTTTCTTATGTTTGTAATTTTTTGAAATTTTAATAAATATTATTTTAAAAATCCCAAGCATTTAGTAAGGGTCATTGCAAGTGCCGCTCTTTTCGATGGTAAAGAAACACAATGAAAATGGGGAAATTGTAAATATGTACAATTTTTCTGGCAAAGGGTGTTTAAGGAGATAACAGAAGTCCCTGGGCTAAAGCTAACCAAAAGTGGCATTATTATCAATTTATGATGGGGTGGAAGGTTAGCAGGCTATGAATGACTTTCTCACAAATTTATTAACACTAGAAAAATGCAACCTGTGCTGTTGATAGACGCAGTACGACTCATGCAACACGTTGGCAACTAATATACACACAATAATTATACATTCTTTATCAATCTTCTGAGAAAAATACAAAACCTTGTGCAAAGCCACAGAGACTTATGGACTACTCAACCAAAGATGAGCTTATAACATCTGGTTTCAATGGATTTTTCAAATGCTTACCGGTAACTCAGTCTTTTGTTTTCTTTACCTTTTCAGGTAAGTTCATGAAGATACCAACAAAAGGTAAGTTCGGTGATATTCACAATACTGAGAGATGCTAGTAGAATTGTAGATAGATGTTGATAAAGTTGTGGACAATGAAGTTGTAGATGACAGGGTGCCGGCGTTTTGCACCTGTTTTGCCCTGGCAGTCCAAGTAATCAACAGGCCACTGTTCACCCCCCCCCCCATGGGGCCCTTTAAATGGGGCTTGAAGGTAGCACACTCCCAAGGTAGTTTTCCGGGCTTCTTCAGTGGTCTAATCTCAAAGCCTTGATATGTATATTGATATTCAATTTCATAAAGAATACTATTTCTTGGCTTAAGCTTAAGAGACTGATTTGCACGCATTATTATAGCTAGGAAGTGGAAGGGCAAGCAAAATATAAAAAGGAAGAAAGGTACAGTGGTGCCCCGCAAGACGAATGCCTTGCAAGACGAAAAATGCGCAAGACGAAAGAGTTTTCCGTTTTTTGAGTCGTTCTGCAAGACGAATTTCCCTATGGGCTTGCTTCGCAAGACGAAACGTCTTGTGAATTCTTGCGAGTTTGTTTCCTTTTTCTTAAAGCCGCTAAGCCGTTAATAGCCGCTAAGCCGCTAATAGCCGTGCTTCGCAAGACGAAAAAACTGCAAGACGAAGAGACTCGCGGAACGGATTAATTTTGTCTTGCGAGGCACCACTGTATAAAGAGGTGTGGGATATCGCTATTAATGATAAATTAACATGTGCCATTAAGGTAAGACGGGGAAATATGCAGGAGAAAGGATTCTGAGGAGATATGGAGGGTGTTTGTAGAATTTGTACTGTTAAAAGGGAAAGGGAGTCAAACCATCGCAAGAGGTGTTGAAATTTTGGGAGGCTGGATAATTACACTGGAATGGTCTCGGTGGTGGGGCGCACATTTTTGTTCTTAGTTACCGGTATGTAAAGGAATGTTAAAAAAAGAAAAAAGAAAATGGGGAAAAGTCATAGATCAAGTAGTCCTTGCAAGCCAGTAACCACTGCAGTACACACTGATCATATTTACTGGATTCCAGAGATAGCACAAATCGGCAAACACTGGAAATTCCTGTTCCTGTTTCCACTGGAATTCCCCAACATTCCAGGAGGGAGAGTGACTGCCCTCCTCCACCCACAAAGCAGATTGCCTCTCCTCCTCATTGCTGGACTCCAGTGATTTCTTAATATAAGAGGAGGCCAGCAGAATCAGACCAATGGCCTCCCTAGTCCAGCTCTCCCTGTTCTCACAGTGGCCAATCAGCTGCCTTTGGGAAACATGCAAGCAAGGACCTGAGCATAATAGCACTCTGCCCACCTGCAATTCCCAACAACTGGTATTCATAGAATCATAAAATCATAGAGCTGTAGCGTTGGAAGGGACCCCCTTCAATGCAGGAACCTCAACTCAAGCATTCAAGAAATGTATTACAGTAGAAGCAATTGCTTACAATACTGTGTGCATGAGTCCAAACTGCATGTAAAAATGTGTTTATTAGGAGAAATCCACACTAAAATGCTGGTGAATTTTCAGGAAGGTTTTAAACACACACACACACTGCAGAATGGTAGAGAAACAAATTTAAAATGGGGAAAAATGAGAAACTGAAGTTGGCAGATCCCACCAGATCTTCATCCCACCAGCAAATCAGGGTGAATTCAGGTTGAGGACTTGTTGTAGAAATAATAATTGCTGCTGCAAAAAATAATAAGAACAAATGCTCAGTAAAGACCAGATATAATCCATCTAATCTCCATGTCACTTTGTTCCAAGCAATTCAAGGTGAATGCTCAATATATTTCGTGGAAGAACTAGGGGAGGGCCAGAGGGCGGAGGATGTATTTAACCCTAGGTCTACTACCTCTTAATTATTTTACTGCGTGGTACTCATACTGGTAACCTGCCTCAAGAACTTTGGTTACTGGACTCCAGAAAAACACGATGCTCCACGTGTTGGGAGAGAAAATGAGCTGCATTTGTTGCTGAAGGAAGAACTCAGTGCTGATCAGCAGCACAAGGAGGCAAAGAAGATGCCGCGCCTTCGCTGCAACCTCCTGCAAGCCTCGCTGAGAGTTTCATCATGGCCCTCGTTATCAAGAGGCTGGAGAATTCCCAAGGTCCCTTCCTTGTTGTTCCTTATTTGTCAAGAGAAGGATATCGAGCTCTGTAAAAGGCTCCCCTCAGGGACACTTTGGGAGCTGTTTTGATTATTGTTTTTCTTCACCGCCTGGTGCTACCTTCTAACAAGGCCATGTGCAGAATTAATTTCATCTACATTTATTAGATTTCTCCGTCTCGGGCACCAGGAAGAAAGCAATCAACAGTGTGTTCTTGGAACAAAAATTCGCCCATCCAGAGAAGCTGCAGAAACTCAAAACTGCTGTCAGATCATCACTGTGTGTGTGTGTGTGTGTGTGTGTGTGTGTATAAAAATATATAATGACTGATGATCTGAAAATCTATCATCTATCTATCTATCTATCTATCTATCTATATCTATCTATCTATCTATCTATCTATCTCTATCATCTATCTATCTATCTATCTATCTATCTATCTATCTATCTATCTATCTGTCTGTCTGTCTGTCTGTCTATCTATCTATCTATCTATCTATCTATCTATCTATCATCTATCTATCTATCTATCTATCTATCTATCTGTCTATCAATCATCTATCTATCTATCATCTATCTATCTATCTATCTATCTATCTATCTATCTATCTATCTATCTATCTATCATCTATCTATATCTATCTATCTATCTATCTATCTATCTATCTATCTATCTATCTATCTATATCTATCTATCTATCTATCTATCTATCATCATCTATCTATCATCATCTATCTATCTCGATATCTATCTATCTATCTATCTATCTATCTATCTATCTATCTATCTATCATCTATCTATCTATCTATCATCTATCTATCTATCTATCTATCTATCTATCTATCTATCTATCTATATCTATCATCTATCATCTATCTATCTATCTATCTATCTAATCTATCTATATCTATCTATCTATCTATCTATCTATCTATCTATCTATCTATCATCTATCTATATCTATCATCTATCTATTATCTATCTACCTATCTATCATCTATCTATCTATCTATCTATCTATCTATCTATCTATCATCTATCTATCTATCTATCTATCTATCTATCTATCTATCTATCATCTATCTACCTATCTATCATCTATCTATCTATCTATCTATCTATCATCTATCTCTATGATTTTCAGGTTTATACATTTCAATAATTTTACAGTCATTCTAACATTTCAAAACTCGACTCCCTTCCCCCTCTTTCTGCGGTTCCTGAAATTTATTTTTTAATATTTTCTGCATGTCCAAATTAAAAATTTGTTCATTTAGTCATCTACTTTAAATATATCCTCTTGTGAAACTGCAGGTTATTACAATTATCCTGCCAATGTTCTTATCTGTTACAGTTTGCTTGTAAATATTCCATAAACCATTTCCATTCTTTGATAAAAAGTTTGTTATCTTGATTTCTTATTTTTCCAATAAGTTTCTCCATTTCTGCGTATCCCATAAGTTTTCGTACCCATTCTTATTTCGCTGGGACCTCTTCTTCTTTCCATTTTTGGGCAAGTAACATTCTTGCCGCTGTAGTGGCAAAACTTCACCCATCCAGCGAAGCTGCTGAAGCTCAAAACTGCTGTCAGATCATCAGTCATGGTCACGGTCAAAACCTTCTGTTGTTTTTCAAAAGCATCTGCTGAGAGTCAGGCAGTATAAAAAGTCCTGGTTGTATCCAAGGTCAGTCCTTCTCTTAGGAGACTCACTGAGCTTAACAGACACAGCTACCGGTATCTCCGGTCCTTTAACGTCAACAGGTCAACTCTAAATATGGCATAGTTGGGTACACTGGGAACCTTTGCTAGTCTGCTGATAGGACTTATCTTTTATCTGCTGCCCACTGAAATGAGTTTTATTATGATGTTGCTATTTTGTGAATTGATTCCTATGAAGAATCCTGAAATTTTGCAACACAATACAGTGGTACCGTGGGTTACAGATGCTTCAGGTTACAGACGCTTCAGGTTACAGACTCTGCTAACCCAGAAATAGTACCTCGGGTTAAGAACTTTGCTTCAGGATGAGAACAGAAATTGCACGGCGGCGGCTCGGTGGCAGCGGGAGGCCCCATTAGCTAAAGTGGTGCTTCAGGTTAAGAACAGTTTCAGGTTAAGAACGGACCTCCAGAACGAATTAAGTTCTTAACCCGAGGTACCACTGTAATATATATTACTAGGGATTGGACCCCTAACTCACTATGTACACCAACCCCTGTACCATTCCCCCCACATTAACCCCCTAGAATTTCCCTTCAACTTCTGCTGTCCCCCACTTTCTCCCCCCCTAAATCCAGAGATTCCCTATACAGTGGTACCTCGGGTTACATACGCTTCAGGTTACATACGCTTCAGGTTACCGACTCCGCTAACCCAGAAATAGTGCTTCAGGTTAAGAACTTTGCTTCAGGATGAGAACAGAAATTGGGCTTCGGCGGCGCGGCAGCAGCAGTAGGCCCCATTAGCTAAAGTAGTGCTTCAGGTTAAGAACAGTTTCAGGTTAAGAACTGACCTCCAGAACGAATTAAGTACTTAACCTGAGGTACCACTGTACAATCAATGTAGTTCTCCTATTCAGATTTTCAAAGCATAGGGGATCTCTGGATTCAGTGAGGAGAAAGTGGGGGGGGGGGGCAACAGCAGTTGGAGGAGAACAGGGCATGGATGAGGGGGAATCCAAGGAGGTGGCGGGTGTGGACAGGATTCCTGCATTTCAGGGGATTGGACTAGATGACCCTCGGGATCCCTTCCAACTCTACAATTCTATGAATCTAAGGGGTTCATGATCCACATGAAGCCATGGTATGGACAGGCCCTGAGTCATATACATGTGCCACTGGCAGATGTTTTGCACCAACGTAAAGTAGTTTCATAAGCAAGTTGCTGGTAACTTTGTTGCACAACAGATTACACCACCCGTTGTACAAAAGAGTTGCAGCTCGCACGATATGAAAGCATTAAAGCACACCTAGGGTTGCCATATTTCCAGATATCCCCATACATATGTGTCCGGGCAGAAATCAGAGAAATGTCCAGGAATATCCGGATGTATGGCTGTTTTTCAAAAAAAAAAGAATGAAATAAAATAAAATAAATCTCAAAACCAGCATTTTTTAAAGTGTACTTGTCCGAAAAGCTCAACAACCTTGGGTAAAACTTCAGAAAGCTTAACAACTTTGCTGAAAAAAGCTCAACCACTTTTCTGTCCGGATTTTCACTGTTTGAAATATGGCAACCCTGAGCACACCTGCTTTGTGAAATTTGCTTTGGGCTAGCAGACAGAGAACATTGAATGCAAACCCAAATACACAAAGGGAGAAAAAAGAAACCAATTTGAATAGGATATTTAAATAATATTACTGATTTAACTAATCTATTTAGAAATCTACAGGTTGAGCCTTATAGGGTCCTGATGCCAGTACATGGCTTGTATCAAGGTGAGTCAGGGCTTGCCTGTCAGTGCTTGTATCAAGGTGAACCCAACACATTAAAGTAAAAAAAATCACCCTTCACTCTCCCCCTCCGCCAGGCAAAACTTTTAGCCCCCCCCCTTGCAGGCTGCTATGATGCAAGGGATGAATAGCTGATTGTGCCCATTGACTCCTACGAGATAATGATGCGATGCCTGGTTTGTAGAGGAAGCTGTTTGCCCAATTTGCATTAACGGGGCAGCGTGGTTAATAATACTGTTAGATTAAATCTTTATGCATGCATGAGCATGAAATGCTTGTTCAAACAGAAGAGCCTTACATTACCCCTAGAAGGTATTCAAGGTTTTTGGCAAACCTCAAGGGGAAGGAAGGTTCCAAGCTGGTGAGCAACTACCAGGAACACCTCACTTTGTACCCATTTTGTTTGCATAGATAGAAAGCAGCAAGAATCACAATTAGCCTCAACTTTGGGTAGAAACTGAACGCCAGTACAGTATTGGCTTTTATGGGCATCACTCAGCCTTGGCACTGAGGAATATAGGAACTTGCTTTACACAGAGTCAGACCATTGATTCATATCACTCAGGGTTGTCAACACAGAGTGGCTTCTGCAGGGTTTAAGACAGGCGACATTTCCAGCCCCGCCTGGAAAAGGCAGGGATTGAATGTGGGCCCTTCTGCATGCAAAGTCAATGCTCCACTACTGACCTTCCCTAAATTCATGATACATAGGAGCAAAAGAAGACGCCTTATGCTCAATAGCGGTCTCCCAAGCTGTGGTCTTTCTATTGTGAAAATGATTTGGACTTTGTGTGGATAATCCGAGTGGACAATCAGTTCAGTTTTATTTTGTTATTCGTAGTATAGCGGTACCTCGGGTTAAGTACTTAATTTGTTCTGGAGGTCCATTCTTAACCTGAAACTGTTCTTAACCTGAGGTACCGCTTTAGCTAATGGGGCCTCCCACTCCCTTTCCCCTACTAATGGCCATTGACTCATGGAAAAAACCAACCAGGGAGTCAGAGCTGTTGGTGAGTGAAGCTCATATCTCCCTCCTTGCACCACCCTATTCCTTCTCCACTTCTTGGGTTCATGCACAGTTCAGAGAGCAAGTGTGGGCCTGCAGTATCCTGAGAGTCAGATGATGCTGAGGGCCAAAAGAAATTGGGTTGAGGTCCACCTATGGCCCTTGAGCTGCAGGTTCCTCACCCCAGAACCAGAGCCTGAGTTGAAGTGGCCTAGTCTGTGATAGGATGCAACCATCTTCCTCTCTTTGACTTGATGCATTGGGCTTCTGATTTCTGTGGCCGACCTGCATTATCATTGACCTGTGTTTTTGTTCAGGGGAGTCAAAATGCAGAACCTGCTGAGACTGGAGCCCAATCTACACGTCTAGAAAAAGCTTGTGGGGCAACCACCCCTGTGATTGTGCCATCCTGGAGTGTCACCTGGCAATCACATAGTAAAATGGACCCACACATCGCAATCTCTTTGCAGATGGAAGGCTAACTATGTTTCAAAAGTATCCTGAAGAGGAGGCTACACAGAGACTGCACAAACACACACAACAAATGGTTTGCAGAAGGAAAACCCAAGCTTCAGGCCGCTGCTTGTCATACATAAACGAAACTGAAAGCAGAGTGTCCAATAGTTGACTTGGGTAATTTTTAGAACGTCATGCCAGGAGGGTCAATACACTACATTATCATCATCATCATCATCATCATCACTATCATCATCACCATCATACGTACTACCCTTTATCAGAAGATCCCTGGGTGGTGTACAACATTAAAAACACATTACAGAACATCAGTGATAAAAAACATTAAGGTGTGAAGGTCATCTGGGTGTCTTGGCAGGAGAAACATCATTCACCTGCTCAGGGAAGTTTTCAGTGTTGGATGTTTACAATGTTTGATGTTTTATTGTGTTTTTAATATTCAGTATACCTGAAGGAGCATCTCCACCCCCATCGTTCAACATGGACACTGAGGTCCAGCACCGAGGGCTTTCTGGTGGTTCCCTCACTGCGAGAAGCCAAGTTACAGGGAACCAGGCAGAGGGCCTTCTTGGTAGTGACACCCACCCTGTGGAATGCCCTCCCACCAGCTGTCAAGGAAATAAACAACTATCTGACGTTTAGAAGACATCTGACATTAGCAGCCCTGTTTAGGAAAGTTTTTAATGACTGATGTTTTCATGTACTTTTAATCTTTTGTTGGAAGCCACCCAGAGTGGCTGGGGAAACCCAGCCAGATGGGCGGGGTATAAATAAATAATAATAATAATAATAATAATAATTATTATTATTCATAAAAAATAATAAAACACAATGACAGACAGCCTAATAGTAATACAATCATCGTAATAACAGTCCGCTTCCCCGCACTTTCACAGGCCATAGATTATTTAATAGCCATAGTCCTGGGTAAAGAGGAATGTTTTTGCCTGGCACCTAAAGACATGCAGTGATGGCGCCAGGACATGCTCTCTCTGGGGAGACCATTCCACAAATGGGGAGCCACCACAGAAAAGGCCCATTCGCTTGTTGCCACCCTCTGAACTTTTCTGAGAGGGGGCACATAGAGTAGAGTCTCAGCTGACCAGCGCAACGTCCAGGTCAGTTCATATGTGGAGAAGCGATCCTTAAGTTATTGATGTCCTGAGCCATTTAAGGCTTTATAGGTGAACCACCAGCACTTTGAATTGGATCTGGAAACTATTAAGCAGCCAGTGCAGTTGTAAAGTATACAAAATAGGGATGTCCTAAGGAAAAGTGGGACATTCTAGTATCAAATCAGAAACCAGAATGGCTTCTCTAAATCAGGGGCACCCCTGGAAAATGGGGACACTTGAGGGTTTGTGGTGGGCAATGCTCCGGGCTGTGGGAGGAGGGGATGCACCGATAGTAATGGTAGGGGTGGCAAAAGTGTCTTCTCTAAATCAGGGATGTCCCTGGAAAATAGGGCATTGTAGGAGATGATATCAATAGACAGGATTGTCAGTTGTTTTTATATGCAACGACAGTAGCAAGAATTTATTGGCACAAAAATGGAAGCAAGAAGAACTACCGACGAATGAAGAATGAAGGATGAAGTTGATGGACTATGCAGAATTAGATAAATTAACAGGAAGGATTCGAAACCTGAGGGATCAGAGATTCTTAGAAGACTGGAGTAAATATATGAACTATTTGAAAAGTAACTGTGATGAACCGATTACGCTAGTAGGACTGCAAGAAGTTTTGTAAGGTGAATTATTCGAAACATTGCAAGAAAGACTATGAAGGGAATTATTAGTTAAGGATAATTAAATGTAATATAGAAATTAAGAAATGCATAATAAGTGATAAAGAACGGAAAATCATCAGAGGTGTTGATGGAAGTCTAGAAATATTGTATAAGATGAGAAGTTATGTTGTATGATTGTTGGAACTGATATGTTTAAAAATTAATAAAAACGTATATATATATATATAAAAAGGAAAATAGGGACACTTTCAGGGTCTGTGGCTCATCCTGTTCTGACAGTGGCCCACGAGATGCCTGTGAGCCAGCAAGCAGAATTTGAATGTATTATTGCCTCCTCCTCCATGTGCTTCTTCCTGGGCCGTTATCAGAGTGTTGATATTGTCACATATTTTGCACCAACGGTTGTGGCATTCCAGAAATTGCTGAGAATATTATCTGGAAACTCAGCTGCTCCTCCTACTTCAGCAAAAAGACAGAAAATGTCATGTGTTCTCTACTGCAAACTACAGGCAGCCGGAAATGGTACAGTACTTAAGAAGCAGTATAGCATCTTGAAATTTGCATAGATGAAAAGATTGACTGTTAAAGGAAGGTGCTAGGTGCCATTCCAAACAAGTTCTGGACAAAGAGCAATTTAAAAAGTAGGGAACGTTGGGCAGTAAAACTTTATTGCTCAAGATTAAAAGGTTTTCCTGAAGTTTGCTTATCTGTGAATGATCAGTAAATAATATTGTGTAAGGGAAATGTTTATAAACTATAAAATTGATATATCCTCCTGTTAAGATAATGGTATTGTTGAATTAAGGCCTGTCTTATCTCTTCTAGAAGAAGAAATGCAGAAGTTAATTTAGAATTTATATGTGACAGTCTCCTTCCTTATGTTTAATCTCATAGGAGTTTTCGGCAACAATAAAATAATTGCGATTATTTATGGGGCAGATGATTTAGGGGACAGTTAAGCTATGTCATCAACATGATGTACTTTTAAAAACAGAAAGGGTACAAAAATGCTGTGGTTTCAAGGTTAAGTAGCTCTTTGACATCTGAGTTCTCTCGCTTTGTGAACCAGCCAGCTGGATCAGCCTTTTGCAAAAGTGGCGTAAGATTTCTGGTATTTCCTTTTGAAATTTTGAGTTTTGTATAAATAAATCTACAGGGGTGAGGGAACCTGTGGCCCGGAAGATGCAGATGGACACTGTCAGTCCCAGCAGGGATGCCCAGGGGGATGATGGGAATTGCAGACCAGGCCTGAGCCATATGGAACTAAAAAAACTCAAAACTAAGGAAACACATGTCCTTAACAAGATGCAGAAATCTGCTGGGGACACTGCCTATAGGATAAACCTAAATGCTATAACTTGCTAGCTCCTAGTAGCAGGTCATCTATAGATGCAGTTGTATATACATCCAACCAGCATTTTCTTCATTTTAATATCTTGGCCAGGCTGTCCGTGAATCTTCCTGGTTTCTCTTTTATTCTCTTTTATATGTTTTTTATGTTTTCTTTTCTATGATGCTGTTTTACTGGTTTTAGGTTGTGCTCTTGTTTTAAGAATATAGTTGAGGGTTTTTCTAGACTTTATGGCCCTTAAGAGATTATTAAAGTATTACACGGCATATAATTGATTTTAAATAAAGAAGAGTTTGGATTTGATATCCCGCTTTATCACTACCCGAAGGAGTCTCAAAGCGGCTAACATTCTCCTTTCCCTTCCTCCCCCACAACAAAAACTCTATGAGGTGAGTGGGGCTGAGAGACTTCAGAGAAGTATGACTGGCCCAAGGTCACCCAGCAGCTGCATGTGGAGGAGCGGAGACACGAACCCGGTTCCCCAGATTACGAGTCTATCGCTCTTATGCAGGATTCTGCTCCTTGTAGGGTGTCCAGGACAGGGATATCCCAGACCTCTGAGATTTCAGGACCTAAACCTGAGGGTCAGGCCCTGGCGATGTCAGTAAGCATAACACATTAAGCATTAACCACAGACCCTCCAAGGTGTCCCTATTTTCCAGGGACAGTCTTGGATTTACACCCCCATTTCTGATTTGATCCTGGATTGTCCCGCTTTTCCTTAGAACGTCCATATTTTCATCCGACAAATGTTGGAGGGTGTGGAGTTATGTGAGCCCTGAGCCTAGGAGATAAGTAGCTATACAACCTTTAGAAGACAGCCCTGATAGGGAAGTTGTTTAATGATTTATTGTGTTTTTATATATGTTGGAAGCTGCCCAGAGTGGCTGGGGCAACCGGGTGGGGTATTATTATTATTAAATATGGCGTCCCTATTTTCATCGGAGAAATGCTGGAGGGTATGCGTCGCTGAGCATATGTCACTCAAATGACAAACACAAAGCCTAACAGATGAGCCAATGCTTCACTGGTATGAAATCACAATTGAAACCTTAGCCTAAATGGCCTCTGCCCAGTATACCTGAAGGAGCATCTCCACCTCCATCGTTCTGCCCGGACACTGAGGTCCAGCACCGAGGGCCTTCTGGCGGATCCCTCACTGCGAGAAGCAAAGCTACAGGGAACCAGGCAGAGGGCCTTCTCGGTAGTGGCACCCGCCCTGTGGAATGCCCTCCCATCAGATGTCAAAGAGATAAACAACTACCCGACATTTAGAAGACATCTGAAGGCAGCCCTGTTCAGAGAAGTTTTTAATGTGTGACATTTTAATGTATTTTTAATCTTTGTTGGAAGCCACCCAGAGTGGCTGGGGAAACCCAGCCAGATGGGCGGGGTACAATTATTATTATTATTATTATTATTATTATTATTATTATTATTATTATTATTGCAGGAGGAGCTGTTTCCAGGTCCAGCTGCAGGAAGGGGATCATTCCTTTCTACCTGCTTAGAGATACTGGGTGGAGAAGGCTTTCCTGCCCACCTGGAGACTTAAGCCCTCCTCCAGCCACCTGCGAGAAGGCGGAAGAGACCTGGAGATTTCAGGGTGGCCCTGGGGGTATAGCAACCCTAGCTCCCCACATGAGCCACATCAGATAAGAGATGGCTGTGCATCATATTTTAAAATGTTTCAAAAAACACCCATGTTTGTGTGTGTGTGTGTGTGGTGGTTTTTAATTTAGACTGGGTGCTGGGAGAAGCGGGGTTTAGTACTGGGGCGGAATGAGGTTTCAATAAAAACCACTTAGCAAATGGACTTTGAAGCGAGAGCAGCCGTCTGCTTCACACTTGATGTCGGGGCAGGGCAGGTTGGTGTAAGTTTTTTTTTGGGGGGTGAGGAAAAATGGCCTCTGTGCTCCCTGCTTTACAAGGGGCTCAGATTGTGCTTCTTTAACAGTGTCTTTGGACTGGCAACACGATGACAGAACCTCGTACTCATTAAAGACATACTTCTCACCAGATTCCACCAGATTTGCTGTCTGATTAAATTCTGCTGGCTTCTGCAAGGTCAAAACATATGAATACACACTGAGGTTTCAAAACCCATGGCCTAGATCATGGGTAGGCAAACTAAGGCCCGGGGGCCAGATCCGGCCCAATCGCCTTCTCAATCCGGCCCATGGACGGTCCGGGAATCTGCTTGTTTTTACATCAGTAGAATGTGTCCTTTTATTTAAAATGCATCTCTTGGTTATTTGTGGGGCATAGAAATTTGTTCATTTCCCCCCCAAAATATAGTCTGGCCCCCCACATGATCTGAGGGACAGTGGACTGGCCCCCTGCTGAAAAAGTTTGCTGACCCCTGATAATGCATCAGGGAAAAAAGGTCATCTTTCCTGTTCATTACCCCAAACGTTCTAGCCTTGTTTCCAGGATATTTGGTTTCCTCTAATGAATCACTATATACACAAGTAATTTATAATAATCACTTCATAATGAAAAACACCTGACCTTTCCCCCCTTACCATTGTCACACTGCTCCATTTATTATCCAGCTCCCAGGAGCAGTCTAAAAGTACTTAAGGTTTTAAATGCTCTGTGCCAAAGTTCAGTTTCAGAATGGAGGCCCTTGTAGGGCACATATGGCTACCAGACCGAAGATAAATTATAATGCAGATCATGATAGAAAACGTATCTTGCTTTTAACATGTTGCAAAATCCCTTATAGAGTAAGAGACCATGCCCTTATGTCGATGCTGGAAAAACGGTAGATTTGTCGCTCGTGCTGTGGGATTGCGAACTTATTTTGTCCGTCAGAAACCAGATCTCACCTTCCTTTGCAGTCAAACTCCTGCTTCCATCAGAGACTTGTGTAAGAAGCTAGGAGGAGTCTTGCGGGTTCATCAAACCCAGGTCTTTGTTTCCTACAGAGGCCAATCTCAATGATGCAGTCATGGCCACTGGTCCCATCACCTCCTGGCAAATAGAAGGGGAAGAAATGGAGGCAGTGAGAGATTTTACTTTTTTGCGCTCCATGATCACTGCAGATGGTGACAGCAGCCACGAATTTAAAAGACGCCTGCTTTTTTAGAGAAAAGCGATGACAAACCTAGACAGCATCTTAAAAAGCAGAGACATCACCTTGCTGACAAAGATCCATATAGTTAAAGCTATGGTTTTCCCAGTAGAGATGTATGGAAGTGAGAGCTGGACCAAAGAATTGATGCTTTTGAATTATGGTGCTGGAGGAGACTCTTGAGAGATTCTTTAGATTCCAACTAAATATCAGGAAGAATTTTCTGGTATTAAGAGCTGTTCAACAGTGGAATGAACTTCCTTGGAAGGCTGTGCATCTTTGTGTGATTATCTTCACTAATATGTGCATTTTTGCTTGCACATTTCACTAATATAAACACTTCTTGCACACATTCATTGGTTGGAAAACTGCATCACAAAATTTGGAGTGTGCAGATTTTGAAAAAAAGCTATATTTTGGTTTGCATATTGGTTCAGGAATTCTCTGGCAATGCTTAACCTGCAAACCTTTTAGGGGGGCAATATTAACAAGGTTCCTGTAAGTTACAGATACAGCCTTGTAATATTGAAGAGTCAATGTTGCATGTTCTTTTTTTAAATGTAGGATTGTTGTTTTTTAGGAGAGGATAAGAGAAACTGATATACGGTGGTGCCCCGCAAGATGAACGCTTCGCAAGACGGAAAACCCGCTAGACGAAAGGGTTTTCCGTTTTGGAGGCGCTTCGCAAAACAAATTTCCCTATGGGCTTGCTTCGCAAGACGAAAATGTCTTGCGAGTTCCTGTGGGTTTTTTTCCCTCCCCCCCTTTTCCTAAGCCGCTAAGCCACTTATCAGCTGATCCGCTGATAAGCCGCTTAACAGCTGATCGCTAAAAGCCGCTAAACCGCTAATAGCGCTAATCCGCTAAGCTGTCAATGGGCTTGCTTCGCAAGACGAAAAAACCGCTAGACGAAGAGTCTCATGGAACGGATTAATTTCGTCTTGCGAGGCACCACTGTACCCTGTTCCACAGTCTCCAGGATGATTTTCAGAGTCTCTGTTGACAATTTTGTCCGAGGGCTCTAAATATTTAACCACTAAGCAGGCTGCAAAATTTCTAAACTTTCTCATTTACATTGACAGTTGTCCTATGTTTCTTACAAGGATCAACAACATTCCATTCCATTTTTGCTAGGCAGTTCAGAAACTTCCTTCCTTCCTTCCTTCCTTCCTTCCTTCCTTCCTTCCTTCCTTCCTTCCTTCCTTCCTTCCCTCCCTCCCTCCCGCCTTCCTTCCTGCCTTCCTTCCTTCCTCCCTTCCTCCCTTTCTGTTTTCCATTGACACAAGGTGACATTGCTAGGCCATTTGACGTACTATCTTCCCAAGGTTCTTGGCTGATAAGCATTTCCCCTTAACTTTTAATTTTGTTTTATTTAGGAGATTCGTATCCTCCACTATCTCTCTCAAAAGTTACTGATGTCAGTTTGAAAGACAAGAAATTCACCAACAATTAAAACAATGAAACCTTAACAAATGGCTGTTAAACGGAAACAGCAGATAAGAGAAACCATATGTTCTATGAGAGCATAAAACATAAAACAGCAATCCAGAAAGCTTGTCTAGCCCAGCATCCTGTTCCCACAGTGACCACCCAGAGGCCTGTGTGGAGCCTGAAAGACGGACTCTTCTCATTGCCGGTCCCAGGAAGGCATATGAGCCTCTTAGGTTCAAATCCCTGTGATGGGTTGAGCTCCCGTTGCTCTGTCCCAGCTCCTGCCAACCTAGCAGTTCGAAAACATGCCAGTGCAAGTAGATAAATAGGTAGCACTGTGGCAGGAAGATAAACAGCGTTTCTGTGCACTCTGGTTTCCGTCATGGTGTCCTGTTGTGCCAGAAGGGGTTTAGTCCTGCTGGCCACATGACCCAGAAACCTGTCTGTGGACAAACACCAGCACTCTCGGCCTGAAAAGCGAGATTAGCACTGCAACCCCATAGTTGCCTTTGACTGGACTTAACCATCCAGAGGTCCTTTACCTTCACCTTTTTTATTATTGCCTTTGATATTGGAGTAAGGACACACCCTCCAACATTTCTTCAAAGAAAATATGGGTGTCTAATAATAATAATAATAATAATAATAATAATAATAATAATAATACTTGTATTGTTTATACGCATGAGTTTGACCAAACTGTGGGAGGCAGTGGAAGACAGAAGTGCCTGGTGTGCTCTGGTCTATGGGGTCATGAAGAGTCGGACATGACTAAACAACTAAACAACAACAATTATTTATACCCCGCTCATCTGACTCAGTTGCCCCAGCCATTGCTGTTGAGAAACTTCCAACATATATTAAAAACATAACAAAACATAAAACATTTATTTTTTTAAAAAAATCCTAGACAGGGCTCCCTTCAGATGTCAAGGATCTACTCAGACTGAGTAATCCTGCCCTCACTTTTTTGGGGAGCAACTCTGCAAGACTTATGCCTGAGTGAGCATCCCTCAGACTCTCACATACACGGCAAACATGTTCCAGTAGGTTCATATGCAATATGAAGATAGGCGAACTAATGCCATTGTACTGGAAGAAGCAAAGATCACCAGTGTCGAAGCAATGGTTCTTCAACATCAAATTCTTTCGACTGATCATGTTGTTTGGATGCCTGATTATCATCTTCCAAAGCAACTACTCTATTCCGAATTTAAAAATGGAAAGTGTAATGCTAGTGGTCAACAAAAGAGGTTTAAAGACTCTCTCAAGGGAAATCTAAAAATATGTAGTATAAACACCGACAACTGGGAAACACTGGCCTGTGAGTGCTCCAGTTGGAGAACAGCCTTTACCAAAGTTGTCATGGGCTTTGAAGACGCTCGAACTCAGGACGAAAGGGAGAATCGTGCTAAGAGGATCAGCTCCTGTTCAGAAACCAATATCCCCACTGTGGAAGGACGTGTGAATCCAGAACTGGCCTCCACAGTCACTTACGGACTCACTGTTAAAACCGTGTTCATGGAAGACAATCTTACTCTGCTACAAGGGATCGACAAAGAAGAAGAAGAAGAAGAAGAAGAAGAAGAAGAAGAAGAAGAAGAAGAAGAAGAAGAAGAAGCAGCAGCAGCAGCAGCAGCGATATGAAAACACACAGGTGACAGCGCGGAATGGTTTGTACAAAATTTTCCTGGAGTGGCAATCATCGGAGCGTAAGCTAACAAGCCAGGTCAGCTCAGTTTACAAGGAAGGTACTCGGAGAATGCCTGCAA
This sequence comes from Podarcis gaigeae, assembly GCF_964106915.1. Lineage (NCBI taxonomy): Eukaryota > Metazoa > Chordata > Lepidosauria > Squamata > Lacertidae > Podarcis > Podarcis gaigeae. Next base: position 9,578,362 of record NC_139690.1, on the reverse strand, counting down.
GGCAGGTGACTCCATCTGACATTACCTGCCCTCCCCAAGCGGGTGGAGAATGGTGTCTGGTATCCGAGTCAGTTCCCCCAGGGCAGGTGGGAGACGTCAGCCTGCAGCTTGTTTGTCTCCTGCCTGTTGCTTTCCAAGAGAAGCGTGCTGCTTGCTCTGCGGAGGAGGGTGGGCCAAGGCGGGGACATAGCAAGGGTTTATGGCTTTAAAAGAACAGCGTTCTTGCGGCAGGCGAAAAGGAGGTGCGGTTGGTGCCCTTCTTCCCGACCGAAGGCCAATGGAAGAAGCCCAGCAGGTCGATGTCTCTGCACCTTCTTTTTTTTTTTTTATAAGATATTTATTAAAGTTTTCAATATTAATACAATAAAAAGAAAATCAAAAGAAGAGAAAAATATAACAAAAATACAAAAACAAAAAATACATAAAAACACACAATGTTTCAATAACTTATTTTTCATTAACTTATTTCCCAGACCTCCTCGTACCTCCCTTTTTTGTATTCCAATTCAATTGTTAATTCAGCAAAACCTTATCAATAAGTTTTAACCTGCTTCTGACCCTTTTTTCCCATATTCTCTTAAAACATTACAGCTGGAAACCGCTTAATTTCTATCCAAGATCATTCTAACATTCATTAATTTTGTAATATTTCTGTAGATAGTCTTTGAATTTCTTCCAATCTTCTTCCGCTGGCTCTTCTCCCTGGTCTCGGATTCTGCCGGTCATTTCTGCCAATCCCATATAGTCTATCATCTTCATCTGCCATTCTTCCAGAGTGGGTAGATCCTGTGTCTTCCAGTACTTCGCATATGTCTCTGCACCTTCTTAAAGGAATGACATTGCAGGCATCTCTTCGTCTGCTAGCAAAATGGCCTTTGGTGGCTGGTGGCCTCTAGCACCCACCTGCCCCCCAACCAACACTCCCCACACCCACCCTACTGGCTGGGGTAGAGTCTGAAGAACTACCAGAAGTGGGGGGGGGGACCCCTCTGGGCGTTGCATCTGACCAGGAAAGAGGTGCTATCAGAGTCTCTGTGGCGATCACACAGGGTCTCCGGATGTTTGACGGTCTATTGATCCCTGTGCCGCCACTGTGATTGCTTCCCCGCTGTCACCAACCCATTTCTCTCGGGTACACACAGAGTCCAGACAGTTGTTAACATTAAATCAAATAAGCAAGTTTATTTTATAATCATTAACAAGTTTATGGTTTCAGATAATTCTTCTTGTCAGTTTCTTAAGCTTAGTTTCTTTACCGGCCTCTACCTTCCTAATAACTTCTAACTGATTATCCCAACTTTCTCTCTGACTCCTCCTAACAGTTTCCCTCACTCTCTCACATCAAAACTAGACCAACCCACAGACTTATCTTCCCTCTTCCTTCTCCAACTCCCAACTGACTTCTAAAAACTCCAACTCTAACTCCTCCCCTTGGGTTCCCACTGGCCAATCACTTCACACTCATTTAACCCTTTCCTTATGACCCACCTAGGAGGGCAAACGCCACAGTCTCTTAACGTCATTCTGCTTGCCTTGAGGGAAACTGTTGCTGCTTCCGCTATCTCTAGATAGTTTCTAGGACATTCAAAAGCAGATATTAGAACAACAATGATGCATCAGATTCTGTGATCTTTTTGCGTCACAGGGAAACCTGCCCTGCCAAATCTTCCAGAGGGTTATTTTATGGATTTAAGAGATTCTTAGCCTTCTCAAAGCAGTTTACAGTCATATATCTCATGCAAATTCACGAGGTAGGTCGTGTTTGCCCACAGCAGCAAAACAGTAGAAGGACCCTGTGGTGCCTCTTTTGAGGCATAATGTACTTCTTGTGGCATATGCTTTAGTACGCCACAATATGTAAGCTGCAGCGTTTAGACATTTCTCAGGCAAATTGCTTCCCTCTGTGGCAGATTGTATGCAAAGTGGGGGAGATCTCTGTGGCAAATTGGATGCAAATCACCCCCTCTCTACTCATGAGATTCATCAAGTAAAAAGTGTTGAGAGGCGAACCATGATCTGCATGGATGAGCTGGAGGCTGGACTGTGCTTAATTCACACTTCCTGAAATGATGCATGAACCAGAATGCAGCTGTCCCTCAAAATCCCCAATTCTCAGAATTTTGCAATGCAGTTCTCAAACTAGAAAAATAAATAAAAGCGTGTGGAAAAGGGTATGTCAGCATGCATAAAAATGCATATATTAATGAAAATGCATTTTTGTAAACCACTTTGAGGTCTTCTTTTTGCAATCAAGCACTGTATAATTTTTATTTAAAAAATAAATATTAGGAGGAGCTACTTACAAAGGTGTATGTATTGGGCAAAACAGCATACAGAAACCAAGTATGTTAAGAGACATGCAGACTCAGATGCTGACAGATTTCCATAAGGACTTTTTTTCCATTTAGAAAATGGCAAAGCGATGCCAGAATGTGACACACTTAACTCAAGAGGGCGAAAAAAATGAGAATCCAAAACTGACAGATTCGTCAACCTGTAATACCCATTTTTGGTGACACCAATCAAGGGGTAAAGTGTTTTTGTATTTTTGCAATGACTTTTCAAAAGGTTCGTGTTTTATTTTTTTATTTTGTTGCTGACATTATTTGTTTTTGCCATTTTATGGTGTTCAGGGTAGCAACTCTGTTTTATACTGTACATCACCCTGAGAGCCAAGAACACCTAATAAATGTTTATAACATCAGTGATGATCTCCTTAGGACAGAGACCTGTTTTATTGGTGTTGCTTTGAAGAGCACCCTGTATTTTCCCCAAATTGAAGAAAATAACAACAAGCACTATAATTCTCTCTAATAGCAAACTTAGACATGAGTGCTGACAGCTATGCAGCCCAGAAGGAAGGCATTGGCATATTTGAGGAGACATAGTATAGGAAGTATGGGACGCAGGTGGCGCAGGTGGCACGGGTGGCGCTGTGGGTTAAATCACAGAGCCTAGGACTTGCCGATCAGAAGGTTGGCGGTTCAAATACCTGCAATAGGGTGAGCTCCCATTGCTCGGTCCCTGCTCCTGCCAACCTAGCAGTTCGAAAGCACATCAAAGTGCAAGTACAGTGGTACCTCGGGTTACATACGCTTCAGGTTACAGACTCCGCTAACCCAGAAACATTATCTCGGGTTAAGAACTTTGCTTAAGGATGAGAACAGAAATCGTGCTCCGGCGGCGCGGAGGCAGCCAGCCGGAGGCCCCATTAGCTAAAGTGGTGCTTCAGGTTAAGAACAGTTTCAGGTTAAGAACGAACCTCCGGAACGAATTAAGTACTTAACCCGAGGCACCACTGTAGATAAATAGGTATCGCTCCGGCGGGAAGGTAAACGGCGTTTCTGTGCGCTGCTCTGGTTTTCCAGAAGCAGCTTAGTCATGTTGGCCACATGACCCAGAAGCTGTACGCCGGCTCCCTTGGCCAATAAAGCGAGATGAGCGCCGCAACCCCAGAGTCGGCCATGACTGGACCTAATGGTCAGGGGTCCCTTTACCTTTACCTAGTATAGGAAGAGGCCATATGTTAAGTCAGACCATTGGTTCACCTAGCTTGGTATTATCTGATATTTCACCTTCTAACTGGGATAGCTCAATCAGTTGAGCAGGAGACTCTTAATCTCAAGGTTGTGGGTTTGAGCCGTGCGTTGAACAAAAGATTCTTGCATTGCAGGGGGTTGGACTAAATAACCCTCTGGATCCCTACCAACTCCAAAATCCTATTATTCTATGACTGGCAGCGGCTAAGCAGGATTTCAGACACTGGACCGCTCCCAGATCTACCTGGAGAAACTGGGGATCAAACCTGGGACTGATGTTCTGCCACTGAGCTATGGCCCTCCTCCAAGTTTGCAAAAAATCTTTAAGGGAAAATCTCTTACGGCAGCCCCCTCCCTTCAGAACTATACCAGCATCTTAAGGTACCGTATTTTTTGCTCTATAAGACTCACTTTTTCCCTCCTAAAAAGTAAGGGGAAATGTGTGTGCATCTTATGGAGCGAATGCAGGCTGCGCGGCCATCCCAGAAGCCAGAACAGCAAGAGGGATTGCTTCTTTCGCAGTTTCCTCCTCCAAAAACTAGGTGCGTCTTGTGATCTGGTGCGTCTTATAGAGCAAAAAATACGGTAATTCCTGTAATTTCCAGCTGAACTTGAATGTGAATTAAGTTTCTTTTGGTGTGGGATGTCATCTTAATCTTTTTAAGTATATGATGAAAATTGTAACTTGTTGCATTAGACTTTGAGAACATAATTATAGAGACAGTGTTGGTTTTTGTTTGTTTTGTTTTGTTTTTACTTTATCATAGTGGAGTTAGTTCACTGACTGTTGTAGTTTTATACCAAATACCTCCAAATTTTAACTATGGATTTTCAGTACCTTGAGCTGAGGAAAGCTGAGTTTAGAAAAGGCATCTCAACAACGCTTTCTTTAAATTTTTGGTTTGATTGTATTGTTGGCAAGATAACAACAAAATAGTTTTGAAAAAAGAATATGTTCTACTTCGGCACAGGACCTTATTGAATGTCGAGTTTCCATTCTTGTGTTTTTTTTTCCTGACGATCATTCAGATGTACGTACATGAAATAAATTCCCCATGAAACAAACTAGTTCATTTTGTCAAGGGGCAAACATAAATTGGAGCTGGTTCTCATTGGGACGTGTTGAACTATACCTAGTTCCTCCTCAGAATGAACTTTCTAAGCTCTGCCAGGAACCACAGGATGTTGAGGATCATCTGGAAAAGAAGAACAGAAAACTGGAGGGGAGCTGAATGACGCATCCCAGAGGAGCACATGACTGGCTTGGCTGTTGCACTGAACAAGAGCTCTCCTATTAAGAGACAAGGACATTATACTGTTGCATTCTGTTGCAAATCCCACTGATACAAGAAGCTTTCATTATTATGCAGTGAGACTTCTGTGCAAAAAATAGGTGTTTTTCCACATCACCTTTTTTTTTAAAAAAAAATATCTCAATTATAAATGGAGGAGGAAAACAGGTGCCTGGTTTTGAAAGAGAAGGAATAGTGCAATGCCCATTGCGCTCAACGACTTGCAGGTAGAGAAGCAATGGATTTTGAGGAGCAGCTACTAAATGAGAGGATATCTGTCTGCACCTCCCTTTCACTGGTAGCTATTTGAAAGCTTTGTCTTCCCCACATGCTTTGAGAGGACCTGGGGGTGCCTGCTGTGTGCTTAAGAGACCCCCTGCCGCCACTTGGTGACTGCATCAGGGTGAATCTTAGCCTAGACCTTTCCGTGACCCCTTGGTAATGACACCAAAGGGAGTTCATTAGGAGCAGGCACCCTCAATGCCTCTGCAAACCAGTAATTGTGCCCCCTGTGGTCTGGGAGCATTGCTCAGCAGACCCAATTCCTTTTTTTCTAGGCTGATTGCTAGCAAGGGCTCTGTAATGCTCTGCTATGAACATCAGCTTTGGATGACTGAATCCTGCCTTGCTCCCTGCGATAATCAAGTTGAGATAAAGGATGCATCCTGTTTGTTTTATCCTCTGTGTACACATGCCCTTCCACAAACTGGGGATGTGACTTTCACTTCGCTCACTCCCTGCATGTGCCTTGAATGTTGGGTGGAGCAACTCCAATGAGGAGAGGTTACAGCATTTGGGGCTTTCTTTTTCTTTTCTTTTTTTAAAAATTACATTTTCAAAAACAGGAACAGAGAACATATTTAACCCCCTCCCCTCCCCTCCTCCTGTTCCACTTACAGCTTCGTACCAAATAAAGCATGTATACATACACTATATTATTTCCCTTTTCCTGGTTCCTTTGCTTTTCTGCTACTCCACGTAATCCATATCTTCCAAATTATTACATCGCTCCAATCATATATATCAGGGTTTTTTATTACACGTTTTCTTCTTGACGTCCCATCCCTCCTTCCCTGATTTCTTTTTTAAATCCCTCCTTAATAGATTAATTAAAACAATAGTGTAATTAAAACAATAGCTTAATTAAGTATCTCTGATAGGTCTGGCCCCATGGATCAGTTCCCGAGACTGACAGGTCCTGCCTCCCCGCAGCTGTCTAAGTTTCCACCTCTCTAGGGCTTTCTCCCAGCAATCGGAGACTATACCTGTGTGAAGTCAACCTCTTCTGTGCCCTTTTCATGCCTCTTCTGGTTCTGGGAGATGAGTGGGGTGGGGAGCTTGTTGCAGCAGGAAGGGGAGACACCTGCGACTCTTCACCAGTCAGATTCATCTCTGCCTCTTGGCCTCCCTCCTACTTTAGATTCTGCCTCTGATTCTGGATTCTCTCTGCCACAGACTCTCCCAGCTCACTAAGCCCTGTTACATCTTCAGTTTCTGACGCTTCCTCTTCCCTCTGCCCATTCATCATTGCCCCACCACCACTCTCTCGGCTCTGAGCCTTCTTCCCTTGATGGTTCCCCAGCTGGTTCCTCCCAGTATTCGGCTGTGTCTAACCAGTCCATGACAATGATGAAGATGCTCTTTGCATTTCCTATCCGTCCAGCCTTGCTGCTTACAAATTCCCCTTTCCAACTGTGTGAAAACTTAGGATGATACTTTGTGCATCTCATGAGGTGGACTCCAGCCCAGAAAAGCTTATCCATCAAATAAATGTTTTGCCGCAACAGACTAACGCAACTAGACTCCTGAAAATTCTTCCCTATTTCAACACTCAAAAGGACAGGACATATTGAACCAGGTCAAGATAACCAAGTGCATTGGGATATCATAAATATTAACTATTTTAAATATGCATATTAATCAGCACTGCTTGGGACATGCCTGCCTTAGGGTTGCCAGCTGACTAGGAAATAACTGGTCTAGCCTGATCCTGCAAATTTAACACATGCTTAATATGCAGAAATCAGCCATGGAACGAGGAGGGGGAGAGAAGCGTTGCATTCCACTGAGCCACAAAGAATCCACCACTTCCTAGTCCCTGTAGTCAAAGAGCAGCTAATGCCCGGTGCCCTCCAGGTATTCTGGACTCCAGCTTCCATTAGCTCTGGCCAACATTGCCAATGGTCAGGCATGATGGGAGTTGTGGTTCTGACAACACCTGGGCTACAGGTTCCCTGCCCACTTGAGTTAAGTTCCTTGCCACCTGGTTCCGAAGCCAGCAGGCCTCGGTTGGTTCCCACGTGGCATTCATTTGGGATCTTGAGCTTCAATGGGAAAGAACCTGAATCTGATTGGCGGATGTGTTTGTTTGAGCACTTAAGGCTTCAATGGGACCAGGAACACGCATGGAACAATTAGGCCAGGGCCTCTTCAAATGCAGCTTCCCACTTGTGGAATATGTTTGAGGGCTGCCTGGCATGATCATTAACATCTTCTTGGCACTAGGAAAACGCTTTATTCTTCTCCCAGACATCTGATGAATTGGGATGGTTTTGCTATTTATTGATTGTATGTTTTTCTGCAGAAGCTTTTGCTGCTGGTTTGTGGCGTGCATTTTATAGATCTTTGTATTTCTTTATTGAAAAGTGCTATTATTTTTTATTTTTATGTTACACTTTATGGTCTTAACATTTTGTAAGTCGCTTGGGGGCTCTTTGGGTGGTGAGTGGCTAATAATAATAATAATAATAATAATTTTATTACTTATATGCTGCCCATCTTACTGGCTTTCCCTGGCCACTCTGGGCACCTCCCAACAGATAATTAAAAACACAACAAAACATCCAACGTTAAAAGCTTTCCTATAGAGGGCTGCCTTCAGATGTCTTCTAAAATGGTTTTATTTCCTGAACATCTAAAGGGAGGGCATTCCACAGGGTGGGTGCCACCACCAAGAAGGCCCTCTGCTTGGTTCCCTGTAACTTCACTTCTCACAGTGAGGGAACCACTGGAGGCCTGCAAGCTAGACCTCAATGTCTGGGCTGAACCATGGGGGTGGAGATGTTCCTTTAGATATACTCAGCTGAAACTGTTTAGGACTGTTAAGGTCAGCACCAACACTTTGAATTGTGCTTGGAAATGTACTGGTAGCCATTGCAGGTCTTTCAGGACTGGTGTTATATGGTCCCAGCAGCCACTCCCAGCCACCAGTCTAGCTACCGCATTCCGGCTTAGTTGTAGTTTCTGAGTCACGAAGTATTGTTTACGGCAGAAGCTCTGCATGGTGGTCTTGGGTAGGCGATACAAGGGATTGAATTTAGGGGGCCTTGTTGCCCCCGCCGAAGCCTCCATTAATCTGGCCGGTGTGGTGGCGCTTGCCAAGTTGTGACAACAACGGCTGGTTCTGGCAAGATCTCGCTGGAAATGCTGGGGCTACCAATGCTGTTTCTCCACCAGCATTGGAGGTGCTGGGCTTCCACTGCCCGAGGCAGCTGCCTCAGCCTGCCTCATGACTGGGCCAGCCCTGGTCAGAGGTTCATACAGATGATCCACCATGTGCTTTTTTTTGTTGCAGCACGGTTGTGTCTTGTAAACTGCCTTGAATTCGCTTTTAAAAAGAAAAGAAAAGGGCAGGGTGTAAGTCTTTCAAACAGAATAAATAACGTATTACAAAACACCAGGAAGCCTCCAGGGCTTCCTTCAACAGGAAACGAAATCGAGGTAAGCCCCTGCCCTTCCCCCACTGCCTGGAAAAGTGGATAGGGCATAACAATGGACTTCTTCGTACATTACTCTGAACTCAGGCACAACACTCATGCAAAGATTTGTGCGAGAGTGTACACTTCTTGATTTGTACAGCTCAGCAGTTGCACACACAGGGACTACACTCACTAAATATTACCGGTACATGTGAATAACTTTACAGGTGTACAGCTCAACTGCTCTGAACACAGATAGTATATTTGTTGAATATAATGTGGAATCACCCCCATCATCAAAATCTTTCTTTGGTTTATATCCTGTTTTCCCTCCCAAAGGATCCCAGGGTAGAATGTGAAATTCAGAAAGAATTCTCTGGATAAAACAACATGCTGATACATATGGATGCCTTACAGCTTACTTAATTTGCTTCAATGAATTGTTTTGGGAGGTTCCTGCAAGCCCCGCGGCTTTGTACATCGTATGCTTTTTCAGATTTAGATAATCTGAGATAAACCATCAGTGCTTTGCATCCAAACGATCAGTCTCCCATTCAACGCCTCCGTAACAGCACAAGCAAAATAATATAGCATGTCTTGGGAAAGATCTTGGATTACTCACAGAGCTTTTAGTTAGTTTGAACTCTCTGGTTGCCCTTCCAAGGAATTGAGAGGGCATTGTTTGACATCACAGTGGAAGGAAGGCAGAGAGGTTGCAGGCGTGAAACATGTAAGGGCAAAAACACAATTGCCCTGAAAAAGGAGGAAATGAGGAAACCCAGATTAAATTACACAATGCTCAAAAGAGTTTATCAAGATTGTTTCTTCTAGCCCAGTATGCCCTCTGTATGGCCAACAGAGCTCTTCAAACCTGTTACACAAACCTAGATTTCCAGTATGCTTTTGAATCCCTCCCACAAAACACTGACAATTGATAAGCACCCATTTCCGCCCATAGTACAGTGGTACCTTGGGTTACAGATGCTTCAGGTTACAGATGCTTCAGGTTACAGACTCTGCTAACCCAGAAATAGTACCTCGGGTTAAGAACTTTGCTTCAGGATGAGAACAGAAATCGTGCTCTGGCGGCACGGCGGCAGCAGGAGGCCCCATTAACTAAAGTGGTGCTTCAGGTTAAGAACAGTTTCAGGTTAAGAACAGACCTCTGGAACGAATTAAGTACTTAACCCAAGGTACCACTGTAGTTGCTTTTAGACCAGGGGTGCCCAAACCTTTTTCAAAGAGGGCCAGATTTGATGAAGTGAAAATGCGTGAGGGTTGTAGACCTTTTTTTAGGATTAAACCAACTGGTGGGTTGGATACGCCCCCCCAAACAGACTTTGGACATGCCTGTTTTAGACAGATCAAATATTTGGAAGAATGAGGGGGGAAGTCTTTGCTAACCTCCTAAAACTCAAGAGAAGGGAAGCAATTGTGCAATCCAAGAGCCACAACTGAGAAGGCCTTGCACTAAGCCAAACCCAACCTCCCGACTCAGTGGCCATGTAACTTGTGAAGACCTTCCCTTAATTTTCCCAACCTGGTACCCTCCAAATTCCAGCACCCACCTGCTCCGACCTTGCTGGCAAAGACTGGTGGCAACTGAAAGCCTTGTGCTGGTGCATGGCAGAGTTAAAACAATACAATGCAGAAGTAGTGCTAAGGGAAGCTTTTCATACAACAGCTTGACTATGGTCATGCAATCCATTGTGCTGCAATCATGGATAACGTACTTGCATTTTTCCTTGCAAAACAGCATTTCACAAGCATAATAAGGGGACCACAAAGTCACTTTAATTTGGCGGGATGTTGGATGCAGTCCAATAATAATGACAAGATCTGTTGTGTTTTTGTTTGAATTACAGTGCAGTGGTACCTCGGGTTACATATACTTCAGGTTACATACGCTTCAGGTTACACACTCTGCTAACCCAGAAATAGTGCTTCAGATTAAGAACTTTGGTTCAGGATAAGAACAGAAATTGTGCTCTGGTGGCGCCGCGGCAGCAGGAGGCCCATTAGCTAAAGTGGTGCTTCAGGTTAAGAACAGTTTCAGGTTTCAGGTTAAGAATGGACCTCCGGAACGAATTAAGTACTTAACCCGAGGTACCACTGTAACTGCTTCTTAATATGTTGCTTGTGTTTGAGGTGTTAAGATGGGTGCTAGACCCCTCTAATCCCTGGACCCAGCAAGTGTTATAATTTAATCTTGGAATAGCCATTTTAGTCTCCTGGTGAGTTGACAGTCTGGGTGATGAGCCATTATGGGAGACTAAGGGGCGTGGTGCGAAGAGGCAAATGGGTGGTTCCCCCTCCCTCAACAGAGAAAGCCAGAGTTTGCAGTTGGAGGTGGGTGTGATCTGACCAAGAAGTAATGCGGCAAGCCGGAGTGTGCTGGTCCCGGGGGGAAGGTTACTGCTACCGTAGTCAAGGTTCAGTCCTGAGTCACTAGCCTGGAGATAGTCCACAAGATGAGAGGCGAGGTCTGAAACAGGGAGCTGGGCGGGGACAGGAACACTCGAAGATCAGAAGCAGGAAGCCGGGCAGGGAACAGGAACACTGGAGGAACAGGACTGGATGCTGGCCGATACAGCTCTTCAATGATGACGTTGCTCCCGCAACCTGGGACCGGGCTGGCTGGCCTTTATCTTCTCTGAGGCCAGGGGCGGTCCCGGCCCCCAGGAGCCCCGCCTCCCTTGGCCTTAAGGCGAGCACTCCTCCTGGGAGAAACCAGTTCCCTTCGCCTCTCTGCCCCGAGCCTCTGCAGTTCAGGAGAGGCTGAAGGGTTACTGGGCCCAGGGGGAGACTCACCTGCAGGCACTGAGTCCTCAACCACCTCTGGGGCCAGAATGGATTCACCTGGTGCCTGGTCCTGAGGATCCGGCCCAGGTGCAGGCTCCTCAGAATCAAGGCCTTGCCCCAGTTCAGCCGGCCCTGGAGGCGGGGACTCCTGTGCCGGCTGGGATTCCTCCGGTTCAGCCTCTGAATAGGAATCCCAGGCCATCACATGGAGAGAGTGTCAGAGCAATGTTTGATTTTTGCTTTGATCCAACTTTGCACCTATGGGAGAAAAAAGACCCCATTGGGGTGCTTATGATAGGAACCCCTCCCTCTGCCTGGATGCTGTTGGCGGCTCCCAGCCAGTTGCCCAGGAAAATATAAAGACAAGGAAAGGTTTCTTACTGTCCATTTTATTTCAATCTTTACAGAGAGAGGCTATAGAACCCAGCCTCTTGGATAACGACTTTGTCCTGAGTGAATCTCCACCCCCGTCTCTCCCACTTCCTCATTCGTCTCTATTACGGGTGCTGCTATGCGCCTTCTGTCTTTGAGCTCTTTGTTCTCCTACTTTTAAGGCTCGCCGGGTTCTGGGAGATGGAGGGTCTGGGATGCTTTCTAATGACAACGTATCAGCCGGGTGTTGTTCTGGCTCTCCCATGATTTCCCAGCTTTCCCCCTCATCTGCCTCTGAGCTGCTACCTCCGTCAACCCCCCGTTGTCAATCCATCCTGCCTTCCTCTTTCTCTTCCCTGGAAAGGTCAAGATGGGGAGGTGTTCTCCACCATCCCTCCTCTGCCCAGTCCCTGACACCATCATAGGCTCAGCTTGCATAAAAAGATGTTAATGATCTGTGTAAATAAACCATGTATAATAAAGATGCCACAGTCTCTGTTGTGCCTCAATGCCAAAAGGAAACACAAGCCCTAGATAAGCGCCTGGAACGAGGTGCTGTGCAACAGTACATAAAAATTAGCATGCACACATTTTATGCAGATCTGTGTCCTCTTTTGTTTCATTTTTTTGTGGGGGAGGGATGTGCTGTGTGAGCGACCACTTTGCCTGTCTACGCTGTCCCGGTCGCACTGGGGAGGGGGAGGCTGCCCCCTCTGCTCTCCCGAGAGCTACAGGACATTGAATGCCTTTCATTCTCTATCTAAATCATCAGAGTATCCGCCCACCTCGGTCAAAGCAAATGAAATCTCATTGATTTAACAGTGATCCTGTTCCAAAGCAAACTAAATAGCTCCAGCAGGTAATTGCCTACACATCCTGATAGTCTTTGATTCAGAGCTCTGGTTTCAGGGATGGTTGGCTCAGGCAGATTCCAGTTAGGCTCCTGGAAACTGAGGTCCCACCCTGAAAGATCAACAACTTCCAGTTGTTTTATAGCTGCTTCCAGAAAGGTTGGATCAACTTACCGGACTATATTTCGGGAGCCATCAAAGCTTGTTTTTGAACTGTGAAGAGTTTTTATCTGAGTTGTTCATTATAAGAATCTTGTAAGATTTGGTACCTGAGCTGACTTGGTTTTCCTCTTCCCTTCCCATCCCCTTTTCATTTTGTGTTATGACTTTTTAGATTGTAAGCCTGAAGTGGGGAATGTTCTATTTCTTTTCTGATTGGTACCCCAGGAGTGGGGTATAAATGCTCTGAATTCATGATCCTGAGACTCTAGACCACCGAATGCTCATAGAGCTAAGCTCATGAATGACTTTTATACTACTTTGATAAATGACGCTGATCTCTAGAGGCTGTAATTCAAAAGTTGTTTCCATGTTGTGGTCTAATGGGACATCTGAGACAAGGGATGGAGGGATGGATGTGGCAATTTCAATTTCTCAGTTTTCCAGGTTTACATTCACTGGAATGTATATATTTATATTTCTGCTGTATATGTATTTTAAGTCTTAAGCATTTCTGCTACGAAAACAGTCAGAATGCATCTGAGGTCAGGGCAAGAGCAGACATGCACCCAAGGAAGGAAGGAAAGAGGGTTAGGAAGGATAAGAGCAAACCATGGCTACATGGTGCGACAGTCAAAGGAACATTAGATGCTTTCATACATCATGAGCAGGTTTCGATTTGATGAAGCCCTAAGCCATTGAAGGTAATGGGGCCCTTTATATGTCCAGCTGTCCTTTGTCAACAACAAATTCTCGCTGTTTTTTGTGCTGAGTATATGCTATATGGTAATTTATGGACCTAATAGGCATCCAAAGCCATTTGCACATAACAAATAGGAGTCTAAACAACACAAAACACTGTTGCTGTATGTAGGTTTTATTTTATTTGTTTTTTATATTTTGGAAATGTATATCCAATTTTCCCCCCTTTACATTTTTGGGGCCCCCAAGAGAGTGGGGCCCTAAGCTATAGCCTGTTTAGCTTATATATAAATCCAGCACTGATCATGAGTATTATTCTTTCAAAAAATGAACTTACGGATTTCAAGGCCCAATAAAGCCTTCAGCTAATTCTCTGCATTCATGGAATACAGGCTGCCTCCTTTGCACACTTACCTAGAGGTGAGTCTAGGTGAATACTTGCTCCAGAGTAAACATGCATAGATAGGATTACACTCTAGGGCAAAGGTGGGGGGACCTGTGGCTCTCCAGATGTTGTTGGATTACAACTCCCATCAGCCCAGAGAGCACAGGCAACCATCAGGGATGCTGGCAGCTGGAGTTGAAGAACATCTGGAGGCCTAGAGGTTCTCGATTCCTAAGGTAATGAGGTTTAATATCCTTCACCTATCCCAACTGTATCAGGGACAGGGCATGTTTTCTGGTTCCTGCTCTTAGCTGATACAGTGGTACCTCAGGTTAAGTACTTAATTCTTTCCGGAGGTCCGTACTTAACCTGAAACTGTTCTTAACCAGAAGCACCACTTTAGCTAATGGGGCCTCCTGCTGCCGCCACGCTGCTGGAGCACGATTTCTGTTCTCATCCTGAAGCAAAGTTCTTAACCTGAAGCACTATTTCTGGGTTAGTGAAGTCTGTAACCTGAAGCATATGTAACCTGAGAAATTGCACACACATCCACGTGCAAATTATTCCTAAGGACACATGCAGATAAATGTGCTCCAGCAGCCATTCAGAGGGTCCAACTCAGTCAACAGTCACAGCTCCCCCCCCCAGCCAAATGGTGCAAATGTCTTGGCAGGCCTGTGAACAGCATCTTGGTAGCTGAGATGACCCCGGGACTGATTGGTGGAAGATGTAAAATGAGATCATATTTGCTTGCTTTGAAGCTTTGAAGTTTTGAGTTTTGGTTTTAGTTGGGAAAGGGGAGGCTTCTCACTGCCTGCCAGCAACTACTCCCTATCTGAGAGATGGATGGGAATGTCAAACAGGCCTTTAAGCCAGGAGTGGTTAATTGGGCTATTGCTGCCAGCTAATTTAGTTTGCTTTTCGTATAAGCAACGCTTAACATATTAGCTTCTCATGGGCAGTCCTGACGAATGCTTGCTGTTTTGGTGTCTGAGTCTGTAACTGGCACTGCATCACAGGTTTTCGCCTTTTTATAACAAAACACTAGGATTAATCACTCTGCCGTTTTCGACATCTTTCTTTGGAACCCCTGCACCAAACCAGTCGCACAACCCCTCCTTTGGGCCCCTGGATCAGGATCATACAGAGGTGCGGTCCCTCCCTCTGCACACCTAGCCTGGGGCCCCATTATCACAGCTGGAGGAGCAGAGATCATGAGCAGTGATATGTTGTTTAGTCGTGTCTGATTCTTCGTGACCCCATGGACCAGAGCATTCCAGGCCTCCTGTCTTCCACTGCCTCCCGCAGTTTGGTCAAACTCATGCTGGTAGCTTCGAGAACACTGTCCAACCATCTCGTCCTCTGTCGTCCCCTTCTCCTTGTGCCCTCCATCTTTCCCAACATCAGGGTCTTTTCCAGGGAGTCTTCTCTTCTCATGAGGTGGCCAAAGTACTGGAGTCTCAGCTTCAGGATCTGTCCTTCCAGTGATCACTCAGGGCTGATTTCCTTCAGAATGGATAGGTTTGATCTTCTTGCAGTCCATGGGACTCTCAAGAGAGCAGAGCAGCGATACAAAGGTAAAGGAACCCCTGACCATTAGGTCCAGTCATGACTGACTCTGGGGTTGCGGCGCTCATCTC
Organism: Podarcis gaigeae; assembly: GCF_964106915.1. Lineage (NCBI taxonomy): Eukaryota > Metazoa > Chordata > Lepidosauria > Squamata > Lacertidae > Podarcis > Podarcis gaigeae. The sequence goes on along the minus strand of NC_139690.1, from coordinate 9,562,922 downwards.
GCTTTATTGGCCGAGGGAGCCGGTGTTTGTCCGCAGACAGCTTCCGGGTCATATGGCCAGCATGACTTAGCTGCTTCTGGCGAACCAGAGCAGCGCACGGAAACGCCGTTTACCTTCCCGCCGGGTGGTACCTATTTATATACTTGCACTTTTGTGCTTTTGAACTGCTAGGTTGGCAGGAGCAGGGACCGAGCAACGGGAGCTCACCCCGTCACAGGGATTCGAACTGCCGACCTTCTGATTGGCAAGTCCTAGGCTCTGTGGTTTAACCCACAGCGCCACCCACATCCCCTATGAGCAGCAATATATTGGGGTATAAAAGCAGAGAGTTAAGTGTGACTACATGGGACTAGCGGAGATGACCGGCAGAATCCGTGACCAAGAAAAAGAGACGGTGGAAGAAGATTGGAAGAAATTTAAAGTATATCTTAAAAATTGTTGTAAAATTGAAGAATGCTAAAATGTCAGGGGAAAGGAAAATATAGAATTACAGCTGTAACTGATTAAGTGTTAGAAGAAGCTTAAAAAGAAAATAAGTAATTAATTAATTGGTGTGAAGAGTTGCTGAAGAAATTTTAAAACAGGGGTGCAGAAAAGGGGAGGTAAGGGGAAGTCCGAGAAGTAAGGTTATGAAAAAAAGTTTTTGAAATTATACATGTTTATATGTTTTTGTTTGTTTATGTGCGTGTGTTGTTTTGTCTTTTATTTGTGTTGGAAAACCAATAAAAAATTATTTAAAAAAAAAGCAGAGAGTTAAGTGATTGTGGCAGAGAGGTGAAGAGGGGCAGTGAAGGTAAGGACTAGGCTTTGGAGGGTCAAGAAGCCAGATTTATTTATTAAGACAATTCCTACCATGCCGGTTTACAATTGTTTGCAATAGTATTCCATCCTCTCGCATGCATGCACAAACCCACACCCCTGCTGATGGGTGAGGCTAGAAATTTTCAGGGAATTTCCTGGAAATTCTCATTCCATGGCACAGAACGGTACAGTCCCATGGATGAGAACACAGCAAGCTGTCTTATATTGAGTCACACCATCTAGCTCAGTGTTCTTCACACTGCAGTAGTTCTCTGGGGTTTCAGAGTGGGAATATTCCTAGGCTTACCTGAAAATGCCAGGGACTGAATCGGGGACGTTCTGCATTCAAAGCAGATGTTCTACCACTGAGCTGCCCCCCCCCTAAAACTGCAGCCCTCCCCAGGTCAGCTGCAGCCCTCCACATGTATCAAGAGGCTGGGAACGTTAAAAGGAGAAATCCCATAATTACGCTCTATGGAAAGACCTCCGGGTGACTTAATGTATCGGACGAAAAATCCAGTGAAGGGGAAAAGTGATAACACATGTCAGAAATGCTGACCCTCTCAGGGAGAAAACTCATTATAAGGAGGAGGACTAGGAATGACGTTATAGCTGACATAGTGTAGGTTAAGCAAAGTGTGAAAGTGTTAAGTAGATGACAGCAGAAATATTATATTGCTATGAGTTTGGGGTGTCGGCTTGCATGCCATCCATGGGGGGGGGGGGCAGCCTTCCAGGCCTGAGAGTCTGTCTCCAGTAAGGGTTAGAATCTAGTAGAAGCAGCTGCTGAACCAGTCAAACCAGTCATTTCATAAGGTCATGGCCTTTGCTGGCCAGTAAAGTCCTTTCATTAGCATCATAAACTGTGAGCTAAGTGGTGGTGTTCTCTCATAGCTGCCAACATTTCTCCAGTGAAAATAGGGTAGTAATAATAATAATAATAATAATAATAATAATAATAATAATATATCTTACCATACCCCACCCATCTGGCCAGGTTGCCCTAGCCATAAACATTAAAAACTTCCCTTTACAGGGCTGCCTTCAGATGCCTTCTAAAGGTTGTATAGTTGCTTATCTTCTTGGCTTTGGGGTTGCATGACTCCATGCCCTCCAAAACTTCTCTAATGAAAATAGGGACATTCCAAGGAAAAGCGGGTGGCGCTGTGGGTTAAACCACAGAGCCTAGGACTTGCTGATCAGAAGGTCGGCGGTTCGAATCCCCACAACAGGGTGAGCTCCCGTTGCTCAGTCCCTGCTCCTGCCAACCTAGCAGTTCAAAAGCACGTCAAAGTTCAAGTACCTTCTGGCAGGAAGGTAAATGGCGTTTCTGTGCGTTGCTCTGGTTCGCCAGAAGTGGCTTCGTTGTGCTGGCCACATGACCCGGAAGCTATATGCCGGCTCCCTTGGCCAATAAAGCTAGATGAGCGCCGCAACCCCAGAGTCAGCCACAACTGGACCTAATGGTCAGGGGTCCCTTTACCTAAGGAAAAGCAGGACATTCTGGGATCAAATCAGGAACTGGGGTGGCTTCTGTAAATCTGGGACAGTCCCTGGAAAATAGGGACACTTGGAGGGTCTGTTCTCCAAGAAGGCGGTAGGCATGTCCTCATAATTATTCCTCACCTGGCTAGATGCAACATCATCCCAGGCTGGGGGACAAGAGGCCAAGGAGGTTTGTGTGTGTGTGTGAATTTTGGCTGACGCTGGAAGTGGGAGAGACAGAGGCATGTCTTGCTCTGTGCTGTATCCAAAGCTGAGACTTGGGTTTTCCTGGATCCCTAATGGGAAGGCAAGATCTGTGTGAATGCTGTGAACCCCTCCATCCCACTAGCAAGGACAAGGGACATTTGATAATTCATTAACAAGCAAAGTTGTATTTCTTACTTGAGCAAGGTTACAGCAAGCAATTGGGGACTCAATTAGAGAGTGTAACCTTGACCTTTGTGTCCACCCAGTGGCAATACAGTTCAGACATTCAACACACCCGGAGGTATGGTCTAACTGTCACCCTAACTACACAGGCAGGTGTTTTCACACTTGAGCAATAGTATCTAGGCATTTTCCTGTTTATACCTCCAAAGGGTCCTTCCATAATTCCCTTTATACACAAATCTGTTCTTTATTTGTTCCTCTCTTTAGTTTGTGTTACAGCATGATTAAAACAAAAATTATGTTACACTAAAATGGTGTCTGCTTGGTTCAGGATGGCGTTAGTCTGGCTTTCAAGCCATAACAGTGTACTCAGATTGTATGTATGTGTAAAGAAATCCACCAGAATGTCCATTTGCGTGTCGAGGTCCCCAGGTCCACCCCAATAACTCACACATCACACAGAATTTTTGTTTAAGATTTTTGGCATAATTTTGGCCACAACTTTATTAAAATACAAATTTGTGAGTGGTTGCTTAGGCATTGGTTGCGACTATCTGCCCCCACCATGGGGGACAGACTGACATTCTGCACGATGCGAAAGTCAGAATGGGGGAATACACTTGGGGGTTATGCGGAGCAGGGAACCTGCCCTCACCCCAAATACAACCAGGAGCTCATTGCTATGGCCCGAGCCCCCTTGACAGAGTGGACAAGCAATAGTTAGCCCCCAATTCCTTTAACGGAATCCCTTGCAGCAGCAGCATTAGAGGGGCAGGCACAGCCAATCCATGCCCCTCAACCAACCAAACCATAAACCAATGCCTAACCGCAACCTTACAAGTCGTGAGGATTTGCTACGCAGTAGGCAAAAACCAAATGGCCCCAGCCAATCAGCCAGATGGACAAAATTCCTACCAGGCCCCCGCTCCAAAGCAGACGACCCCATGACAGGCATAGCAAGGTCAAAGCGAACAACCCTATTCTAGGGAGGGAGGGACGGGCAATCCGCTGCACGGGCGAAAAGAGGAAGCCCTAGCCTCGTGCAAGGAGTTTTAGTATTTCTGGCTGTCAATCAATAAATGGCAACATTAACTTCTTCCCAACAACAAGGGAAGCCCCAATCGCATCAGTGGCCAACGATCAGTTAGCCCGCCCCCAACTTTGGAGTGTCCTGGCGGCCCCCACCACAACACGTGCTCTCCGTGAAGGAGAACAGCGCTTTGTCTTCATTCCAAGAAAACCAAACCCTGGTTGAGCACTGCAACCCCTGGAATCTCTTGCTTGGGTGCGCGCACAATGTTGTTGTTAGGCTTCTTAGCATTTATTAGTTGCGTTTTTCATGTAAGCTAAGTGAAATGTCTCAAGAGAATACTGAGTGACATAGAAGAGCAAAAACATTGTATCAAGTCTGGGCACATTTGGAGACAAAATCATAGCAAGGCATACTGTGTGTCGGCCATGGTGAGAGCTGGAAGGCATGGGTTGATCACAAGCACACCATGATCTACACTTAAGGTGAGGCCCACCTGATCATTTTGGCATGGAATTTGGCAAGCTGCCAAAGAATTTGGCAAGCTAGCCTGGACAACTGAGCCTAGTAAGGTTCGTGCTGGATTAGAATGGGAGCATATCAACTCTTTGCTTAGTGTATTAGAACAGGATGTGTGTGGGATGAAATTAGGAATGGAAGGATCTGTCCATTTCGGAGCTCTCAGCTTCTCGTTTTTCCAATTTTAAATTCAATTCTTTTCTGCAGCAATTAGTGATTAAATAATATCTCGTGGCAATTCATCAGCGTTTCAGTGCAATTTTTTCTTAATAAACAAATGGCAAGAAACCAATCTTTTAGTGTACCTTAGAACTCCCTGCCTATTGGCAACTGTTGATTACAGTGGCACCTCGGGTTACAGGTGCTTCAGGTTGCAGACGCTTCAGGTTACAGACTCTGCTAACCCAGAAATAGTACCTCAGGTTAAGAACTTTGCTTCAGGATGAGAACAGAAATCGTGCTCCGGCAGCAGCGGGAGGCCCCATTAGCTAAAGTGGTGCTTCAGGTTAAGAACAGTTTCAGGTTAAGAATAGACCTCCAGAATGAATTAAGTTCTTAACCCGAGGTACCACTGTACTGTATATTGGTTTCCTCAAATCTTGTAAGTTTTTCAAGGTTAGTGTGCCTGTTCATGCTAAATGAGGATGTTTTTCAGCCACCAGTCACTACTAGTATTTCTTTTTATGAATGGATGAGATGAGAGACACATAATGCCTTTTCTATGCTTTATTCACTCTTTCGTTTGTCAGTACATACAACTTATATATGTAGTGAATCATTTCAATTAGGGAAGGGAAATAAAATTGATTCTGTTCTCATTTAAAGGAAAATCTATCAAATTTGCACTTGGTGAAACAATGCGACAACCAAAACACAACCATCCTTCAAATATCTTATCCAGATTTTGAGCTGTGGTTTTCCAATCAAGCAGTCTTTATAAATGCACATATCAGAGGGAAGGGTGCATAAAAGAAAGCTACTAGTGAAAAATGCATTATATTAAGGGAAATTGCTTGCAAAAATGTGCATCTTAGTCAGAATGACATACCGTGTGTGCCTTCTTGGGGTCCTTGGGCCAAAGGCATGCAAAAAAAAAATGCAATAAATAAATAAAACTGACAGTTGATGTATAGCAGAGCTGCTTTGGTGTAGAAATTGCACAGGAACCCTTAGCCACAGGAATGGAGATAACTACAGCTGCAAATGCAGCTGTTTCATTAACCTGATCCCGACTGATTTCAAAAGCGAAAGCTGGAGTGCTCCCACACAAGGCATTTTTCTACAGAACTTGCGGTTTCTACAGGCAGATTTGATGCCTTATCACAGACAAGATCTGAGGCTTGTCTCACATGACATGAAGCTAACCGAATTGCAGTTCTGCTGGGCTGATGCAGCGATAAGAGGGTCATCCTTAGGATCTTAGCAACGACTGCTGTACTCACATAAACAATCCTAGGTGGTTTTTGTTTCAAATTAGAAACTGCTCCCACTAAAAATAGGTGCACTGATTTCTACACAAACGCACAACCGTTTCTCAGGATCTCAGGACCAAGGGCCAAATATGGCCCCAATCACAGTCATTTCTCTGGCCCTCAGGTTCTCCTCAGGACACATTCTTCCCTGGGCTCTGCACCGTCCTCAAGTGCTCTTGCCTGGCCACAAATGTGTGTTTGGATTGTGATAATGTGTCAGGGTAGGTGTCAGGAACAGGTCAGCGGTAACTCACATGGTGCCGGTGAAGTTAACTCTCTTTACTCAAAGAAACAAAACAGCTCAGGAGCCTAGTGAGCACAGCAACCCTTCCCGGTAGATCTTGCCCCAAGGATGTAGTTGTGAGGACTGAAGGCCCCTGCTTTCCCACAGCTCCTTAAGTCCTTGGCTCCTTCCCAAGCAGTCTGAGGCTCCTTTGTCTTGTCTGTCTTTGCTCCTCACTCTTCATACCTCTTCTGGTTCTGGGAGACAAGGGAGATGGGGAGCTTGTCGCAGCAGAAGGGGGAGACACTTGTGCCACTTGGTCTCGACCATCCTACTCACTTGCTTCAGCTTCAGCTCCAGCTCAAAACTTCTCTCTGACACAGACTCTCCCTGCTCACTAAGCCCTGCTACCTCTTCAGCTTCTGATGCCTCCTCCTCCCTGCCTGCTCCCTCTTCTCCCTCTGACCACTCATTGTCATCCCACCACCAATCCCCTGACACGGAGCCTTCATTCCTTGGGTGTTCCACAGCTGGTGTCGCCCATCACTCCTCTGAATCCAACCAGTCCATGACATAATGCCTCTTGCTCTCCTGGATGAAGATGAAGGCATGTGGAAACTTGTGACTTTTGCATACACACAATCAGCATATTGCTCTGATTGCTTTTGCATTGGCCCTGCCCACCACTGCCATGGAAGGTTTCCCATGAGGGAATGTGGCTTTCTGGCTGAAAAACCTCCCCCACAATCTCTGCATCAAGGGAGAATTGCAAAAGGCAAATAATAAGCAGAACCCATTTCTGAAAAAGCACATCTACTGTCACCCTGAACTATAGTTAAGGGCTTACTATGGACACAGAGATGGTTCCTTCCTCCACTTGTTCAACGTGGAGGACTACCGATGGCTGCGCTATGCCACCAAAGTTGGAAGCTGCAATGCTTGCGAATACCAGTTGCTGAAGGGGCAGAGGGCTCTTATGCTCAAATCCTGCTTCCCCTGGTTTCCCAAAGGCATCTGTTTTGTCACTGTGAGAACAGGATGCTGGACTAGAATCCTGGGAACTATAGTTAGCTAAGGGTACTTGGAATTGTTAGGAGAGCCTTATTTCTCTCACAGAGCTGCCATTCCTGGAGTTCTCCAGGAAGAAGGATTGATGGCTAAACCATTGTAGCTCTGTGAGGGGAACAGGAGTCTCCTGACTATGCCCAACACCCTTCACTGCAGTTCTCAGGATTCTTTGGTGACTATTTAATGTGGTATGATAGCACTTTAAACATATGGTGGAGATGGGACCGATGTTGTTTTTGCATTGTTGTTGTTGTTTAGTCGTTTAGTCGTGTCCGACTCTGCGTGACCCCATGGACCAGAGAACGCCAGGCACTCCTGAATTCCACTGCCTCCCGCAGTTTGGTCAAACTCATGCTGGTAACCTCGAAAACACTATCCAACCATCTCGTCCTCTGTCGCCCCCTTCTCCTTGTGCCCTCCATCTTTCCCAACATCAGGGTCTTTTCCAGGGAGTCTTCTCTTCTCATGAAGTGGCCAAAGTACTGGAGCCTCAGCTTCAGGATCTGTCCTTCCAGTGAGCAATCAGGGCTGATTTCCTTCAGAATGGATAGGTTTGATCTTCTTGCAGTCCATGGGACTCTCCAGAGTCTCCTCCAGCACCATAATTCAAAAGCATCAATTCTTCGGCGATCAGCCTTCTTTATGGTCCAGCTCTCACTTCCATACATCACTACTGGGAAAACCATAGCTTTAACTATACGAACCTTTGTTGGCAAGGTGATGTCTCTACTTCTCAAGATGCTGTGTTTTTGCATTAGTCAAAACTAACTAGAGCAGGAGTGCTGAACCTTTCCAGTCTTTTGTGGGTGGCCTTGGAGGGGGTTGCATGCTAGGTTAGGCCAAAGCCAAAATGGGCAGGGAAAGGGCCCAAGCTAAGGCAGAGTGCTGGATGGATTCTGACCTTCCTATGGCAGTTTGCATTCTACTATGCAAAAGTCACTGGTTTCTCCGGACACACCCCTTTCCCCTACTCAGGAATGCAAGAGGCAATATCACAGTTGAAGAACTCATTCTGTTATCATTTGAAATAATTCCCGGAGGGCACACCCTGGTACCGCAACCCACTAGTCCACTTACCCAACTCCCATTAGCCCTAGCCAGAATGACAAATAATCAGGAATGAAGGGAGACCTCGTCCAACAACGTTCAGAGGGCCTCAGGCTCCCTATCCCAGATTTAAATCAAGCATCACCATAATCCACTTGTCTCTTGTTTATTCTGCTATAACTACATTGCAGCTCAGGTTTATATTATTTCATTCATTCTGCAGGTATGTGTGCTCCAAAATTCTTTACTTGGCTTTGCTTTGCTCTTCCCCTTTAGGGTAAGGACAGTTAGGGGATGGGGAGTATGCTTAGCTAAGCCTTTAATTAAGCCTTTTCTGGAAGTGAGCAATTGTGTCAATAATGGAGAGGTATTCAGTAAAGGGGGACGCAGGTGGCGCTGTGGGTTAAAGCCTCAGCGCCTAGGACTTGCCGATCGAAAGGTCGGCGGTTCGTATCCCTGCGGCAGGGTGCGCTCCCGCTGCTCGGTCCCAGCGCCTGCCAACCTAGCAGTTCGAAAGCACCTCCGGATGCAAGTAGATAAATAGGGACCGCTTACCAGCGGGAAGGTAAACGGCGTTTCCGTGTGCGGCTCTGGCTCGCCAGATGCAGCTTTGTCACACTGGCCACGTGACCCGGAAGTGTCTCCGGACAGCGCTGGCCCCTGGCCTCTTAAGTGAGATGGGCGCACAACCCCAGAGTCTGTCAAGACTGGCCCGTACGGGCAGGGGTACCTTTACCTTTATTCAGTAAAGAGAAATCACTTGACATCCCTTAACTGCCAATGCATATTTTGGAACAATGATTCTATTTTCATACAAAATGAGGTTGTTTGCCTAGTTTTTGGAGAAGACCTTTGCATGCAAAACAAGGTCGGAAATACAAGCAGGTGACCCCTCTGTCCCTCCTTCCCCAAGGCCTTGGGGCTTTGCTTTTAATAATTGCATGGAAGACCATCATTCAACAAATGCAGCTTCTTTCAACCGAAAGATGAGAGGACCTGCTCCTTGTTTGTTTCATCTTATCACACAGCTGCCAAGGATCTTACCTGCCAAGGTAAGAAAAGAAGACAATGGGCAGGGTGGAGGCCATTGAAGATGTACATCAGGATAATCAGGGATGCTTCCAAGACAAAGATCAAAAGCTGAATGATACGCATTGCAGATACGGGGTAACCTCTGGCCCTCAGGGTGTTGTTGGATTCTCAACTCTCATCAACTCGAGCCAGCATGACCAATGGTCAGGGATGATGGAAACTGTATTTCAACAACAGTCCCAGGACCACAAATTCCTCATCCCTGGTGCAGCAGTTCCAGTTTCACAAGAGGCCCAGGTTCAAATTCCTGATCAGCTGTGAGACTGATCTTGGGCCAGCTCCGCCCACTAAGCCCAGGTTACCTCCCAGGGTTGATGGCCAATGGAATCATGTGTGCTGCCTTCTTTGAAAGGTAGGATACATATTTAATACATTTAATTAGCACTTGTATTTTTATAGGGATCTTAAGGCCGAGAAACAACTTTGAGCAACTGGAGCAAGGCAGGCTCTAGCAGAGCTCATTTGGTCTCAACTTGCAGTTATGGTTGCTATTGACAAAAGGCCTTGCTGACCTTCTAGTTAAGCTTAATCTGTTTATGCATGAAGCTCACTGAGTGACCTTGGGACGGTCGCCTCCTTTCAGGTTAGCTTCCTTCAGAGAGGAAAGGAAAATGTTTCAGCAAAAGGGCCATAGATCAGTAGTAGAGAATATGCTTTGAGGGGGAAATGTTCCAGGTTCAACCCCTGACATTTCCAGGTATGGCTGAAGAAGACCCTTCCATGAAACCCTTGAGAGCCAGTGCTAGTATTCATTGCAGAGCAAGACAGGAGAACCTGGGGCCTTCCAGATCCTGCTGGACTACAATGTCCATCATCCTAACCATTTGCAACACTGGCTTGGACTGATGGGAGTTGGAGTCCAACATCTGCAGGGCTCAGCTCTGCTCTAGCAGGGATGCCCTTTCAGCCCATCACTGCAAATGGAGGCAGGAGTTAGATTAAACCAGTTGATTTCAACAGGCTCTGGTAGGCAATAGGCTAGGGTTGGGCTGCTAGGGAAATGCTCCTGAAGGAGAATCGTAGCATTGTAGAGAGTTGGCAGACACCCTGAGGATCATCTAGTCCAACTCCCTCCAATGCAGGAATCTCAACTAAAGCATCCATGACAGATGGCCATCCAACCTCCAAGAAAGGAAAGCCCACAACCTTCTGGGAGAGACCGTTCCACTTTTGAACAGCTCTTAGAGAAGAGCTGTTGATGGTTCTCTTCTCCACGCAAGGCATAAGAACCTAGATATCTGGTCATCCTCTCTCTCTCTCGGCTTTGTGGAGGTGTTTTGCTTGCTTCTGTTCAGGCTTTCAAGCCTTCCTTACCCATGGGTCTTGTTAGGTGAAACTTTCCACTCTGAGCTGGCAGCTCATCAAAAGCCAGAAGGTTCTTGCATCATTCACTGAAGTCTCCCTTGTTGTCAAAGGTTGGCAAGGGGAGGGGAGGAAGGAAGGAAGAAAGGAAGGATGGAAGGAAGGGGAGGGAAGGAGGAACAAGAGGAGAGGAAGAGGAATGCCTTATTCTACAGTTTAGCTGGCTGAATTTTCTTTCAAAGGGCATCTGGTGGAAAGGTGAGTCAGTCTCTCTCCCTCTCCCTCTCCCTCTCTCCTTCTCTCTGATAAAGTCTGGAATCCAGGAGTGGGGAAGCTCAGGCCCTGGTGGGCCTCCCCAGGCTACACTTGATCCCCAGTTGCACCTTCCTCAAGTATTTTTGCAAGGCAGGAGATGCTAGGGACTCAACCTGCGATCTTCTGCATTCAAGGCAGGTGCCCTAGCCACTGAGAAACAGCCCTTCTCAAAGACTCAAGTCTTATCTCGATGTCTAGATGAGCTTCACCACCCAGACAAACAGAACCAGGCTTCAGGGGGCCCTGGCAGTATGTCCTCCGGTGAGCTCCCTCCTCTATCCATGGGCCCTGATGGTCTTCCCAGGTTGTGATGGCAGCACTGGGAAGGAGGTTTTGGCCATCCCTTTCAATTTCCCACAATGCCCTGGAAGTCAGGATGCATAGATCTAGTTGCCTACCTATGCTTGAAGCACCAGGCTGGGGAAAAATAATATAAAATAATATAAAATAATATAAAATAATATAAAATAATATAAAATAATATAAAATAATATAAAATAATATAAAATATAAAATGGCCTCAGGCAAGCATGAACAGTTGGCCCTGCAGGATACTGAGGCCCAGGCAAGGATGACAGATGTTGACACCAGCCTTGAGATCAACCCTCTGTTGAAAATCTACAGATTCAGACTGACTCTTCCTCTTTTTCTGGCAATTTGGCAATCATGAGGGAGAATGACTGTGCCTTTGTGGGGCCCCTTCCTTATTTAAAGTTGGCTTCTTAGAAATTTCCTAAAGCACGCAGGGAAAGAGTTGTGCAGAAAAGGACAATGAACATGACTGAGGACCTGGAACAACTCCTGCAATGAGGAACGGTCACAGAATTTGGGGCTTTTAAGATAGCAGTCTGCGTCTTTATTGGATTTGCAATTGTTTTCAAATATGAAATTGTTTTAATAGTTTGTGTATATGGAGTTGTTTCTAACTGCTGATGTTTTTACTGTGAATCCCTTCAGGTTATTCTGTGGAAAGTGATTCATAACCAGGATCAAATGAATCAATCAATCAATCAATCAATCAATCAATCAATTGTGTGTGGGGTGGAGAAAGGGCATAGAGGGAAGTTTTTATCTGTCCCTCATAATATTAGAACCAAGGGTCTCTCAATGAAGCTGAAGGGTAGGAGATGCAGGACAGGCCAAAGGAAGGACTGCACAATAGTGCACTGCGGAATATGGAATTCTCTCCAAAGGGATGCAGTGGTGGCCACCAATTTGAGCACTTTAAAAGGAGATTAGGCAGAATTATGGAGGATTAGGCTACTGGAGGTGGTATGTCTCTGAAAGGCAGCTGCAGGCAGAACCTCAAAGCAGGAAGCCAATGTGGCCCTCTGGGAATCTCTGTCTGGCCCTTCAAACTCTCAATACATCCCTCACTGGCCTTACTTCCCACCCGCTTTGGATATTTGTGGCTGGCTGGAAGGTTTCCTTGAACTCCTACGATGACTCTGGTTTGCCTGGCTGGGAGACAGAGAGGGGTGCCCGAGTGCCTGTAGAGCAGCTGAGCCTCAGGATCTCAAGTAAAACTCATATCTGTTACTCTACCCACTTTTGCTTCTGGCTTTGTGCACCACGGGCACGTGGCCCCTGGCAGGTTTCCCAGAAGCAATGTGGCCCTTGGGTTTAAAAAGTATGGTACTCCCCTTCCTAGACAATTCAAAGGACTCATTTTGACCCTTCAAGTTCTAGGAGTTTGGATGTGGTTATTGAAAGCACCGCCTCTCTGCCCTCAGTAGGAACCTGCTGCTGTCATGCATTGCTTGTCAGAGGAGGCCCAGATCCACGCTCCACTGCCATGCAATATGCCAATCCAGATCTAAACATGTGGCCGTAAAATACCAAAATGTGTTATGTAGTGTACAGAGAAATGTCATTGCATGGGAATATGTTCAGAGGGCTGAAAATGTTGCTGACAGATTTACAAAACCGTTGCCGTTTGTAAAGAACAAGCAAATGTGTGAAAGCTTGGGTTTGCAGAACAAAGTTGGGTAAAATACTCTGTATGTGCTCAGAAGTTAATTGCACTGTGTGAGAGCTGTGAGGGGGTCTTGGGAAACTGTGTACGTGCAGCTACTCACACAGAGTCAATTAAGGTTTGGCAGACAGCCAGAAGGTCGTGTGAAGGAGTACCGTAAGTCTGCCTGGTGATAACAGAGGCATGGATACAGCTCTCTGACTGGTCAAGCTCTCTCAAGGGAGTGATAATTAATGGCCCACTAACTGGAATGTGTTAGTTCAGAGTTCAGAGTTCTGTGTCAGTGTAGGAATTGTGAGTTGTGTGAGAGAGAGCTAGCTAAAGATCCGTGTTCTGCTCCTGTAAATAGTCCACTGAATATAATAAACATCTAACTACAAGTTCCTGGTTCCTGCTTTGTCCATCCTGTCTGCAGCCAAGTCGCCAATTGCTTCCGTGGATTCTGCGTTGACTCTGCTAGGTCTGGGTAAGGTCCTGCAACTAGAAAGTCATGAAACGTCAAATTGGTTTTGCCAATAAGTCACACTTCTCTGAAGTCTCTCAGCCTCACTCACCTCACAGAGTGTTTGTTGTGGGCGAGGAAGGGAAAGGAGATTGTTGGCCACTTTGAGACTCCTTTGGGTAGGGATAAAGCGGGATATCAAATCCAAACTCTCCTTCAATTTAATGGGCAATGCTATCAGTGGTTAATTCCTGGCTTCTGTTTTTATAGTTCGTGTTTTATTGTCTTGATGTCAGATCAAGCTTGTGGCTTTCTTCCTTTAGGATGGAAAGGCAGGATATACCTATTTTTAATAAATAGATAAGACGCAATGACAAATGTACACTTATTACACAATCAACTGATCATCTAGAAATATGTGATGATGTAGAACAGGCAATGACTTCTCAGAAGGGAGGACTCTGGGGAAATTTTCAAAGAGGAATTTAAGGGATAGCATGCCCCCCATGTTCTTTTAATTGTCAGACAGTTGCCGTACTTATGTTCTGACCCCCCCTTAATGGAGAGGAGTTCTTAAAGCTGTAACAACTGAATTCTGATGTCATTCTAACCCATGTTTCGCAAAGTTTCGCTGGGGTTGGTTGTGAGCTCCCAGCTGGCAAACTGCGATATAAAGCTGTGACCTTGCACATGCATATCTGGAAATAAAGGTGAGATTAGATCCTCTATGGTCTGCTTTGGGACCTGAGGTGTTACAGTGGAAGCACTTGCATGTCTCATTGTCTTCAGTGGGGCTTACTCCCAGGAGGAACTAACAAGGAGTGCAGCCTCAGAGTAGGGAGACCTGCTTAGACACAGCCAGGATTTTTTTGGGGGGGGGGCAGGACACCCACCTGCTGTCATCTGCCTAGCAGATTCAGAATAAAATGTCTCAACCACAGTTGATTTAAATTACTTTCTTTTGACCCCGAGTGCTCAGTGCCGCTTCTGGAGAACCAGATCAGTGCACGGAAATGCCGTTTACCTTCCCGCCAGAGTGGTACCTATTTATCTACTTGACTTTGACGTGCTTTCGAACTGCTAGGTTGGCAGGAGCTGGGACCGAGCAACGGGAGCTCACCCCGTCGCGGGGATTCGAACCGCCAACCTTCTGATCAGCAAGTCCTAGGCTCTGTGGTTTAACCCACAGACCCCACTGAATTCAGTAGCACTACTTCCAGCTGGTATGATCGCAGTCTTAGCTCCTGCTTTCCAAAACCTGGGGAGACAGCTGGGCCTTTTTTCTCCCATTCCAAGAACTGGCTACCTGACAGGGTTGTTGTGAGAATAAGGGAGGGGGGCTATGTATGTTCCTTCCAGTTGAGCTGTGATTCTTGCATTCTGGGGGTCGGGCTAGAATATGATGCCTCTTCTAGCTCCATGATTCTATGAACTCATTGTTGCAAGGAATTGAATGAGCAACAACAAGAAGTAAATCAAAAAGGGTAAAAGGTAATAAGAATGATGATGATGATGATGCACAGGACTTGGCTCCACGCGCATGCTCTTGATCTTGCTGGCTTCTTTTCTATCTTTGCGAACTTTCTAGCCTCTTTCTTTTCCGCCTGTTGATGCAACCTCTCCGCGTGGGATCCGATTGGCTCGGCTCGTCCCGAATCCGGATTACGCGGAAGGTTGCCATCACATTTCAGCCTCTCCGGCTCCTCCCTTCCCCCTCGCGCGCCCTCATCCTCCGGACTCCCCTTCGCTCCTTTCCTCCTCCCGCGAGGCGGGGAGGGACCGGAGAGACACACGCACACACAGAGATCCTTTCAGATGACTGAAGCAGCAGCGGCGGCTCCGGATCAAGCTCTCGTCGCTTCCTTTCTGCAAAGTGGTTTTTGTTTGTGGTTTTTTTTGTTGGCGCGTGGAGAGAACCAACGGGGGACGGCGGGGAAAAAGAAGTCCAGACAGAGTTTTTAGGCCTGGGCAACTCGGATGTGAGTTTTCCCTTTTTAAAAAAGGAGAAGAAGCGAAATCAGTCCGGATCAGCGCTCGCTACGGATCTGGATCCTCTATTTGCTGCCTGCCTCTTTTAGGTACCCGGAGTTCGTTTGGCCGGCTCGGATCCGAGTGCGCCCTGCGTTTGCAACTTTTACCTCCTGCGAGGCTGCCTTTTTCTATTTCTTTTTTCTTTTTTTAAATAGAGAAACTATCTCGTCCTCCTCTACCACTTGCTCCCCCGCCCCGATCCTCCCGGAGCGATTCCCCACCCTATCGGGGGACTAAGATGCGCTTCTGGGGGGCAGCCTTACCTGCGGGGAGCGACGGAGTCCGACCCCGGCAGCTCCAGGTAAGATCGGTTCCTCTCCGCGCAAGATTCAAGCCCGCTTTCCAGCGATGGAGAGACGGCGGCTGCCTCAAACCAGCCCTTTGAAGGCGCGCTGGAAGCGTAAAATTGTCGAATTGGAAAGGGGTCCCGGGTTCATCTAGTCCAACGCCGTGCAATGAAGGAATCTCAACTCGCTCATACATGGGGGATCGTGGCTTAATAATAATAATAATAATAATAATAATAATAATAATAATAATAATAATAATAATAATAATAATAATAATAATAATAGAATTTATATACCGCCCTAGACCCGGAGGTCTCAGGGCGGTTCACAGAAAATAAATAATTTTATTATTTATACCCTGCCCATCTGGCTGGGTTTCACTCTCTGGGCGGCTTAGAGCACATTAAAAATGGTAAAACATTAGGCACAATTTTTCCCCTGAACCAGGGTTGCCTTCAGATGTTGCCTTCTAAAAGTCAGAGGGTTGTTTGTTTCCATATACTGAGAGAGAGATTATATATATAAAAGTTTATATATATAAAAGTTTATATATATAAACTATATATAAAAATATGACTTCCCCCCTCTCTCTCCCTCCCTCCCTGCAACTTACCAGAGGCATGTTTACTCGGGAGTAAGCCGCGCTGCGCCCACTAAATTAAGTCAGTCTTTGTCAGGATGGTAGCCCCGGGCTGCATCCCTGTCAAAGGATGGGAGTAGGAGCCGCGTGGAGTTTGCGTGGGTCTTACTCGCGAGTAAACACGGAGGTTCGGGAAGGAGGTATACGAGCCTGCGTGCGTGTGTTGGGGAGGGCTGCCTGCCCCCCGTCTGAAACGGCCTTTTGTTAACCTGGCCTCCCCAATGTAGACAGAAGTAAGCCAGAACAAAACCCGGAATGATAAGCATGGCGATTGCATCACTTTGCTGGCCTGGGGAGGCGGCCAGGGCGCATTTCCAAAAGCACCCAGGTGTTCAGCTGTGCGGAGGGGAGGGGGGTGTTTGGGTTGGTGTCTGGCGGGGAAGCGTCTCCTCCAAGATAAACAGAGAGCCTTAAAAAAAAAAGAAAGAAAGAAAAAGAAGGAAGGAAGGAAGGCAGGAAGGCAGGAAGGGGGAGAGCAAGCAAGCGTTGTTTAGTCTCTTGGTGCGTTTGGAAGGGTGCCCAAACGCGCTTTGCGGACTCGATCCCAAGAAGGGATCGTGCGTTGGATGCCAGGGACCAGTTCTCGCTCTACCAAGCAGAGTTCTCTTGGAACCATGCAGGAGATTGTGCTGGCTTATTTTTTTTAATCACAGGGCAGTCTAGTCTGTTTAAAAGAAAGAAAACACAATTTTTTAAATTGTTATTTAAAACGAGAGTTGCCTACCACTTAGGTTTCCTTGGAGACTTCTAATACAGAGGCTGGTTGCAAAGCATTCTGCACATGAGTGGAGGAACTCTGTTCCTCTGTTGTTATTTTTCTGTTTGTGTGTGCCCTGTCCTGTTTTCCCTAAGACAGGAGCATTTAGGAAAATTAAGGCTTCAATCTTTAGCTGTGTGGAGGCTTCATTGAAGACAGGGGTTAAGTTCTGGGGGGTGGGTGGAGGTAGCATGCCTAGAATTCTGGGTCTCAAACCCCCAAGGTGGTTTTTCTCAGATTTGCTGCCTGCTTACAAGAGCTAAGGAAGTAAGTAAAGCGCGGTCTTTCTCTTTCAGCAGCAGGAGGAGGTAACATAATCCCACCCCCTAGAGGAGGGCTGACAAAAGTGTGCTGTGTTTTTCTATCCTGACACTCCTCCTCTCTCTCCCCCCCCCTCTCTCCCTTCTCATTTGCTAAAGGGTGGGATTTTTCCTTTGACGAAAACCCCAACAACTTGTTCCCACAAGATCATCTGTTTCTTGTTGGATGCTTATGAAAATATAAGGGCCTTGAGGCTCTGGTTAGGGCCTTTGTGACCATTTATGGATTGCCTAAATTGTGTGTGTACTTTATAGGAGTGCTTGCATGCGCACACATGTCCGGTGCTGGAGACTGCTGCTCTGCAGGCACGTGGTCAGCTCAGCCATGCGTTGCGGCAATGGATCTGTGGGCACCGCCTCTGTTCCGAAAGCTCGTGTTTGCGGTAACTATAGTGCTCGTGTACACAAATGCTCTCAGTGGGCAGAGTTTAGGAAATGCCATTGGTGTGAGTGAGTGTGTGATGCTTGGAGCAGAGGCATGGAGGAACGGTTTGGCTCCGTTTTCTCTGCAGATGCCCAGAATGAAGTAAGAAGGTCCGGCGACAAAGAAAGGGATGTGTGTGTGTGTGTGTGTGTGTGTGTGAGAAAGGATGTCTCTTAGTTGCACCAAGCCAGGGGTGAAGAATGTGCTTCCCTCCAGATGTTGCTGGACCCCAACTCCCACAGTGATGTGTGGCGATTTTTTGTTGTTATAGGGAGATAGTTAGAGCCAGAGGCACCAGCTTGCGAAGGTGATTTGGGGGGCAGGGAGTTGTTTATGTGAGCATCGCAACTCCCTCCCTGAGCCAGGCAGAAGCTTCCCAGGCTTGGAAAGGAGGTGCCAGGGGAACATTTAGGGGGCCTAGTCCCCCTAGTAACGAGTTTTGTTGCATCAATAAAGATCAGGCCTTCTGGCTGCTGGTTTGCTTCAATTTCATGGGTGTAGTCTTGTTTGACCTTCCAACCTAAGCCTGCGGAACTCACTGCTGAACCCTACTCCACTGACCACATGCTGCTGAACTCCCATCAGCATGATTGATGGTTGGGGAGCTATAGCACAACTGCCAGCTGGAAGGCCGCAGGTTCTCTGATTCCACCACTGGTTTCGGTTGAGTGTTTAATGCCTCTGAAGGAATATATTGTGGGGGGACCCTATGCATGTATACTTGGAAGTAGGCCCCCTGCCAAGTTCAGTTGGGTTTATTATTCTCAGTTCAGTGTCCATGGATTTCCATCTTTTGCATGCCAAGACATGTGCTGTGCTGCTAAGCTACGGCCTTTGTCCAGCGCACTTTGTCCGTTTACCCCAACCTATGCGTCCTTATCCTTGCACTTCCTTTCCCCGTGTCACATTTTGGATTGTAAGCTCTCTGAGACAGGGACCCCCTCCCCCTTGTACTCTAAGAAGCACCATTCACACTAATGGCACCATCTCTTCTTCTTTGGTAATCCCTCGTGGCAAAGTAAGATTGTCTTCCATGAACACGGTTTTAACAGTGAGTCCATAAGTGACTGTGGAGGACAATTCTGGATCCACATGTCCTTCCCCAGTGGGGACATAGGTTTCCGGGTGGGAGTTGATCATGGTGAGCATGCCTTCCTCTTAGCACGATTCTCCCCTTTGTCCTGAGTTTGAGTGTCTTCCAAGCTCATGACACCTTTGGTAAAGGCTGTTCTCCAACTGGAGCGCTCATAGGCCAGTGTTTCCCAGTTGTCTGTGTATATACTACATTTTTTTAGATTTCCCTTGAGAGAGTCTTTAAACCTCTTTTGTTGACCACCAGCACTATGCTTTCCATTTTTTAAAGTTCGGAATAGAGTACCGGAAGTTTCTAATGGCACTAGATAGATAACAATAACAATATTTAATCAGAACTTTCTCTCTGCGTTCCATGGGGGCTGTCCCAGGTAAGTCATAGCTGCAGTGGCGTAGCGTGGGGGGTGCAGGGGGGGCCGCCCGCACCGGGCGCAACATCTGGGGGTTAGGGAAATCCACGGGTTAGGGGGCGCAAATCCATGGCTTAGGGGGCGCAAATTACTTGCCTTGCCCCGGGTGCTGATAACCCACGCTACGCCACTGCATAGCTGTCATCCTAGGCACACTTAGGAAGTTAGCCCTGTTGAACACAGGCAAGCTTACTCATTAGCATTGCTTTTTTCTGGCAGTACTCAAGGGTACCCCCCCATGTTAAAAGTGTGACACTTACTGTGACAACTTCATAGTGAGTACTGGTATCTTTTTCCCTTTAAAAAAGTGCCGTTCATTAGAAAATATGCACAGGATTGTGCTGTTAGAGTGATACACACACACAGCTGTATTCAACTAATTGAAATTAACAAACCTTAATTAGTTTTGTTGGCTGATTTCAAAGGGCCTAATGGATAGGACTGACATTGGATGCAGCTACCCCCTCCTAGATCGAAGGTTGATTTCTTTGCCCCCACCTGTCGCCTCCTGCAACCTGTGTTTTCAACTGAGATGTCCATGACTTAGCGATTGTATTGTGACCTGCACAGTGATCTGAGGATGTAGGGAAGGATAAAAATAGCTCAAATAAATTGTCACTAATAATAACCAGAAGCACTGCCTGGTTACAGATAAAGAAGTCAGGTAACTATGTTGGCCCATCAGGAAAAACCCGACCAGTGTTATTTGTAATGTTTCTGTTTGGCTATGAGTGAATATCAAACGTGGCAGAATGTTATGCCAGTGGTATTTGGTGTATTTGAGTTATTCCCCTATCATCAGTGGTAGTTACATCCTTCTGGACTCCCTAGTAATTATGACTATGGTTATGCCTAGCTGTGTGTATTCTATCAATGCTGGTGGAGTATTGTGAGCTACAGTCAGCAAGAGAGTAGCACGTTTCTAGCAGCCTGGAAATGCTTGTGAGCGCTGGAACCATATAGACTTTGTCACTTTGATGTTAAGAAGAACCTCAAGTAAAATGGATGATGTGCTCTGTGCACATTAATCTAGTTTGGGATTGAACAACACAGTTGTTCAGAGACAAAAGGAAACTCTCAAGCAAGGCAACATTCATGGAGTTGCCAGCCGGGAGAGTTTCCCTGACAAAGGAGGTCAGTTTTTTTTTTATAATGATATTTATTAAAGTTTTACAAATAGAAGTTACAGAATAGAAAAAAGGCAAAAAAGATAAAAATAAAAGAAAGATACAAAAATACATAAGAAAAATACAAAATACAAGAAAAGTAAAAAACAATTAAAAACAAATCAATCTTTTCATATCTTATATTTCATTTACCTATTTCCCTGACCTCCTCACACCTCCCTTTTTTGTATTCCAGTTCACATGGTTAATTCAGCAAATCCTTTCCCTCTTTGTTTTTATCTTAATTCTATGTCTTAACATATTATAGCTTTATATTTTCATCTGATTATCAATCCATTTTTACATATTCTTTTTAACCTTGTTGCTAAAGCTTCATTTCAATCCAACATCATTTTAGCATTCATTAATTTTACAATGTTTCTGCAAATAGTCTTTAAATTTCTTCCAATCTTCTTCCACCAACTCTTCTCCCTGGTCTCAGATTCTGCCAGTCATTTCTGCCAGTTCCATATAGTCTATCACTTTCATCTGCCATTCTTCCAAGGTGGGTAGATCTTGTGTCTTCCAATACTTTGCAATGAGTATTCTTGCTGCTGTTGTAGCGTACATAAAGAAAGTTCCAGAGGCCTTTCTCCTGGGCATGGTCGGCTAATTGGTGTTAAAGAAGGATAGAACTTACTTTCAAAGGAGGTCTTTTTAAATAAAAAAAAAGTGCTTTATAAGTTAGACGCCTGTATTTATATAATATGCAACAGAATGGCCATGAAGCTGGAGGAAGGCATTTTCGATTTATGTTGTACTCAGCTCTTGTAAGACTGAAAATCAGTATCACGAGGCGACGGGTGGCTTTCTAGAAAGCCTTACCAAATGTGTGTTTCTCTGAGACTGAAACTTTTTGGCTTGCTTTGTCAGGGTTTATAAAATGTGGGTAGGTCTCACTATTCAGGCCTGTGATGGGAAGCTGGACTTTGTGGATAGGCAATGTATTACAGTGGTACCTCGGGTTACAGACGCTTCAGGTTACAGACTCCGCTAACCCAGAAATAGTACCTCAGGTTAAGAACTTTGCTTCAGGATGAGAACAGAAATCGTGCTCCGGCAGCAGCGGGAGGCCCCATTAGCTAAAGTGGTGCTTCAGGTTAAGAATAGTTTCAGGTTAAGAACGGACCTCCAGAACGAATTAAGTTCTTAACCTGAGGTACCACTGAAATCTTGTGAAGGATAAGCTGTCGACACTGTACCTGCTATATTTTTAACATGTGCATGGGACAAAACTTAAAATTTTGGCACAGCAAATCCCTCTGATTGATACAGGTACACATGCCATGGAAAAGGGTTTGGTCATAGGTTTTCACACAGCATGGACACATGGACCCCATTTAAAGCAGTATTCTATCACTTTGCACTGCCATTGCTTCCCCCAGGGAATCTGGGATTTGTGGTTCAAGGGTGCTGAGAGTTGTTAAGAGACCCCTGGTCCCTTCACGGAGCTACAATTCCTGGAGTGGTTTTACCAATCAGCCTTTCTTCCTGGGGAATTTTGGATCCCCCCTCCCCTCTACATGCAGGAAACTCTGCTCTCCTTTCAACACCTCTGATACAACCTGTTAGACCAGCCTCCTCCAACCTGGCTCTTGCTGGATTACATCACCCATCATTCCCGACCCTTGGCTGGTGCTGATGGGATTTGTAGTCCAAGAAAAATATCTTGGCTGCACTAGGCTGGCAAAGGCCGTGTTCGACAGAAGATTCTGGCCCAAGCAAACAGCAGCTAGGAGGCAAACTTCTGAATCTTTCTCGTGCTCAGGATGGAGTCACTTGTCCAATAAAAGGCTATATATATATATATATTTGGAGTGGGGAATGAATTCCTATGCCCCACAAATAACCCAGAGATGCATTTTAAATAAAAGGACACATTCTACTCATGTGAAAACACGCTGATTCCCGGACCATCCACGGGCCGGATTGAGAAGGTGATTGGGCTTGAATCCGGCCCCTGGGCCTTAGTTTGTCTACCCATAATCTAGATCAAAACTGGCAGCGGCTACTGACTCCAGGGTTTCAGACAGGAGCCTTTTCTGATTCTGCTTGGAGGTGCTAGGAATAAATTGTGAGACCTTTTGCATATGCAAAGCCATATGCTCTACCACAATGTAAATCTAGGCATGTTTGCGGAATTTGATCTTTGCAAATTCCTATAGGAGGTGACCTCTTGGAATAATGTGCAGATAGACTCCTAAAGTTGGAAGAGACCCCATGGATCATCTACTCCAACCCCCTACAATCCAGGCATCTCGACTAAAGCATCCACGACTGATGGCCATCTTACTGCTGCTTGAAAACCTCCCATGAAATCCTTTCTCACTGCTTTTTCTATGATTGAATGCATGGTTTACATCAATCATCAATCTCATTGAGATGACTTTTTGTACACACAGACTGTGTCTGTTAAACTGTTCATTTAAATTAGGATTGATAGATTATTCATGCTAACCTCATTGTAGAACAGCCATTCCTAAACATCATTTACAGACTTCCAGTTTTGGCTCTTGGAAATGCAAACAGAGTTGTTCTGATTTCCCAAACACAGCAATGCTTAACTCGCACCCCTCTAATAAAACTATCAGTTGTGTCATATTACTGTTGTGACAAACTTTAAAACTGAACACCACCAGAACCAATGATTTTTTGGGGGAGATGATTTTGGTAGTGCAAAGTTTCAGCCATATGGTATTAAAATCTCAGTGATGACAGTAACGGATACAGACTTTTGCCTTGCATGTGGGTAGAGCAACTAAGCCATGTTTGATATCCACGTACAATATTTTCAGTATGTTTGTTGCACAACTGCCAATACTAGGAGAAACAGAAGCAGAATAGAACTGTGCCTTAAATAATCCATTCTAGAGGAAAACCCCATGAAAAGAGTGCCTTTTCCCCCACTGATTGATTAGAAAAACGGGCTCAGCTGCCATTACACGTGCACAACCACTTTGTATACTAGGAATGAAAAAGGCTTGAAATTTTTCCAAAGTACTACACAGTGGCCTTGGAGTACATTTCTTAGAGGCTGGTTTTCGCCCACACTTAAATACTCCTCTCTATCCAGGCAAACAGAAAGCACGATTGTAGCACCCTGCTTGTGGTTAACGCTTAGCTGAAATAAAATATTCAACGCAGCAATAGAGAAATTAAAATAATAATTTATTTGTCAGACAAATAAATGAGAGACACAGTGGTATATGGTTACCAAAGCTCTGCCTATGCTCCAGCCCTGATGGCCAGCACTTATATTTCCTCAACCCAGCCCTCTTGCTCCTCCCCCTTGCGCTTTCCCAAAGTTGTTGAGGTTTTCTTTTTGATTGACTTGCCTGAGATTCAGGACAAAGCTTTTCAGAAATTTCCCCCCAGATGTCAGTTACGCCATTGAAGTACTGGTGATGTCTGGATGTATGGCAGCTGTAATTTCGAGCAGCCGCAGGCTTTGCGTTTGGCATTGACAGAATGGCATCATAGTTACATTATGTACCCACTTTGCGGCTTCCTGAAATTCTGGTTTAGTGCCGAGAAAATCTCTCTCTCTCTCTCTCTCTCTCTCTCTCTCTCTCTCTCTCTCTCTCTCTCACACTCACTCACACACACACACACACACACTTTCCTGGACACAATATATGTCTGCGATGCTAAGCTTCATTTTCCAGGAAAATTCTACAGAATGAGGGACATGAACTTCCCAGTAAACATGCTCAAGAGTGCCAGACAGTTCATCAAGTGTCGCTGGGCTGGCTGGCCGTCTGAAAAAAGATTGAAACTTCGTTGTAATGTTTAACATTAGCCTATTTTGGATACGTGCCTTTGAGAAGGCTGGCTGGGGGTGTTTTATTTTACAAAATGGCTTTCTCCCTTGATGGCTTCCTCATCCTTCCTGTGTAATCATGACTATTTCTGTGGCCTGCCTCGTAATCTTTTGAAAGTGCCACCAAGCCACGGTGTGGCTTTCAAACATCAGAGAAACATTGCCTGCACCTGAGCGCACTCGCTCTGAATCGGTCCAAGTCTTGAATGCCATCAGTGGAAAACTCAACAGAGATTCAGCAGGGCGCCTTCTGTTTTAACTTTTCCTTGTTTGCTGAAAACTTCTCTATGCTGCCAAACCTCCGTAGACAATTAGGAAAGCCTCTTCTGTAATAGCCAGCTGCTGATCTCTGATGCTCTTACGTGGTTTTTATGGCGTGTATGCACAGTCGTTGCAAACGTGTACAGTTTTTAATGAGATTGTCATATAGAAGTATTTTCATAAATAAACAGACTTGGGACACAATGTGCCCAGAAACTTGTGGTGTCTTGCTGCTCTTGTTAAGTGTTCTCACACCCTCAATAACTTCCTTTGTGAACCTACTTGGGTCCTAGGTTGGCTGCAGCAGCCCGGGGCAACTAAGGCTGATAAGCTGGCAGGTGTAAGAAACAGGGGATTTTCATAGAAATCATAGAATTGTAGATTTGGAATGGACAACAAAGGTCATCTAGTCCAACCCCCTGCAGTGCAGCAGTCTAAAAGACTTGGCCCCACATGTTGAATTCTCTTTCCCTTAGAACTTTTCCACCCCTCTTTTTTTTTAAGAAAAAAAATCCATTAAGCCGTGTGACGGGTCGTGTGACGGGCCAATGGCCGTAATAAAGATCAATCCAATCCAATCCAAATCCATTAAGCCATTTATTGAGTTTTAAACTGCTTACCCCCATATACCTAAAAGAGTACCTTCTGCAATTTCAACCATGTTAGATTCTACGATTGGAGGGGGTAGGCCTTGTTGGTGGCGCTGCCACTGGGGGCTTCCTGGTTGGCGTTGACCCCCCAGACAGGGCCTTCTCAGTGGTGGTTCCCTGTTGGTTGAATGCCCCTTCCGGTGAGGTATGCCTGTCTCATTAGTCGCTGTGATGGGATAGTGAGCTGCTTGTGCGTAAAAGCTTGATCCCTCTGGGGTTTGGCTGGTCATCCAAACCGAGGCACTAACGGAGCCCCCAAAGCATGACTCCGTCAGTCGCTGGTAGAATCTGACAGTGGGCGTCTACGGAATTTACGCCAACATAAAAGCTGTTTGACGGACATGCGCCTTCGTGACTCTCTGCGTGACAGTTTCCGGCGAAGGGTGGGAGTTCCTAATGGGGGTCTTGTTACCTCTTCGCTATTCTCACTAGAAGTATCCCAGAACCTCCCCTCCGCTGTGACTCCTGCACTCCCCCTGCTGGTTCCTTCCTCTGCTGCCGATTCTCTCCTATTCTCCTGGAGCCTGTCCACCACCTGTCCCTCCGATGGCAGTTCCCTGACATCCACCTCCCCCCCAGGGCCCCCTTCACCCCCTCCCGCCTCCTCTCCCACTGGCGGTGAGGGCGGAAAGCCCCTGAAGGAACTCTCCTCGTCGTCCGAGGATTCAAACACTTCTAGCCACGGCGTACCGTCTCTCTCCCCGTCTTCCTCTTCTTCGTCGGAGTCGGCTTCCTCACCCACCCCTGACTCTGGGAACCCTTCAAACTCTCCTTCCTCATCGGTGGTCCCAAAGTGTTCCCTTCTAAATCGTGCCACGGGTTGCGGTTTTCTTGGGAAACGCTGATGAAATGTTTCTATTAAGACCTCGTCATTGACTACCTCTGCTGGTACCCAAGTGTTTTCCGACTCTACTTCCCCCTCCCATTCTACCAGATATTCCACCTGATTCCCCTTCCACCTGGAATCAATGATTCCTGCCACGTTCATGTCGCGCTCTCTCTCTTCTGTCACGGGCGTTTGGGTGGCCTCTCTCTCACGCTCCCCCCACTCACGTCCCTCTTGGTACGGCGACAGTAATGACCTGTGAAATACTGGGTGTAATTTCATGTGACTGGGCAGCCTGAGTTTGAATGCTACTGGGTTGACCTGCTGTATGACCTCAAAGGGTCCCAATCTTTTGGGTCTCAATTTCTTACTCCCGCCCTTGAACGGTAGTCCTTGGGTGGATAACCACACCCGGTCTCCCACCCTTATAGTTTCACCTTCCCTCCTATTTCTGTCTGCTTGCTTCTTATATTCTTCCTTGGCTTTCTCTAAGTTAAGTTGAAGCTGACGGTGGATCGCTTCCATCTCTTCAAAAAAATATTCCGCCGCCGGCACGCTCCACCTCTCCCCTCCCTCTCCTGGGAATGCCCGGGGGTGACACCCATAATTTGCCAGAAAGGGACTCATCCCTGTGGACACGTTCTCCGCGTTGTTGTAGGCAAATTCTGCTAGAGGTAACTTATCCACCCAATCATTTTCTCTGTCTTTTACATAACACCTCAGGTATTGTTGTAAAATCCCGTTTGCCCTTTCCGCTTGCCCATTTGTTTCTGGGTGCCGGGCAGTTGAGAAATTGAGTTCTACGTGCAGTAAGCTCATAAGTTTCCTCCAGAACCTGGAAGTAAATTGTTTCCCTCTGTCGCTCAAAACCCTCAAGGGGGCGCCATGCAACCTAAAAATATGTTCTACAAACAACTTGGCGGTTTCCTCCGCTGTGACCGCATGTGAACAAGCTATAAAATGACACATCTTGGTTAATAGATCTACCACCACCATGACAGCTGTTTTGCCTTTGGATTTTGGCAGGTCCGTCATAAAATCTATGGATACTGCCTCCCATGGCCTTTCTGGCGTGGGTAAGGGTTGTAATAGCCCCGCTGGCGCCACCCTCTCTCCTTTCGCTCGCTGGCACCTGTCGCAACCCCTGACATATTCCCGTACGTCCTCCCTCACCTTGGGCCACCAAAACTCCCTGGTAACCAACCACATGGTTTTGTGCTGTCCAAAATGTCCCGCTGTGGGGCTGTCATGCAACTGCTTGAGTACTCTGCCCCTCAGTTCCCCATCGGGTATGTACAGTGCCCCTTTGTAATACAATGCCCCGTTCTTTTCTTCAAACCCCCCTGTGTTCTCCTCTGTCCTCCTGAGCTCTCTGAGTTTCTCTTGGGCGTATTCATCGTTCTCAGTACCCTCTATCAGTTCCCTCTGCCCGACCAATGCCGCCCCACACACCCAGCGGTCTTCAGGGATTACATGCCTTGCCTCAGGCGCTCCCTCCCCCTCTAAGTACTCAGGTTTCCTGGAAAGAGCGTCCGCCCTCACGTTCTCGGAGCCGGGCACGTAACGAATCTCAAAGTGGAATTTGGAGAACTCCTGGGCCCATCGCACTTGTCTCTGGTTCAGCACTCGGGCTGTTCTCCAGTATTCCAGATTTTTGTGGTCAGTTCGGACTTGAACCTTGTGCTGCGCCCCAATCAGCAAGTGCCGCCATTTCCGGAATGCTTCATGAATGGCGAGCAGTTCTCGGTCGTATACTGTGTAGTTCCTCTCGGATTTGTTCAACTTCCGCGAGAAGAATGCACACGGTCTCCATTCAGACGTATCTTTTCCCGGCTGGAGAAGAACGGCCCCCACCGCTCGGTCTGACGCGTCAGTCTCCACTCTCATTGGTTGTTGTAGATCCACGTGCAAAAGTTGCTCTTCCGACGCAAACGCCTGCTTTAAACGTTCGAACGCCCGCTGCGCTTCTTCCGTCCAAACAAATTTCTTTTTGCTACTAAGACAATCCGTGATGGGCGCTGTTAAATGGGCAAAGTTTTTGATGAACTTCCTATAGAAGTTTCCGAAGCCCAGGAACCTTTGCACGTCCTTCTTGGTCTTTGGTGTTTTCCATTCCAGTACCGCTTGAACCTTGCTGGGATCCATGGCCAATCCCTTGTCAGACAACCGGTACCCCAGGAATTCCACCTCCCTGGTATGAAACTGACACTTCTCCAGTTTCACCCACAGCCGGTTTTCTCGCAGCTTGCTCAGTACCTCTCTTACATCTCGCACATGCTGCTCCTCATTCTCTGAGTACACCAGGACGTCATCTAAGAACGCTACGCAGTTCTTGTAGAGCAGTGGCCCCAGGACGTGATTCATGAATGATTGAAAGCAGGCGGAGCCCGCTTGTAATCCGAAAGGCATAACCCGGTACTCAAAAGCCCCCAAGGGGGTGAACATAGTGGTCTTCCACTCATCCCCCTTTCTCACACGTATCAAGTTATATGCCCCCCTAAGGTCCAGCTTGGTAAAAATTTTCCCTTTTCTCACCCGTGTTAGAATGTCATCAATTCTAGGCATAGGGAAAGTCACTGGTTCTGACACTGCATTTAGGGCCCTGAAATCACATACAAGCCTGGGCTTGCCCGTGTTTTTTTTGTCCACAAAGAACACTGGGCTGCCCCCCACCGCTCGTGACTCTCTGATGAAACCTCGCTTGAGGTTCTTGTCAATGAACTCCCTTAACTCCTGCATCTCACTGTCTGACATTGCATACAGCTTGCCCACTGGCAATTGTGCTCCTGGGAGTAAGTTAATTTGACAGTCAAAGGGTCTGTGCGGGGGCAGTTTATCTGCTTCTTTTTCGCTGAATACGTCAATCAAGTCAGCGTATTGTGGTGGCACCCTCCCCTTGTCCATCACTTCCATCCCTGCTAGAGTGGCCCTGCCCCCTGCCTGAGCCTCTCCCTCCTTGCAGTGTTCTAGGCAATGTGCTGATCCAAAGGAAACCACTCTCTGATGCCAGCCTACTAGCGGATCGTGTAGTGCCATCCAGCTCATTCCCAAGATAATAGGAGCTCCTCCCAAGGTGGCTACGTTAAACGCTATCAGTTCTGTGTGTCTTGCCACCCTCATTATCATTGGTACAGTTTGTTGGTTCACTTCTCCTCCCAACAGCTCCCTCCCATCAATCGTGGTAACCTGCAAAGGCTTACTTAATGGGATAGTCTGTATCTGGTGTTCAGCTGCAAACTCCTTACTCATGAAATTACATGAGCTACCTGAATCCAATAGCGCTTTTATCTTCAGTGGGTGTCCGTTTGCCAGTTCCAGCAACACCTCTATCACAAGCGCTGGTCTTGGAGGTTCCGGCGTGGGCACATTCACTACTCCCTGGCCTGGCTGCTGTGCCCTGATGTTGGCAACCAGGCGTTGGCTTTTACTTGCTCCGTGATTTCTTCTTCCTCCTTCCCCCCAACAGTTCCCGCCATCCCTTGCCATTCCTTCCTTTGCGGACAGACTCTGGCAAAGTGACCTGGCTGTTGGCAGAGATAGCATCTCTTGCTGCTCTTTCCCTCCTTCTTCCGCCCTTCACTGGTGTTTGAAACTGCGCGCGCGCGCGCTGTTCCAAGTTCCATCGGCTCTGCTGGCGGGAAAGGCTGCTCCGGAATCTCTGGAATGCGGAAGTCCTTCCAACGTTCCCCCTTTCCTTCCCGCTTTTCCATAGCTCTAGCCTCCTGGCGTGCTCCTATGGACAGCGCTGATTTAGTCAGCTGATCCATAGACTCCGCCCTAGGCGCCCGGGAAAGTTCATCTTTCACTGCCGGAGAGAGACCTTCTTCAAACAGCATTTGAATAGGTTCACTAGCAAGGTCCCACCCTAGTCTATGAATCAGCATGGTGAACTCAGTCCAGTACTCACGTACAGATCGGCTCCCCTGTTTACACGCCATTAACTGTCTGCGCACCACCCCCTGCTCGATCTCGCTGGAAAACATCAAGTCCATGGCGCGAAAAAACTTCATAGTGTCCTTTAAGATTTCATTATTGGCTGCCATCAGGGGCCGAACCCAGTCCTTCGCCCCTCCCTCTAGATGGCCAATCACGTACGCCACTCTAGAGTTCTCATCGGGGAAGTCATCAAACAGTAGATTGAGAGCATATTGCATCTCTGTCCTAAAGGCTTGATAGTTCCTGGGATCCCCCCCAAATTTCTGCACCAATCCAGGCACCCGTCTGGCAAGTGGGGTGGTTTTCCCTTTATCCGCATCTTGAGCCCTCTGCTTGCACAAGCTGCTTTCAAAGACTGTCAGATTGCTGTGATGGGATAGTGAGCTGCTTGTGCGTAAAAGCTTGATCCCTCTGGGGTTTGGCTGGTCATCCAAACCGAGGCACTAACGGAGCCCCCAAAGCATGACTCCGTCAGTCGCTGGTAGAATCTGACAGTGGGCGTCTACGGAATTTACGCCAACATAAAAGCTGTTTGACGGACATGCGCCTTCGTGACTCTCTGCGTGACAGTTTCCGGCGAAGGGTGGGAGTTCCTAATGGGGGTCTTGTTACCTCTTCGCTATTCTCACTAGAAGTATCCCAGAGCCTCCCCTCCGCTGTGACTCCTGCACTCCCCCTGCTGGTTCCTTCCTCTGCTGCCGATTCTCTCCTATTCTCCTGGAGCCTGTCCACCACCTGTCCCTCCGATGGCAGTTCCCTGACAGTCGCTTTAAGAAGACATTTCAAAGCATTCTTATTTACACAGGCATTTGATGGCTGAAGAGCACCAGGCATAAAATAAGTCTTTATAAGTTTTTAGTTTTTTAAAAATGTTGTTGATGATGATAATGATAACAACAACAACAACGAACAACAACGATGCATTCGCCACCCTGGGCTCATTTGGGAGGAAAGGTTGGCTATAAACTGCATGCATGCATACATACATACATAAATAAATAAATTCTTTTATGCTGCTGCTCCTGAGAGATATATTGATGGCCCCAACCTGAATGGATTGGCTCTAAAGGACAATTAGATAAATTAATAGGGGAGAAGGGAATCAATGGCCACTAGCCGTAATAGGGCCACATCAGTAGGGAGAGTGCTCTTGCACTCAGGACATGACCTGGCAATATATCATGAAGCATGATGCGTGTTTGTGTGCTAAACAGAAATCACAATGTGGGTAGAACCGTGATACCAGCCGATGGCTCTACATAGTTCCATCCTTATTGCAGACATTGTGATTCATCAGTATATCACAGTGTTTTAACTGGTTATACATCAAGTTGAAAACCACAAATCACCCAGCCCTGTTGTTTGCTTCTACATAGTTCCATCCTTATTTTAGATATCGTGCTATAGCTAGTTGAAAACCAGACATCGCCCAGCCCTATCCTTCTTACCATATCATTTATTTTGCGTGTTCCGACCCAGAGACCTCCCCCCTAAATAAATTCACACTTGACTCAAAATTTTAGTTTGGTTTTTGGCAGAATTTAGGCCACAACTTTATTGATTACAGAAAGTGAGTGGTTGCATAGGCTCTGGTTCGACTAGCTCCCTGACATGCAGGTAGCGCTGACCCAGGGTTCCAGCATAGGTCAGCCAAGGGTGAACACCTGGATAAGCGGAAAGCTGGGAACGGGCTAACTCCCCCACCCAAATATCCCCCTGGACTCAGGCACGGGCACAACAGCTAAAGAATTCTGGGAACTAGTTTGTTAAGGGTGCTGAGAGTTGTTAGGAGACCCTTGTTCACTTCTCAGAGCAGTTTTGTAGCACCCTGCTTGTGGTTAACGCTTAGCTGGAATGAAATATTCAATGCAGCAATAGAGAAATTAAAATAATAATTTATTTGTCAGACAAATAAATGATAGGCACAGTGGTATATGGTTACCAAAGCTCTGCCTATGCTCCAGCCCTGATGGCCAGCACTTATATTTCCTCAACCCAGCCCCCTTGCTCCTCCTTTGGCTGCCTCTGTCCAATCAGCCTGGTTGAAATTCCTATTGGCTGTTTCCTAGAACCAATCATAAAAGATACACCCATTTCCTATTACCTTTTATGGGAGACAAAGAGCTATATTTCCTTCTATCCATAAATGGCAAACAAGTAGCCATATATCTTACATTTGCCTCAACAAGGCACCTTAATTACCAGATCACCTTTTGCCCTTCTTGCCCCTCCATAGATGGCTAAAACAGATGCTCATTCTGTCTTACATTTTGTCTTAAACGGAGATCTTGGGTTCACATTCTCACACACCATCAATGAAATAAGAATCTAACATTTCTTACTTTCTAAATCCTTTGCATCATTACATTTAAGCCAACAAATCTCATACATTAACACAGATAGCTTTTTAAAGTAAAACTCTTCGATTTACACCCCCCTTTCCTGGCCAGCTGCTTTTCCCATTAGCTCTTGCCCTTTAACCTTAGGAAAATGTGGCTAAAGCCTCTAATGGGAGGCACATGGTATTATATTTTGTTAAACAATAAATCCTACTATTTACTAACTCTTAGTGCTTTTGCAGCTTGATTGTATTCTGTAATATGTGGGGTCAGTGTAACCTTTTTGCTCCCAGCCTATAATTCCCTTTTACAACTTTGAGAATTTTGGCTCCTGCTATAAATCAGGGGGGCCCTTGTCCAGGAAGATAAACATATGCCAAAGTCATTAGCCAGCTGGTCTTCTGCCTGGCATAAAAACATTTGCAAATATATCTTTAAGCTCATTTTAAAATACAGGCCTTGATCAGATGCCTCAGTTTAGCAACCAATCCCTCTTCCCAGAGAACTCAGAGAAACAGTGTGGGGTAGTGGGTAGAGTGTTGGACCGTGACCCTGGGAGACCAGGGTTGAAATCCCTGCTTATCCATGAAGCTTTCTCTCTCTCTCATTTTTTAAAAATGATTTTTATATTATGCATTTCAATAATTTTATAATCATTTTAACATTTCAAAACTCTACTTCCTTCCCCCTCTTTCTGCGGTTCCTTAAATTATTTTTTTTAATATTTTCTGCATATTCCAAATTAACTTAATTTGCTCATTTATTCATCTACCTTAAGCATACACTCTTAAAAACTGCAGGTTATTTCAATAATCCTGCCAAGTTTCTTACCTGTTTACAATTTCTCTGTAAATAGTCAACAAACCACTTCCATTCCTTTATAAAAAGTTTGTTATCTTGATTTCTTATTTTTTCCTGTAAGTTTTGACATTTCTGCGTATCCCACAAGTTTTTGTATCCATTTTTCTTTTGCTGGGACTTCTTCTTCTTTCCAGTTTTGGGTCAGTCACTCTCAGCTGAAACTACCTCACAGGGTTGTTGTGAAGGATAAAATGGGGAAGGAATTCCATGCCAGCCTGAGCTCCATGCAGGAAAGATGGGTTATACATGAAATAAATATAAATGAATGAATAAACAGGTAAAGGACCCCTGACAGTTAAGTCCAGTTGCGAACGACTCTGGGATTGCGGCGCTCATCTTGCTTTACTGGCCGAGGGAGACGACTTTTGTCCACAGACAGTTTTTTCTGGGTCATGTGGCCAGCATGACTAAGCCGCTTCTGGCGAAACCAGAGCAGCACACGGAAACGCCATTTACCTTCCCGTCGGAGTGGTACCTATTTATCTACTTGCACTTTGACGTGCTTTTGAACTGCTAGGTTGGCAGGAGCAGGGACCGAGCAACGGGAGCTCACCCCGTCACAGGGATTCGAACTGCTGAGCTTCCAATCCGCAAGCTGTAGGCTCAGTGGTTTAGACCATAACCCCCTGTGAATTGTAGTTCTTTGAGCCCTATGATTCGCCCTTTGCAAGCTGAAATAATCAGCTGGTGGTGAGGGCCTTGCTTACTTTAGCTTGTAAAGCGCAGGATGAGGAATGACACCTCCCCCCCCCCCCGTCTAAATTTGTTGCTGATGTGGAGGAAGTCTGGCCTCATCTGTGCCAAGGCCTCGTGACTGCTAGGCTTCTGAGGGCTGAAGTGATGCTAGACAGTCACTTTGTTGACCTCAACAAGTGACAGTACCATTGCGAAAGGACTTCCTAGTTCACGGTTGCTGGCTCGGGTGATTTTGTATGTGTGGGGTGTTTTTAAAAAAGGTTTTCTTGCTTCAGGAGCTGAGGGGTAGCTGGGGTGGGAAGCAGGAAGGCAGTGAAAACATCTCCTCCTCCCCATCCCTGGCCTTTGTGACTCTCGATGCCCCCAGATAACCCCGGGCTGCAATTGGCAAATACTGAGCCTTTTGCGATTTGGCCTGTGGCTCACGCAGCCTCTTGTTTGGTTCTGAAGAGCAGCTGCTTGCACCCTCCCCTTTGGTGCTTCTGGGAAAATCCCATTTAAAAACAGGAAGAAGTCTTTATTTACCTAAGCAGCGAGGTTTCGAGATCGCTCACAGAGAACTTTGCACGTGTTGAAATACCGGCAAGAGTTTTGCCTTCTTTTTCAGCATCCCTTCCCACCTCGCTACACCTTTCCTCCTTGCTCAGCAAAGTGATGACAGTGTCTATCCTGGCCTTCATTTTTAGTAAGAAACAAGAGGGGGAAACGGAGGTGGGTGGGTTGGTGGGGGACGCTTTCTGAGTCAGAGAGCCACATTCTCTTCTGAGCAGCCTTCTGAAGCCACATTCTGGTGGTGGGGTGTGGGAAGAGGCAACGTGGGCAGAGCAACAAATGAAAATTTCACTTCTGTACAGTAGGCAGTTCCTACGCACACTCTTGCTGCCCCTGTCCTCCAGCCAAGGAAGAGACATTCTAGGAGCACTTGAGCCGGGCAAAAATGCTCAAGATGCAAAGCATAGAGGGTTTTGCCTGGGGAGAATTCCAGGGGCCAAGAATTTCATCCCTGGGAAACCTCCACTCCTTGCAGCTCCCCCACACCCCTCCAGCTTCTTTGCGGATATATCGATATACAGTGGTACCTTGGTACTCAAAAGGCTTGGCTCCCAAACAAATCAGATCCCGAACGCCGCAAACCCGGAAGTGAGTGTTCCGGTTTGCGAACATTTTTTGGAAGCCAAACGTCCGCTATGGCTTCCATGGCTTCCGAATGAGTGCAGGAAGCTCCTACAGCCAATCGGAAGCTGTGCCTTGGTTTTCAAACTGTTTCGGGAGTTGGACGGACTCCTGGAATGGATTACGTTTGACAACCAAGGTACCAATGTATTGTCCAAAACTGATTTGGAGTCAGTATTGTGGCGTCGGTTTCATAATTTTTGACCTGACAATACACCATGGAACATGGTGTGTGTGTGTGCACGCTATGCAAAAATCACATTTCCCATTGCTGAATTGCCATTTCAGGAAAAAAGACTGCTGATTTTTGACCATATTGTACAGTATTTGCTCAGGAGCCTGGCACTGTGTGTGTGTGTGTGTCTGTTTGTGTTGT
The DNA here is from genome assembly GCF_964106915.1 of Podarcis gaigeae. NCBI lineage: Eukaryota > Metazoa > Chordata > Lepidosauria > Squamata > Lacertidae > Podarcis > Podarcis gaigeae. The sequence continues at coordinate 9,527,693 of NC_139690.1, read as the reverse complement.
GTTGTGTTATGTTGATAATGCTATTCTGAGTAAAGTTGCATTGCCCTGGCCTGGGGAAGAGGCTTCTTTTGAATCTGTTTTTTACTGAGTTCCTTTTTACTTTGCAAAGGCCTTTTCTTCTAAAAAGCTATCTATGTTATGTATGAGATTTGTTGGCTTAATGTAATTAGGCAAAGGATTTAGAAAGTAAGAAATGTTAGATTCTTATGTTAGATTCTTATTTCATTGATGGTGTGTGCGAATGTGAACCCAAGATCTCTGTTTAGATAGAATTTAATACCACGAGCCATTTGTTTTGGAATGCAGGGGTAACAGGGGCAAAAGGTGATCTGGTAATTAAGGTGCCTTGTTGAGGCAAATGTAAGATATATGGCTACTTGTCTGCCATTTATGGATAGAAGGAAATATAGCTCTTTGTCTCCCATAAAAGGTAATAGGAAATGGGTGTATCTTTTATGATTGGTTCTAGCAAACAGCCAATAGGAATTTCAACCAGGCTGATTGGACAGAGGCAGCCAAAGGAGGAGCAAGGGGGCTGGGTTGAGGAAATATAAGTGCTGGCCATCAGGGCTGGAGCATAGGCAGAGCTTTGGTAACCATATACCACTGTGCCTATCATTTATTTGTCTGACAAATAAATTATTATTTTAATTTCTCTATTGCTGCGTTGAATATTTCATTCCAGCTAAGCGTTAACCACAAGCAGGGTGCTACAATGCCAAATCACAATACAATAAAAAAGCCAATTAATCAGTTCTGAATTCAATGTTTTTGGATGACTTCCCGTGCTCTGGTTATCTGGAGCTGATGTTAATCCTCGGTCCTGCTCCAATTCTCTTAATTAGTCCAAATTACACAATTCCAGTCTTAATCCTTTGTTTTAGCAGCCACTGGTGTGATGACCTTTGTTCGTATTTAATAAATTCATATCCGTTAACTTGCAGAGGGAATTTATATCCTGTAGTTTCTGTGTGAAATATTTGTTTACCTTCTTCTTTTCCTTCATGTTGTAATTAATCAATTTTCTTCAACATTGCCCCTCCTTCGAAAACTCATTTCTAAGTACGCCACAACTCCCTTTTGCATCTCCAAAACCGAAAGCACTCCAGCGTCCGGCCGCAACTCCTGGCTTACTTTCCAGCACTTATCTCCTTTCCTCTTTTCCAACCTTCTAATGAGCTGGTGTCTTGCGAAAACCATAATAAATCAAAACTAGAGTTCTCTGGGACAAAAAGATCCTTGAGCCTGCTCCACTGGGTGGGCAGCTATGAACTTAAGATAAAATAACTGGACCATTCAGAACAGGGAAGAAATGCTTGGTGCTTTGAACTGGATGGGCTGCGGGGAATTGTAGCAGGGAGGTGCAGGTTGAAGATTCTCGGTGCAAGAGATGAGTGGGCAAGCTGTAGAGGAAGAGGCGGTCCAGGAAGCTACTGCTTGGACATGGGCTCTCAGCAGGTTCCTGACCAGGCTGGCCTGGTGATGCTGGCCCTGGCAATTAATGATGTTGGCAGCCAGGGAAGTTTAATTAAGAGGTGGGGGCTTCTTGCACCTGCAGAATGGGGACTGGTGCTGGCTCCAGGATTTGGCAATGACCTCACTGGGCCTCCTACGTCTTCATGGTTCTTGCTGCTGCCCATTTGCTTGCCTGATTAGGTTAAAGGGAATGTGGCTTTAAAACAGGGTGGATTTGATTCACAAATCAAATCAATTTCAATCATGATTTCAATCACTAGTAAGACTTGATTTAAATCATTTTTTTTTTTTACAGAAAGACTCATTCTTGCTGGTATAATCTTAATATTGACAACCAGATGAAGGTTTCATTTTTGGAATAGTAAATTTTCAGAGTAGTTTTTCCTGCACAGTTATATCAAAAATCAACTGATTTGGTTATACCATTAGAAATACATAGGCAGATAATTATGAAATTATTGTGAGGTTGAATAAGTTAACTGTTTATTTTTGGACAACTTTTCTGCTGTACTTTATTGGAAGGAGAAAAATAATCATTTCCTTAGGAACAATTTATTTAACTAAAACAATAACATTATAGCATATGTATCCACGTTTGTTAACTGGTGTGGTTAAACAATTTTGGGAAACAAAATGTCACTTAAGAGAAGGATCTGAAATATTTTCCTTTTTGTTTCAAACATTGCAAATTGTGGACAAGACGGAGTGTTTCCGGAAGTGGCAGAGAGATATCTCTAAATTTGTCTGGCAGGGCAAAAAGCCCAGAATTAAGTTTAAGATTTTAACTGACGCGAAAGAAAGAGGGTGCTTTGCCCTGCCAGACTTAAAACTGTACTATGAAGCCGCAGCTTTCTGCTGGCTAAAAGACTGGCTACTTCTTGAAGACACTGATGTGTTGGACTTGGAAGGTTTTAACAATGCTTTTGGTTGGCATGCATACTTATGGTATGACAAAGTTAAGATCAATAAGGCCTTTAAGAACCATATTGTCAGGAAAGCAGTATTCAATGTCTGGACAAAATACAAAGACTTATTGGAAAACAAAACTCCGAGGTGGCTGTCCCCTCTGGAAGCTAAGGCCCGAAAAAGACCCAATATGGAGGCCAAATGGCCAAAATATTGGGAAATATTAGAAAAAGACGGTGACAATTGGAAATTGCAGAGTTTGGAGAAAATGGAGGGTAAAGTGCGAGACTGGTTACATTACGCCCAGATTAAAGAAGTTTTTAAAAATGACAAAAAACTAGGGTTCCAGGTGGAGAAATCAAAGTTGGAGACAGAATTGTTAGAACCAAAGACTAAGGTACTATCAAGAATGTATAACTTGCTGTTAAAATGGAACACACAAGACGAAATGGTTAAATCTGCTATGATAAAGTGGGCACAGGATATTGGGCATAACATTATGTTTGAGGACTGGGAAAGGTTGTGGACCACTGGGCTGAACTTCACTGCATGTAATGCTTTGAAGGAAAATGTAATGAAAATGATATACAGATGGTACATGACCCCAGTTAAACTTGCCAAAATATACCATTCGTCTGATAATAAATGCTGGAAATGTAAAGGAAATGAAGGAACATTCTTTCACCTCTGGTGGACCTGCCCTAAAGTGAAGGCCTTCTGGGAAATGATATATAACGAGTTGAAAAAGGTATTTAAGTATACCTTCACTAAGAAACCAGAGGCCTTCCTCCTGGGTATTGTCGGCCAGAAGGTGTTAAAGAAGGACCGAACATTTTTTATGTACGCAACAACGGCAGCAAGGATACTCATTGCCAAGAATTGGAAGACTCAAGATCTACCCACACTGGAAGAATGGCAGATGCAGCTGATAGACTATATGCAACTGGCGGAGATGACTGGCAGAATCCGAGACCTGGGAGAAGAAAGGATTGAAGAAGATTGGAAGAAATTTAAGATTTATTTACAAAAATATTGTAATTTGATTGAATGTTAAGAAGGATGCTTGATCATAAATAATTGGCCACCACTAAATTAGACTGGAATTTGATGATAAGTGAGATTAAGGAAAAGACAAACCCTTTGGGAGAACTATTAGATTATATTTAAATGAGTGGATATAAGATTGTAAACAAGATGATAATTTGCTTGAAAAAACTTTTCAACAATGTAAGTGGGAGCAGGAGACGTGAGGAAGTCTAAACAAGTTATGAAACTTTGTTATGATATAAGCAATGTTGTTTATTACTTATGTTTTTCTTTCACAAAAAATCTTAATAAATATTTATATATATATAAAAAGAAATATTTTCCTTGAAGCTTGCATTTGTTGTACTGTGGATTGTCTGATTTGATATTTTAATGTGTTGTAAGCCACTTTGAGATTTGCTCTTTAAAATATAAAGTGGTATTGAAATGGAATGAATCACCGTCTTCATTGTCATCATCTCTGTTGCACAAAAAAGCCACAGCACTTGAACTATGAAACGTTTTTTTGTTCTCTGAAGATTGCCTCCTTGTTTGTATGGGTGTGTTCTCTACAATAGAGACACCTGGTTCTCCTTAAAGTGCTTTATCATAGCAGAGCCTGCCAGCTTAAAATGTTGGCAGTCTTCAGGGGAAAAGAGCTTTATTCTTTGCGTATGAACCAGATCAAGATCTGCACTGAAAAAAAGGAAGGCGAGTGAGAGGCACTCAGTTGCTTGTTTTTGCTATGCTCACAAACCCAGATTCCTTGTGAGCAAATGGATCATAGGTAACAGTGAGCCACTTTTTCTGGGTCACGCCCAAGAATTTATGAAACAATCACTTCGCATTTGCCCACAAAGACCACACAGATGCATTTCTATTATTATCTCATGATAACAGAGCCTAGGGCTTGCCGATCAGAAGGTTGGCGGTTCGAATCCCTGCGATGGGGTGATCTCCTGTTGCTCAGTCCCAGCTCCTGCCAACCTAGCAGTTTGAAAGTACGTCAAAGTGCAAGTAGATAAATAGGTACCGCTCCAGCAGGAAGGTAAATGGCATTGTCGTGCGCTGCTCTGGTTCGCCAGAAGCGGCTTAGTCATGCTGGCCACATAACCCGGAAGCTGTACGCCGGCTCCCTCGGCCAATAAAGTGAGATGAGCGCCGCAACCCCAGAGTTGGTCATGACTGGACCTAATGGTCAGGGGTCCCTGTACTTTTACCTTAACGTAGACCAAAGACCCACTTAGACAACATATTTCCCTCTGGGACCAGTTGGATACCTCCAGGAAGCCTGCAATCAGTGCTTGAAACCAATTGCCCCAGCAGCTGTTGCTCCCCAGAAATTGAAATTCAGAGGTAGACTGGCCCTGAAAACAGAGGTTCTGTTCTCAGCTATTGTGATGCTGGGGAGTCCAGTCCATGGTTTATGTGTGTTTCAGTTCACCAGGGTCTGGAGCAGTTACAGACTAGGTCTTACACACCAGCTCTAGAGACACCAGGCCCTGAAGCAGCTGAATTTGTAGATTTCCGGTGGGCTTTTTCTCATGGCTCATGTTTGTTATAAAGAAAGTATTTTGGTCACTGTCATCTGTGCCAAGAATATGGCAACAAGAGACTTACGAACTCACATGGATTTTGGGATGCTGGCTGAGGTCTACTTCACAGACAAAAGCCTCCATATACCTGCTCATAAGTTAATAATAATTAATAATAATAATAATAAATTTATTGTTTATACCCCGCCCATCTGGCTGAGTTTCCCCAGCCACTCTGGGCAGCTCCCAATTGAGTGTTAAAAACAATACATTAAATATTAAAAACTTCCCTAAACAGGGCTGCCTTCAGATGTTTTTTAAAAATAGGATAGCTGCTTATTTCCTTGACATCTGATGGGAGGGCGTTCCACAGGGCGGGGGCCACTACCGAGAAGGCCCCCTGCCTGGTTCCCTGTAACTTCACTTCTTGCAATGAGGGAACCCCCAGAAGGCCCTCAGAGCTGGATCTCAGTTTCTGGGCTGAATGATGGGGGTAGAGACGCTCCTTCAGGTACACAGGTGTGCATAAATGTGTATAAATAGGTGTGTAAATGTCCTTTCGTCTTCCTGCTTTGTATAAGATGGAAAATAGAAAACCAAACCTGCTATGGCTGCTCCCTCTGACTTTCCCTCAACTGATGCTCATGTTTCCCACACAACCGTAGGGCTCTGTTGGGATGGATGGAGCCACAGACTGGAAATTTTGTTCCTTGCTATGGTAATGGAATGCAGCACAATGGAATATGCTCTCCTTCTGCTCTGTGCTACAGAGTGTGTGACATCTTTACCATCCTCCCAGTTGCAGGAGATGGTGATGGTTACATGAAAGGGAAGAATGCACTGACAAAGTACTATGGTCCAAAGAAGAACATAGATTTTGAGATGTATAAGTTATGCCAGGACGCGGATGGCGCTGTGGTCTAAACCACAGAGCCTAGGGCTTGCTGATCAGAAGGTTGGTGGTTTGAATCCCCGCGATGCGGGGATCTCCCGTTGTGTGGTCCCAGCTCCTGCCCACCTAGCAGTTCGAAAGCATGTCAAAGTGCAAGTAGATAAATAGGTACTGCTCCGGTGGGAAGGTAAATGGCGTTTTTCCGTATGCTGTTCTGGTTCGCCAGAAGTGGCTTAATCAAGCTGGCCAAATGACCCGGAAAAACTGTCTGCGGAAAAACGCGAGCTCCCTTGGCCCATAAAGCGACATGAGCGCTCAACCCCAGAGTCTTCCTCAACTGGACCTAACAGTCAGGGGTACCTTTACCTTTAAGTTATGCCAGACCATACAGAAGCAAGGAGAATGCAGGGATGAGCTTCATGCATGTCTGAGAAACCAAGCTGTTTTCTCTGAATTCAGCAATATTGTCAGTGAGGGAAAGTTGAGATATTCTAAGGTTTTCCCCAGCGACTGTACTTTTTGGATGTCTGATGCCAGAACTTACAGTTCCAGCTCAGCATGGCAGGATTGAGATGCAAGACATGCCAGCCAAAAGAAAAATAAATGGAGAATACTGAGAAGCACAGAACCCTATGACAGCCAACCATGCAAGCAGGAGATTAACCCTTGGTGAAAAATTTGGTGATCGCAAGGCAAACCTTCTCTGTCTTATATACCAAAGCCATACAAGGTCATAAGCATTTGAGGAACTATGATTCCAGCACAGCAAAAACATAATAAAGTCACCCCAAATGTATCCCACTTTGGACTCCTAACGAGACTCTATCCTGGGCCTCTGGACGGGGTGGAACTACCGAATCAGAATGCACCAGGGATGGTACCCAACTTCCCATGTCACCAGCTCCAGAGCCAGGTTTTCAAAGTAGCGGAGGAGCCTCAAGCTATCCACAGGGGACACACGGAGGTTGTAGAGAGTGTTTCAGAGATGATGGGTGATGTTCAACTAAGTTTTGTTCGGAGTACACCCTTGAAATTAAGTAAGGTCCGTCTATTTTGAATAACACGTCATTGAATACCACCCAATGTTATGATGCTGCATTATAGAGACTGTTATGCAAAGACAATTCTCTTTCCCCCCATTTTGTGTGCATATATATATATAAATTTACAATTTAGAGTATTCATTTAAACAACCTTAAAATATCAAATGACTTCTCTTTCCATTGTTCATTTTGCATAACATAAATCCCTGCATATTTTACATAAACTAAACCCTTCAGTATTCCATTATTACATCCATCAAACTTATTTACACTGTTGAATTTATCTTAATGCAGCCAACGTTTTCAAGTGTACACCATTTCCCCCCATATATTCAATAAACATTTTCCAATCTTCTCTCAATGTATGTTCTTCTTGTTCTCTTATTCTATATGTTAGATCTGCAAGCTGTGCATATTCCATCAGTTTAAGTTGCCATTCTTCTTTAGTTGGGACCTAGCTTGTTTTCCACTTTTGGGCCAACAAAACACTGGCCACGGTTGTGGCATATATAAATAAACTTTTTTAACACCTGGGAATTTCCGTCTGAATTATCCACAACAAAAAGGACTCTGGGTTGTTTTTTGTTTTTTTTGAAAAGTGCTTTTAGACATTTTTTTCAATTCATTGTGAATACTCTTTTACCCCTTTACAGGGTAAATATGAATGAACGTACATTTTTGCAAAGACAACGCTCAGGCTTCAGGTGCAGACTGATGCAAGATGCAGTTTTTCAGTCCTGTTTGAGTGGAATAAAATATGGGGGGGGGGGCAGGTAAGCCATACCTTGCATAACCGATCATATGACTCAGTGCATGCACATCATTTGAATGGCAATGCCCATCTAACAACAGCTACGGTTAGCATGCGTATCTAAATTATGATAAATCTAAAGTGCATAAAGGTTTCATTATTAATTACTGCCCAATACTCTTTTACCCCTTTACAGGTCTTTACATAGTAAGAAATGCCTTATTTAAGGTATGGGGAAAATACTAAAGACTGATGGAACCTAAGACCCCTTGATGGATATCTCCATTAGAGGCTAAGGCCGTAAAGAAGAAAAATATGAGAGGAAACTGGCTAACATATAAGTCACTACTGATAGAAGATGGTAGTCAAATTAAGATTAGAAAATATGAGGAAATTAAAGATCAGCTCTCAGGAGGGCTAGAATATCACCAACTCCACGAGACGTTTAGACAGGATAAAAAGAACGGATTTACTAATGAGCCCTCGAGATTTGAAAAGGAATAAGTAAACACTGTAATAATGTTAAGATAATATCAAGGATGTACAAACTCTTCCTTGACTGGTAAATCAAGGAGGAGGAGGTTAAGGTAGTTATGATCAGATGGGCTCAGGATATAGGGCGCCCTATACTGCTGAGTGAGTGGGAAAGTCTTTGGAATACAACTATGAGGTTTACTGCGTGTTACAACATCAAAGAAAATATGCTAAATTTGCAATATAGATGGTATCTTACACCATCAAGGCTCTCAAAGATGTACAAAAACATAGCGAACAACTGTTGGAGGTGTGGAGAAAGCAATAGAGACAAGTATCACATGTGGTGGTCATGCAGAAAGATCAGAGTTTTGGTGTCTCTTCTATGAAGAGCTGAAAAAGAATTATGGGGCTAACATTCTTAAAAAAGCCAGAAGCCTTTCTGTTAAGTTTTCTAGGCAATGATATACCAAATTTTTTAAGAGAGCTCTTCCTTTATGCAGTGGCTGCCACCAGAATGCTGGTAGCAATGAACTGGAAAGGGCAAAATGTCCCAACTACATCAGATTGGCAAAGTAAGTTGCAGGAATATGTAGAAATGGCACAAATGACTAATAGTTTGAGAGGCAACTCTAGGCAAGTATTTGTTCAAAAATGGGATAAATATAAGAAATATTTACGAAAAAATAACAGATGCATAATGTCTATGGGAGCATTTGAATGACCCTTGTTTAAAGACAAATATGGGGGGGGGGTGGGAAGACAAAAGGTACAGTACAAATTGCTGTAGGGATGTATTAGAAAAAAACAAATATGATAATAATGATATGTACATGCGCTATTAGAATGAGAATATACATCGGGAAATGATAGGAAGTCTAATTTTTAGTTTATTTCATTTAATCTATGTTACTAATCAGGTATTTAATCAGACATTTAATCTTATGTTAGTAATTAGATAAGAATACAAGAGATACTACAAATAGAACCTAAGTTTAAGTTCTGTAAATATGTGGTATATTAATTGTATATGGATTTTGTTTATACAGTTGTTTTCTTTTTGTATATTCAAGATGATGTACATCATATATGCTATATATGTTATATGAGATCTTCAATAAAGCATGGAAAAAAAGAAAGAATGGCAATGCCCATCAACTTGGGGCGCTTTTGTGTGGCCCTCTCAAATATTTTATCAGGGGGCGGGTGAAGACCCCTCAGCCCCTAGAGTTGGCTGGAGGTTTTGTTTAGCAGTAAGAAAAGAAGGATGTGATGTTGGGGAGGTCAGTCCATGGTTATGCATGTTCCAGTATGCCAGGTTCTGGAGCAGTTCCTGCCTGGGTCTTCCACACAAGCTCTAAAGAGGCCAGGCCCTGAGGCAGCTTGAGGATGTAGCTTTCTGATGAGTGTATTTCTCATGCCAAATGTTTATTTGAGTTTGATATAAAGCAGCCTTTGTCAACCTTGGGTCCCCAGATGTTTCTGGCCTACAACTCCCATGATCCCTACCTCACAAGACCAGTGGTCAGGGATGATGGGAATTGTAGGACAAAAGCATCTGGGGACCCAAGGTTGAGAAAGGCTGTTTATAACGTATTTTGGTCACCATCCTTGGTGCCAAGAGTACATCTTGCAGCTATCATGATTTCAGACATCTGGGTGGACCAAAACGTTTTGTCTTCTCCTTCGCAAGAAAATAAGAAAAGCTTTGCTGGGTGAGGGCAAAGACCCACCTAGTTCCTCATATTGTTTCACACTGTGGCTGATCAGGTGCTTAGGAGAAGCCCACAACCAGGATGTGAAGGTATTTCTAGAGGAAGGTGCAAGGAACCGTCTCAGAAACCTGAGCGTAATGGTGCTAGCCAAGTGAGATAATTGCTAGCTGCAATCTTTCAGGGCTTGATGTCGGGCCACTATGTACTGGCAGCTTGGGCAAAAATACCTTTTGTATGAGTTCAGTAGGTACTGTGCCTACTTATCTCCCTCTGCATATTAAGTGTGTACAGCCTGCTGCCTTGCCATGGGCTTGCCTCATTGCATAACAGGCTGGTGGCGCAACTGTGTTCTCATAATGAGTTGCCTCCTGAGAAATGTGTGGTCCAAAGTTACGCCACGAGCAAACCATTTAAATAAAGTTGCGGTTATCAACGCATTTTTCAATGCATGCAGGACTGCAGCAGGAAAGGGGACTGCCAAAATAAGTGGCCCCATGAGTTCTGACACCGAGAGTGGATGATCTATGGGGTGGGTGGAGTAAACAGGAAAAGTGGATCCTATGAAAGCATCCCAGGACTTCTAGCTATAGCATGATAGGCTTCTGTTTGCAGGCAATGGATAATAGCAGTGAGGCATCTGATCAAGGCCTGTATTTTAAAATGAGCTTAAAGATATATTAGCAAATGTTTTTTATGCCAGGCAGAAGACCAGCTGGTTAAGGACTTTGGCAGATGTTTATCCTCCTGGACAAGGGCCCCCCTGATTTATAGCAGGAGCCAAAATTCTCAAAGTTGTAAAAGGGAATTATAGGCTGGGAGCAAAAAGGTTACACTGACCCCACATATTACAGAATACAATCAAGCTGCAAAAACACTAATTAAAAGTTAGTAAATAGTAGGATTTATTGTTTAACAGAAAATAATACCATGTGCCTCCCATTAGAGACTTTAGCCACATTTTCCTAAGGTTAAAGGGCAAGAGCTAATGGGAAAAGCAGCTGGCCAGGAAAGGGGAGTGTAAATTGAAGAGGTTTTACTTTAAAAAGCTATCTATGTTAATGTATGAGATTGTTGGCTTAAATGTAATGATGCAAAGGATTTAGAAAGTAATAAATGTTAGATTCTTATGTTAGATTCTTATTTCATTGATGGTGTGTGAGAATGTGAACCCAAGATCTCTGTTTTAAAACTATAATGTAAGACAGAATGAGCCATCTGTTTTAGTCATCTATTTTGGAATGGGGGGCAAGAAGGGCAAAAGGTGATCTGGTAATTAAGGTGCCTTGTTGAGGCAAACGTAAGATATATGGCTACTTGTTTGCCATTTATGGATAGAAGGAAATATAGCTCTTTGTCTCCCATAAAAGGTAATAGGAAATGGGTGTATCTTTTATGATTGGTTCTAGCAAACAGCCAATAGGAATTTCAACCAGGCTGATTGGACAGAGGCAGCCAAAGGAGGAGCAAGGGGGCTGGGCTGAGGAAATATAAGTGCTGGCCATCAGGGCTGGAGGGGGCAGAGCTTTGGTAACCATATACCACTGTGCCTATCATTTATTTGTCTGACAAATAAATTATTATTTTAATTTCTCTATCGCTGCGTTGAATATTTCATTCCAGCTAAGCGTTAACCACAAGCAGGGTGCTACAGCAGGGGTAGGCAACCTAAGTCTCAGGGGCTGGATGAGGCCCAATCGCCTTCTAAATCTGGCCTGTGGGTGGTCCAGGAATCAGTGTGTTTTTACATGAGTAGAATGTGTGCTTTTTAAAATGCATCTCTGGGTTATTTGTGGGGCATAGGAATTCGTTCTCCCCCCCAAAAAATATAGTCCACCCCCCCAAAGTCTGAGGGATGGTGGACTGGCCCACGGTTGAAAAAAGTTGCTGACCTCTGGACTACAGATATTGTATGTCACACTTAACCCAGCTTGGAAGCCAGTGTGGTATTGTGGTTTGAGTGTTGGGACTAGTAGCTGGGATGCCAAGGTTCAAAGCTCCATGAAGCCATTAAGTTTGCTGGGTGACACCAAGCCAGTTCCTGGCTGCATTCAGACCGCACTTTATTCCATTTCGATAATAATTTTTATTAGTTTTCAATTGCAATCCAGTAATGGCCACATTATAACAATACCAATTTATAATACAATTATTAATGCCAATAGTTCAAATACCAAATTAAATAATTTAGATAAGGTGGCTCCCCCATGTGTTAGAATTGATGGCTTGATTATTTGCTGTACAGTGGTACCTCGGGTTACATACACTTCAGGTTACAGACTCCGCTAACCCAGAAACATTACCTCAGGTTAAGAACTTTGCTTCAGGATGAGAACAGAAATTGTGCTCCGGCGGCAGCTGGAGGCCCCATTAGCTAAAGTGGTGCTTCAGGTTAAGAACAGCTTCAGGTTAAGAACGGACTTCCAGAATGAATTAAGTTCTTAACCTGAGGTACCACTTTATTTCTGCATTCCAAAATCTTATTAACTTCCATTACATTCCAGTCATCATAATAATCCCTTGAACAACAACTGCAATATTAATAACTTCTATTCGTGTTGACACATTAAATGATTTATAAAACCATGAGTGAGGAACACAAACTATATCCTTCTTCTTCCTGTGTGTGGCAATTATTCTGTCCGTGGTGTTTCTTCCTGTACTTTATTCCATTTTGGTGACATTTCCTCATCTGAGAAGTTCCATGTTTCACGTGATCTTTCTCACGATGCAAAAGTCGCTTCTGGAAACCTAGCAAAACCGAGTGGAAGTTTTGCATTTATTTCTATGTTATTTGCTTACGGAAAACGTTTGCAACCCAGCCAACCTGGAAAATTGCAAGAGTTTTGAAAATGGCAATTTATTGTAATTCCATACTATGAAATGTGGTGTGTTGGCATTCCAACGTACATTTTTTCGTGCCATTTAACATTTAGCAGTATGTTGATTTTTTTTTTTTAAGCCAGAGTTCCAGAATGGAATGGCTAATGCTTTGTAAAAGGAGCCTTAGAATCTGGGATAGAAATGCTAGCATTATAATAGGAAAAACAAACACAGTAATTCCTGTGTGTGAATGCGTTTCCTGTCTCTGTCAGCCTAGTCTACGTCACAGTGCTGCGTGAGGAGAAACACAACACATACCGTATTGGCCCGAATATAAGCTGCACCCGCAAATAAACCACATCTTTAAAATTCATGGGGGGAAAAAGACAATACCCGAATATAAGCCACTCCCTTTGAATTGGGTTACAGACTGAAAATTGCTGCGGTTGATAGATTTGTAACAAATGACAAATGAACAGTATCAAGCTCGCAAATCGGCAATAAAACATTTTTTTGTTCCGTTTTACCGTACGTCTGTTTCAGCAGCGACATCATAAAAGCCCATTTATGTAAGGTCATGAATTTAAGCCATGCTTTAACTTTTCACGCTCGGAATTTGGGGAAAAAGTGAGGCTTATATTCAGGCCAGTATGATACAATCCTCCACGCTTTGTTCACCCCCTGCTAAAAAGCACATTCTGGTCCCTACCAGAGAAGAATGGCAGATTAAGTTGATGGACTATGCCAAAATGGCAAAATGACCGAAAGAATTAGAAATCAGGAAGACTAAAATTGTAATAAGGAATGGAGAAAGTATATACTGGTAACTTGCCTTAAAAATATGTAACTTACCTTAATGTGTAACTTACCTTAAAAACCATTGTAAACAATTAAAATTATTGGTAGGATTGGAATAACACTTATAGTTTAATGCTGAATTTTGGTTATAAAGGAGATTTAATAGATTTGGATTAATAAACAACATGCAGGAGAGAAAGGTTAATACAAAGACCCACAAAGGGGAGGAGGGAAGTCCAGGAGATTCTTCAGAGCTCTCTTTTTATGTTGTTTATGTTATTATTTTGTTGTAAATTTCAAAATCTGGAAAAACTAAATGAAATTTATAAAACACACACTCTGAAAGGGTTTCTCGGAGTATAAATAGAAAAGATGTGTGGGAAGATGTGGGACGGATTCTCCTGTGTGAAAAGCATAGAGCTGGGAGGGTTAGTTTGTTGTGAAGTGAATTAACTCCACACTCTTGTATCGCTATTCCCCCCCCCCCCCAACAGATATCTTTCCCCCTTCGTCTTCTGTTTCCTCTTTTGAGCTCAATATATGGCCATTATCTGGGCAGGGGGGCAGGATGGAATAGCAGAAAGAGCTGCACCTTTATTGATCGTGCAGAAGAATTTCACCTGCTGAAAGGCCTTTTGCACCTGGCTACCCCTTTCTATGGACACCTGTGTGTTTTCCCCATGGGACGAACAGCAGTGTGTGTGTGTGTGTGTGTGTGTGTGTGTGTGTGTGTGTGTGATGATTATAATTATCACCATGCACAGATTCAGCATGCAGGTTTCCACTTCAACTCCCCAGGTATATTTTTCAAACACACTGTTTTGCCGCAGTTAATAGTTCCAATCCGCGGTGCATACAGCTAATCTCGGTTTGTTCTTTGGAGAGAAGTATATAATTAGCGTGTCCTTAGGGAGGTGGAAAGGAAAGATAGTTCGCGTCCAGCTCTGAACTTTGGAATCCGAGTCTGTTGTACCTTGGCTTAGATGCTGACACAAATCTGGCTATGAATGTGGCCGCTGATTCTGACCTAATTGCAACTCCCTTTTTTAAACTGGGGTGCTGAAGAGGAAGGTCTCATGGGACCTTACTGTATTTTTTTGCGGGGGGGGGGGAGAAGAATGGGGGTGAGTTAGGGGTCAGAGAGAGTTGATGATCTCAAAGCGCCCGTGGCGCTGTGGGTTAAACCACAGAGCCTAGGGCTTGCCAATCAGAAGGTCGGCAGTTTAAATCCCCGCGATGGGGTGAGCTCCCGTTGCTCAGTCCCAGCTCCTGCCCACCTAGCAGTTCAAAAGCACGTCAAAGTGCAAGTAGATAAATAGGTACCGCTCCGGCGGGAAGGTAAGTGGCGTTTCCGTGTGCTGCTCTGGTTTGCCAGAAGCGGCTTAGTCATGCTGGCCACATGACCCGGAAGCTGTCTGCGGACAAACGCTGGCTCCCTCGGCCTATAGAGTGAGATGAGTGCGCAACCCCAGAGTCGTCTGCGAGTGGACCTAATGGTCAGGGGTACCTTTACCTTTACCTTTCAGAATTCAGTTGTGGCCAAAGTAGATAATCTGTGAATATGGTGTTACTAATTTATTTGGGAGAATGTAAAGCACACCTGCTAAGCAAAGTGCTTCAGGCGGTTGACAATTTAGGGATGGGGAGAAATTTAATTCATTGCCTAGCTAGCAGGACCAGTGGTTAGGGATAATGCTGTAGCCCCTACAGAACAATAAACAATTTGGGGAGAGAAAATAAACAAATCTTTCCACAATAAACAAATTGCAATAGCAGAATGTTCTCAATCTTATATTTCTGCTTCCAAACATCTTTTGTCATGGGTGACCAAGTCGTGGGATAAGTTTAGAACGTGACTAAGATCCTAAGCAGACTTGCTTACTAGGGAGTAAGCCTGCTTGAGCTTATTCCCTAGTAAGCAAGTAAGTAGTAAATGGGACTTTACTTCTGTGTAGACATGCACAGGATTGCTCTGTCAAAGTAGTTTCTATCTAAGTTGTTTACCTTCTGCAGACTCAGAGGCCTGGATGAGAGCAGGTGTTGACTGTAGCCTGGAGAAGAGCAGGTGTTTTGAGGTCAGATTTGAAATTTCCAAGAAAAATAGAGGAACCTTTAAGAAGTGCCTCCTTCCTAATGTAAGAATCCCAAATCCCAAACAGTTTAGTGGTGACTCTGCATTTGCTGAGAAGCCTGAAATGTTTAGTTCCTAGACATTTTTTGCTCCTGCCAAGGAATCACGCAGGGACCTAGTGCTGTCTGACGGTTCCTTCTTAGTTGGTCGAATTGCTGACTTTCTGACTTAAGCGAATGTGTAACCGTGAAGATGCGAATGCAGGGGGACCACTTAAGTGATGCAAGATTTGAAACAGGAGCCAGCAGGGCTTAGAGCCTGTTTCTCTCTTAAGTCAGGCTCCCTTCTCCCTCCTCTTAACCCCCTCTGCAAAAGTTGTTGTCTGCTTTGAAAAATCAAAGCATGGACCAGTAGGATCACCAACAAAATGCATTAGTGTAGAATGCTCCTGTTATACATTCCAGCCAGCTCTATCCTTTTCTAGGATATTTCATTCTATTCTGCCTCCTCCCTGGTTTTCAATCTCCCCAAAAGTCAACCACTGTACCATGCCCACTGGGCATGTTCAGCCTTTTCTATTTTCCAAGAAGCAAGAGACACCATGAAGGTATCAAGGACACCTTCCAGCCAGGCAAAAACCCTCAATGTATGAATTTGTTCCTATGCAAATGATGGCAGTTTGCATCGGGAACCTTTTCACCAGAGAGTGAATTTAGCATGTTTATTTTATTTGTATTTAGTCAACAAAGCTAGAAATGTCAAAACTGCCATGCTTCCCAAATATTGCATTGGCCAAATATTGCATTTGTTCACTAAATACAAATAAAATAAACATGCTAAATTGGCCAGTTAGCATAGCACTCTGAGAATTTCCGCTTTCATGATTTGTTTCTTTTTTTTTAAGCCAAGTTTCTAGTCCTTAAGACAGTGGATGTATCTTGAAAATGTGTGGATGATGCCAGATGAATCTGAGCAGGTTTACTGTAGGGGACTTTGTCGCCCTACTTAATACTTTTGCCCCTCGGGGGGCTATGGGAAAAAAAGCAGAATGAAATTATGAAAGATGAAATGAATGTGTACATTTATGATTGATCCCCTCCCCCTTTAAAAACTAACCTTCCTCGATAAATGTTTTCTATACAAAATACTGCCAGGTTAAAAAAACGACAGGATCTTGCAAAGCAATTCCTCTGTTATATTGTAGTGAAAAGGGGATTTCCTCTCTCAGTGCCTCAGCAGCTGGCTCTGTGTGCCCTCTGCTGGAAAGATGTCAGATCTATCTGCAACGTTTTCAGTTCAAAAGAAGAAGAGGAAGATGACTGTGGTGTATGAAATCTGGAATGGAGTGGGAAAAGTGCAAGAGAGAATTTTCTCCTTCTCTCATAATTTTCCCAGTTTGGTGACATAACCAGAGAACTTGATTTGCAATAGGTTATATACCCCCAATGTTTTACATACTCAAACAGGGAGACAACGTAATTCCCTCTGTTTCTGAGGTTGAGGCTGTGAGTGCTGTTGCTTGTGTCTCTAAAATGGCATCACCCACTCGCAAGAGAGAAGCACCAGCTATGGAGGGATAGGTAACGCTGATGGCTTCCAAGTATTTTGGGGCTACAGCTCTCCTGGGCCCCAGCCAGCATGGCCAGGGATGAAGATGGGAATTGTGGTCCATCAACATCTGGAGAGCCTTGGTGTGCAGATGACTGCTGTTATGTACTGAAGTTCTCACCCTGGGCCAGCAGGGGGATACTGTAGATAGTTATGCAAATGAAGGATCGAAAGTGACGTTAGTGATTGGATAGTTTTAGAAAGTTGCTACAGTAACGTTGCACTGGAGCTCTATATAAGCAGGCTGACTGAGCCCTTCAGTTCAGTTCTGTTTTGGCTGTTTGAAGAATCGCTGTGTCGTCTGATATGTTTGCCCACAACTTAACTGCCATGCGAGCAAATCTTTGCCTAGCAAGAAAACCGTGTGGTAGGCTTGGATCCCTGATTGTTTGCCTTTTCTTTCGTCCCCTTGCAGAGTATCCAGAGTGACTCTCCAAGACCAGAGGTGGTGAGGGCAGTGTAATGGCTGAGAAGCGACGTTTGGAGCCACTCGGGGCCCTGAGTTACAGCAAGCACCCTCGACTGGAGGTGGAGGCAGGCCATGTTCTCTCGTCGGGTTTGTGCAGGTCGAGCGCCCTCCCTGGCTACACCTCGGACAACCATTACAGCTACAAGGGATCGTGCTTTGCCTACCCACTGCAATGCCACGAAGGGCCCAAGTCTTTGTCTCCCTGGACTCCCACCGAGACCTACGCCCATTGCACGGGTGCCGCGGCCAGTCACCCCCCGAGGACAGACAAAGCCCTGTGCATGCTGTACAGACCGGAAACAGAAAGTTTTGGGGCACGGGGTCAAATTTCCGGGCACGAGAAGGCTGGCAGCAAGTGCATGGCTGCTCAGGAGAAGTTGTCCAACTACATGGGCCATACAGGACTCGCTCAGCAGGCCTGGGTGCACAGCTACCCGGCACAGCATTCTCCTCGAACGACGGCAGGTTTCTCAACTCTGGCGGTGCCGAAACCTGTGTACCGGAACCAAAGTTACTGTGGCGAGTCTGGCTACAGCCCAAAAGGTTCCCTAGCCTTGGGCATGCAGGTGGAGAGCATGCCCAAGCAGCCGGCGGGAGCAGAATGGGCTCTGCCACCGTCTGGACACCTGGTTCACATGGAGAGGCCCGGTTGCGGCACAGCCGTGCCCCCCAAATCGGTGGTTTCTGAATCGGGTTACCTGCCGTCCCACCAAGGGTCCAAAGACACTTCTGTGAGCCCTGTTGGCTTTTCGCCGTTCCGCAAAGTATTTGAGAAATGCCAGGCCACATACCACAGCCCACCGAATATCCCTGAGGCTCGTGGCGGAAGTCCTCTCAAACATGCCTGGTCAAAGCTACCTCCTGCTACCAGCCCACTGGCCAATCCCCAGAACCTGATGTATCAAGAGAGGTCACCTGCCTGTTACCCGCTCACTTCCTACCCGCTGCCTTCACACGAACAGATGCTGTTGTACCACCAGAGTTGTGTGCAGTCGGAGAAACCCAATTCCCTCTTTGCTCTGCCAGCGTGCAAAGGCTTTGCCTCTCCGGGCCGCGAAGATCCCCAGCATCTCCCAGGATCTTACTTAACACCACAGAGTTATTATCCTAGTCACTTGGACAGCTATATCTACAGATCACTTGGTCCTTCTCCTCCTGCGGCAACCCCGCCGAGCCACCAGCCTTTTCGGGAACAGGAGCCCCAACCAAACGTGAGGACCAAAGCGGACTTGGTGCACGAGGCTCCCATCTCCAGCTGCACCCTGTCGGAAAAGGCTTCGTATTGTGGCTCTTTCCCCAGCAGAGATGGCCTTCCGGATTGTCGCGAGGGCGATCACGTTGCCAAGCTAAGCAACGAGAGCATTCCGAGTCAATGGGCACCTCCTCAACGCCAGCCTTCGCAGATGCACCACCCTGCGGACAGATTGCCTGGCTTCTTTAGTGGGTTTCGGTCCATGCAAGAGGCTGCCTGCAGGGCAGGTCGGAGCCATTCGGAAGAGGCCAACGCTAAGGGAGAGGAACTCTGTGACACACCCAGAAGGTCCGCTTTAATACCCGAAGCCAAGAAAAGGAACTTCTGGGCTTGCAAAACTGAATCAGGAAAGTGCATAGTGATTTCGGACAGTCCAGTTGTGTCCCATGACTCCTGCCCTAAAGGAGATCTCCTCCAAAACATCCTTGAGGATTCCGGTTCCTCACTCCAAAGAATGCTGCAGCCATCAGAGGACAAAGGAAGGGGTGCTAAAAGACCCGAGGAACCCCTCCCCTCATCTTCCCCTCCTATGCCTGTTATCAACAACGTCTTTAGCTTGGCGCCTTACCAACGTTACCTGGCTGATTCTGAGTCAGCAGAGATTTCGCTCTCTAAAAGCTGTCAAACCCAGGAGACTTCTTTTGGTAACTCAGGCAAATGCATGGAAGTTCAGAGCCCACCGCAGCCAGACCCTGTACGGTCAGGGGAAGTGTCTCAGGCACTGCTGCCCGGAAGGAAAGAAACCGCTCGTGATGTGATGGCAAAAGTTGTTGAAAGGGAGCCAAGCAGCAACTGTGCCGGGGTTGTGAGAGGGCGTGAAGATTATGCTGGGACTTGGGAGAGCTGCCGGGTCAAACGCTTGCCTCCCAGTGGGCCTGCGCCCAGTCACCAGGCCCCACCAGCTTGTATAAATGGCAGTGCTGGGGCCAGAGAAGACCATGCCCTGGATCTCAGCTTTAAAACAGAAGGCTTGGCAGAAGTGCCCAGTCTTCGGAGGTCACCTGGGAAGATAGAGGCTGTTGAAAGGGAAAGTTCAGAGAGCAAAGGGAAGGAGGCGAGCGAGACTTTGCCTAAGAGACAGGAGATTGTGCAGGAGGCTAATGTGCAAATGGCCGAGTTGGCCGGGAAAAGCGGCCCTGCGGGAAAGAGCAGTTTTCACAGCTCTTCAGCATTCTTGTACAAAAAATTCAAAATCCAAAAATCGCATGCAGCTGGGCGAGATTGTGTAGTGCAACAAGACTCTTCCTCCTTGCAGCCGAGCACCCATGTGTTTGATAAGGCCAGTGATGTCTCTACATTGCGAGAAGGCTCTGGACAAGCAACAGATCTGCAAAGCAACCCACCAGTTCAACAAAGCCTCCCGCAAGTGGCGACTCAGCAAAACATGGCTCCGGTTCAGCAAAGCCTCCCACACGTGGCGACTCAGCAAAACACCCCTCCGGTTCAGCAAAGCCTCCCCTATGCAGCAACTCGGCAAAACACACCTCCAATTCAGCAAAGCCTCCCACACATGGCGACTCAGCAAAACACGTCTCCGGTTCAGCAAAGCCTCCCCTATGCAGCGACTCAGCAAAACACGTCTCCGGTTCATCAAAGCCTTCAACAGGCGGTGACTCAGCCCGAAACTCAACTCTTGCCACAGAATTGCTTTAACGTTAAGCTGCCAGATGCTTCAAAAGCCCCACCTCCTAGTGCACCTGCTGTGTCTCCTGCCCTGGAAGAGACCAGTGCCTCGTTTTCCACCAGCAGCGAATTGTCCGATAAGCAACATTCCCCCAGGCAGCATTTCACTGCCTTGCATACTTCGATCTGCGCCATCATTTCCTGCTCCGTGTCTACCTCCGCTCCAGAGCTACTCAAGGAGTGGCTGGAGAAGACCAAGTCCAAAGGGGATCGCCAAGGGAAGGCAGTAGGGTCGGCGAAGCACAAGAACGGCTCAAAGTTTTCTGAAGCTCCGATGCCTTCCAAGGGCAAGGAGATCTGGCTGGCTTTCAAGGACATGGCACTGTTCCTTAACAAACTGCTGTCTCAGCTGGAGGCCATCCTGTTTACTCGCAGGTGCCCCTTTCCTCACGTGATCCGAGCGGGCACCATCTTCATCCCCATCCACGTGGTGAAGGAGACCCTCTTCCCCAACCTGTCTAGCTCCTCTGTTGACCACGTGCTGCAGGACCACAGGGTGGAGCTACGTCCTACAACCTTATCTGAGGAGAGGCTGCTGAGGGACCTGGAGCTAAAGAGCTGCACCTCCCGGATGTTGAAACTGCTGGCCTTGAAACAGCTGCCTGATATCTACCCAGACCTTCTGAACCTCCACTGGCACGACTGCATCAAGCAACAGCTTGGTAAGTACAGCTAACGATGGCATGCAATCTGCTTTTCAGCAAGGAGCTCTCTCCCCGCTCTACCCTGAAGCAAAATGATATCTCTGCTGTACTCTTGGGTTTTCGTGCCTGCGCTCAGCTGCTTCTCGTTTGGCATGGATGCTATTCTTGTGAAGTCTAGGCATTTGCATGACTGTGAGTGTGACATGTAGGTTGGGAGCTCTTGTCTAGTTCAGAATCTGGTGGGGTGTGGGTGCAAATATCTCGGACCATTCCAGCCACTTGATTTGGATAGGGCAGAAAGGAGTTGGTTTAGGCTGCAGGGAGGTCGGCAGAAGGAACGGTGAAATTGTTAGGGGGAGAGGGGGAAATCTCTCTCCGTGTGTGCATATGCATACGCACATCCTTGAGCTGGAAAAAATAGAAACAGGCCGAGGGAGCTGGCATTTGTCCACCGACAGCTTTCTGGGCCATGTGGCCAGCATGACTAAACCGCTTCTGTTGCAATGGAACACCATGACGGAAGTCAGAGTGCATGGAAACGCTGTTTACCTTCCCGCCATAGAGGTATCTATTTATCTACTTGCACTGGCGTGCTTTTGAACTGCTAGGTTGGCAGGAGCTGGGACAGAGCAACAGGAGCTTACCTCGTCACAGGGATTTGAACCCCCAGCTTTCCGATCGGCAAGCCCAAGAGGCTCAGTGGAGTTCCACAACCCCATAGTCACCTTTGACTGGACTTAACCATCCAGGGGTCCTTTACCTTACCTTTACCTTAACAGAAACATTTCTACCTGTCAGAATTATAGAACCATAGAATTGTAGATGGGGTTGGAAAGGACCCTGAGGCTCATCTAGTCCAATCCGGGGGACGCAGGTGGCGCTGTGGTCTAAACCACTGAGCCTCTTGGGCTTGCCGATTGGAAGGTCAGCAGTTTGAATCCCCGCGATAGAGGGAGTTCCTGTTGCTCTGTCCCAGCTCCTGCCAACCTAGCAGTTCGAAAGCATACCAGTGCAAGTAGATAAACCTGTACTGCTGTGGCGGGAAGGTCCAGGGGTCCTTTACCTTTACCTTCTTTTTTTTTTTAGTCCAATCCATGCAATGCAAGAATCTCCACTAAAGCATCCATGACAGATGGCTTTCCAACCTCTGCTTAAAAACCACCTAGGAAAGTCCACCACCTTCCGAGGAAGCCAATGTGGTGTAGTGGTTAAGAGCGGTGGACTCGTAATCTGGTGAACTGGGTTCGCTTCCCCGCTCCTCCATCTGCAGCTGCTGGGTGACCTTGGGCCAGTCACACTTCTCTGAAGTCTCTCAGCCCCACTCACCTCACAGAGTGTTTGTTGTGGGGGGGCGGGAAGGGAGAGGAGAATGTTAGCCGCTTTGAGACTCCTTCGGGTAGTGATAAAGTGGGATATCAAATCCAAACTCTTCTTCTTCTTCCTACAGTCAGAAAGTTATTGAATGCAACACCCACTGCACACCAGGATATTCCGTCTGCTCCCTAGCCTTGGGGATGCAGGTGAAAATCATGTCCAAGCAGCCTGCAGGGGCAGAATGGGCTCTGCCACTGTCTGGATACCTGGTTCTGGTGGAGAGCCCTGGTTGCAGCATGGCCGTGCCTCCCCCACCCCCACCCCTGCCGGTGGTTTCTGAATCTGTTTTCCTGCCATTACACCAAGGGTCCAAAGATGGCACCGTGAGCCCGGTGGGCTTTTTTGCCTTTCCGCAAAGTGTTGAACAATATCCCCGAGGCTCATGGCGGAGGTGCCTGGTTCAGTCCCCAGCCAAGGGATCAAAGAAGCGGCTGATAGGAAAGACGTCTGCCTGAGCCCCTGGAGAGCTGCTGCCAGCCAGAGCAAGCAATACTGGGCTAAGTGGACAATTTGACCTTGTAAAAGGCAGCTGTCTATATCCACGTGTGTGGGGGGAGGGTATTAGGGGCTGGTGGCCCTATTTGTGCTGCTCACCGATCCTAGCACCCCACATTACACTTCATGCGAACGCTGCATCCCTTAACAGCTCCTTTGGTGCCCCATAGCCTCACGGCTCTTCCAAGCCTGTTCCCCCTCCTCATGACAAATCCAGGCACTGCAACTCCTCACACAGGGGATGTGAAATGGCAGCCTAATGTGTGTACAGTCTAACCTCTGTTTACAAGGTTCTGGAAGACTGCTCGACTTCCGAAACATTTGAAAACCAAGGATCAATGGGTTGGCTGCAAAGTCAATGGGAAAAAAATATGAAAAATGCGCCTCGGAAGCTGTTCGACTTCCGAGGCACGTTTGAAAATGGAAGCAATTACTTCCGGGTTTTCGGCGTTCGGCTTCCGAGATGCTCAGAAACCGAGGTTCCACTGTATATATATATATTTGGAGAGAGAGAGAGAGGGCACAGTCTTCTTTTTGCAGAGGGGGTTGTCGCCCGTAGATTAGCTCCAACCAAACACCCACTGCCAGCCAACTTTATGACCGACCCTTTCACTAACACACCAGATGATTTTGCGTAACTTTATTTTTTTCCAGGTCCCACTTCACAGGCTGTCCTGCATACCTCCAAGTAGGTATCTGTTCTTTGTGTGGGTTTATGTGGTGTGCAGCTGCTTATAGTGGTGGAGACCAGCTGGTGCCCCCCGGCCTCTGGACCTCCAGGGGTGCTTGGACTCCCAACTTCCATAATCCCCGACCAGCAGGTATGCTGGCTGGAGCTCATGGGAGTTGCAACCCCCACCAGGAATGGTGGGGTTTGTAGTTCAGCAACAACTGGAGGGCCAAATGTCCCCCCTGCACTTTCCCTAAGTAGTAGAGCCCATGCTTTGCTTGCTGAAGGACCCTGGCTTTGACCCCCAGCAGTGGAATGAGGAAACTGGGTGCACTCTTAATGTTGCTGGATTCCAGCTCCCATTAGTCCCAGGCAGCATGACCCAATAGGCAGGGGTAGTGGGAAGTTTTAGCTTCAAAGGTAGTGAGTGCTGAAAAATATACACACACACCCCAGTCCTAACACTGTAGTGATTCATCACTGATCAGAGTTAAATGGACTAGTGGCTGGGTTCAAGGCATCTTGGTTCAAGGTGTCACAAAGAGAGAGAGAGAAAAGGGGTTGGTGGAAGAAGTCAGAAAAGCAGATTCCTGTCTGCCTTTGGCCCCACCCTCTGCCAACCACCTGCCCTTGGCAGATTACTGTCAAGGCAATACAGCCCTTAACTGAAAGAAGTGCCCCACCGCCTGCCCTGGAATGAAGCTGCTCTGGCGCTTTGTGAAATTTTGAATGGTAGTGCATAGCCAGCCTTGTTGTGGGGGTGTCCCTGAGCAGGCTGTGGTGGGCTCTGTCCCAAGGGGCTGGGGTTGCGGCAGCTGTCCCAAGGTGCCAGATGACGATGCCAGCCTTGCTTGAAAACATACTTTGAACCTCGCTGTTCCAGTGTGAATTGCCTGGAGCAGAGATGGTCGGCTTGCAGCCACCTCGGCATGTGTGCGCCGGTCGCCTCGTTGCTCAGCAGGCGAAGGGTGCTGAAGAAATCAATTGGAAAATGAAAGTGGTGATAAGCTGTCCTAAAGCATTAGATATCAGGGACTGGGCAGAGGAAGAATGGTGGAGATCGCCTTCCAAGCCTGTCCCTTCCAGAGAAGAAGAAGGCAGTTCAGAATTACAACAGGGGTTTGAGCGAGAACACAGCTCAGGGGCAGATGAGGGGGAAAGCTGGGAAATAGTGGGAGAAGAGGAGGAGGAAGAAGAAGAAGCACCAAGCGGGGGCACAACAGCTGGTGGACACAGTCCTTTTGGAAAGCATTCCTTACCCCCCTCCCAGAACCTGGCAAGCATTGAAAGTAGGAGAGCAAAGAGCACAAAGGCAGAGGGCTCTTTTCAGCACCTGTAGCGATGATGCATGAGTAAGTGGGAGAGACGGAAGGGTGGAGAATCACTCGGGACAACGCCATTATTCCAGGAGGCAGCATTCCTAAGCCTCTCTCTGTGAATTTTGAATAAAAAGCAGATGGTAAGAACTTTTGCTTGTCTTATTCTTTCCTGGCAATTTGCCGTGGGGGTTGGTTCCTCTGCCACCTGACATGAGCACTGCAAGTGTGGGCATCAACGGGTGCCACCTCTGTGATGGAGATTTCAAAAGGCTGCAGTGATGCTGTTATCGTGGAGTCTGCACTCTTGATTACGAACGTGGATGGGGAATTAGTGGCCAACCCAGGTATTTGCTGGGCCACAACTCTCATCAAACCCTGACCATTGGCCAAGCTGGCTAGAGCTGTTGGGAGTGTGGAGTCCAGCAACATCTGGAGAGCTCCATGTTCCCCAGCTGTGTGCTCAAGAACAAGATTCACCTGGCCCCCAGTTTCTTTGCAAGGAAACCAGTATTCCATTGCAAATTGTCCAGTGGACTCCAGTTGACCTTCTTCCCTCTGCATGGCTTAAGAGGAGGAGCTAGATCAGGTGTACAGTCCCACCTAGGGACATGGGGAGGCACTGTGGTCTAAACCACTGAGCCTCTTGGGCTTCCCCATTAGAAGGTCAGTGGTTCGAATCTCTGTGATGGGGTGAGCTCCCGTTGTTCTGTCCCAGCTCCTGCCAACCTAGCAGTTCGAAAGCATGCCAGTGCAAGTAGATAAATAGGTACCGCTGCGGCGGGAAGGTAAATGGCGTTTCCATGCGCTCTGGCTTCTGTCACGGTGTTCCATTGGGCCAGAAGCGGTTTAGTCATGCTGGCCACATGACCCGGAAAGCTGTCTGTGGACAAACTCTGTCTCCCTCGGCCTGAAAGCGAGATGAGCGCCGCAATCCCATAGTCACCTTTGACTGGATTTAACCATCCAGGGGTCTTTTACCTTTTTATCTACAGTCCCACCTACTGGGGGAGTCCAAGTGAGAGTCTGTTGCATCTTCTGAGTGAAGGCTGTGTATTTTCTGATCAGGTTATAGGACTGCGATGGATGGTTGTCTGTTGAGGGCGCAGGCACTAATTTGGCTGAACGTTTATTATTAATTTTCTGTTTCCACAGGTGATCTTGCAGAGGAGAGCCCAAAGATCGACACTGAAGCTTTATCACCAGATGGCTTGAAGTCAACAGATGCAACCAGATGTTTACAGGGCATGACAGCCCAGTCTCTCACCCAACACTTCGCAAGGAAGCATAAGCTAGGCAAAAAATATAGATTGGCTTCTTGTTTGCCCTCCAAGACCTGCCATCAAATAGATGATGATATGTCCCAGGGACCCTCCTCACCTTCTATCCAAAGGGACACTGCATTAAAGGGAGCAAAGTTGCAGCCTGAGAAAGACTCTGCCTCTGTGGCCTTGAAGACCAAAGGACTGCCGCTTCACCCTAAAACTGCGGAGCAGCTTTTGCCAGCCCTTAAACTCCCTGGGGCTCTTAAGGTGAAGCTGGCCAAATCGGATGACAGGAAATCAGCCAGTACCTCAAAGGATCTCCATCACTGTCAGAAATCTATGGTCCACATCAAATTCCAGAACGCCCTTCGAGATATTCAGGGGCCACCGGCCCCAAAAGCTGCCCGCAAGAAGAGGAGAAAGCAGCCTTCAGTGCTCCTGAAGAGGTTCAGGCACCGGGCGCTGGGTGGTACGAAGGCCTACGCTTTGCCCCCTCAGTATCCGGACCTTGTTGGCAAGCGGATCAGGCACTTGTACGAGGAGAAGGACAAGACAGAAGCGTGGTACCCAGGATTGGTGCTGCGGATTCACAAATACCACAAGAACCCTCTGAAGACAGTTTTTGCGGTGCAATATGACAGTGAGCCTGATTGGCAATATTACCTCGAGATTTTGCAGGACTATAAGAAAGGCTGGTTGGAGGTGGATGAGTGAGAGTGTGTGTGTGTTTGGTGTGGGTGGGGAGAGTGAGATAATGTCCAATTGGGTCATCCTGCTGGCAGATTGGAACCCCATTAGCAAGGTGCCTGAAAGCATAGCTATGTTCCATGGTCCTGGGCATCTCCCAGGCCTAATCTCCATGCATTTTGAAGAGGCTGATGAGGACTCTCTCCAGATGTTCCTCTGGTGGCGTGGAGCCCGCCAAATGCCACAGGGCTCCACATGTCTTCAGGAAACCTTGGCATATTGTGGTAGTTTGTGGTGGCAGCCATGTCAAAGGAGGAACATGGGAACAGGACCTAGAGTTCACAAGATGGCTTTTGTGCTCTTCCTCCCAGCACCAAAGCACACTGCGCTTGCTGCTGAATGAGGCAGCTGGCTACTGGTCTTTTAAAACTCCTCCGTTCAGCGTTGAGGTCCAGGTTTGAGGATGCCCTTGGTCTGTTTCCCACTGGTGGGCCTCCTCTTGTGTTGGTGGGCACCGGCAAGTATAGCTGGCCGCTGTGACAGACAGCTGTCACCCTTTAAATTTCCCACAGTGCTCCAGAGTGACAGCAGGTCAGGGGCATTGTGGGAAAGGAAAAGCTGCCTGGCACTGCTCAGAGGGCCAGTGAGAAAAAAAGGTGTGGATTCCTGGATCCCTTGCAAACCACGAGACTTCCATATATTCTGAAATGATCCAGACACAATTCTTAAGCAATTGCCAGTTTGGGTGCTGGAGAGGAAAGATTTTGCTTGGCAGTTTGTAGATCATTCTCCTTCCTGCTGCCTCCACACCCATGACAAAAAGAGAGAATCCAGCATTACTGGTCCAGGGGCATCAGAGGGCAATGAACTTCATCTGTGACCACTGGCCCTATTTGCTCACCCTGGTGAACAATAGCTAATGGTTCATTGTGAACACATTGATTTTAGCTGCTCTGCTACCCCTTGGCTGTTGCAAGGAGAGAAACAAACCATGATCCCTGGCTCAGCATTCTTCCCAACTAAGTCAGAGTAGATCCATTGAAATAAATGTACTTAAGTCCATTAATTTCAGTGGGTTGGCTTTGAATTGAACTAGCACTGGATCCAAGCCTCTGTCCATGTCAAGAACCATGGTTTGTTTTGTTCAAAAACCAACCAACCATGCTCAGCACCTGAGGTTTGTTCATGGCTTACCTCTCAGGGGTTTGCTTGAGTTGAAAAAAGACCGCTATTCCATAGTTTGAGACATAATGCTACGCCCAGAATCATCAGTTTGTTTCTCCCAATGGGGTGGAAGAAAGCAGCCCAGATCATCATGTTCGCAGTAAAAGCCATTCACCCTGGTTTGCCACAAAGTGTGGATTGAGCCTGCAGTTCGGTTGATTTGCTTGTTGAGGCAGCAGGCAAGACTGGTGGGTGGGTGGGTGGAAGAGAGGAACGGATCCTTGCAGCATGGAGGCGGGAGCTGTTGCTGTACTAGCAGCTTCGTCTTCTTCCTGCTTTCTTGAGGCCTCCAAAAAGAGATGGGCAGCACCTTTCAAGAGTCCTGCCTCCCCCACTGGCATTGCAGAAAGAGCTGAATTTCATGGGTTTCCTTTTCCTGTAGATGAATTTCATTCATGGGAGGTGCCATGATGCCTCTCTTGCCAAATTCACTTGCTCAAACCATGCAGGTGAGGTGGAAGCCCAGTTTTCTGAGTTACTGAATACGCATGACTGAATACGCCTTCCATACAACAATACGTATGGATGCAAAGTATCACCGCACATAGAAAGCTAGCAGGCCAGGGTTCTATTTCCCCCTGATGTGCTACTTTTCTAAGTGCGGCAGGTTTTTCCTTTTCTTTTTGAGGTTGGGGATTTGTGAAGCATTCAGTCTTGGTGGCCTCCAACCGTCACCATCAGAAGAGAATCAGCCTGGGAATAACTTCACCATTTCACCTGCTTTCTGTGATAACAGTGACCCATGCTTAATTCTAATGGGGACCACTTGATACATATATATTTTTTTAAAGGCAGTTTCCCTCCTGTGTATGTATTTAAAAAAAGGGAAGACAGCTTTGAAAAGTCCTGGTTTCTCCATAATGTCAGTGGGGACATGACTCCTGTACTTAAATGTTTGGTTTTTTGTGGCTTAAACTACCACATTTTAGAAATGTGGCAGCTTGGCCTTTATAAGGAGTTGCTGCTGTGTTCAGATCTATTTTTTTTTTTTTAATTAAAGGCTTCAAATTTGGTACTTTATTTTTGTGCAGGTTTTCAAAGCAGCTCTTG
Organism: Podarcis gaigeae; assembly: GCF_964106915.1. Lineage (NCBI taxonomy): Eukaryota > Metazoa > Chordata > Lepidosauria > Squamata > Lacertidae > Podarcis > Podarcis gaigeae. The sequence goes on along the minus strand of NC_139690.1, from coordinate 9,498,449 downwards.
GTACTGTTTGTGGACTTAAGATCATTTATTTTTTTAAAGAAGCTCTTGTGTATATTAAAGGGAATCGGAAAGGAAAGTATGAATGATAGATTAGCTCTGTCACGTGCAAATCGTCCAAGACACCTGAAGATGTGTTTGTGCTGGTGGCAAAATTACTGTTCTGAAAAAGAGACGTGAGGCAGTAATGGAAGATAGTTTTAAGGCAGGACTGTGGTGCTGCTCAGATGTTCTTGGGCTACAACTCCCATCCGTCCCTGGCCATTGGCCATTCTATGAGAGTTGGGTGTCTAACAGCAGTTGGCCCTCTCCCTGCCACACATTGAAACTTGCAGCAGACTGGAAGGCTTTGAATATGACAAAGTCGCTTTCCAGCAAGGTCCAGACAGAATTCAGAGACTAGATGTGTGTACAGAACCGCAAGCTGGGTCACAGAGGAAGCAATTTATCTTAAGCAAATCTTAGGCGAGGGATGCATCGCGACGCCCCTTGTGCTCATGTGATAGAGGCAGCACCGCTTGCCATTTTCTCCTCGTTATTGTTGTTGTTGCTATTGTTATTAATATTATTATTTCCGTGGTGCACTGAGTGTGCAGATCGGTTTGGAAAGGGGTGGGGGAAAGCCTGCTATTTCCCCACCTTGCAGTCCTGCCAGACAATTTAAAAAGGGGGTCTTTTCTCCGCCTCATTTAAGTACTGTGCAACCATTTGGAAACAAGTGTTTGATACTGTATATTTTGTACAGAGTTCCAACGAGAGCACCTTGGCCTTTTTATTTAAATAAAAAAAAGTTTTGTAAGGATACAATTTCTAAGAGGTGCTTCACCAAGATTAAAATGTTTGTTTTGGAACTGGTGTGTTGCGGTCTTCTCTTTGTGTGTTCATTCATCGTTCAGTTTAATAGCAGACCTTGGTGACTCTCTAGTGCAAGTCTACACGTTATTTTTTTTAAAATCCCCCAAATGGCCTGTCAAGAACATGAATACTTCCAGGACAAATAGAACACTGGAGAGTCCATTAGTTGGTGCCAAACTGGGTCTTTGACCCGGGTGAAATAAAGCCCTATCGTTTCTTAATTTCTAGGATTTAGGGGGTGGGTCCCCCCAAACATACAACATTATGAATAAAAAGAACACAACTGGCGTGTCTAGAACAGGGTTTCCCAAACTTGGGTCTCCAGCTAGACTACAATTCCCATCATCCCTGACCACTGGTCCAACTAGCTAGGGATGATGGGAATTGTAGTCCAACTGTTTTTTTGGAGACCCAAGTTTGAGAAACCCTGATCTAGAAATCCATGAACAACTGGCAGGGAAAGTAGGGGAAGGAGAGCTTTTTCAGCCCAAAGACTGAACCCCCTTGCAGAAACACTTATAAATGTGTGCATTGGGGAGGGGGCAAGAAACAATAGTGGGTGGAGGAAGTTGGACCTGGGGGACCAGGGTTCATATCCCCACTGAGCCATGAAGCTCACTACTTGGCCTAAAATGCAAACCATGTACAGCACCTTGAGCCCCTTTGGAGGAAAGGAGGGATAGAGATGCAACAAATAAACAAAACACTGCTTTTACTCTGTTTTACTGGCACTGTGGGTTAAACCACAGAGCCTAGGACTTGCTGATCAGAAGGTTGGCGGTTTGAATCCCCGTGACGGGGTGAGCTCCCGTTGCTCAGTCCCAGATCCTGCCCATGTAGCAGTTCAAAAGCACATCAAAGTGCAAGTAGATAAATAGGTAGCGCTCTGGCAGGAAGGTAAACAGTGTTTCTCTGCGCTGCTCTGGTTCTCCAGAAGCGGCTTAGTCATGCTGGCCACATGACCTGGAAGCTGTACGCCAGCTCTTTTGGCCAATAAAGCGAGATGAGCGCTGCGACCCCAGAGTCATCCACGACTGGACCTAATGGTCAGGGGTCCCTTTACCTTTACCTTTTATATACATAACCAACCTGTTAAAAACAAAACCAGTATGCTAAAAGAAAAGCTTTTCAACACTATTCCCTTCCTGCAGGACAGAAACAAAACGTTTGCAGAAAACAAGTCTCGCATGAGGAACGGACAATGCAATAAAATGATAGCACCATTCACATTTGATGTATATAACAGCCAGGGGGAGGATCCCATTGGCAGATCTTGGCACCTCTGGAAACACATTCCTAAAGGGAAGGTGGACCCATGTTTAAAATGGACTTTGGTTCTTTTTTTTTTAGCTTTGTTTGGGGATTTCCCCCTCTTTGTTGTCTTGGCAGATTGGGGATAAGGTAGCTTCCAGTGTCACTAAGAGAATACATTTGCAAAGAGCTTGGAGAGTCACACCAATTATAAAATCCACCTTTATTAGGGCAACCAAAACAGTGACAGTGTAAGTGTGCACACATTCAGATTTTCTTCTCTTTAAAATTTAAATTGTAATTTTTTTTAAAAAAATTAAAATTATAAAATTATTAAAAAATTATTTAGTTTTTCAGATTTTAGAAATTTACAAACCATTATCCAATAACCAACATAAAAAGAGAATTCCAAAGAATATCCTGGACTTCCTTCCTCCCCTTTGTGGGTCCCTATATTAACCTTTTCCTCCTGCATCTTGTCTATTAATCCAAATCTACACACTGTATAATGACCAAAACTCAACATTAAACTACAAGTGTTATTCCAATTCCAGTCCTACTACTACTAATTTTAATTGTTTACAATGGTTTTTAAGGTGTTATATACTTTCCCCATTCCATATTAAAATTTTGGTCTTTCCGATTTCTGATTCTTCCAGTCATTTTTGCCATTTCTGCATAGTCCATCAACTTAATTTGCCATTCTTCTCTGGTAGGGACTCTCTCTTCTTTCCATCTCTGGGCTATTAACATCCAGGCACCTTCACTGTAAACGTTTGGGTATATGGGTGGTAAACAATACAAAGGGTTGGGTGTGGGTGGTGGTGGTGGGATGGCTGATATTGGAGCCATAGAGCAGGGTTCAGCAAACTTTTTCAGCAGGGGGCCGGTCCACTGTCCCTCAGACCTTGTGGGAGGCCGGACAATTTTTTTTTGGGGGGGGGAGAATGAATTCCTATGCCCCACAGATAACCCAGCGATGCATTTTAAATAAAAGCACACATTCTACTCATGTTAAAACACCAGGCAGGCCCCACAAATAACCCAGGGATGCATTTTAAATAAAAGGACACATACTACTCATGTTAAAACATGCTGATTCCTGGACCATCCAAGGGCTGGACCGATTGGGCCGGATCTGCCCCCCCCCGCCTTAGTTTGCCATGACATAGAGGTAATTTGCATTCACACACAGTCTTAAGGTGGAATGCAGGGGTGGGGTGGGGTGGGGTGGAAAACACCTCACAGAGCTTCATTTAAATGTGACATTGTCCCCCCTCCATTTCTGTTGTCTCTCTTGTCCAATGAAGCATTCTGGGAAACTCAAAAGCTTGCACACTTTATTTTGTAACAGCTTGGTTTGGAATTCGGAGTTTTTCTACATGGGCTGAAACAGGTACAGTTGCTTTTGGGTGACAAAAACCAGAAGCAACCATACTGGTCTGGGGGCAAAACACACTCTATAATAAAATTTACAAACAGGGTCTCTTCCATACCTAGTGTGAGAGCCAGTGTTGTGTAGCACTTAGTGTGTTGGATCGGGAACCTGGGAGACCAGGGTTCAAATCCCCCACTCAGCTGTGAAACTCACTACGTGACCTTGGCCCAGTCACTTCTCTCAGTCCTACCCACCTCGCACGGTCGCTGTGAAGATAAAATGAAGAGAAAGTGAACCATCTTTGCCACCTTCGGTCCCTTGAAGGAAAGGTGGGCTATAAATGCAACAGAAATAGATACAAATTATTACGCAACATATTATAAATACAAAACAATGCAAGATACAATGACAATGTGATCGACATACAAACTTTACAACTTTGTAACATGCTCCCTACCTTTCTACAATAGGCATACCATTTACTGCTCTGGAATGGCTTAGTTGGGGGGCAAAAGATTCTGGCATTGTGCGGGGTGTGTGTGTGTTGGACTAGAATCATAGAGGTCCCTTTCAACACTATGATTCTGTTTACCCAGCTTTTGGTAAATGTGTGAAATGATTATAACATTCAAACACAGATTTTTTTGTGTGGGGGGCATTCTAACTTTTTCTCTGAAACTTTAGTTTTTGTTAAAAAAATGTACTCAATACCAGAATTATTATTTTTTGTAATGTGTTCAAGACTAGGATTTTTAAAAATGTGGCAAACTGCTTAGATATTGTTGCTAAAAGATAAGTGGCCCGCAAACTGTTGTTATAAAGTAAAATATTCATTTGTGAAAGAACTTATTTTATTCATTTAAATCTGTGTATACTACTCACTGACAGAAAATATCAAGATGGTGTACATCAGCATATACATATAAAATGAGATAAACATATTTTTCTCCAGCGCAACCTTCCCTTTCTTTTGGATTTAACACCCCAGAATGTCTGGCAAGGAAGAAAGCTAGCTTGACTTGGTAAAATATGCTGAAAGACAGGATGTTATTGTTGCATCCAAACAGAGCCTTTTCTTTGTCTTGCAGTTTCCCCCATAAAAGACCTGTAGCAATGACTTTCTTTAAGGCTATGAACTTTGGAATCCCTCCTTGAGGCTGTTCTTTTAACAGGAGTGCCACTTGCAGCAATTATCAGGTGATCTGCATTTTTTATTCGATTCCATATTTCACCTCTAAACATCACCTTTTACTTAAAGGCACAGGAGCCATATCCCACAGGAGCCCTATCCTGTTAATACATGGTCCTCCAGCCAGGTTTGCTCAATAGAAGTCCTAGGAGGAAATGTGTGGCAAAGTCTACTCTAAACATCTGAAGGGCACTAGGTCAGAAAAGGCTGTGGTTAGCAAGTTAGACCTGGTAGATCATCACTCAACTATGGAGCTCATTGGCTGACATTGGGCTAGTTATTCTCTCTCAGCCTAACCTACCACATAGGGTTGTTGTGGGGGAAATTAAATTAAAGCCCTTGGTGTAAGAGAAAGATAAAATTGCAAAATCCATCTCCTTGGTTAATTTAATTATTTGTGAAAGTACTCTGCAATAGGCATCGAGGAAGCCCACAGAGAAGTCAGTGCTTGCTCCTGCGGCTTAAAAACACAGCAGCAGGTTTTTAAAAAACCAGAAGCATTTTTACTTGTTATTATAGGTCAGGAGGGACGCAGGTGGCGCTGTGGGTTAAAGCCTCAGCGCCTAGGACTTGCCGATCGAAAGGTCGGCGGTTCGAATCCCCGCGGCGGGGTGCGCTCCCGTTGTTCGGTCCCAGCGCCTGCCAACCTAGCAGTTCAAAAGCACCCCTGGGTGCAAGTAGATAAATAGGGACCGCTTACTAGCGGGAAGGTAAACGGCGTTTCCGTGTGCGGCTCTGGCTCACCAGAGCAGCGATGTCACGCTGGCCACGTGACCTGGAAGTGTCTCCGGACAGTGCTGGCCCCCGGCCTCTTGAGTGAGATGGGCGCACAACCCCAGAGTCTGTCAAGACTGGCCCGTACGGGCAGGGGTACCTTTACCTTTTACTATAGGTCAGGACATTAATAGGCAAGATGTTAAATTATTTTTATATTCAACAACTGCGGCAAGAGTATTGTTAGCCCAGAAATGGAAACAAGAAGAAATTCCGACGAAAGAAGAATGGCAGATGAAATTAATGGACTATGCAGAATTGGACAAAATGACAGGAAGGATTTGAAACCTGCGGGACCAGAGATTTACAGAAGATTGGAAGAAGTATATGAATTATTTGAAGAGCAACTGTAATCAGCAAATTACACTAGAAGGACTACAAGAAGTTTTGTAAGGAGAAATATACGAAATGTTACAAAGCAGAAAAAGATAGAGCTATTGGTTATGAGTTTGAAATGTAATAGGGAAGATAAGAAATGCATACTGAGAGATTAGATTGGAAAATTTTCAGACAGGATTGATGGAAGTCAGAAATTTGAATAAGATGTAAAAGTATGTTTAATTACTGTTGAAAATGACATGTTAAAAAAACTAATAAAAATTATATTAAAAAAACCAGCAAAAAACACAGCTGCACAAAAGTTGGCAACACTGTACTGTTTTTACTTTTACGCATATGTTCTGTTACAGTGTCGCTGTTGTGATGGTTTTGCAACCCGCATGTTGCTTTTCAGTACCAAAGTTTCAAGGTGGTTTACAGCAGTTTTTTTTTTTTTAAGACTGGAGCACACCAAAATGTACCTGGCTCCTCTTCCTCCTCATGAGTAAAACTTGCTCAGACAGCCGGGGAGGCGTCAACACCAGGAAAAAAAAGACGACCCGCCGGGTGGCCGCGATTGTTTTGCAAAACCTTTGTTGAGATGGGCCCACCTTAGGCCTGGAGGCGATTATCTCCTGCAAAAAGGTGTTAATTGGGTTTGCAACCTGAAGCAGGCATTGGGTTTCTGGGAAATCTCAGTCTCCGCCCCTCCAGGGGCAAATGCAATAACAGGAGGCGCGGAGGAGCAGGCTGGGGTGCAAGTCTTCGTTTCTGTGCTTAGATTAGTTCCTTGCAGGTAAGAAAACGGTGTTTTCTGTGAAATGGGTCGAGGGGAGCGAGCAGGCGACCTGGTTTGCTCTAGCCCTGTCTCAAGAACTCTCTCTTCCCAATCTGCTCCCCCTTCTAATAATAACTATAATAAATGAAGGACGATGATGGTCTGCAGTTTAATGCTGTGCTGTCGTTGGAGCAGTGTTGAACTGGGCTGAATTGCCCTTATCTTTTTAACGGGGGGTGGTGGTAGAGGAATATTTTAAGTCTTTGAACAAGCTGGCAAATGCAAACTCCTTGCCACGCCTGTAGGACTGCCCAGAGAGATGGTCCAGAGACAAATCGCGAGGTAAGGAGTGCGAGGTTCAGATCCTCGCGCTCAACTGGGTAAAGGCGTGTTGGAAATTTGCTTCTCGGCCTAAAGGGTTGTTGGGAACTGAGGAAGGAGGACGAGCACCGTCTGGACATGTTGTCTTGAGCTTTTTTGGAAGACTGGAGCACACCAAAACATATCTGGCTCCTCTTCCTCCTCCATTGAAGGTTAGGGCTCACACTTGCCTTGCAATTGTTGTAGAAAAAATTGGGATTGGCTTTTGCAGGGCAGGCCATTGTTCTTTTCTCTCCTCCTATTAAAAAAAAAGGGGGGGAGAGGACTCTGTTGCAACAGGAAAATAAAGATCTTCCTGGCTTTCCTTCCACTGGTTCCTGCCTCCATCAATTCTTTAACCCATCACAGACTTAGGGGACCTCGAGTCCCCTGGGGAGTTGGGCAGCAAAAGCCAACCTCAGTTGTTTCTACAGCAATTCCTAGGGTTCAATGAATGCCAAGCTTTGAAAGCCTTGATGGGTCTCCCGCTCCTCATCTCTTCACCTTCTTCCTTCTCTCCAACTTTTGTTTGCTATAGGTTGGTTTGTGAGCCACAATGTTCTAACTTGGAGGCGATATCTAAATGTATTTGGACTACAACTCCCATCAGCTTCTGTTGCCAGGATCAGTGGTCTGGGATGATGGGGTTTGCAGGAGGGCACCATGTTGGCCACCCCTGCCAAAGATGGGGCACCTGGGCCTGAGATATGTTGGGCTCCCATCATCCTTGACCATCGTTCTTGCTGATGGCAGGATCTGGTAACATCTGGAGGGCAAGGGTTGAGGCTGGTCTGCCACAAGGGGCCTTAAGGCTGGGTACAGAGTGTTGGCTGGATGGGATCCTTTGTGTGAAACAGAAGGAAGGATGAGGGCAACACACACACACACACACACACACGCACGAGTGTGAAGGCACTTCCTTGCATAAGCAAAAGGGGGGACAAAAATATTGAGCCTAATATTTGCACAAACTTTGTACTATCTCATAAATTGGTGTATGGACTGTACCAGCTTAAGTCTGTATTTGCATGATTTTGTGTGCTTGTATGCAGGGCTGGATTAACCAGTAAGCGAAATAAGCACATGGTTAGGGCATCAAGGGAAGGGAAACACTCCAGAAATTTTCCATTGCCAGATTTACCATGGACTAGATGGTGCAGCTGAACAAAGATAAACATTATTTATAGAAATATAAACTTTATTTTCCATCTTGCTGTAGGTTTTGCTTCATTTTGAAAAAGAAAATTTTATTTTACGATTTATTATTGTTTATATTTTGAATTGGATATCTGTGGGCCCCCCAAAATCTTTTAAGTACAGGCAGGCATAGGCAAACTTGGCCCTCCAGATGTTTTGGGACTACAACTTCCATAATCCCTAGCTAACAGGACCAGTGGTCAGGGATGATGGGAATTGTAGTCCCAAAACATCTGGAGGGCCGAGTTTGCCTATGCCTAACTTAGGGCCTCTAAAGGTCTTCATCCAGTCCTGCCTGTATGCCCTAAATAAATTCTGCCAGGGGTGAGCCCTACTCTAGCCTTTTGCCTTCCTATGTGTAGGGAGTCTTCTCCCCCCCCTGCCACCCCAATTTTGTCAGTCTGCAGGGTGCTTCCAAGTCAGCAAAGGGGGAGCCACATCAAATAGTGCTTTAGTATTTGTATTGCGCTTATTCAAGTTTCCGAAAGTGCCACACAAGGTTTGTTCTGGCTGCCATCCTGCCAACAGCTCTAATGATGATTATTTTTTTTTTTAAGAATATTTATTAAAGTTTTCAATAGTAGTACAATAAAAATCAAAAAGAAAAAAGAAAAGAAAAATAACAAAAATACAAAAATGAAAATAATTAAAAACACACGAAATTTCCATTACTTATTTCCATTAACTTATTTCCCAGACCTCCTCATACCTCCCTTTTTTGTATTCCAATTCAAATTGTTAGTTCAGCAAATCCTTATCAATAAATTTTAACCTCATTCTAAACCTTATTTTCCACATTCTCTTAGGGCATTACAGCTGGAAAACACTTAGTTTCTATCCAACATCATTCTAACATTCATTAATTTTGCAACAGCTCTAATGATCATTCTTCTCCTGACTCCATATTGTAGATGGAGGGATCCGAGGCTGAGAGCAGCTTTCTTCAAAGAGCTCCTGGTGGACAGCAGATTTGAGCCAGGGAATTCTGATTCTTAGGTCAGGCATTATATTCGTGTGTTTTTTTAATATTTAATTTTCCAAATTTTGACATATACAATAGTCAAACAACCAAAACAAAAAGAGAATTCAATAAATTCCTATGGACTTCCCACCTTCCTTTTGTGGATTCTTACGTTAACCCCCCCCCCCCATTTTCTCTATTAATACAATTCTATTAAATCTCCATTATAACCATAGCCCAATGTTCAATTCCAAGTATCATTCCAATCCTACTGATAATTTTAATTGTTTACTATGATTTTTAAGATAAATTATGTATTTTCCCCATTCCTTATTAAAATTCTGGTCTTCCTGATTCCTAATTCTTCCAGTCATTTTTGTTATTTTGGCATAGCCCATCAATTTAATCTGCCATTCTTCTCTGGTAGGGGCTCTGTTTTCCCTGGGCAGCTGTGGGCACATACATAAATTGTCTCTTTTTGTTCCTTGGTATTTTGGCACCTAGAATTCTTAGACGAAAAGCTTCAGGTTTTTGTTTCGTTTTAGAAAAAGTTATTTTAAACATTTTTTTCCAGTTCATTATTCTCATCTCCCAAAATTCTTTTACTACCTTACAAGTCCACCACTTGTGGTAAAAGGTGCCTTTTCTTCTTCTTAAATTCCCAGCATGTATTTGACCTTGCTTTGTACATTTTAGCACATTTGCTAGGGGTTAAATACGAGCGATCCATCATTTTTATACAATTTTCTTTCAGAGTATAACATACTGTAAACTTTAAATCCCAGTTCCATAACCTCTCCCGTGCTGCAAGTTGTATATTATGTCCAAAGTCCCTTGCCCAGTGTATCATAACTGATTTGACCTGTTCAACTTTCGCATGCCATTCTAATACTAATTTATATATTTTAGAAAGCAATTTAGTCCTATTCTCTAACAGCTCTTTTTCAAATTTAGAGGTTTCATTAGAAAAGCCTTTCCTTTTGTCCATCTTAAAGATATCATTAAGCTGATGGTATTGTAACCATATAAGTTAATAGTCCTCTTATATCTTCAAAGCTCTTTAATTTTAATTCACGTTCTACTTCCATTAATAATTCTTTATCAGTTGCTCAGTCAGTTCTCTCTCTCTTTTAAGGGAGATATCACCTCCAGTGGGGAAGCCACTGTGCTGTTTTTTGTTTTAATAAGGTTAGGCGTTTTAAACAGTGCATCATCTCAGCTTTTCATTAGGTAGCTAACTAGAAATGGCTGGCATCCATTTGCCTCATCTTCAAATAGTGTGATTAATAAAGCATGATTTGGTGCCAATGCCATTAGCGCATGTAGAATGGAGGTTGTCTGATGGGGAACTATGGTCTTGCAGAGAGTTAATCCCTCTCATTGAGGGATGTTTAGAGCAGGGGTCAGCAAACTTTTTCCGCAGGGAGCCGGTCCACTGTCCCTCAGACCTTATGGAGGGCCAGACTATCTATCTATCTATCTATCTATCTATCTATCTATCTATCTATCTATCTATCATCTATCTATGTATCTATCATCTATCTATCTATCTATCTATCTATCTATCTATCTATCTATCTATCTATCTATCATAGATCTATCTATCATAGATCATCTATCTATCTATCATCTATCTCTATCTCTCTCTATCTATCATCATCTATCTATCTATCTATCTATCTATCTATCTATCTATCTATCTATCTATCATAGATCTATCTATCATAGATCATCTATCTATCTATCTATCTATCTATCTATCTATCTATCTATCTATCTATCTATCATCTATCTCTATCATCTATCTATCATCTATCTATCTATCATCTATCTATCTATCTATCTATCTATCTATCTATCTATCTATCTATCATCTATCTATATCTATCTATCTATCTATCTATCTATCTATCTATCTATCTATCTATCTATCTATCTCTATCTATCTATCTATCTATCTATCTATCTATATCTATCTATATCTATCTATCTATCATCTATCTATCTATCTATCTATCTATCTATCTATCTATCTATCATCTATCTATCTATCTATCTATCTATCTATCTATCTATCTATCTATATCTATATCTATCATCTATCATCTATCATCTATCTATCTATCTATCTATCTATCTATCTATCTATCTATCATCTATCTATCTATATCATCTCTCTCTCTCTCTCTCTCTCCATCATGTATCTATCCATCTGAATTTCTATGCACATTGTGAGAGGGGCAAGTAGTCCTCCTCACCCCAGCCCCGGCCCCCTTCTCGGTTTCCTGCCAGTCTCATTCGCCTAAGGGCTGGTGGCAGTGGTGCGAAACGGGCTTCCTCCCTGCCTAGAGAAAGAAAGTGCTGTGCTTACCTTCCCAGGGGCTGGTGCCACCACCACCGCTGCTGCTGTTGCTTCTCATGAAGCGGGTAGACAGAGTGAGCTTTTCTGCTCCACTTTCTGGGCCACAGAAGCACCAGGGTGGCGATGGCGATGGGAGGAAGAGGCTGAGTGGCGGTGGCTCTGCCAGTCAAAAACGCCATGCCTGGTTTACCTCAGCTCAGCACGGGGATGTCTCTGCCAATCAAATGCCGCTGAGGTAAACCAGGCGTGGCGTTTGAGTGGCAGAGCCGCTGCCGCTTGGCCTCTTCTTCCCGTTGTCATCGCCGGGAGTCTCGGCTTCACGATGGGTTCTAGCTTTGCGGTGCAGGCCAGATTTAGGACCCAGGTGGGCCTGATCCTGCCTGGGGACCATAGTTTGCCGACCCCTGGTTTAGAGTAAATAGTAGCTGAAGGCCCACCCTACAACTTGAATGGCTTGCTCATGGTTGCATGTGGGCAAGCCCTCAGAATGCAAGTCTAGAACAGTGTTTCCCAAACTTGGGTCTTCAGTTGTTTTTGGACTCCAACTCCCATGATCCCTAGCTAGCAGGACCAGTGGTCAGGGATGATGGGAATTGTAGTCCCAAAACAGCTGGAGGCCCAGGTTTGGGAAATGGAGGTCTAGAAGAACTTGAGGAGGTAGTTGTAATATCTTGTGATGAGGAAGAACCATTCCTTGAAGCCTTGTTGTATCTTCAGCAGTCTGTGGTAGGGATGGGGAAACGGGATGGGCAGTGGGGGAGCTCAGGACCCAATCCGTTGGCCTGCATTGTTGTTTCCAGTCTCCTCAGGCAGCCCCTTCCCCTAAGTACACCTTAGTTGCTTTGAAGAGGTCCTTTGCCTCTGGGTCTTGGTGTGAGCAGCAGGGCATAAGCTGTGGGGCAGCCTTCCTCTGCCAACCCTAGTGCCCTCGAGATCGTTTGGATGGCAACCAATGGCAGCTGTCATCCAAAACATCTGGGGGGCACTAGGGTTGGGGAAAAAGCTGCTTAAAGGGGAGTTGGGTGTCCTGCACAGAGTCAGATCATCCATCCATCTCACTTAGCATGATCTATACCATCTGACAGTAGCTGGGATTTTAAATGGGGGTCTCTCCTCGCCCTACCTGCAATGCTGGCGATTGAACCTTCTTCATGCAAAGTAGATGCCCTACCACCCGTTCCCCAAGTGTGCTATGGCCTTGGCTGTCACTTCATGTTTGTGGGTGTGCAGTTTGGATTGGGGAAAACTAGGCGGGTCTCATTTGGTCAGGGGTGGGCAACTTGTGGCTCTCCAGATGTTGTTGGGTTGCAGCTCCCAGAGGTAGCTGTCTTATTCCAACCTTGCACTTTAGTATGTGCTTAGTAGCAATGGGTGACCAGGAATTGCATGTAGGCGAGTGAGCAGGCTGGCACAGCATGGATGGAGCATTGCACCCATCCTCTGTGCTTGGCATAGAAATCAAATGGGCTTCTAGAAGAGGGAAGTCCTCTCTTCTGTTCGGACTAGTACTTTTTTTTAATCTATCCTGCCTTTCTTCCAAGGAGCCCAAGGTGGCATATATGTGGTTCTCCCTCCACTCCCCATTTTAGCATCACAACCCCTGAGAGGTAAGTTGGACTGGGAAACAGTGACTGGTTTGAGGTCACCTAGTGATCTTCATGGTTGAGTGGGGGTTTGAACCGTTGTCTCCTAGGTTCTAATCCAGTGCTCTAACCCAGGATTTCCAAAACTTGGATCTCTTAGCTCTTTTTGGACTACAATTCCCATCATCCCTGTCCACTGGTCTTGGTGGCTAGGGATAATCGGAGTTGAGTTTCCAGCTGTTTTTGAACTACAAGTTTGGGAAACCCTACTCTAACCACTGCTCAACACTGGCTTTTATGAGTGGGCAGGGCTGGTGTCCTAAGGGACACTTCACACAATTTACCCCATATTCTAAAATGATGGGGAATGTGCTTTAAAAATCCATTTTAAAGAGCCTTTTTTCCATGGAGCACAGGTGTTGCTGCCAACTAAAGTAAGGTGAATGGTCAGCAGAGAGACTTCTCAGTGATGGCACCCATCTGCAGAATCCCTTGCATGGCTGGTGCTGTTCTGTCTACATAATGTGGATCCTTATTAGCCTATAGGATTTATAATTTAGGAGAACTACTGTTCTCATACTTTTATTTCTGTTTAAATAAATCATCTCTTCCTTCCAGTTCACAGCCAAGCAACCATGATGGGGTTTTTTATGATAAGTCAAACAACAGGACCACCTGGTGGCAAACTGGCCCCTTCCGGAAGCTCAAGTAAAGCCAGGAGAACATCCTCATGCTTTAATTTGGGTTTGGCAACAACTGCCCAAAGACAGACATGGCAAACTGTCTTGTCCATCATTCCTCTTCTTTTTGTCAGCACTGCTGCTTATAACGAAAGCTATTTAGCTGCGACTTACCAGACTCCACCTGGCACAAAACCAGGGTCTTCAGATTCCTTGCCTTTCCAGAATGTTACTGATGGGCAGCAGTTGACTAGGCAAGACTTGCAAGATTGGTCTGACAGTGGCCGACCACGTTTTCCTGCTACAGGGAGAGATCTGTATACTGCAAACTTATCAGCCAGCACAGCTGGCGCTGTTGACTGGTCCTTTGTTGCAAATACCCAATGGGATTCAAATAATGTCTCTGGAAATACGGAATTAAACTTTGGTGAGCAAGGACCCCTGAGTGTTGACTCCACTGTCTTGAAGATGGATGAGAACAGTTCTAATGTTCTGGACCTTGCAACTTCACTCGCGCCTGATTCTTCAAGCATTTCTCTTAAGCTTGCTTCTAAAGGGATTGAGCAGCTAGAAATTACCACGGCACCTCTGTCTCTCATATCACAAGCAGTAGGAACCGAAAAAATGGAGACTGCTTACACCAAAAGGGTAACTCCTACATTGTCCCTAATATTGCCTCTTCTAGACATGAGCAGCTCCTTGCCGTTGGATCCAAATACAACACACCAGTCTGAACCTGCTTTCCAAAATACTGCTGCTACTGATCAGCCAACTGCTGCTGACACTGTGATCTTAACTTCAAGAAGCCAACTTGCTCTGGAACACATCACCAGGGATGCACAGGGACTACATGAAACGTTGTCTTCAACCGAAATGGTCTACAAAACCAGTATAAGTAGGATAATGTCTGAGTATGCTGGCATAGCTACTTCTACACATAGGGACTTCCTCAGTGAGCAGTACAGGAAGAAAGAAGGGTCCTACCTAACATCTGTAGGTTATGAGACACTGCATACCAGTCGTCAAGATTCGACGACCTCTTCTGTTGGAACAACTTCTGCTGGAACCACTAATATAAGGATGAAATTTCTCCACCCAAGCAGTGGGCACGCATCCCATAGTTCTCTGGCTTCCACGCTGCATACTCCTGCCAATACCTTCCCTGGTTCTTCTTCACAGTCTTCTGGTGCAAGTTCACACAAGGCTGACTCTGAGCCAAAAATTGTGTCCAATGGCCAGAAACTTGATACCACTGAATCATTGAGTAAAGAGCCCCCTGCAGCTGTTCCTGTAACTTTGTCCCAGTCTTCCCTCTGGCCCTCACTTAGTCATTCAAAAGAAGCTTTGCCAGCTGTTACTTTACCCACTTTTACAACTTTGGCAGGCTCCACAGGCTCTAGAAAGTCCAGAGGGTTTCCCACTCCGCAACAGCTTGAACTCCTAAGCACTGGCTTTTCTCCACATAGACCTATCCCCAGGACTACAGAGTCTCCTTTTGTGTCTTCACTGTCGGCTGCCACGGATGGAGCCCATGTCAATCCAGAGAACTACACTGAGGTCCCTCTGAATTCGGTCTTCCCTTATTGGGAGGGTAAGGGCACAATCCCGCCCACCCATAGCTTACCATCTACAGCTGCTCTGACTAGCTCTTCAAGCCAACCAACCATGACAGAGCCCACCATGAACAGGTCCCCGTGGTCCAAAGCTAGAAATCCTACTTTACCTGTTTCTCATAGTTTGACAGCAGAGTCTTCTGCTGATGTGGCTCATGGCAGTGTTAACAAGCTGGCTTTGGAGACTGCTACACATATTCCTCATTCATCAGCAGATGGGGAGGCAGCGTTCAGCCTTTCTCTTGCTGCTATGTCACTCGGCCTTGGCACTCATGCAGCAACTGGCCTGTCTGTTGGATCCCAGAGTTCTCGGATGAAAGAGCAGGTCACATCTCTGCCGCCATCTCCTAGTACTACTGAAGAGGACTCTTTAGACACTGTTGGGGTGATAAGCACTTCTGCAGGCGAAGAAGCTAGGCTGGAATTTAAGGAAGATCCCTCTCCTGTACCCATTGGTTTCAATGAGGCCTCTACACATGGCACCATTTCAAACAGCAAAAGTGGCATGACCAGCTTTGGCATTAGTTCCCCACCCTGGCAAGCTTCAAGTTCTTCACTTGGCACATTGCATGCTGGGGATGCTGAAACAGGATATAATGTTGGTCCACTGGAAGGTGTAACCAACACTGCTAGTTACAGGGAGCCCCATAAAATAACTGCTGCTGCTCAACTGATGCCTATGTTCTCCTCGGAGGTCCCACTGATGGCTTCAGGAGGTACTCCAGCTGAAGACTTGGTCTTTAGCTTAACTTCTGCAGAGTCCCCAGTTCAGCTGACAGATGAGCACCATGCTTTGCCCAGGAGGAGGAGTGGATCGATGCCAACCCCTTCTCCAAATTCTACCTCTCTTGCCACATCGAGGGTTGTGCTGAAGTCCAAGGAGCCTTCTGGGCCAGAGACTCTAACAGTGTCCTTGACCACAAAGATGGCTAATGATTCCACTGTGCACACATTTACAGCAAGAAGTGACACTATGCGCCTCTCTAGCCCATACCTAGAAACAGCAGAGGCTACCCTGCCAAATAGAGATGTTTCTGATGGTACGGTACATGTTGATCTCTCTACAGGAGATGCTACAACCAGGTCTGCAGCAGAATTTCTCAGTGTGACTTCCCAGGGATGGAAGCTTGCCATTCCAATGTCATCTCATGCCACAGCTTCACATGGAAACATAACAGAATCAGGAATATTTTTGGTCATTCCAACCCGTGGGTCTGTATCTACAAGCTTTGTCTCAATGGGCTCCTCTAGAAGCAGCATTCCTGAGTCAATTTTGAAGATAAATGATGAGGCTACTGAGGGCCCAATGAGCTGGTGGAAAGAGCAGGGGACACCTACCAACACAATGCTGCCTGTTGCGTCCAGTGCAGAAGCATGGACACATGATTTGAAAGCCATCACTTCTTCTCAAACAGCAGCTAACACTACAGATACAACCACACTTTTGCCTACAAGGGCCTCTGAGGTTGACTTCAATGTCTCTGCTGTAACAACTACACTGGGGACCATACTAGGATACAAGATCACAGATGCCTTTCCTGCAGCTGTCCCACAAGTAGTTAGCACAATGGCTTTGCACATTGGCAGCTCAGGGTATGAAAGTTCCACTGCCTCTCAAGGCCCTGCATATCTGTCTCTCCCAGAGACCACATCTACCCAGGCTGTCCCTGTGTCATCTGTTACAACAGATCTGCCAACTAGCCCAAGAATTCTTCCTGGTGAGTTGTCAAGAGCAGCTTGCAGGAATGCCCCTTGTACAGTGAGCACCATCCCAGCATCTTTCACTCCATCTCAAGGTGCACCAACTCAGATTCCGACTACTACCCAAGCACTCACGACTAGAAAGCTTTTAGTTACTCTACTGAGGTCAACAGATGCCATGAAGAATGAGGCCAGTGCAGTTCTTGGCACCAAGAAGACCAGCCCTGAGCATCTGATAAGCACAACTACACAAATGGTGTCTGGAAACCAAGACGGCAACACTCCAAAGCAGCCAGTGTCAAAGTTCGAGGCTCCAGCACTGAGCCAGTTCACCAGGAAGGAGAGTTTGACCTGGAGAACATCTACGCCACCTGTTCTGGCTGTGCATAATCTGCCTCTGCAGTTCCGTCTCATTGGAATTGATTATGAAGAATCCTTGCAGAACAAGTCCTCTCAAAGCTACAAGAAGCTGGAGAAAGAAGTAAAGTTGACCGTAAGTATTCTAGACAATGGTTTCAAAAAACACACACCACCACACCTATTTAACAGACTTTGGATCAGATTTTGGAGCACTTTTGACATTATCACTGTGTAATCTACCCTTCCACCACTTTGTCCTACAGGATTGTTGGTGGCGGGCCCTCTATCCATGGGTGAGGCCAACTGTAGGAGTCCGTACTATTATTTTTATCCCTCTTGAGTCAATTACTTGTACAGTTGTACAGCAGATCTGCAATTTACGTGCATTTAACTTGCACCCACTCAGCTTTATGCTCTTGGCAATTACCGTATTTTTCGTCCCATAGGAAGCACCTAGTTTTTTTGGGGGGGAAATAAAGGAAATTCCACCCTTTATTCCCCCCCCCCCAAAACCAGGTCGGGGAAACCAAACCAGGTTGGGGAACAGCTGGATGGCGGCGCTGCGCCTCCCCGCTGTCCCGCGAGCTTGTGGAACTCCCGCAGGGCTCCCCAGGCTTGCGGATAGCTTCCTGAAGCCTGGAGAGTGAGAGGGGTCGGTGCACACCGACCCCTCTCGCTCTCCAAGCTTCAGCAAAAGCCTGTATTTGCCCCATAGGACGCACAAGGATTTCCCCTTCATTTTTGGAGGGGGAAAAGTACATCCTATAGGGTGAAAAATACGGTAATTTTTTTTTAAAGAGGGCCAGAAAGCCTACTGTACAACTATAACATCTACACTTGTTGCTCTTCTCTCTTTGTGCTCTGGCTCTTCTGAAACTGGCAAGTGGCCCCTGGAAAATTGCCTACGAGGGTATGTCCCCCTTGGACTGAAAAAGGTTCTCCACCCCTGCAGTTAAGGCAAAAACAGCATCATTATGTGTCTGGTCCAATTTGTCTCTTGCTGTCCTGGAAGAGCAAACACTGAGCTTCATCTCCATCTGCATATTTGTTCTGTGGGAACTCTGCATTCTAAATGTTCTTCTGGGCAAACAGTCCCTGCACAAATAAGCATCTTTGTGTTCTGCTTTCAGTTAAACAAGATGCTGTCTACCTATGAGACCTTTCTTCAAGCAAACATTCTCCGTTTCTTGTAAGTTACTCTTTATCGACCGCACTGTTGTGTTTCCAGAGAGAAAAAGGTTGGCCTGTTCAGAAAGCACCTGGCTTTCATTTCTTGAGCATTATCACACATCACTTAGCTGTGAACTTAGGATTCACCTTCAATATAGAAAAAGGCCTTTTTTTTGAGGTGCACTTCAAGCTGAGAGAAAGCGAGAACTAATTTATTCCTCATCCATGTTTCTTGGTGCAACTTGACCTACACTCTTCAGCAGGTCACTGCTATACATTTCAAGCCGTAGCCTAGCCTACCACTTTAAACACCTGCAGCTTCCCACAAAGAATCCTGGGAATTCATTGGTTAAGAGTGCTGTGAGATGTTCAGAGACCCTCTTCCCCTCATTGAGTTACAATTCCAAGAGGTTCCTGGGAAGAGGGTGTTAAGTTGTGGGCGAACATAGCAGAAGACACAGCGATTTCTCCAGAGCAGCTCTTTATTTGTAAGCTGGACAGAACTGAACAGCAAACAGCTCAGCCGGCCTGCTTTTATAGGCAGCCGGGCTGTCAACATTGTAGCAACAACAACCCAGGGTTTCCCGCCTAAAATAACTGACGTGGACCTGAGTGAAAACTATCTACAGTATCCCCCTGCTGGCCCAGGGTGAGAACTTCAGTACATAACAGAGGGCTTGATTGATACGCCACTCTAGGAACTGCAACATGGCAAGGGGAAGAGGGATCTGCTAACCACTCTCAACGCCCATAACAAACGACAGTTCCCAGAATTCTTTGGGGGAGGGGGAAATCACAACTGTATTAAGTAATACATTATTGCTTTGAGTGTATAGTGCAGGTGGGTCTTCACCACCAGTGCGCCTGTGAATTACTGCCAAATACCATTGGGTGGCTTGGAAATGCAAGTGGCACCAAGACATGGAGTATCTGAACCAGACTTTCTCACCCAGATACTGCTGGATTACACCTCCACTCAGCCTTGACCATTGCCCACATTGGCTTGGCTGACGGAAGCTGCAGTTCAAAACATCTGGAGGGGCACCAGATCTAAACAGAGGAGGATGAATGGAGGAGATCCATGCCTACAAGCTCCATCCTAGCCATCACACATTCAATGGGGAAGTCTCAATCTTCTCATTCAGTTGATCAGGCATAGAGTTCTCCCCAAAGGTGGGGAGCCTGCATAATGGGAAGAGTCTATAGGTAAATAACAGAATCAGATAAGTGCTGGAAGTGCAAAGAGGTGGAGGGAATGTTCTTTCATATGTGCTGGACATGTAAAAAGGTAAAAGAGTATAGGAAAATGATTTATAATGAATTGAAAAAAAATGTTTAAAATTACTCCCCCCCCCTCCCCAAAACAGAGTCCTTTCTGTTGGGAATAACCCAAACTGAAATTCCCAGGTGTCAGAAAAGGTTAGTTATGTATGCCACTACTGCGACCTGTGTTTTGTTAGTCCAAAATTGGAAAATAAGCGAGGTCCCAATTAAAGAAGAATGGCAACTTAAGCTGACAGAATATGCACAACTCGAAGACTTAACATATAGAATAAGAGAACAAGAACATACGTTTAGAGAAATATATGAAAAAAAATTGTGTACACTTGAAAACGTTGGCAGCATTAAGATAAATTCAACAGTGTAAACAAATTTTGATGGATGCAATAATGGAATACTGAATTATTTAGTTTTTCTAAAATATGCAGGGATTTATGATATTTAAAATGAACCATGGAAAGAGAAGAAAGGAAGTCATTGATATTTTAAGGATGTTTAAATGAGTATTTTAATGGGAACACTCTAAGGCCCCATTTCCTCCTGGCATTCTGAGAATGCCTGAAGGCCAAACCTTTGCTCTCCAAGTAGAGTTTAAAATGGTTAGTCACAGCACGTCATCCCAAACTTGCTTTTCTAGGAACAAGGGATCATATTGATCAATTTGATGGCACTCCAGAGGCTGGTGGATTCTTTCCTCCTTGCAATGGGGTTATGCTAGGAGGTCTACTAGAGGTGGCCAAATACATCATGGTTCTGGCTTCTCCACAGGAATGGCTCTGTGATCGCTGAGGCTGTGGCTGTGTTCCAGGCTGGAGGCCCTGTTCCCATACCCTCAGACATCATCCGTACAATTGTCACAGAGGTGGAGAGGCGGGAAATGGACACCTTCTTTGGCTGGAGGGTGGATCTGAAATCTCTTCAGTCTAAAGGTGAGCTCTGTTGGAATATCTGAAAGCCATCATAAAGACAAGGAGGATCTGGAAGTTGCAACAGCTATGATCGCTGCAGCCAGACTAGTCATAGCAAGAAACTGGAAATGTGATAAAGCATTTGACGTCTTACAATGGAATAAAACTATATGGGATGTAGCATAGTTGACACAACCTGTGTATTATATAGATGAGTAATTGAAGGATGTGTAGCAAATGAATTTACTGGGGGGGATAGTAATTGTTGAATATTGGAACAACTACAGTTTGTTCAGCCTTATATTAACAGTATTAGGCCAGTTTACTTGTAAGATAGCTGTATACCATATTTGCCCACTCAAGCGCTTTGATGTTCCCTGTGCACTGTAATACTTGCTTTGCAAGTATTTTAGTTGTGTGCATGGTCTCTCTTTTACACTCACAATGTTGCAAAATTTAGGCAGTGGTACCCACTTATGTGGAGACAAAGGATTGACAGACACAGCAATTTGGAGAAAAAGGTGAAGTTTATTGCTGAGCAATAATGGACCCAGTTGGAATCCTTTCCAAAAGACTGGGACCCCAAAGAATTCGAGTTAGAATCATAGAATCATAGAGTTGGAAGAGACCACAAGGGCCATCGAGTCCAACCCCCTGCCAAGCAGGAAACACCATCAGAGCACTCCTGACATATGGTTGTCAAGCCTCTGCTTAAAGACCTCCAAAGGAGACTCCACCACACTCCTTGGCAGCAAATTCCACTGTCGAACAGCTCTTATTGTCAGGAAGTTCTTCCTAATGTTTAGGTGGAATCTTCTTTCTTGTAGTTTAGATCCATTGCTCCGTGTCCGCTTCTCTGGAGCAGCAGAAAACAACCTTTCTCCCTCCTCTATGTGACATCCTTTTATATATTTGAACATGGCTATCATATCACCCCTTAACCTCCTCTTCTCCAGGCTAAACATGCCCAGCTCCCTTAACCGTTCCTCATAAGGCATCGTTTCCAGGCCTTTGACCATTTTGGTTGCCCTCCTCTGGACACGTTCCAGTTTGTCAGTGTCCTTCTTGAACTGTGGTGCCCAGAACTGGACACAGTACTCCAGGTGAGGTCTGACCAGAGCAGAATACAGTGGCAGTATTACTTCCCTTGATCTAGATGCTATACTCCTATTGATGCAGCCCAGAATCGCATTGGCTTTTTTAGCTGCCGCATCACACTGTTGGCTCATGTCAAGTTTGTGGTCAACCAAGACTCCTAGATCCTTTTCACATGTACTGCTCTCAAGCCAGGTGTCACCCATCTTGTATTTGTGTCTCTCATTTTTTTTGCCCAAGTGCAATACTTGACATTCCTCCCTGTTAAAATTCATCTTGTTTGTTTTGGCCCAGTTCTCTAATCTGTCAAGTTTTGAAGTGTGATCCTGTCCTCTGGGGTGTTAGCCACCCCTCCCAGTTTGGTGTCATCTGCAAATTTGATCAGGATGCCCTTGAGTCCATCATCCAAGTCGTTGATAAAGATGTTGAATAAGATCGGGCCCAAGACAGAACCCTGTGGCACCCCACTAGTCACTCTTCTCCAGGATGAAGAGGAACCATTGATGAGCACCCTTTGGGTTCGGTCAGTCAGTCAGCCAGTTACAAATCCACTGAGTGGTAGCATAGTCAAGACCACATTTTACCAGCTTCTTTACAAGAATATCATGGGGCACCTTGTCAAATGCCTTGCTGAAATCAAGGTAGGCTACATCCACTGCATTCCCTTCATCTACCAGGGTTGTAATTCTGTCAAAAAACGAGATCAGGTTAGTCTGACATGACTTATTTTTCAGAAATCCATGCTGACTATTGGTGATCACAGCATTCCTTTCTAGGTGCTCAGAGACTGTTTGCTTAATGATCTGCTCCAGAATCTTCCCTGGTATTGATGTCAGACTGACTGGGCGGTAATTATTTGGGTCCTCTCTTTCCCCCTTTTTGAAAATAGGGACAACATTTGTCCTCCTCCAGTCTGCCGGGACTTCGCCTGTTCTCCAGGAATTCTCAAAGATGACTGCCAGTGGTTCTGAGATCACATCTGCCAGTTCTTTTAATACTCTTGGATGCAGTTCATCTGGCCCTGGAGACTTGAATACATCTAAACTAGCCAAGTATTCTTGTACTATCTCCTTAGTTATTCTGGGCTGTGTTTCCTCTGCTGAATCATTTGCTCCAAATTCTTCAGGTCGGGCATTGTTTTCTTTATCGGAGAAGACTGAGGCAAAGAAGGCATTGAGGAGTTCAGCCCTTTCTGTGTCCCCTGTTTGCATTTCACCATCTTCTCCTCTGAGTGACCCCACTGTTTCTTTGTTCTTCCTTTTGCTACGAACATACCCATAAAAGCCTTTTTTGTTGCTTTTAACCTCTCTAGCAAGCCTGAGTTCATTCTGTGCTTTAGCTTTTCTGACTTTGTGTCTACACGTGCTGGCTATTTGTTTGAATTCCTCTTTGGTGGTTTCCCCCCTTTTCCATTTTTTGTACACATCCTTTTTTAATCTTAACTCAGTTAAAAGTTCTTTAGATAGCCACCCTGGCTTCTTTAGGCACCTTCCATGTTTCCGTCTCATTGGTATTGCCTGAAGTTGTGCTTTTATAATCTCCCTCTTAACAAACTCCCAGCCATCATGAACTCCCTTTCCTTTTAGTATTACTGTCCATGGGATCTCACCCAGCACTTCCCTAAATTTTATGAAGTCGGCTTTCTTAAAGTCAAGAAATTGAGTCATAGTATGCTTGGCTGCTCCTTTCCGCTGTATAGTAAACTTCAGAAGAGCATGATCACTTGCGCCTAATGATCCTTCCACTTCTACCCCACTAACCAGGTCATCAACATTGGTTAGGACCAGATCTAAAATGGCTGTTCCTCTTGTTGCTTCTCCCACTTTCTGGACAATGAAGTTGTCTGCAAGGCCAGTGAGGAATCTGTTAGACCTTATGCTCTTGGCTGAGTTTGACATCCAACAAATATCCGGGTAATTGAAGTTCCCCATTACTACTATCTCCCTTCCTTCTGCATGCTTGGCCATCTGTTCCAGGAAGGCATCATCTATGTCCTCCGTTTGGCTTGGGGATCTATAGTAAACTCCCACAATGCGATCACTGTTGTTATTCTCTCCCTTAATTTTGACCCAAATGCTCTCACTTTGGCTTTGAGGTTCTAAATCTTGGATCTCTTCACAGGTATACACATCCCTGACATATAATGCCACTCCTCCTCCTTTCTTGTCTGGTCTGTTTCTCTGAAATACAGTGGTGCCTCGCAAGACGAAATTAATTTGTTCCGCAAGTCTTTTCGTCTTGCGGGTTTTTCGTCTTGCGAAGCACTGTTTCCCATAGGAATGCATTAAAAATCAATTAATGCGTTCCTATGGAAACCGCCTTCAGACCAGGTCCGGGGACAGTCTGTCTCCCGACCTCTTCTGAAGGCCGGCGGGGGGGCGAAAGTCTTTGCTTCCCCCCCGCCTGCCTTCCCGGGACAGCGGAGACTTCTCCGCTGTCCCGGGGCGATCTTAAAATGCTGCCATCCCCCAGGATTTTAAAAGCCCCCGGGACAGCGGAGACTTCTCCGCTGTCCGGGGCGATTTAAAAGCCCCCGGGAAGGCAGGCAGGGGGGACAAAGACTTTTGCCCCCCGCCGGCCTTCAGAAGAGGTCCAGGACCTCTTCTGAAGGTGGGCGGGGGGCAAAAGTCTTTGTTCCCCCCCGCCCGCCTTCAAAAGCCATCCGGGATAGCGGGAAGCGCTTCCCTGCTATCCTGGACTGCTTTTAAAATGCTGGCGGTGGGGAGCAAAGCCTTTCGGCCCCCGCCGGCCTTCCTGGACCTCTTCTGAAGGCCGGAGGGGGGGGGGAAGGCTTTGCTCCCCACCGCTAGCATTTAAAAGAGGTCCCCGGAGATTTCCCTATGGGCTTTCTTCTTGCGAAGCAAGCCCATAGGGAAATTCGTTTTGCGAAGCGCCTCCAAAACGGAAAACCCTTTCGTCTAGCGGGTTTTTCGTCTTGCGAGGCGTTCGTCTTGCGGGGCACCACTGTAGATTGTATCCCTCCATTATTACATTCCGATCGTGGGACTTACCCACCAGGTTTCAGTGATGCCTATTATGTCATATTTAGTTTGCTGTACCAAGAGCTCAAGCTCATCTTGTTTATTTCCCATGCTTTGTTCAGGAGTTATATACCTGAGTGCAGCATCACAGATCATGAGACAATCACGAACGCCAGTGAAAAATAACCAATGAGCGCGCATTCTGCCATGCTCTTGACCGTGCACGAGTACAACTCCCAACTTCTGCTTTCCTTTGTCTGTACAGTCTGACCTTTTCCCTAGCTGATGGAACAGGGAATTGAAACTTTGGCTAGGAGGGGATCTCCTGACGATAACTCCCCCGCGCATCTGTTCATGTAGGGGCATTGTGGTCAGCCCTTCCTGTTTTGTGTACAATTTTAGTCTGGACTAGAGGGAGAGAGTTGTACCA
Source organism: Podarcis gaigeae (assembly GCF_964106915.1). Lineage (NCBI taxonomy): Eukaryota > Metazoa > Chordata > Lepidosauria > Squamata > Lacertidae > Podarcis > Podarcis gaigeae. The sequence continues at coordinate 9,473,227 of NC_139690.1, read as the reverse complement.
GCGTCTATTGATTTATAGCTTCCTCTTTCTCTAGGGTGCAAGAAAGCACTGGGGGAAAGGTCCATCTCTGAACTTGCGGTTTCAAGCAGTTTGCTGTTAGACTAGGCAAAGCTTTTATGATTCAAAAGGATTATAAAAATCACTGTAAAACTCTGGTTATATGTGAGCATATGTGAATATATTGATAACTGATAACTGATTATATGAATAGCTGATTATATGAAAAACCTAAGGATAATAATCCTCTAGGGTCCTGCTTCAACAACAGCCCTGCAGGGTAGATTTTGTTGGGAGAGTGTCTGCCCAAGGTCAGCTCTGTGACTGAGTAGGGGGTTTGAACCCAGGTCTCTACTCCAGTTTTCTCTCTAAACACACACACACACACACACACACACACACACACACACACACACTTGCTGTCTCAAGATCAGCTGTCTATACTATATATTTAAAGAAGATGAATAAATGAGTAAATTAGGTTAATTTGGATATGCAGAAGATATTAAAAATAAATTTAAGGAGCCGCAGAAAGAGGGGGAAGGAAGTCAAATTTTAAAATGTCAACATGATTGTAAAATTAGTGAAATGTATAAACCTGAAAAGTATAATTTTTTTAAAAAAATCAACTGTCTATACAGCAGTAATAGCAGTCAGTTGATAAGCTAGAGGAGGGAGGGAGGAAGAAAGAAAGCCCGTTCCTTTTTCTATTAATAATTATAAAACAAATCAAAAAAATGAGAAATAAAAGCAATTATTTTTAATTGCTATGTCCCTTGAATGTCCACTAGGGTTCAGCTTGAAAAACCTAGAACCAGAGAAGCTGGCTGTATCTTTCACTGTTCTGGGGCTGGGATCTTCAGCATGGCATGATGAACTTGATGGCATGATGAACTTGGAACATATGGAAAAGCTAAGACGCAAGGTAATTTGGGGGTGAAAGGCCCTTTGGCTTCAGGTGTGGGAGACTTAACGTCTGGAAGATGCTGCCCTCCTAGTGAGTTGGTTGCAATAATTCTCTTTTTACCTTTCTCATTCTCAGATGTAGTTTGGTGGCTGTAGCAGTGTAGCCTAATCTTTTAAGAGTGGCTGGCACATCCTGCCTAAGCTTACTGGTGCTGGTGACAACTCCTCACTTAGAAAACTGATCCTCCCTTACCCACAATAGCTCTCAACCCTGCTTTTAGTGAATTGCAAGCCACCTAAGAATACCAGATGGGAGCAAAAGGCAGGAAAAAAGAGTGCAGAATAAAAGGAAGGTATAGATTGCAGATAATAATGAAGTTTTGTAAGCAGTGCTTTGGGTGGCTTGGCATCTGTGGTGTTGAAGAAGCCCGGAAGTCATGTCTAAAGCAGTGATGGGAAACCTGCAGTCTCAAAAGTTAGGAGGATTGCAGCTTCCATCATACTTTACCATCAGCCAGGCCGTCTGGGGCCAATGGGAGCTGGGAGTCAAAACATAATCTCTTGGGCACCTGCTCCTGATTAGAGGAAAGTACATAGCTGACCTTTAAAGCCCTAAATGGCCTCGGTCCTGTATACCTGAAGGAGCATCTCCACCCCCATCATCCAGCCCGGACACTGAGGTCCAGCTCCGGGGGCCTTCCAGCAGTTCCCTCTCTGCAAGAAGTGAGGTTACAGGGAACCAGGCAGACGGCCTTCTTGGTAGTGGCGCCTGCCCTGTGAAACACCCTCCCAGCAGATGTCAAGGCAATAAGCAACTATTTTACTTTTAAAAGACAACTGAAGGTGGTCCTGTTTAGGGAAGTTTTTAATGTTTGATGCTGTGTTGTTTTTAATATTTGGTTGGAAGCCGCCCAGAGTGGCTGGGGAAGCTCGGCCACATGGGCGGAGTATAAATAAATTATTAATATTATTATTAATTAATGGCATGCCACCATAGAGGAGGCCCCCTCTGACTGGCAGCTGCCTAACCTCCACAAGTGGCAGCATCTGAGAAGGCCTTCAAATGGATGAATGGTGCTGCTTTTACATACCATGGTCAGGTCTTGCCCTCATTAGGAAGCAAAGGAGGACGTGGCTGGAATGGCTTTGGGAAGATTCCTGTCTTATCTCTTTGTGGGTCCCAAGTGCCTTCAGAACCCTGTGTCTGCTCTTTCCCCTTATTCCTGCTTCAGTCAGCACCTTGCTCTCATCTCTTGTTACCTTTCCCCGCTCCTGTTAATTCCCGAATCTCTGCTTGTTCCTCCTCCATTTCATGCTTCCTTACACATTCCCACTTTCTCCCCATTCTCCCTTCACTTAGTGGCTGGGATCCACACCCAATGTATCTCTCATCTCTTAGGCTCCCGCTGCTTTATCCTTTCCTGTCCAACTGGTTCACCTTCCAGCTGAACCACCAACGCTGTGGCTCATTGAAGAGGAATCTCCCCCAAGCTCTGCTCACAGGGTTCTTGTGGACTCATCTTGCCTTGTTTTCCATTGAAACCCTAAGCTCTGCTAAGCATGAGACTCAATCTCTCCAACTCTCTATGATTCTGTCTGGCGGTGATGGCTCCAGCTTTGAAGTTAACATCTGCATGCTGATGAATTCTGAGTAAGAACAACATTGACTTTTGTCTGTAGGTGTTCCTGTTGCTTGGAACTCGGTACACAGTCCAGAATATCTCTCTTGATCAAGTCGGGTATGTACATGAGTTAATCTCTTTTAGGGGCTGGGCAGTGGTGCTGTTGGGCAGCTTACAAGTGTCTGCTTCTGTTTTGTGTCCTAGTGGGAAGGAACCATTCTTGAAGAAGGTAAATCTCTGGTCATGGCATCTCCTATACTAGATTTGTACTGGCTCAAGCAAACAGCTTGTATCTCAGCAAAGCTGTATAATGGGGAAAGGGGAACCTGCGGTCCTCAATGTTGGACTACAACACCCATCAGTCAAGGCCAGCATAGCCAATCGTTGGGACTTGTAGTCTGGCAATATTTTGGATGCTTTCATGGGTTCCTCTTCCCTACTTTTTTTTTGATCCATGCGACGGTCATCTCCAGGCTTGACTACTGTAATTCGCTCTATGCGGGGCTGCCCTTGAAGCTGTCCCAGAAACTCCAGCGGGTACAGAATGCTGCAGCGAGGCTCCTCACGGGGTCTCTGCCATGGGAGCATATTCACCCAGTGCTTTTCCAGCTGCACTGGCTCCTGGTGGAGTACAGGGTCAGATTTAAGGTGCTGCTTTTGACCTTTAAAGCCCTTCACGGCCTAGGACCCTCGTACCTACGGGACCGCCTCTCCTGGTATGCCCCACGGAGAGCCTCAAGGTCCATAAATAGCAACACCCTAGTGGTCCTGGGCCCTAAGGAAGTTAGATTGGCTTCAACCAGAGCCAGGGCCTTTTCAACTCTGGCTCTGGCCTGGTGGAACGCTCTGCCTCATGAGACCAGGGCCCTGCAGGATCTGATTTCTTTCCGCAGGGCCTGTAAGACAGAGTTGTTCCGCCTGGCCTTTGGCTTGGAGCCAATTTGATTCCCCCCCCCCCCTCTCTCTCTCTCTCTCTTCTTTTCCTTCTCCTCCTGCGATGAGGCTACATTTTAATATTTTAATGTTCCATTATTTTAATGCTGTATTTTATTTTTGTTTTTAACTTGTAATCATTCTTCTTGTTTTTATTATTGTTTGTAAGCCGCTCTGAGCCCGGCCTTGGCTGGGGAGGGCGGGGTATAAATAAAAAATTATTATTATTATTATTATTACTTTATAATCTGAACCTTAGAAAGTGCTGGTGTATACTTTTTGAGCTGGAGGTATGAGCTATCTAGTACCTAAATGCCTAGGCTGGTCAAAACTGGATAACCTTCCCTTGGTTGTAGTCTTGGTGTGCATTGATGGAACCTTTAGACTTGACTAGGAATAAAATGCTTTTCACCAGTAACTTTGAGGAGGACCTCAAAGACCTCTGATTGGGTGCCTGATCAAAACCAATCCCAAGTATTAAAACAGTCAATGTTTTTCAACATGTTTGGCCAGGTGCCTGCTTAATAACAATTTTATTATTTATACCCCACCCATCTGGCTGGGTTCCTTAGGGTGTATTGTAGCACCACTTGGGGGTAGGTAGGGATACTCTTATGTGCACAGGGTAACACAACTTCTGTTGCTTGCAGATATAGCCAAGGTGGTGTCGATATAAATGGAGATGTCTATATTGAGACCAGTGCTCATGTGGACATTGACTGGGCTCTAAAAGCACTGATGGGGCTTAGAAACTACTCTGTGGACCTCACATCTCTCTCCATCAATGGTCAGTAGCCGCTCTCCGTCTGGCTTGCTTTTAGAGATGATGATGGCAGTAGGTGGGAAGTTTAATTCTCTGCTCCTAACCCCATGCTTTCTGCTTACAGGGTCACGCCTAAGTCTCCAGGTCTTTCCAGTGTCTTTCTTGGTAACCAACAGGATATTCAATGAGAGAATGATGGATCGTTCTTCTGTAGAGCATCAGAACATTGCCAAGGATATATCTGATGTGGTAGGCATGAGATGTTAATACTAAACATTAATGGTTGGTAGGGTCTCTAATACAAGGACAGGGGATCTCCAGCCCATAGGCTGGATGTGGCCCTTCAGACCTCTCTGTCTGGCCCTTCAACTCTCACTAGCCCCATTCCATCCTGCCCTCTAAAGACACATTCCAGATAGGTAAAAGCACTTGAACTGCTGCTTTAACAGCAGCAAGGGATGTAAGATGGAATTGCTTGAAGGAGCAGGAAACCACTGGATGATGAAAAAAAGATGGAACATAAACATCTATTATTATTATTATTATTACTATTATTACTGTTATTATTCCAGCTAACGCATATTCTGGGGAAGTACAAAAACCTCCTGCAAGTGGCAATCCGAGACATCACGTAAGTAATTCTGTCTTGATTTTCACTTGCTCTAATACAGACTAGGCACTGAAAGACTAGACTCACAGTTGAGTCTTTCTTTCATTTGCAAAACCTGCACAGCCTTTTTAACCTAGGTAAACAGGACTTGTTTTTTAAAGGCTAAGCTTATCTCTTTTAAAACCAAGGTGACTCTCCCACTAGCTGTGCCTCTTATTGTGTGACCCCTTCTCCACAATTGTAAGTTTGCCTGGTCTGCCCCTTCTTCACAACTGGGAATTTAGCCAAGTTTCTGCACTTGGGTAGTGTTGGAAACTCAGTTCCTACAGGTTCCTATCCTTAAGCCTATCTCTTTGTTCTGACTGCAGCGGTGGATCCCTGATATGTCATGGAGATGTGATATTCCAGCACCCAGCTCCAACAAGCAAGGATGTCCTACAGACGCTCGCTCTTTCAGTTGGCCCAAAGGATTATCTGGACTCCTCAGATCTCCAAGTGGACCCATTCTCCTTTACTGTAGCAGGTATGCCAGTATAAGTTTCAGAAAGGGGCCTTAAAGGGAAAGCATTGCAGTAATCTAATCTTGAGGTTACCATAGCATAGACAATAGTAGTTAGGCTATCCTCATCCAGATAGGGGCATAGCTGGGCCACCAGCCGAAGCTGATGGAAGGCACTCCTGAGGCCACCTGAGCCTCAAGTGAGAGCAAAGGATCCAGGAGTTACCTCCAAGCTACAAACCTGCTCCTTCAGAGGAACTGTAACCCCATCTGAAACTGGACCAATAAAGCACTTCTGAATTATAATCTGCTTTCTCCCCCTGCAATTAGCAGTGGGTGGTGGATGATGAACATCCTAAATGAACTTCTAGGAACCATCCAACTCGATGATTCTGCGACTGCTCTTCATTTTAAATATTTATTTAGGTGATGGGCTGGAGCCTCCCGTTATACATCGAGGTGTCCCTGGCTATGTGGTAGCCATCATTGTACTCTGTGTCCTTGCAATAGTTGCTCTTCCTATCCTGGCTCTGCTGGTAAGCACCTCATATGAACCATACAATCATTATTTTTTGCATTGCTCTTGCCCCCTGTAAGAGTTCTGGTTTTGTCTTTCCTAGATCAGCATTTCCCAAACTTGGGTCTCCATCCAGCTGGTTTTGGACCACAACTCCCATCATCCCCAAGTAGCAGGACCCCAGTCAGGGATGATGGGAACTGTAGTTCAAAACAGCTGGAGACTCGAGTTTATGAAACACTACCCTAGTTAAAGAGCATCTCTGTCCCTGCGCCCCACTCAGAACCAGGGTGACAATGTCCAGTGGGTCAAGGCAGATCCTGCTATTCAGTTTTTCCCTTAGGCAGCTGACCTGATGGCAGTTAGAATGCCCACCAAGCCAGGTGGAAGCTTGATGGAGTTCCCCTCCTCCCTCACCCACGTCAGGAATCACTTTTTATATCACAAAATGTTTATGATTGTTTCCTGCTGAGTCTGGCATGTAGAAGGAAAGGTGTGCTGAAAATAAGGCTCTTGAGCAAACTGAGGTGCAGAACCTGATCTGGACAGAGGGCCAAATCTTTTTCTCCTCTGTGCCTCACTGGTCAGTGCCACCCACCTGATACGTGGGTGGTGCTGTGGTCTAAACCACTGAGCCTTTTGAGCTTGCTGATCAGAAGGTTGGCGGTTCGAATCTGCGCAACAGGTGAGCTCCTGTTGCTCTGTCCCAGCTCCTGCCAACCTAGCAGTTCGAAAGCACGTCAAAGTGCAAGTAGATAAATAGGTACCACTCCGGTGGGAAGGTAAACTGCATTTCTGTGCACTCTGGTTTCTGTCACAGTGTCCTGTTGTGCCAGAAGTGGGTTAGTCATGCTGGCCACATGACCTGGAAACCTGTCTGTGGACAAACACCAGCTCCTTTGGCCTGAAAGCGAGATGAGCACCACACTCCATAGTCACCTTTGACTGGACTTTACTATCCAAGACTCCTTTACCTTTTAGCTTTACCCACCTGTCAGTCACCTGATGGCACAAGGACATCCAGTGATGATCACCAAGACTTCAGAGCACAGCACAGGCCTATCCGCTGGTGGGCCATCACTTGAATCCTGCCTTCTGGCCATGCAAGGCTGGGAGACCTGTGGCTGTCCTCTCACCATCAGTCCCAGCCAGTGTGGTCAATGGTCCGGGGACAAGAGATGTAGTTCAGCAACATCTTGGGGAGCACCCAACTGGCACCCCTGGTCTACAGGCAGAATGTGGTTTGGTAAAGCACTAAAGGCTTAATCTTGTATTAGGAGAGATCATCAGATGATCCTATGATGTAGGAATGATGTACATCTTTGGTAGGGTCATGCTTGCTCCAGACTTCTGGAAGCAGCTTTCTTTTGTACTATGAGCAGCTTATTCCATTGAGCGCCACTTAGTTTGGAAGTCTGGGTGGCTCAGTTGGTTGGAGCATGGTGCTGATAATGCAAGGTTGCAGGTTTGATCCCCATATGGGACAGCCACATATTCCTGCGTTGCAGGGGGTTGAACCAGAGCACCAAATCGTGACCCGTGTGTGCGCAGACACGGTGCTGTGGGTTGCGAATGCTGAGGGTTGCGAATGTGCCTCCTGCATGAATCATGTTCGCAACCCGAAGTTCCACTGTATAGGGTTGTGGCGCTCATCTCGCTTCAGGCCAAGGGTGCTGGCATTTGTCCACAGGCAGCTTTCTGGGTCATGTGGCCAGCATGGCTTAACCGCTTCTGGCGCAACGGGACACCGTGATGGAAACCAGAGTGTGCAGAAGCGCCATTTACCTTCCCGCCACAGCGGTACCTCTTTATCTACTTGCACTGGCGTGCTTTTGAACTGCTAGGTTGGCAAGAGCTAGGAAAGAGCAATGGGAGTTCACCCTGTCACAGGGATTCGAACCGCCAACTTTCTGATCGGCTTCCAACTTTACAGTTCTATTATTATAACTGGCAACTTGCTAGGCTACAGTCCCTTAACCAGCTCTACTAACTTCTCCTAAGCGAAAGGTGCGTGGCCGGAGAGACAAGATTATTATCAACAGGTGGCGTGACCATGAAGCATGTGTGGAGACATTTGAACTAGATAACCCAGGATTCTACCCAACTCCGGATGAGGTATACTCCAGACTGTCAGAACATATGGAAAAATGTGAGTGTGCAGCCAGCTCCAAAGGAGTTGAAAGTTCCCCAAACTGGCCTTTGAAGAATTTAGAAATCTTTGGTATTTTGGTTATATGGCACTACATGCCTTGGTTTTTTTTGGGGGGGGCAGGGGGAGAAGGGACAAGGGCTTCTGCCATGAAAAAACTTCTTTGTGCATTGCCAAAGCACAACATCTGAATTGGCAGTGTGCTGATAACTGGATATACTAATCAAGGCACCGTCTTTCCTTTTTATGAGTAGAGTACATCAGGCTTTCATGCTTCTGAATAAAAACAAAATAATTTGTGAAGACACACTCTCTTGATGTAGCTTAGATTTTTAAATTCTAGCAGATTAGAAATGTTGAAATAGTGATGGGGGATTTCAGTGCGTCCAGCATTGAAAGTTTCCCAGTTCACGGGCTTCTGGAGTTGACAGCGATCTGTTTTGCCTTTTGTCCACAGGATGGTGCCAGATGCTCTTAGTCTTCTACAAAATCACTCAGCTAGAAGAATCAAAGGCTTGGGATGAAGATGGGATGTTTTCATACTATCTGAGTTGGGCCTTTTTGTCTGCTGATGTGATACCAAACGGTGTCTGAGCCAGAGCGGCGGAGGATGCAGGAAGGTGTCGACCGGTGACTGGTCATAAGAAGAAATGCAAATACTGATCTCAATGCAAAATTTCTGCATAGTGTCTTGAATAGAATTGGGAAGGGGGATGTGGAAGCAACAAAACTTTTTTTAAAAAAGAGGGGAGTGTGTAATGGCTTCCCTTTGTAAAATCCACATTTGATTTACTGGGCATCTCTTTAAAACTAGAAGTGAGGTTTTAATGCCAGGAAAGGCAAATGGTCCAGAACGAGAGTGCAAGGCAGTAGCTGGTTGTGTTCTGTAGCTTTGAGGAAGGGTGGCCCCAGAACTTAAGCACACAGGTCAAAAGGTTTATTATACCTTTCCCTTGTGCCCATGCTTGAGGCCTTCATTGCAAAGTTCTCTCCTCCCAAACCAGCAAAGCAGTCTCGTATTTTTTTTATGACTAAGCTGATCTTTTATGTATGTCTTTAAAACATTTCTTATTACTTTGTATGTTTAGGGCATAGAAGCTAGTTTCTGTTAGTTTTTCCTGATTGGATGTTTACTGTTCCTGACCAGATCTTGGTGGGATAAGAACTCAAGGTGTGTTGGGTGGGGGGGGGGTAGGCAGATTTGGGGTGGGGGGCAGATAGAGCCCTGGGTGTATCTGATGGTAACAGTCTCTCTTGAACAACCTGCAGCTCTGAACACACCTCTCTTTAGAGAGTATGTGCCTCTTTGCTGCTATTCCTCCAAATTTGTGCAGAACCCAGGTGGTTTCTATAGCATGAGGAATTTGAGAGGCGCTTTTAGTTCAATTTTCTAGCTAGGATGTCACAAGGGTGAAACTGATACAGACTGCCAGTGATCCCAAAGAGTCAACTTGTTATAACATGCATTTCAGCAGCCCAGCTTAGGATCCAAAAGATTTTATTTGTAGGTGCACTAATTTCCAGGTGAGATCCTTAGCTTCAGTTTTGCTACTGCAGGAATCTGGTTCTTTCAGTAGCTTTGAGGAAGATGTCTATCCCTGGCTTCACACGTTTGCTAACGGAGGTGTCTTATGTCTGTATTTTTTGAATGTCTCGTTTAAACTGGGAGTGGGGTTGGACTCCAACTCCCATCAGCCTGAGCCAGCATTGCCAATGGTTGGGGATGATGGGAGATGTAGTCTATCCATATCTGGAGAGCCACAGGTTCCCTGCCTCTGGGGAAACGCAGTATCTTTTGCTCACATTGCCTTTCCAAGGGAGCTTCAGTTTTTACCTCATTTTGGCTTTTATCCCTGGCAAATGGTTTCCCCCTCCAAATCACTTGGCAGAAGTGCCTTTCTTTTAAAGTAATTAAGTTGAACCTGGTTAGTAAACACAATATACTTCCTCCCCTCTTCCCTCGGGCTCATTGCCATTATTTCCAAAGAATGATGTTATGTATTAAAATATAGTCCTGAATAAACTGTAACAGCTTTTTTTTTGAAGCCTGTTCTTGGAAAAGTCTTTGTGGGGTATGTTGGGAGAGAATCCTGCTCAAAATGCTGGAGTGTTGCTGCTAGTGTGGATACGAAACACTGCTGAACTAGATGCAGCAGTGGTGTGGGGTTAAAACAGCTTCATATGTTCATAATATTTCCCCCCCTATTGGTAGAAGCTCCATGAGAAGGCACCATGCTGACTACACCATAGCTTTTCTTTAGGAAATAGCAAAAATAAGCAGGTTACTTAAGATTCTTCTGAAAGCCTTTAAAACGAGAATAAAACAAGAGAACACATAATGTGTAACTCCTGGGATCCCTGACCATTGGCTGCCCTTGCTGAGACTGAATTGGGAGACTGTTCCCAACCCTGCTCTAGTTTTCACTTGCATCAGCCAGCAATAAATCACAGCTTGCGAGTTGGAGTTAACCCTTTATTATCTATAACACGATCGATATAGGAGTGTCAGGCCTAATGCGCACAGCAACTCCTCTCCAGTAGCTCTTGCCCTGATGAAAGGTAAAAAAAGGTAAAGGACCCCTGGACGGTTAAGTCCAGTGAAAGGCAACTACAGTGGTACCTCGGGTTACAGATGCTTCAGGTTATGCGATTTTGGGTTGCGCACTGCGCCGAACCTAGAAGTACCAGAATGGGTTACTTCCGGGTTTCGGTGGTAGCGCATGCGCAGAGCACCAAATCGTGACCCGCGTGTGCGCAGACACGGTGCTGTGGGTTGCGAACGCTGAGGGTTGCAAATGTGCCTCCTGCACGAATCATGTTCGCAACCCGAGGTTCCACTGTATAGGGTTGTGGCGCTCATCTCGCTTCAGGCCAAGGGAGCTGGCATTTGTCCACAGGCAGCTTTCTGGGTCATGTGGCCAGCATGGCTTAACCGCTTCTGGCGCAACGGGACACCGTGATGGAAACCAGAGTGTGCAGAAACACCATTTACCTTCCCGCCACAGTGGTACCTCTTTATCTACTTGCACTGGCATGCTTTTAAACTGCTAGGTTGGCAGGAGCTAGGAAAGAGCAATGGGAGTTCACCCTGTCACAGGGATTCGAACCGCCAACTTTCTGATCGGCAAGCCCTAGGCTCTGTGGTTTAACCCACAGCGCCACCCGTGTCCCCCCAAAGAAGGTAGTGGTGGTCAAACCCCCCCCCAATTATTTTATGATTGTCAGTTTTATACATTTAAGTTTTTTATAATCGTTTTAACATTTTAAAACTCGACTTCCTTTCCCACCTTTCTGCGATTCCTTAAATTTGTCTTTTATATTTTCTGCATATTCCAAATTGTGGTGGTGGTCAGCTTTAAAAGAGGATTAAGCAAATTCATGGAATTCCTTTTGGGGATAATAGGGACAGAACTACCCAAACTGTATAGAAATCTATTCATGTATGCGACTACAGCGGCAAGAATGTTACTCACCCCAAAATGGAAAGAAGTAGAAGTCCCAGAGAAAGAAGAATGGATACAAAAATGCAGAAATGGCAAAACTTACTGGAAAAATAAGAAATCAAGATAACAAACTTCTAATAAAGGAATGAAAATCGTTTATGGAATATTTACAAACTGTTAACAGATAAGAACATTGGCAGGATTATTGTAAATAAATTAGCAAATTAAGTTAATTTGGATATGCAGAAAATATTAAAAATAAATTTAAGGAACTGCAAAAAAGGGGGGGGGGAGGAAGTCGAGTTGTGAAATGTTAAAATGATTGTAAAATTATTGAAATGTATAAAACTGAAAATCATAAAAAAGGTAAATTCGTGGAAGACCATGCTATGTCTTACCTCCACTGTCAGAAGTGCTATGCCCCTGAATATCAGTTTCCACAGGTATCTGGTCAGCCACTGTGAGAACAGGAAGTTGGAGTAGTTGGGTCATTCGCCAAATCTGGCAGGATCATCTTATGTGGAAGGGGTCACCTGATGCTGTGTGCTGCCATGCCATCTCTGCTTCCTCTGATGTGATCTTGTCAGATGGGTGGTAACATAAATGATGTCCTCTACTGTACATGGTTTCCCTTTAAGGGGCATGTAAGTGTGTTGGTGGTAGTGGGGCATTATAATGGGGGCATAGGGCCTTCTTGGTAGTGGCGCCCACCCTGTGGAATGCCCTCCCAACAGATGTCAAGGAAATAAACAACTATCTGACTTTTAGAAGATATCTGAAGGCAACCCTGTATCAGGAAATTTTTAATATCGAATGTTTTACCATTTTTTTATGTGCTATAAGCCACCCAGGGAGGCTGGGGAAACCCAGCCAGATGGGCAGGGCATAAATAATAAAATTATTATTATAAAAATTATAGTAAATCCATGCATTTTGTTGATGAAAGGATTTCTAATATCAAAGGGCTTCTAATATAAACCTTAGTAGTAAGATAAAATGTACTTCTCTAAAGCACCACGTTGACTCTGCTTCCAGCAATGATTTGCTTGGTTGTGAAAACAGTTGAATGAACAGCAATTTATGGCAGTCGCAGTCCAATAAAAGTCAATACAAGCACAGTGGACTGCATAATGAAAGTTCAAACTGTGGGAGTGGAAAATAGATCCGAGCCGTGTGTGGGCAATTAACAAAAGAATCAGCTAAGCATCTAGATTCAAAACACGGGGCACTGCACACTCTTTGGTGGGAGAGCGTTCCCAGCAAAGTTAAAAACACTATTATAGAGTTAACCAGCAGCATAGTGTGGAATACAAGTTGTTAAACACTTTTGCAGACCCTGTTTAGTCTGCTTTATAGGTCTTGCCCCCGCTCTCTACCCCTCTAGCAAAGCACAGGCCACACACTGTTGAGTAAGTTTTTAAAGTTTTACTTACTAAATCAAAAGCTCTTGTTCATGGGTTATTCCTTGCAGCAACATGGAGAACACAGGTGGATTATTATTGGGTGTGAAATACACAGTATAGTTCAACTATGCAGTCTGAATCATTGTATCATAAATTGTAGAGTTGGAAGGGGCTCCAAGGGTCAGCTAGTCCAACCCCCTGAACTCCACCTGCTCTGTGCCTGTGTGATCAGAGTCCTTGGAGAGTCTATTCAGAGCTATGTACTAATATATGGCAGTTGAGAGTAAAAGCATACGGAAGCGCCCTTGGGCTAAGTCAGGGGTCAGCAAACCTTTTCAGCAGGGGGACGGTCCACTGTCCCTCAGACCTTGTGGGAGGGCAGATGATATTTTGAAAAATACTGTAAATAAATGAACAAATTCCTATGCCCCTCAAATAAGCCAGAGATGCATTTTAAATAAAAGGGCACATTCTACTCATGTAAAAACATGCTGATTCCCAGTCTGTCTGCAAGCCAGATTGAGAAGGCGATTGGGCCGGATCCGGCCCCTGGGCCTTAGTTTGCCTACCCATGGGCTAAGTGTTTTCAGGATAAAGTACCTTCTACAATTGGATTGAAGACTTATATACAAACTTGCAAAATATGAACAACTTACATATAAACGCAGACTTGCCGTGGACAAATTCACTGATATGTGGAATCCATTCTTACAAATACTGCAATAGGTTAAGATCTGGTGAAGTACAATACAGTGGTACCTTGGGTTACATACGCTTCAGGTTACAGACTCCGCTAACCCAGAAATATTACCTCAGGTTAAGAACTTTGCTTCAGGATGAGAACAGAAATCGTGCTCCGGTGGCGCGGCAGCAGCGGGAGGCCCCATTAGCTAAAGTGGTGCTTCAGGTTAAGAACAGTTTCAGGTTAAGAGCAGACCTCCAGAATGAATTAAGTTCTTAACCCGAGGTACCACTGTAACAACATTGTAAAATACAGAGTTTTGGGTTCCCCCTCCCCCCTTTATTTACCCTTCTACATGGGTTCTGTTTCTCTCTCTCTTTTATTTACATCTCACCATGTTTAGTGCCCATATAATTATGTGCTTTTTGCACTTTCAATAAGGATTTTTTTTCTTTTTTAAAAAAAGACAGGATAAAGTCCTAGCGAGTCAAGCTGCATTGTCTCCAGCTGAGGCTCATTGCTCTTATTCCTTCTCTACAGCTGGCAGGGGAGGCAAGGCTGCTTGGAACGTAAGGCAGCTGTGAAAGGGCTGGTTCTGCAGCATTTAAAGCCTTCTTCTCCTGCCCTGGCCCTCTTTGGGACACAGTGGGTGGTGGGTTAATTTTGCAGTCAGAATGGGGCTGTTAGCTTCTGTTAGTGGTGTGCTGTTGTTGTGTGTAGTAATTAGTGTGGTGGACATCGCAGGCCCTTGGGAGTTGTCTGGGGATGATCTAGTTTGGAGATCTCCTTCCAGGACTGTCCCTCCAGTGGGACAGCCTCGTGGCTCAGTCTTGTCTCAGCCTTCACCCTGGGCTTGGGTGGACGTTCCCCAGCTGAGGGCTTTATCCCTCCTGACTCCCGTGACTGTGCATTGCATGGAGGCTCAGGTGGTGGTAACTGTGAACAGGGACCTGTTTGGGACAAGGAGGCTCATCCAAGCTGAGGACCTGATCCTGGGCTCTCTTGGTTGCCCATACACCTCCCTTGACAATGCAGAGAATTTGGTGGTCTTTGAAGCTGGGCTCCATGAGTGTGGCAGCATCTTACAGGTAAGGCGGACTTATGAAATGCACGTGCTTCTTGAGTTCCTTGAGCTTCTTTTAGTTGTTGTAAAGTAACAAGAAAAGCCTAATGAGTAAAGAAGTAAAATGGGGGTGGAAAGACTCTTCATATTTCTGATTTTCCGACTGTGGCTACTGTTTGTTTATGTGGTTAAAAAGATACTGCCCGTGCATGAGAGGGAGGTATTGATGGCTTTGGGGGAACCCTAATATTGGACATGGGTGGCACTGTAGTCTAAACCACTGAGCCTTGGGCTTGCCGATCGAAAGGTTGGTGGTTCGAATCCCTGCGATGGGGTGAGCTCCCGTTGCTCGGTCCCAGCTCCTGCCCACCTAGCAGTTCGAAAGCATGTCAAAGTGCAAGTAGATAAATAGGTACCGCTCTGGCGGGAAGGTAAATGGCGTTTCCGTGCGCTGCTCTGGTTTGCCACATGACCCAGAAGCTGTCTGAGGACAAACGCTGGCTCCCTCAGCCAGTAAAGTGAGATGAGCGCCGCAACCCCAGAGTCGTTCACGACTGGACTTAACTGTCAGGGATCCTTTACCTTTTTAAATATTTGCAGAAATATAAATGCTTTAACGAACCCTGGAACTGTAAAATGCTTGGTAATGTGTTGTTTTTTAATGGGGCAGGTAAAGGTGAGAAAAGGGATGTGGGTGGTCCTAGGTTCTTTGTGTCCATGTGCTAAGCCCTGCAGAAGGCCACCTCTGCATGGTCCCTCACTATCCTCCTACATTATAACAGTCGATGGAGAGGACATCCCTCTGGGGTGATTGCACCTCCATACATTTAATAGGGTATATATATTGAAACTAGCAATGGAATGATAATAGAATTGCAGAGTTGGGAGAGATCCAAGGGTCAAGTCCATATTTTTAAGATGGCATTTATTTTTAGGAATATGATGTGTTTATATGAGCCAACAATAGTTTGAGCAGCCTTCTCTACCCTGGTGCCCTCCAGATGTGGTGGACTCCCAACTCCCATCAGCCCCAACTAGAGCAGATGATGGGAATTGGAGTCCATAACATCTGGAGAGCACCAGGTTGATAAAGCCTGTTGTGAATCTATATTTGCCACTACTCTTCTCCTTCCAGATGACTCCAGACTCTCTTGTCTATAGCATAAGCCTCTACTATAGTCCAAAACTTGGAAGAAACTCTCAAATCATCAGGACCAGCCCAGCTGAAGTTCCTATTGAATGTCACTATCCAAGGTGAGTGGCTCTTTGTTCTCTGATCACACCTTCCCAATGACTGTTCCTTGGAGAACTGGTTGATCAGTGAAGACTGTCCCTTTCAGGAAAGACAATGTGAGCAGCAAGTCCATCAGGCCAACGTGGATTCCTTTCAGCTCTACCATTTCTGCAGAAGCAAGGTTGGCTTTCTCATTGCGTCTGATGAACGGTAGGTGGCAGCCTTGGGGAAAATACTGTCTACTTCATAAGTTGGGACGAGGAACCTTTTTTTTAGTCCAAGGGCTTCAAGGGCTGTATGTCGGTGATGGGTGAGGCTAGAGGAAAAAGTGTGGAGTAATGAATATAAATCTTAACTTTTGTACAGTAGGCTACCCCAATCTCTGAGCGATGCAAGATTTCAGGTGCTTGCATAGGGCACTTGTATTATCCCATCCCTGTATTAAGATAAGGCTTGCCTTCTAGATGACTGGAGTGCAGAGAGAACCATTAACAGGTATCAGTTGGGAGATGCCATGCACATCCAGGCTGATGTCAACACTGAGAACCACGTGGTTCTGAAGCTCTTCGTTGACAACTGTGTGGCCACGCTGAGCCCAGACAGAGACTCTTCTCCCAGTTATGCTATAATTGACTTCAATGGGTAAGTTTGTCTTTCTTGCCAGGATCTCTGGGTTGCATTTATTTGGCTGTCAACTACTGGGACACTGTTGGTAACCATGTGTTTTGTCTTAGATGCCTGGTTGATGGGAGATCAGATGACTCCAGTTCAGCCTTTGTGTCCCCAAGACACAGACAAGATTCTCTCCAGTTCACAGTTGATGCCTTCCAGTTTGCAGGAGATAATGAAGGCTTGGTGAGACATTACTGAACACAGCAAGCTTCTTGATCTGGCACATTTTGCAGCAATTGGCATTTTTTTTTAAAAAAATCCCCATGAAAGTTCACCAGCATTTTAGTGTGAATTTATTGTAATAAATACATTTTATATGCAGTTTTGACTAATGTATACATTCTTGCAAGGACACCCCCTTTTTTGTATGTTGTTTTCATTAATATCTTGGTTTTTTAAAATCCACTTTCCTTAATGTGTGCGATTTTGTAATTGTCAGCTGGGATAGCTCAGTTGGTAGAGTATGAGACTTTTAAACTCAGGGTTGTGGGTTTGAGCCCCACATTGGGCAAAAGATTCCTGCATTGCAGGGGTTGGACTAGATGACCCTCGTGGTCCCTTCCAGCTCTACAGTTGTATGTTTCTAGGAGAACTGCATTGCAAACATTCAAATCGGTGCAGATTTTGAAGGATAGCTGCATTTCAGTTCTCATATTATTTAGGGATGTGCAAATTTGGAAGATTTGCCTTTGAATGTGTATAGAATTGAATTTCTCCTCCATCCCTACCTACAGGAAAAGCAGGGCATGGATGAAAGGGGCTTTGCAGGTAATGCCAGTCAGCTGACTGTCAATGCCTGCAAAAGCCCCTTGCACAGTGCTTCCCAAGGGCAAACTACCGTATTTTTCGTCCTATAGGGCGCACTGGCCCATAGGTCACACCTCGTTTTTTGGGGGGGAAATGAATAATAAAAAAATTATTCCCCCCCCAGCCGCAGCTGCCGCCCCAAGCCTTGTGCACACCTGCCTGAAGCACGGGGCACCCTCTGGAGGGCTCCGCGTGCTTCGGGCTGCAGGCTGCCGCCCCAAGCCTGGCGCGCCCGGCGGGACCTCCTGCCGGGCGCGCAAGGCTTGCAGACACTAGCCTGAAGCACGGGGAGCCCTCCAGAGGGCTCCGCGTGCTTCCGGCTGCAGGCTGCCGCCTGGCAGGACCTCCTTCGGGTGGCAGGCTGCCGCCCCAAGCCTTGCGCGCTCGGCGGGACCTCCCGCCGGGTGCGCATCGCTTGCAGACACTCGCCGGGGCTGCAGGCTGCTGCCCCCAAGCCTTGTGAGCCCGCAGGAACTCCCGCCGGGCTTGCAAGGCTTGCAGACAGCTTCCTGAAGCCTGGAGAGCGAGAGGGGTCGTTGCGCACTGATGCCTCTCACTCTCCAGGCTTCAGCGAAAGCCTGCATTCGCCCCATAGGACGCACACACGTTTCCCCTTCATTTTTGGAGGGGAAAAAGTGCGTCTTATGGGGCGAAAAATACGGTACTGGCTAACTTCCTTGTGCCTCCTGTACTTTGAAGGCTAGAGAGGCTGCGTTGTACACTATGGATTCCAGATATAGCCACACGCTGTGTTTTTAGCCTTTTATTGGGCTGTTGTTTTTATTCTGATTATATATTTTGTGGTTTTATATTTTGATTTTGTTCTGTGAACTACCCTGAGACCTCTGGGAATAGGGCGGTCTATAAATTCAATACTGTATATAAATAAAATAATAGAACTAGCTCGTTGGTAAAGCCACTGTGACAGAATTGTTTGAGCATGAGTGTGGGGCAATCTGTGGTTCTCCAGATATGGATGGACTAGAACTCTCATTATCCCTGACCTTTGGTCATACTGGCTGGAGCTGATGGCACTTGGAGCCCAATGGCATTTGGAGAGCATTGAGTTGCTCAATAGGCTGCAATGCAGGAAAGTCCAATGGTCCTTCTTTGGGGTCCCCCCTCACTTTCTCCCCCCTCACTTTCTCCAGGTCTACATTACTTGCCACTTGAAAGTCACAGCAGCTGATCAGCCTCTTGGTCCTCAGAACAAGGCTTGCTCTTTCAATAAAGCAAGGAACAGGTGAGGGAAGCAGCTGAGGACCGCGGAGGGTGGGGCTGTCTGAGAAGCTGAGAGCAGCATGGGATGAGTGATTCCTGTACCCCCCCTTTTGCTGCAGCTGGACTCCCATTGAAGGTGCTGCAGACATCTGCAGCTGCTGTGAGAGGAGGAACTGTATGCCACCTGGAGGCCGGTCTGGAAGGATGGATCCCTGGTGGAGAGAGACGAGAGGACGCTTCCAGAGAGATGCTCCTGTTATTGTGCATGGTAAATTCTGTGTCCAGAGCAACTTATGGAACAGGGGTGGTGACTCCAGGACATGAGGCCTTGCTTCCTAAATAACAATTAGGCATGGGTCAAAAAAGCTTCCTATTGGCTCTAATTTTTCAGAGGACAAAAAGGCAACTGGTTCCAGTCAACTGCTCTTGCCATCCAAGATGTTTCTCCTAATGTTCAGCCAATGACTACCCTCCTCCTGGGACTTAACCCCATTAGAGCTCATCCTGTTCCCACCACCCCCTGCTGTCACCAACCCCTCTGCATCGTCAGTGTCTAGATTGGCTATAATTGTCCCATAGGAGGAAATGTGTTAAAAGGAGCTTAACTCGAACCTGATGAAAATAAGTTTCTAGGCTTTCATGCTTTCGCAGGTGACCCTTCGGTGGGAAGAGCAGAGGCTGACGTGGTGATAGGACCTGTTGTCCTGGGTGTCCCAAAGAGTTTGGGGCATCTTCCTGAAAACCAAAGAACCATAGGGGCAATGGAAGAAGGTAAGGCTGCAGTTTTGGGTGGCAATTTTGCATGCAGAAAGTCTGCTGTTCAACCCCTTGCGTCTCTAGGTAGGGCTAAAAAAGACCTCTGCCTGACACTTAGAGAGCTGGCAGTCATAGAATCATAGAATTAGAGTCATCTAATTCAACTCCCTGCAATCTTTTTGCCCATGGTAGGTGATAGTAAAGGGACGTGGGTGGTGCTGTGGGTTAAATCACAGAGCCTAGGGCTTGCCAATCAGGAGGTTGGCGGTTCGAATCCCCACGACGGGGTGAGTTCCCGTTGCTGGGTCCCTGCTCCTGCCAACCTAGCAGTTCAAAAGCTTGTCAAAGTGCAAGTAGATAAATAGGTACCGCTCCGGCGGGAAGGTAAACGGCGTTTCCATGTGCTGCTCTGGTTCGCCAGAAGCGGCTTAGTCATGCTGGCCACATGACCCAGAAGCTGTACGCCGGCTCCCTCGGCCAGTAAAGCGAGATGAGTGCTGCAACTCCAGAGTCATCTGTGACTGGACCTAATGGTCAGAGGTCCCTTTACCTTTACTTAGGTGATAGTAGGCCAGATAAATAGTCTGGCTTTGTATAAGGCATCATACAGTGCAATTCTAACCATGTCTACTTAGAAGTCAATCCCATGGGGTTCATTGGAGTGTACTTCCAGCTAACTGTGGTTAGGATTGTAGCCTTGGATGGACTCCTAGTTCCAAGGTGACCTGAAGCAGCTGTGTATGTTCTAAGGCAGCTATGTTAACCATAGTAAAGTGCTAGCCAGGAGAGTAAGCAGGTTTGGCCTTGTGAGTCTTGGGGGGAACGGGACGACTGCAGCTGCCTGGAGTTCTAAATCAGTTGGCCTCCAATGGAATGACTTTTTCCTGGGAAGGGAGAAGGTGTGGCCCTTGACCACCTGTCTTCACCATGTGGTGGGTGAATGTGGCCTGTCCAGGTCATGTAACATCAGATCCAGAAGGACTGTCCTCAATGATGGGCTGCAATGTGCAATGATGGTGAAGGTCCTCCTGGCAAATGACATTTCCATGAGCGGAAACGTGTAAATTGCATAGCTGTATGGTAGTGCACAGGATGCGGGTGGCGCTGTGGCTTAAACCACAGAGCCTAGGACTTGCCGATCAGAGGGTCAGCAGTTCGAATCCCCACGACAGGGTGAGCTCCCGTTGCTCCATCCCTGCTCCTGCCAACCTAGCAGTTCGAAAGCACCTCAAAGTGCAAGTAGATAAATAGGTACCACTCTGGCAGGAAGCTAAACGGTGTTTCTGTGTGCTGCTCTGGTTTGCCAGAAGCGGCTTAGTCATGCTGGCCACATTACAGCTGTACGCCGGCTCCCTCGGCCAATAAAGTGAGATGAGCGCTGCAACCCCAGAGCCGGCAACGACTGGACCTAATGGTCAAGGGTCCCTTTACCTTTACCTCATGCTCTAAACACAGAAGGGCCCATATTCAATCTCCACTTTTCTTTCTCAGGTACCCATGAGATGTCTCTGTTGACAATGGCAGGACTGTCCATAGCAACTGCCTTCCTAGCTTTGACATTGGGGATTCTTGGATATCTCGTTGCCTGCAAGAAAAATAGCCGCTCCAATTCTACTCCAATCTCAGAGCTTTCTGGAAAAGCTGTGTAAAATAAAATAAAAATAAAAATGGGTGAACTTGACTGTGACTTGCAGTCTTCTTCTGTAATGGAAAGGGGGGTATGTAATTGGGGTAGCCAATAGGATGGTGCCCCCCAAGAAGCCGTTGGTCTACAGTGCCCATCAGCCCCAGCCAGCATGATCAATAGTTGGAGATGATGGGAGGTGCATTCTAGGGACACCTGGGAGGCCACTGGTTCCCCACTCTTGAATTAGGTTGCTCAGTTACTCATGATGGCTTTATTCACATGTTGGTTTATTCAATTTCCCTGAAGCTTCCTCAGCTGTTAATTTCCACATGATATTTGAGCTTTCAAGCGATGTCCAAATGTAATGCTAAGAGTTGCATGGGCATCTGTGCCATGTCTAAAAAGTGTGTGGTAGCCCTGACAACTCGCTCCCCTCCCTAAATTGCTGCAGCAAAGCTCCTCACGGGGTCTCTGCCATGGGAGCATATTCACCCAGTGCTTTTCAAGCTGCACTGGCTCCCGGTGGAGTACAGGGTCAGATTTAAGGTGCTGCTTTTGACCTTTAAAGCCCTTCACGGCCTAGGACCCTCGTACCTATGGGACCGCCTCTCCTGGTATGCCCCACGGAGAGCCTCAAGGTCCATAAATAGCAACACCCTAGTGGTCCCAGGCCCTAAAGAAGTTAGATTAGCTTCAACCAGAGCCAGGGCCTTTTCAACACTGGCTCCGACCTGGTGGAACGCTCTGCCTCATGAGACCAGGGCCCTGCAGGATCTGATTTCTTTCCGCAGGGCCTGTAAGACAGAGTTGTTCCGCCTGGCCTTTGGCTTGGAGCCAATTTGATTCCCCCCCTCTCTCTTTTCTCCCCCTTTCTTTTCCTTCTCCTCCTGCGATGAGGCTACATTTTAATATTTTAATGTTCCATTATTTTAATGTATTTTATTTTTGTTTTTAAGTTGTAACCATTCATCTTGTTTTTATTATTGCTTGTAAGCCTCTCTGAGCCCGGCCTTGGCTGGGGAGGGCGGGGTATAAATAAAAAAATATTATTATTAAATAACACTGTGGTAACTCCATTCTCTAGAGTCTACAAATGCAGTAACATGACTTGATGGCTGGAGTCACTAGATCCAAGTATCTATGGCAGAGCTTTATTTTGTTCACCTTGAAAGGATGCAAGGATGAGAATCTATCCACCTCAGTGTTGTCCAACCAAGGGGACCTCTTGAATGGGTAGGCTTGTAGTTTAAACAGTGTCCAAGTGATCTCTGGAGGTAGCTGAAATAAATGATAGTTAAATCGAGAATGAGCAAAAGGAGAGGGGATTATTCTCTTTCTACCATCATAAGAGGTTAATATTTTTCCAAGATGCACCCCTGGAACAGGTGTGGGGGAACCTTTGGCCTTCCATATTTTTCTGAGCAAAGGCTATTTCTGGATTTAGAACACAGTGAACACACAGATTAGGTGAAAGCTGAATATATTGTTAATATCTGAAAGAAAGCTTAAAAAGCTTTATTTTCTTGCTGTCCTTCCTTTGGTTGCTGGCGGCCCCGAGAGCAATGGACTCTTGAAGCTGGAGCTTGGCCAGCCCACATCACTTTCCAAATCTAGTCTGCACTCAGGTTCTACCTGACAGAGTTGTTCTTCAGACTTATATACTGTTAGGTTTACATAAACCACACCAGGTATTCAGGTTATTGTTCAGCAGCCTGATGTTTATACATTCTTGTAAGGTAAAGGACTACTTTGCACTTGGCATGTAGCCCACATAAATCTCTCAAGTTCATCCATATGCTTTATGCCAGGTGGGACTGTAAGACCCTGCTAGGGGCTTATCCGAGAGATTAAAATTCCCAGGTGCTGCCATCTTGATATGTAAGTAACGTTGAGAGAATAGCATTTTATATAACCAGAGAAAAAGAATTAACTACTTAAAGGTCGCAGGTGCCACAAGATATCTAGGCATGAAGGAGCTAAACTCCTCAAACCCATAATGGTCTTCTGTGGTTTGCCCAACCACAAGGTTGAATTGCAACAACTAATATACCTGGCCATTGACCATGCTTGGTAGGGCTGATCAGAATTGTAGTTCAGCAGCATCCCTATTTAGAGATTTCTAAATTCCCCTTTCCCTCCATGGGTCATATTGTCAACCTTTTCAACTGCATATTATTCAGCAATCTATATTTTATGCCAGTCCATCTTGTCCATAATATTTGCTACATAACAAGTGTTAATGTTTTCATCTGCTTACAGTGGTCTCCCAGATAAGTTATAATCCTGCTCTAGAACTACTCTCTGAACTTAAACTTTGGGAACCAGAGCTCTTGCCCCCTTATCTTTTCAGTGGAATCTACACAAGTTTTCCTTCCACTGCTGAAGTGCTGAAAGCCAAGATCACATTGGTTGCCATTCTTCCATGGGCACTTGTTCGTGTTGATAATTGCCTATAGTGCAATACTAGAATAACATATACTACATATGGTTGATAAATCAATCAACCAACTTAAAGGGAGGAAAAGTTTATATAATGCCTACAATAGAATCGTAGCTAAAAAAGTTAGTACTTGCAAAACAAGCAAAAGTGACATAGAAGTGATTGTGCATGGGTAAGATCTTTCTTTTAAAAAATCGTTGAGCATAGGTTTTTAGCAGCAGATGTGCTTTATCGGGTTTCTTTTTTCTTTTTTGCAGGACAGTTAGACAAATGGCCAAAATAAAAGAAAAGGGGAAGAAGGGGAGTTACGTGACGTACTACAGAGGCACTCAGTTGTGCCCAAGATTGCAAGGGCCCCTCAAAGGATTGTGCCAGATCTTTGGCACTCTGGCATGACCTCTGATGAGATGGGAAAGTGTGCTGGGTTCATACACAGGGTCACACCAAAGTGCTGGACTTTTGGCACTCTGGTGCAACCCTGCTGATAAGCCCAGAGTGCCAGTATCAGACTGGAAAGCACACTGGACTTGTCAGCAGGTTTGTGCCAGAATGCCAAAGGTCCAGCACTCCACCATTTGAAGAGCCCAGCATACCAGTGCCTGCCCTCTCCCCCCTCTCTCTCCCCCCGTGTGTGTGTGTTTGTATGTGTGACATCACATATTGAGGAGGTCCAGCCCCTTGCCCAAAGATTTCAAGGGGGCTAATAGAGGGCCACTTTCAGCTTTTGGGCATTATGTTCCTCACCCCGGTTTTATTATGTGCTTTAAACATGGATGTTCTTTTAAAAAGTTTGCCCAACTGTTTTATGTACTTTGTAACCACTTATATACCTCTGATGAGATGAGAAAGTGTGCTGGGTTCGTACACAGGGTCACTCCAAAGTGCTGGACTTTTGGCACTCTGGTGTGACCCTGCTGATGAACCTAGAGTGCCAGTGTCAGACAGGAAGGTGAACTGGACTTGTCAGCAGGGTTGTGCCAGAATGCCAAAGGTCCAGCACTCCACCATTTGAAGAGCCCAGCATACCAGTGCTGTGTGTGTGTGACATCACATATTGAGGAGGTCCAGCCCCTTGCCCATAGATTTCAAGGGGGCAAAAGACATGCCCTCCTGGAGTTGGTGTGCCCGATGTACTGTATTGGAAGACAAAATCTGCTTATGATTATATATATATATATATATATATATATATGCAGGTTTTGGTGTCCTCGGGTGTCTTCCCGTGTAAAAGTTGGGGTGTCTAGGCGACGTTTCGACGAGGTCTCACTCGTCATCTTCAGGCTGGTGCTTTCGGCTTCTTGTTACTGGAACAGAGCGGGATCTCAATGTTTGAGTTCCTATAAATACTGTAGAGGGGGTGTGGTGTCTAGCCTCCAATGTTCTGGGCAGAGAGGAAGTTCCCAGGCTAGTGTGCCTTTTCTTCTTTTGTTCCTTAATTACTTGAGAGATACCTTGAGTGATTTCTTGAGTGATATCCTGAGTACCACTTAGGTGGGTCATTAGGTGTGGATTAGTTGCTAAAGTCTTTGTGTCTTGACCTCTTGAACTTTGTGAAGAGTTTTCCTGAGAAGATGGCTGTATTGCACTTAGTTGTGCTTTGGCTTGGCTTCGTGTATAGGGGCGAGCTGTGGTTTTGTGGCTTGTGTCAGCCAGATCTGTGTAGGGATTGCAGGGGGGTGCAGCATCCGGAGGTGCCACCATGGATTGGCTACTGGATGGTGTCAGTAATTCATCTGTGGAGAGGGTCTGGGTTTGGGTCTGGTGTGGTTGATTGGTGTTGGCGTTCTGTGTGCCTCTGGATCTGGTGTCAGTTTTTGTGGGGAGGGCTAATTTCCAGATGTCTGGCAAGCGGGATGTGTCGTCACGCTTGTTCATGTTGTGAGGGTGTTTCTCTATCTCGATGGCTTCCATGATTATTCTCTTGTGGTGATGTTCCGTGTTAAAGAGCAATTTGGAATCTGCAAAATTAATTTCGTGTCCTGTTTCTTTCATGTGTTGGAAAAGAGAGGAAGTTTTTTCTTCTTTTTTGACGGCATTCTTGTGTTCTGCGATACGTGCATTTATTCGTCTGTTTGTTTGTCCAATGTACGTGGCTGGGCAGACTTTGCAGGGTATTTCATAGATCCCTTGGTTTTCCAACTGGATTTTATCCTTGGGGTTTCTGAGGATATTGGCTATTTTTTGGTTGGTGCAAAAGGCTGTTTTGATATTGTGTTTATGGAGGATTTTGCTAATTTTATCTGTAGTGCCCTTGATATAAGGAAGGAGGGCCATGCCATTGTTTTCTTCTGTGTCTTGGTTTTTGGGGGGTGTTTCCTTTTGGATTAGCTTCGTAATCCTGTTTTGCTGGTATCCATTGGCCATTCCAAAAGGAAACACCCCCCAAAAACCAAGACACAGAAGAAAACAATGGCATGGCCCTCCTTCCTTATATCAAGGGCACTACAGATAAAATTAGCAAAATCCTCCATAAACACAATATCAAAACAGCCTTTTGCACCAACCAAAAAATAGCCAATATCCTCAGAAACCCCAAGGATAAAATCCAGTTGGAAAACCAAGGGATCTATGAAATACCCTGCAAAGTCTGCCCAGCCACGTACATTGGACAAACAAACAGACGAATAAATGCACGTATCGCAGAACACAAGAATGCCGTCAAAAAAGAAGAAAAAACTTCCTCTCTTTTCCAACACATGAAAGAAACAGGACACGAAATTAATTTTGCAGATTCCAAATTGCTCTTTAACACGGAACATCACCACAAGAGAATAATCATGGAAGCCATCGAGATAGAGAAACACCCTCACAACATGAACAAGCGTGACGACACATCCCGCTTGCCAGACATCTGGAAATTAGCCCTCCCCACAAAAACTGACACCAGATCCAGAGGCACACAGAACGCCAACACCAATCAACCACACCAGACCCAAACCCAGACCCTCTCCACAGATGAATTACTGACACCATCCAGTAGCCAATCCATGGTGGCACCTCCGGATGCTGCACCCCCCTGCAATCCCTACACAGATCTGGCTGACACAAGCCACAAAACCACAGCTCGCCCCTATACACGAAGCCAAGCCAAAGCACAACTAAGTGCAATACAGCCATCTTCTCAGGAAAACTCTTCACAAAGTTCAAGAGGTCAAGACACAAAGACTTTAGCAACTAATCCACACCTAATGACCCACCTAAGTGGTACTCAGGATATCACTCAAGAAATCACTCAAGGTATCTCTCAAGTAATTAAGGAACAAAAGAAGAAAAGGCACACTAGCCTGGGAACTTCCTCTCTGCCCAGAACATTGGAGGCTAGACACCACACCCCCTCTACAGTATTTATAGGAACTCAAACATTGAGATCCCGCTCTGTTCCAGTAACAAGAAGCCGAAAGCACCAGCCTGAAGATGACGAGTGAGACCTCGTCGAAACGTCGCCTAGACACCCCAACTTTTACACGGGAAGACACCCGAGGACACCAAAACCTGCATTCCTGTACCCGTGAAAATCTACGAAAGCACACATATATATATATATATATATATGCAGGTTTTGGTGTCCTCGGGTGTCTTCCCGTGTAAAAGTTGGGGTGTCTAGGCGACGTTTCGACGAGGTCTCACTCGTCATCTTCAGGCTGGTGCTTTCGGCTTCTTGTTACTGGAACAGAGCGGGATCTCAATGTTTGAGTTCCTATAAATACTGTAGAGGGGGTGTGGTGTCTAGCCTCCAATGTTCTGGGCAGAGAGGAAGTTCCACACCTAATGACCCACCTAAGTGGTACTCAGGATATCACTCAAGAAATCACTCAAGGTATCTCTCAAGTAATTAAGGAACAAAAGAAGAAAAGGCACACTAGCCTGGGAACTTCCTCTCTGCCCAGAACATTGGAGGCTAGACACCACACCCCCTCTACAGTATTTATAGGAACTCAAACATTGAGATCCCGCTCTGTTCCAGTAACAAGAAGCCGAAAGCACCAGCCTGAAGATGACGAGTGAGACCTCGTCGAAACGTCGCCTAGACACCCCAACTTTTACACGGGAAGACACCCGAGGACACCAAAACCTGCATTCCTGTACCCGTGAAAATCTACGAAAGCATATATATATATATATATATATATATATGTGTGTGTGTGTGTGTGTGTGTGTATAAAATCTTATTGAATAAGGGACACGGGCGGCACTGTGGGTTAAACCACAGAGCCTAGGACTTGCGATCAGAAGGTCGGCGGTTCGAATCCCCGCGACGGGGGTGAGCTTCCATTGTTCGGTCCCAGCTCCTGCCAACCTAGCAGTTCAAAAGCACATCAAAGTGCAAGTAGATAAATAGGTACTGCTCCGGTGGGAAGGTAAACGGCGTTTCTGTGCACTGCTCTGGTTCGCCAGAAGTGGCTTAGTCATGCTG
The DNA here is from genome assembly GCF_964106915.1 of Podarcis gaigeae. Taxonomy (NCBI): domain Eukaryota; kingdom Metazoa; phylum Chordata; class Lepidosauria; order Squamata; family Lacertidae; genus Podarcis; species Podarcis gaigeae. The sequence continues at coordinate 9,445,469 of NC_139690.1, read as the reverse complement.
GCCACATGACCCGGAAGCTGTACGCCGGTTCCCTTGGCCATTAAAGTGAGATGAGCGCCGCAACCCCAGAGTCAGTCACGACTGGACCTAATGATCAGGGGTCCCTTTACCTTTTATCTTATTGAATATTGTATGATCTAAACAGTATAATAAAGCATAACAGCAAAACAAATACAGTGGTACCTCTGGATATGAATGGGATCTGTTCCGGATCCCCGTTCGCATCCTGAAGCGAACGCAACCCACGCCTGCACATGCACGGGTCGTGATTCGCCACTTCCGCGCATGTACGTGATTTCATTTTGACTGTCTGCACATGCGTGAGCGGCGAAACCCGGAAGTAATGCGTTCTGTTACTTCCGGGTCACTGCGGAGCGCAACCCGAAAGCGCTCAACCTGAAGCATATTTAACACGGTCTGTTGTGACTTGTTCCATAAACTAGTGCCTACAGAGGGAAGAAAGAATCAAGGAATGGAAATGAAGTAAGAGTCTAGGGCAAAGAGCTAGAAGCGGTGGAACTCTGCCCTAAATCTGCCTCTGGCCCTGCCAAATCTCTACCCTAGTTCAAGTGTCTGGGCTGGCATCCATTCCGAGTGGCTCACAGCTGCCGGCTGTGCTCTCTCTTTGCTGCCAGTTCTGCAGGCTAGAGCAGAACATCAGCAGATAAAGCTCTTCATGAGAATTGAATCCTGGTGCCAGGGCAAACCGCATGGTGAATTCCTGCTGGGCATGTGGCTCTTGAAGGCACAAGGGGTGCCAGGAAAAGAGCTGGCATGTTTACAATGCCCTGGGACGTCCAGTACTACCCATCCTCTGAAGTATTGATGTACAAAAGCGACAATCTGTCTGGAAAGGAAAATAAAAACTTTTGATATGCAGATCTGTCTCCTGTTGGAGGAAGCGGCTCCTTCTCGCCAAATGAACTGCATAATCTATTTTCTTGAATTGGAGGGCAATACCGTATTTTTCGCTCCATAAGATGCACCTGACAATAAGACGCACCTAGTTTTTAGAGGAGGAAAACAAGAAAAAAAATATTCTGAATGAAACAGTGGGTGTGTGATTTTTTTTTTTTGGTGCAGGCTGTAGCCATGGACATGCTATGTGATCTGATGGTGAATTTGGGGTGACCCAATGCAAAAAATCCTGAGGATCCATGTAGATCCGTGCTTTGTAACCACGTTTTTGTGCCATTGTGGCCCCATGCAACAGTGGGTGCGTGATTTTTTTGGTGCAGGCTGTAGCCATAGACATGCTATGTGATATGATGGTGAATTTGGGGGTGACCCAATGCAAAAATCCTGAGGATCCATGGGCTTTTACCTCCCCCCTCCCAGGCAGCCTCTTTTATCGCTAGCCTCCCTTATCTCCCTCCAGATCGCTTGCCGATCACCTGCTTCCTTTCAACACCCCCTTCCCTCTTGTTTGCCTTAGTGTCTTTTCCTTAGGTGGAGCAGTTATTTGCACCTCCTTTTCTTCTAATTTCTCTCCTCATTGCTTGTTTTTAGTATTCCTGTCTCCTCTTCTTGCAGGTTCACTGTCTTTACCTCCCCCCTCCCCTGGCAGCCTCCTTAACCAGCAGCCTTATCTCCCTCCCGATCGCTTGCTGATCAGCGGCTTTGTTTCAACACTCACTTCCCTCTTTCTAAAATAAAAAATCATGATCTCCTTTTCGCTCCTGGGCAATTCGGCTCCAGGGACCACACATTCACTCCATAAGATGCACAGACATTTCCCCTTACTTTTTAGGAGGAAAAAAGTGTGTCTTATGGAGCGAAAAATACGGTATTTTTCAGCGCAGGGACCACATTCCATTCTCCGCAACCTTTGGGAGGCCAAAGTGGGTGGAACAACTAATGTAAATTTTTTCTTGCACACTAGAGTAGTTTCTGTGCATGCTGTCTATCCTCCATGCAGGCAAGCAAGAGGCATGATCAGAGTTCAAGGGCACCTTCCAGCCGGGCAAAAACACACAAGGAGGGTTTTTTTAAAAAATGTTTGCCCAACTGCTTTTTGTACTTTGTAACCACTTATATACCAACATTAAGCAGCGAAATTGATAATGATAATTGATGATTGGTAATTTTAAAATGTAATATAATGTAAAACAGCTGGAGGACATCAGGTTCCTCATCTTTGACTCACGCTTATCATTTGTAGAACTCAAACACAACTTACACAGCTTTATGAACCCTTAAAAGGGGCAGATAGGACATGAACCCAACAGCAATCTCTTGGTTTGTTTTCCAAGCGACATTAATCCCGAATATTGCTTCTGGAAACCATTTTGGGGTGCTATTTCCTGAACGGCGCAGGACGAAAACAAAGCTGACTTACCTTTACAGGCTGCTTGTAAGGATTGTAACAGAACTTTGTCTGCAAAGCAATGTGAGCGCCTGAAATCACTGCGGAAGTCTCTTCCGTTGCTGCTGATGCTTCAGAGAGGCTTCGGGGGGGGGTGTGTGTGTGTCAGCGTATAATGAATCACATGTTGGGCCTGTTGCGGGACACTTGGGATGGTTTTTATCCAGTAATGTTTATCCACCTTCCATTAAGCTAAGAGGTTCTCCTGCCTTCCTGCTAGAATAGCTGCTGTTTAACAAATCAACTAAATTGCCTGCGATAGCTTGTCCTTGACTGCCACTTAGCGGTAGTTTGGAGTTTATTAGATTAGCCAAGCTCCTGTTTTCTACCGGGAGGCTGTCTCGCGTGTGGGATTCCAGTGTACGCACTGTGACTGGAAGGCATAGGAAGTGAACTTATACTGGTTTGTCCAGCTCAACATTGTCTTTTTTTAAAAAATTGTTTCTTTGGTTTTCAGATCAATGTTTTACAATCACGTATCCAATATACAACATAAAAACAAGATTCCAAAGAATCTCTTGGACTTCCCTCCTCCTCTTTGTGGGTTCTATTATGAATCATTTCCTCCTGTATCTTTTATAATAATCCATATCTTTTATCTCTCCATTATGTCTAAAATTCACCATTAATCTGCAAGTGTTATTCCAGTCCTACTAATGGTTTTAACCAGTGCTTTTTTTCTTTAAAAAAATGTTTAGGGGTACTCTCATTCTTCTACTCATATTGAAATACTGCCTCTCAATAAGGCCAAACTTAGATTCACAAAATGTTTAGGGGTATGCATCCCCCCAGAAAAAAGCACTGGTTTTAACTGTTTGCAATGGTTTTTAAGACAAATTATAAATTTCCCCCATTTCTTATTAAAATTTTGGTCTTCCTGATTTCTGATTCTTCCAGCCATTTTTGCCAATTTGGCATAATTCATCAATTTAATCTGCCTTTCTTCTCTGGTAGGGACTTTATCTTCTTTCCATCTCTGGGCCAATAATATCCTTGCAGCCGTGGTCACATACATAAATAGTCTTTTCTGCTCCCTTAGGATTTCGGCACCTAGAATTCCTAAAAGAAAAGCTTCAGGTTTTTTAGAAAAAGTTATTTTAAACATTTTTTCAACTCTTTATAAATAATTTCCCAAGATTCTTTTACTACCTTAAATGTCCACTACAGCTGATAAAAGGTGCCTTCTTTTCCCTTACATTTCCAACAAGCATTTGATCCTGTTTTATACATTTTTGCTAAAAAAACTTCCAATGAAGGAGGGTCTACCACCTTCCAAGAGAGTCTATTCCGTGGCTGAACAGCTCCTACTGCCTTAAAGTTCTTCCTAATGTTTAGTCGGGTTTCCCAGTAGTGATGTATGGAAGTGAGAGCTGGACCATAAAGAAGGCTGATTGCGGAAGAATTGATGCTTTTGAATTATGGTGCTGGGGGAGACTCTTGAGAGTCCCATGGACTGCAAGAAGATCAAACCTCTCCATTCTGAAGGAAATCAGCCCTGAGTGCTCACTGGAAGGACAGATCGTGAAGCTGAGGCTCCAATACTTTGGCCACCTCATGAGAAGAGAAGACTCCCTGGAAAAGACCCTGATGTTGGGAAAGATGGAGGGCACAAGGAGAAGGGGGCGACAGAGGACGAGATGGTTGGACAGTGTTCTCGAAGCTACCAACATGAGTCTGACCAAGCTGCGGGAGGCAGTGGAAGACAGGAGTGCCTGGGGTGCTCTGGTCCATGGGGTCACGAAGAGTCCGACACGACTAAACGACTAAACAACAACAACGTTTAGTCAATCTCTTTTCTTGTAACTTGAAGCCATTGATTCCTGTTACTCTGGAGTAACAGGAACATGCTTGTTCCATCTTCCACATGATGGTTGATGAGCAATTTCAAGGCCCCACCTGCTCTCCTTTCTCGCTTGATCTTCAGGCTGGGCTTGAATCTGGCTGCCTTTCCAATGGAGAGCTGTCTTCCACAAAGTAGAACACGTGGTCACCTGACAAGGAACAAATCCTGCATTGAGTTTAGAAGTACAGTGGTACCTCGGGTTAAGAACTTAATTCGTTCCGGAGGTCTGTTCTCAACCTGAAACTGTTCTTAACCTGAGGTACCACTTTAGCTAATGGGGCCTCCTGCTGCTGCCGCGTCACCGGAGCACGATTTCAGTTCTCATCCTGAAGCAGAGTTCTTAACCCATGGCACTATTTCTGGGTTAGCGGAGTCTGTAACCTGAAGCGTCTGTAACCCGAGGTAGCACTGTACGTGCAAAATGCGGCCTGGGTGTATTTCTGTCTGTAACTTAAACAGACTGGAATAGGTACGTGTGAATTTATTTAGTTGCGGAGAAAGAACCATGCACCTGCCGCTTTGCTTGCCGTTGCCAAAGGTGCTTTGCAAGCTCTTTGATCTGCCTGCACACTCTCGCCACAGCCATTTCCTCACCATATTTACCCGCTTTCCCCTGTGGCTTGAATGTCTTTTCATGTTCAAAGTGTTTTCTGCTTGGAATTCAGAGGCAGTAAGGAGGCCGTCTGAGTTTAGTATGGGGCAGGGCGGGTCCTCTCTGGCTAAGTGTCTCTGTAGTGCTTTGGAAGTCAAAGGGCATCAACACCCTGATGTGCTCAACTGCCCGTGATGAGCCCCTATTTTAAATACAGTGGTACCTCGGGTTACAGACACTTCAGGTTACAGACTCCACTAACCCAGAAATAGTACCTCGGTTTAGAACTTTGCTTCAGGATGAGAACAGAAATCGCGTGGCGGCAGCGGGAGACCCCATTAGCTAAAGTGGTACCTCACTTCCCATACCCTTTTGGAGAGGCAAGACAAATTCGCAGAGAATAAAGCTGTCAGTGCCTACTAGTCATGATGGGTACAATCCAGCTCCAGTAGAAGGTCTCTAAACAACAGTTGCTGGGAAGCACATGTGGGGAGAATGCTGTTGTGCTCGTATCCTGCTTATGGGCTTCCCAGAAGAGGCATCTGGTTGGCCACTCTGGGAATGGGGCCTGATCCAGCAGTCGGCCTCTTCTGAAATCCTTACTGACCATGCTGCTGGGGATTCATCTGAGTTGGGAGTTCTGCTGCATCTGTACATATTTTGCATATAGCCCACAAATTCTCAATGGGATTTATGTCCGGGGAATTCCTTGGCCAATCAAGAACCTGCATTTGCTGCTCTGTCACAAATTTCTTCACCACTTTTGATGTGTGAAAGAGGGCTAGGACCTGCTGTAATATCCCAGTACCACCAGGATACCATATTTTTCGCTCTATTAGATGCACTGGACGATAAGACGCACCTAGTTTTTAGGGGAGGAAAACAAGAAATAAGAAAGTAACGCAAAACATCCTGAGCTAAGAGGGAGCGCTCCTCCATCTTTGCTCAGGAGGCCTTGCGGGACCATCCCTGAAGCCAGGACAGCAAGCAGGATTGGTGTGCACTTGCCCTCCTGGCTTCAGCGAAAGGAAGCCTACTGGCTTTCCTCTCACAAGAGCCACATGCTCTTTAAAGGGAGTGCGGCTCGTATGCAACAACAGCAGCAAGGATACTCGTTGCTAAGCATTGGAAAACCCAAGATCTACCCACACTGGAAGAGTGGCAGATGCAACTGATAGACTATATGGAACTGGCCGAGATGACTGGCAGAATCCGAGACCTGGGAGAGGAGACGGTGGAAGAAGACTGGAAGAAATTTAAGGACTATTTGCAAAAATATTGTAAGCTGTATGAATGTTAAGGAGGATGCTTGAGCATAAACAATTTGGCACCATCGAATCAGATGAAGTGAATTATGAAGATAAGTTAAATTCATGAAAAAATCAATTTTTAGATAATGATTAGGCTAAGCTAAATGTCTTAAAGAGTGAAATGAATATATCTAAAATTTAAGATATAACATTGGAAAACTAGATTGTAAGGTGGGGACAAGGTGATAAATTGCTGGACTAATTTTTTATAATTTTGGAATGTAGGAGAGGGAGATGTGAGGAAGTCCAAAGAGGATAAGAAAATATGTTATAAAATGTGATATCTTTGTATGTTTTGTTTTTGTGTTGTAATTAAAAAACCCTTAATAAATATTAAAAAATAAAATAAAAATAAAGGGAGTGCGGCTCTTGGAGGCTTTTCTGGGGAAGGGACAGAGCCACATGCTAAGCCAGAAGCTAGAACAGCCAGGATCCCACTCGCTGTCCTGGCTTCCTCTTTAGCTGCGCGCAGCCTCTCCCGGGCAAGGGGAGCCTTCATCCCCTCCCGGGAGAGGCTGCGTGCAGCTAAGGCTCCCCCAAGAGCCACGCTCCCTTTAAAGAGCGCGCGGAGTGGGGGGAAAAGCCCCCAAGAGCCGCACACATGCTCCATGCAGCTCTTTAAAGGGAGCGCTGACAGAGCCTCCCACCTGCATTCGCTCCATAAGACGCACACACATTTCCCCTTACTTTTTAGCAGGGGGAAAGTGCATCTTATACAGCGAAAAATACGGTACCTCTTTTCCAGCTCTGGAATAACTCTCTTTCGTAGAACCTCAATATATTGTGGTGAGCGCATCATTCCTTCTATTGGCTGCAGGCTTCCGACACCATAACAACTGAAATATCCCGAAAACATCTTCTTTTGTGGGTTCTTGACAGACTCATTGATGTGGCAATCACGAAGCTTCTCTCCCTGTGACCTTCGAACATGCCGACTTTATTTAAGTTAATTTGCACAAGGTTGTAGGGACACAGAGATCCCTCATTGATGTCCTAAAACATTCAGTTACAGAGGTCTGGCTTTGGAGATGATGCATAAAACCAGAGTTGTGTCCTCTCCTGCTTCTTTCAAGGGGTTAACTCCGAGAGGAATGTGCTGAATCGGCCACTGCATTCTACTCATTCCTGACTGTCTCTGCCCTGACCTGCTTTCCCAGGCCCTGCAGCTTGGGAACTTGGCTGCTCTTTCTTGGGGAGGGCGGGGAGAGGATTACTGTCTAATCTCAGGAGTGCTAGATGAATGGAAAGCATGTAGAATGGCCTGGCGGGCTTCCGAATGTGACATCTACAAAACGTAATTGAAGGTGCCTCCTAGGGAGGAGCAAACCTCTCCATTTCGGTTCTCTCAGATTCTCATCTTTCCAGTCTTCAGCTCTTCACATTTCCACACCGGTTTGCTGCTATTATTATTATTATTATTATTATTATTATTATTATTATTATACCTTGGTTTACAACCATAATCCATTCTGGAGGTCCATTTGTAAGCCAAAACAGGTTGTAACCCGGGGTGCGCTTTCGCCAATGGGGCCTCCCAAAAAATTTGTTTGTAATAAAAAAAATGGGTTGTAATCCAAAAAAAGGTTGCAAACCAGGACACGCACTTCCGGGTTTGACGTGTTTGTAATCCAAAACGTATGCAAACCAAGACGTATGCAAACCAATTATTATGAAAAATTCAGCGGCATTTCAATGCAAATTCTTCCCAATATGCACATTGTTGGATGCGATTTTGCATTTTGGGATGCTGTTTTCACACAGCATCTCCTCTCCTGCCCCTCCCCCCACTGTTAGTTTAATCAGTGTTTTAAAATTATGAACATTAGTAAAGGTAAAGTTAAAGGGACCCCTGACCATTAGCTTCAGTTGTAGCTGACTCTGGGGTTGCGGCGCTCATCTCACTTTATTGGCCGAGGGAACCGGTGTACAGCCTCCAGGTCATGTGGCCAGCATGACTAAGCCGCTTCTGGCGAACCAGAGCAGCACACGGAAATGCTGTTTACCTTCCTGCCGGAGCGGTACCTATTTATCTACTTGCACTTTGACGTGCTTTCGAACTGCTAGGTTGGCAGAAGCTGGGACCAAGCAACGGGAGCTCACCATGTCACAGGGATTTGAACCGCCGACCTTCTGATCGGCAAGTCCTAGGCTCTGTGGTTTAACCCACAGCGCCACCCGTGTCCCATGAACATTAGTACCACCCTCTTAATTGATTCAGGCCAGATCCACGGTGGGGATGGGGGGGGGGGTCCCTGGGCTGGCCCGGGGAAGAGTTGATCTGATCAGGGATATAGTCAGGGGTTTGTGCATAGCCCTATTAATCAGTGGCAGCACCCTGTTTAAGGACCTCCCTCCCCAAAGAGGCTTGTCTGGTCTTGGCACTCACTTTGCTGTCATCTTTTTTTTAGTGCCAGAAGTAGACCTTTCTGTTCTCCTGGGCATTTTGAGCTTTTAAGCTCTGAGCCTGAACTGCAATTTCCAGTGTAATCCTATTAAGGCTTGCTCAAAAGTAAATGTTGCTGTGTTCTGTTGAACTTAACTCCCCTAGTAATCGGGCATAGATTTGCAACCTTAATCAGCTGCTCTTGGGCTGCTGTCCTATGCACACTTACCTGGGAGCAAGTCCAGTTGAAACCAATGGGGCTTACTCTTGAGTATTTATTCTGTTTTTATTCCTTTGCTGCATTTCTTCCCTGCACTTCATTTATTTATATATTTATATATAAATATATATTTATATATATTTTTATTAAAGATTTCTCCGTTCGCAAAAATACATGCATTGTCTCTTTTTTCAAGTTCTGTTTTTTACAGATCAGTTTCATTCCTTGCGAGACATTAGTTCTGTGTGCAGTATTAGGTTGGGAAGAAAAGAGAGGGGAAGAGGGGGGGTGGTGATTGGGGTGGGGTGGGGTGGTTAGGCTTCTATTCTTCTGCTTTGTGTATGTGTGGGGTTTTCTGTCAGCGTCACTTGTATTGGTTCTCTTACAATTCGCTTGTTGTGTTTCCATGGCTGTCAATGGGTGGATCTGTTGGTTGCCATTCTGGCAGAGAATCGAGTCTGAGGTTCTCCAATAGTTGCAGGGCTTCAGGTATGTTGGTGGCCGTGTTGGTGATTACAATGAGGTGAAAGGAGAAGCCCATCAGTACTTGATTCCTGCTTGTTGAAGACATTGGATACGTGGGTGTAGGTCTTTCCTCTGGTTTAGGCTCTCTTGTGATTACCTGCTCTTCATTGCAGTTGTAATTTGAGAGAGGGTTACAGTTAAAACAAATGCATATTCATAGCACAATTATTAAAGAGCAAGGCAGATCACTTACAATTAGGCATATAAAATAAACAGACATGGATAGAGCTGTCCTGTTCATTTCTGACTTTAATGAATTGGATCCAACAAAGTTCTACTCAGTCCTGAAATGAATGCATCTAAGTTAGCCATGTCCTTTAATTATACTGGTTCTACTCTGACTGTAAGAAGCCTGTTTTTCCCCCCAACTGTCCATTTATGTTTATACTGTTTTGTTTGTATTGTTTACCAGGTTGCTAACTGTCCTAAAAACCAGCTGGTATGCAAAAACAAAGCCAGCAAACAAACAAATGTGTTTCCTGATGACTTGCAGATGCCTTTTCAGTTGGCTGAAAAAGCTTAAAATTGATTAATCAGTTATTAAAGGTTAGAACCTTAAAGAAACAAATGAACAGCAGGTTGAACAATGCCTGCAATTAGACCACCTTCTGTTGATACAAGAGATGTCACTTTGGAGTTACAGTATACTGAGATCCTTGCCATCAGCCAGGGTGTTACGATGTGTTACAAATGCATCAGGTTTCCTTCAGACGGTCAACGCTGTTACAAGTCTGGATGAAACCACAGATCCCCTACCAAACTTGGGACCCTATATCTGTGAGGGAAAAGCTTGCCAAATCTGTTCCTTTGTCAAGCGTGGCTGGTTAAGTTCCACGATTCAGCATGAGCAAAGAATTTGCTCTGGATTCTAGCTGTGACATAAAACCAGAGCCGGAGTTGTGTGTGAGTGAGTTGGAAGGAGACTGGAAGCTAGAGACACAGAGACATATTTGCTCCATTCTGGGCTTTGGGGCTCCCCTGGAAACCTCATACAGATCCAAGATCTGTTGGGGTGTTAATGCTCCTAGACTCAGGTTGTATATACAGTCAAACCTCGGTTGTTGAACGTAATCCGTTCTGGAAGCCTGTTCAACTTCTGAAATGTTCAACAATTGAGGCAAGAGCAAGAGCTTCCTGCACTCAAGCGGAAGCTGCATCAGACGTTTGGCTTCCGAAAAATGTTCGAAAACCAGAGCATTTACTTCCGGGTTTTCGGCGTTTCGGTGAAACATTCCAAAACGGAGCCATTCGGGAACCGAGGTTTGACTGCATGTGGAAATAAAACCATGTATCCTAAAGACACCACATGAAGGAGAGACTCCATTTTATGTGAAGCAAGATGACTGTGGTGTAGAATCCACTGTGAACACTGCTAAGTTGAATCGAGTGTTGGAGTGATGGCCTGGGAATCAGATTCAGAGGCTGAACCTGAGGAATCCCAGCCTGCACAGGAGTCCCCGCCTCCAGGACCAGCTGAGCCGGGGCTGGGGCTTGAACCTGAAGGGCCCTCACCTGTGCCAGATCCTCAGGAGCAGACACCAGATGAATCTGCTCTGGCTCCGGAGGTGATCAAGGACCCATTGCCTGCAGCTGCTTCACTCTCAGCCCCGTCAGGGGAAGGTGAAGTTGCCTCTGGGTCTGGTAACCCTCCAGTCTCTCCTGAGCTGCAGAGGCTCAGGGCAGAGAGGTGGAGGGAACTAAGTTCCCGCAGGAAGAGTGCTTGCCTCCAGGCCAGGAGAGGCGAGTTACCTGTGGACCGGGGCTGCCCTATGCCTCAGGGCAGATAAAAGCCAGCCAGCCCAGTCCCAGGTTGTAGGAGCAACATTGTTGGTAACTTGTTCCTGCCGGCACCCTGTCCTGCTCTTCTGCCAGAGTTCCTGACCACACCTGATTCCTTGCCTTGGACCCCGCTTCAGCCTTGACGGACAACCTCCATACCACACCCTTGACCTTGGACTGGACACAGACCACGCCGCACGGTAACCCCCCGGGACCAGCACAGTTGGAGTGCTTCTTCTCTGCTTGAAAGAGAGCGAAGCTACAGTAGAAGATAAAGGGCCCATTAATTTACAGGGGCCCACGCTGCCCAGGTCCAACATTATTGCTACTTATGGTGGCTGCTTGTAGTTTTGCTTGCTTACCATGGCAGGATTGTTAAGTTTTGTTGCTTTAACGGACCTATTTATATAATTTTGTAATTTTCGCATACCATTTCCCCCGTTTATCTTATTGCTTTGTTCCCTGATCTGGGATAGAAGATATTCAATGAAGAGCAGACCATTGTGTCCCATTCACACGTATCACATGCCCCCCCCCCACTCCAAATGACTGATGACCTTTGCGCAAAACAGACACAGAGATTAAAGACAAAAGTATTTATAAAAGTATTTAAAGTGACAACTCTTTAACTTGTGTTCTCAAAACGAAGCAGTCGAACGGTTGTCCTCTCACGCAGATGCTGGTGGCAGTCAAGCCGTTTCCTCTGGGTGTGCTACCAGCTTGAGAGATGTTTGGATTTTGCAGGGTCTGGGGACAGGGGAAGAGTGAGGCCTCTACCATTCTACCACCCTGGTTGGAATCAAGACCTGTAAAAGGGAGAGTGAGGGAGAAAGGTCTAAGGCTACGGACAGCAACTGTACATCAGTTTTGTACTGACAACTTCCTTGATGTTTGTGGATGCTCATTGTCAGGTGTCAGAGTCAAACCCCCATGGTAGGTTGCCAGGAACAAATAATAATAATAATAATAATAATTTATCTGGCTTACCAATGCAGCCTCTTGGAGTAATGACAGTGCTCTGAGTGAGTCTCCACCCCCCTCTCTCTCCCATTATGCATCATCACCACAGCTGCTGAGATGTGCCCTCTGCCTCTGAGCTCTCTGCTCTCCTACTTTAAATGCCTGCTGGGTTCTGGGGGAGGTGGGGGTCTGGAATGCTTTCTAAAGACACTGTGTCCATCAGCTGTCCCCCCTCTGGTGCTTCTTCCTCCTCCTCTCCCATTATTTCCCAGCTTTCCCCCTCATCTGCCTCTGAGCTGTGACCTCCCTCAAACCCCTGCTGTAATTCGGAACTGTCTTCTTCTTCTCTGGAAGGGTCAGGCTGGGGAGGTGGTCTCCACCATTCCTCCTCTGCCCAGTCCCTGACACTCACACACTTTTAAACTATATTCCTATGGTATGGAGATTAAGTTGAGTCTTGCATGAGTGGAACGGTGAGTTTTTTTTTATGTTGTGCAACAGAGGAATCCAACACAAAAGTTGTGCTAGCAGGAACCTGCTGCTATTGTGCCACAAAGCTACCAGCAACCTGCATGCGCATCCCCTTGCGCATTAATGTTCCACTGGAGCAAATCATTTGGTCAGTGGGACAAAGTAGACCTCTAAGTGACTTTAACTCAGAACTACGTTGCTTACAACCCACTGGGGAGTTGATACAATTGGCAGCAGTTCAGCAGAGGGTGCATGGCTGAAGCAAAAAGGGTTAATTACAGTATCGCGCAGGTGTGTGTGTAAGCCAGTGGATGCTTCCATCTGTGCATGCCTTCGTCACACCTCTCGATTACAGTCTAAGGCAGCCTTTCTCAACCTGTGGGTCCCCAGATGTTGTTGAACTACAACTCCCATCACTCCTAGCTAGCAAGGCCAGAGCTCAGGGATGATGGGAGTTGTAGTCCAACAACATCTGGGGACCCACAGGTTGAGAACCACTGATCTAAGGCATGACATGCCTCCCAATGCCACGCTGGTTTTAAATTCTCAAAGCAGCTCAGCTTCAACAGGAGAAGTCAATGTTCCAAATGAGCCCAAGAAAGGTCCAGTTTTGAATACTCCGCCAGTTTGAGATGGTCTGCAGCAGGGTTTAGTATGGATCCACTCCCATTCATCTTCCTTCCTTAACATTTAGGGAGCCAGAATCGGCACCCCTGCAAATCCAGGATTGTGGCTGCTTAGGGTACTCTGCTCTGAGCACCACTATATCCCCAGGTCCAATCCCCATCCACCACGGGCGTCTTCCTGCTTTTCCATTCAAAACCCAAGTTGGAGCAAACACTAGAAATGCACTTTTTATGAGAATTTAAAGCTAGGAATGCATTTTTATGAGGTTTTTTTTTTTTTTAAAGAGCAGCAACACAACTACATAATTTTAGGGGAAAACACTCCCTTCCTCTTCCTTTCCCCTCTCAGTTCCTTTGTCAAAATCAACAAGCATTGCAGTGCAGTTCTGGGAAGGCTCCTGTTTATACTGGCGGTCCATCGAATGTGGTTAGGAGCATGAAAAGGCTTTAGAAGCATGAAAAAGCTGACTCTGGTCAGCCTCAGGAACCAAAACATGCAGAAAGGCTGGGCTGGGCTGAGGAGGCCAAAGGAAAGATGAGAACTGCAGCTAGTGGTCATGAGTGAAGTGATCGGAGGCGGGGACTTTGATTGTCACTAGCTCCTCTTGTTCTGAGCATCTTCAGGGACATAGTGACTTGGGTCCTATTTGAGCTATACATTCTAAAAAGTATTGTGCCACTTTATGCAGCCATGGCTTCCTCCAGAGAATCCTAGGGACCGTAGTTTGTCAAGAGTGCTGAGACACCTCCCCGCTGTTCCCCTCACAGAGCTACAATTCTCAGATTGATTTAACTGTCAGTCCCTCTTCCCAGGAAACTCTGTGAGAGCTGTTCTGACAGTGGAAGAGACCTGCTTTGGGAGGTGCTTAAGAAGAGGTTGGGTGGCCATCTGCCAGGGATGCTGCCATTCAGGGATGAGGATGCTGTGGACCAGTGGCATAGCGTGGGTGGGACCACAGGGGCAGTTGCCCTGGGCGCAAAATTCTTAGGGGTGCAAAATGTCAAAAGTAAAGTAAAGTAAAGTAAAACAGTAATAACAAATTAAAAATAGTGTGTCCTCATCTTCACACAAAAAATCTCCCAATGTTTGCCCAGGTAGACTGAGAAGCAGATTTGGGCAGCGTCTGGTTGCTACGGCACCTTTCGCATGGGCTTTGGAAAGATGCCTGCTCCCGACCAATCCCCTGTCCTGCTCTCCGCCCTGCTCAATGCTCATGGGATGCTGTGGTTGTCACTCAATAGGTCGCCACACTTCTGCCCCTTCATTACAGCCTATTGGCGGGCAGTGCCTTGCCCCAGGCACTGACAACCCATGCTACACCACTGCTGTGGACCTCCAGATGATATTGGACTTTTGTACTGAAGCAGGCGGTTGGGCTAGATGACCTACAAGATCCCCTCTAGTCTCTAAAACAGTGGGTCCCAGTTATCTAAGTACTGTCCCCCCCGTTTTTCCAAAGCCAAGTCACGGACTCTCTACTTTGATATCTCTATGGTAGTTTTTGTTATGTGAATGGTGCCACAGACCCCCTGTGTGGGTTACATGGACCCCTAGTTGGGAACCGCTGCTCTAAAATTCTAGGATTGCTCAGTCAGTTGACACTGGACTCCTAATCTCAGGGTCGTGGGTTCAAGTCACGGTCAAAGGATTCCTGCATTGCTGGGGGTTGGACTAGATTACCCTTGGGGTCCCTTCCAGCTCTATGATTCTCAGAACTCTTACTGGGAGATTTTGCAGTTTGTAGTGGCGACGTAGCGCCCGGTGTAGTGAACATTGCATCTCACCACATTGTTGGTGAAGTCCGACTCCATCACAATATATTTGGGGTTCACCTGAACCTGTGGCAACAAAGCAGAAAGAACAAGTCAGACTCCAGGATGAAGACCTGGGTGTGTTGTATAGCCATCATTCATTTGAATAGTCAAATCCCTTAGAAATGTTATTTTATCTGGCAGCATCTATAAACAGGAAGACCTTCTGATTTTCTTTTTTTTCTGTCTCTGCCTCTTACATAGCTCTGCTTTATACCCAATTTATGATGTAATAATTGTATCCATTTTATTCGCTCCTGCTCCCCCCCCCCTTTGGCTTTATTATCAAAAGCTCCTCATGCCTCTCTTATATTATTTTGTTCTTGGTTTTCTTTTCTTTGTGTGTATTGTCTGTTTTCGTTGCTCAATAAAGCTCTAAAAAAGAAACTTAAAAATGTTCAAATTTCCTCTCAATCTGTGAAATTTTCTCTCCTTTAGAATGGAAACTGATAGATGGCAAATTTGGAGATACTGTAAGTGTTTTGGCTATGAAACATCCAAAATGCCAGCCAAAAAGCAGAATCTCTTCTACGAATATTACTGGCACAGCAGAACACAGAAATTGCTTTTCATTTTATGGCCAGCTCAGTTTTGTCCTGACAGATTTAGAAAGACAATGAAGAGGACGACTTACCTTTAGGATATAATTCCCAGGCTGAACATCTGTGATATCAATCCACTGGCAGTCGATGTCAGCATTGTAAGTGTCATAACAACCAGGGCTCAGACCCTAACACAGAAAACACAACTTTAATTTGGCGCCAAACACAAAGCCAGAGTGGTACATGCTCTGGTTATCTCCTGATTGGACTACTGCCATGCGTTCTGTGTGGGGTGACCTTTGAAGGAGACTCGGAAACTGCAACTAATCCAGAATATGGCAGCTAGACTGGTGACTGGGGGTGGCCGCCGAGACCATATAACATTGGTCCTGAAGGATCTTCACTGGCTCCCAGTACATTTCTGAGCACAATTTAAAGTGTTTGTGCTGACTGTTAAAACCCTAGATGGCCTCGGCCCAGTATACCTGAAGGAACATCTCCACCCCCATTGTTTAGCCCGGACACTGAGGTCCAGCGCTGAGGGCCTTCTGGCGGTTCCCTCACAGCGAGAAGTGAAGCTACAGGGAACCAGGCAGAGGGCCTTCTCGGTAGTGGCGCCTGCCCTGTGGAACGCCCTCCCGTCAGATGTCAAGGAAATAAACAACTATCTGACTTTTAGAAAACATTTGAAGTTTTTAATGTTTGATATTTTATTGCTTTATTATTATTATTATTATTATTATTAAGCTCAAACAGGGATGGGGTCCACCTAGGACCTACTCAGGTTGATCCCTGCTGAAAGCAAGACTGGCATCCATCAATCAACAGATTGTCAATGATTGCCAGTCCTGTTTCCTTTGCCTGTGGGGTTTAACTTTGAACTGTGCATTCAAAGGAAGTGTTTTGCTCGACGTGTCTTTTGCCTGTGTGGTTTGAAAAACCAGTTTGCAAAGGCAAACGCTCTACCTGATGCCATGGTAATGTCAGGCAACAGACAAATGGGTGGCATCACTCTTCCATCCTGGTGGCCTTTGGTGGATGGGAATATCAGGAATTAGTCTCCTGGCAGGATCTTGTTCCCCATCCCTGGTCTTCACTTAACTGGCAGTGGCTGGCCAGGTTTTTATTCAGGATTTCCCCCTCAGACTACCTGAGAAACTGCCAGGAGTTGAACCGTGGACTTTCCAACATGTCTGCTTTAGTCTTAAGCATGAGGCCTTGGCATCGCTACTTGCATGCCTGTGACCAATAGTTCAGTAATATCCCAGGCAATACAATGATACGATATAAATATACACTGCTCCATAGCAATTGTTGTTATACTTTCCATTCAACATATAGATGAGTTTATGAAGCACTTCTGTATCCTTATGCTGTGCTGAAGAAGAATTCCATGAAACAGTGGGTATATCCAGAATCACTGTTCACAACGTCTGTTTGCAAACTACTTCGGCAGCGTTGGACGCCATAAACAAAGCTTTACAGCCTGTTTTCCCCAGAAAGGAATCTGATACATTTCTTCTTTCAGAGACTTGCATAGTCTTCAAAGACTTTCAGAGACTTATAAGACTTATGTTTATTTGGTTTTATGTTTTCAAGAGAATCCATTAAGAGTGCATATTTTGTGACTTTCAGAGATTCATAAGTTTTCTGTTTATGTGATTTCATATATTTCATATTATAAAAAGAGTGTGCGTTGATATCGTATCGTTGCATTTGGTCATTGTGTTGCCTTGGATATTACTGACTATTGTTTGCAACACAGGGGTTAAATTGTTTCGTGAGCAACAGCTGGCAGAGGACCTGTCCCGAGGCAGAGGACCTCCCTCTCCCAGTCCTCACCTGGGTGTGCGATGTGCAGGCATAGCGCTTTAAGTTCCCGAAGTCACAGGTGGTGTCTTCCAGGCAAAAGCTTGCTTTGTGGCCCTCGGCCACTTTCTTGCCCGTGGCCGCATCTAGCAGGTCATAGTGGCTGAATTCATCCATGCTGTGGTAATGCCTGAGGATGGTAGCAGGAGGATACACACACAGATCTGCACAGTGCCGGATTTACGTATAAACTAAACAAGCTATAGCTTAGGGCCCCACTCTCTTGGGGCCCCCCAAAAAAATTAAAGGAAAACCCCACTGGATGTACATTTCCAAAATATAAGATAAAAAACAAATAAAACCTACATACAGCAACAGTGTTTTGTTTTGTGTAGGCTCCTATGATGTAAGTAATGGGCCCTGCCTGCTAGCCTCCTCCCTGAAATATCACTGGTTTGTCAACAAGTTGTTGTTGACAAAGGACGGCTGGACATATAAAGGGCCCCATTACCTTCAGTAGCTTAGGGCCTCAACAAACCTAAATCCAGCCCTCGATCTGCAGCAGGAGTGCATGGGGTGAGCCTAGAACAGACACAACCCATTGTTTCTTTTGTTTTTTTGCAAATAGGGATGTACTTTGAGCATTCAGATTCTAAAAATGGTGTCAAAAACCTTTGGCCAACAATTGCTGCTGAACTATAACTTCCATCACCCTCAGGAGGTCGAAAGTTTCCCCACACCTGCTCTAATGCTAGAGATCATTATATGAGCCACCTCTTCATGTTACTGTTCTGCATTAGAAAGGTAAAGGGACCCCTGACCATTAGGTCCAGTCGTGACCAACTCTGGGGTTGTGGCGCTCATCTCGCTTTATTGGCCGAGGGAGCTGGCGTACAGCTTCCGGGTCATGTGGCCAGCATGACTAAGCTGCTTCTGGCAAACCAGAGCAGTGCACGGAAACGCCGTTTACCTTCCCGCCAAAGCGGTACTTATTTATCTACTTGCACTTTGACGTGCTTTCGAACTGCTAGGTTGGCAGGAGCAGGGACCGAGCAACAGGAGCTCACCCCGTCGCGGGGATTTGAACCGCTGACCTTCTGATCAGCAAGCCCTAGGCTCTGTGGTTTAACCCACAGCGCCACCTGCGTCCCAGGTGTTCTACATTACCGAAGCCCTAAGAACAGGCCTGGCATAGGTACCGGCCACTCTCTAATAGGGATGTTAAATAATCCCAGTGAAAATGGGAAAGGAAGTGGAAATTGCTCCAGTTTACAAGTTTGCTGCTGGTCCAGAACAAAAATCACCTAAGGGAATGCAATCTGTATTCATTCACGTTGTGTTGTTTTTAAGTCCACAAACAATACAGGCTTCTTTTATTTCCATATTTTGGTGTTCCCTTTACACAGAAATTAATGCATTTTATGTAAATAGTCATGTAAGTTATTTAACTTGGGTACCGTATGTTAAATATGGACAGGGAGATGGAAAACAGTTTTTGGCAGAAGCTGAATTGCAGCGAAATGGAAACAGTGTTGATTGTGACGAATGTAGGTAGGGGCGAAATTTGTTGCCTTGTTACATCCCTATTATTGGGCAGCTGTGCTGAGCTGTCATGTCTGCAAGCTGTCTTGGGTGGCCACTAATAAATCACCAAAGGGGAAAACCTACATGCTATTTTTTATGTATACATGCAAATTTGGGAACAATGGCTGTAATTTTAATAGAATTGCAATATATTTCTCCCCATAGTGGGAGAAATCCTTTAACTGGAATTGGACCAGACAGCATTTCAAACAGAGGACACTTTCAAACGGAGGACTTTCCTCTGACACCTCTTCAAATTGTTGTTGTTGTTGTTGTTATTATTATCCTCATCCTCATTGCTCCATCAATGTACATAGTTTTTCACAAAATTAAAAATGAATGAATAAGTAATAAAAATATTCTACCCCAAAGGGCACACAATCTAAAACAACAAATAATTGATGCAGTGAAAATCAAAAGTTTAAAATGTACAATTCACAAGCCGTTACATCAGGGCTAATAAAACTAGCTATTCAGACCCACGGCCTCAGGGGAAAAAAATGTTTTCAAGAGCGTTTTAAACACCAGGAAGAACTTTCTGACAGTAAGAACTATTTGACAGTGGAACGGACTCCCTTGGGAGGTTGTGGACTCTCCTTCCTTGGAGGTTTTTAAGCAGAGGTTGGATGGCCATCTGCCATGGATGCTTTAGCTGAGATTCCTGCATTGGAGGGGGTTGGACTAGATGACCCTCGGGGCCCTTCCAACTCTAGGATTCTATGATTCGATACAAGGATTTCAAGCATGTGCAAGACAAACAGGATAAGGACATGAGAACACCGAGAGGATTGTGTTCTGTAAAGTAGGACTCATGCCCCTCTGAGGACTGCCTTCTAAAATTTCCCACTCCAGGGCATGGTGGGGAATTTAAAATTGCTGCCTGCAGCTTTTCCCACCAGCCAGATAAGCCTGTGATTTGTAGTCAGCCAGTGTAGTCCAACAGAAGGTATTTTGTCAAGCCGCTCCTCAAAAAAATCTGAAGATGACTTGGGCTCAGAAGTCGCTTATTGAGTAAAAGAAAAATGCAAATATTATTATTAATAATAATATATTAATAAAATTAGCAAGGAATGGACCTGGGTCTTAGGGTGGTGGTTTTAGAATGTCAGACTAGGATCTGGAAGTTTGGGGTTCAAATTCCCACTGGGCTCACTTCTGGTGACATTGGGCCTTCCTCAAAGGGTTATTGTGAAGATAAAATAGGAAGTGGGGGTGGGAAGAGATTCATCCATGCTGCCTTGAGCTCCTTGGAGAACCGGTGAGATAAAAGTGTCATGAATAAATGAAAAACTGTTATTAAATCCCATGGAACAATGGGATTATACAGGGAACCCTGTTTATCGCCCAGCCCTTTCCCAGCCCCATTCAGAGAGTCCCATGAATAGCACCCCCTACTTACTGGTGGCAGCTGTGCCACTCCCAGGTGTGGCGGGCTCGGTTGGGCAGGAAGTCTGCTGTGCCCTGGTTCTTCACTCTTTGCGGGAAACGCAGGAGAACTCGGACGTCGTAGTCTGTTGCTTCAGGGGTGTAGGCAGTGCTGGAAGGACGTTAAAGCAGGTGGCAGGATAAGGTAAGAGGATTTCTGGGAAAGGATCAGTCCTGGGTGCAAATGCGGAAGGGCTGCCAGCTTTCGAAGTGCACCCAGTGTTTACTTCCATGCCATAAAATAGCACCCCCAGCTTTGGGGTCCTCATTGGATTTTTTAAAAAAATGCTTCTGAAAAAATCAGGACTCCCCGCTTCTTGTTCTTCAGTGGGCCTCATTGCTGTTGGCACTCACCACTCTGCTGTTAGAAGGACTGATGTATGTAAGGTAAAGGTAAAGGTAAAGGTACCCCTGCCCGTACGGGCCAGTCTTGACAGACTCTGGGGTTGTGCGCCCATCTCACTCAAGAGGCCAGGGGCCAGCGCTGTCCGGAGACACTTCCGGGTCACGTGGCCAGCGTGACATCGCTACTCTGGCGAGCCAGAGCCGCACACGGAAACGCCGTTTACCTTCCCGCTGGTAAGCAGTCCTTATTTATCTACTTGCACCCGGAGGTGCTTTCGAACTGTTAGGTTGGCAGGCGCTGGGACCGAGCAGCGGGAGCGCACCCCGCCGCAGGGATTTGAACCGCCGACCTTTCGATTGGCAAGTCCTAGGCGCTGAGGCTTTAACCCACAGCGCCACCTGATGTATGTACTTCACACCTATTAGCATGCCTTGCTTAGTATTGTACAACCTAGGCTGTGATCCCAGGCATATTTACTTGGGAGTGAGTCGCTTTGGCCTCAGTGATGCTTACTCCCATGTAAGCGCTTGAAATCCTCTATGATTAGAGTTAAAATAATTTGAAATTAGTGTTAATATTGATATCATTTCCTTTTGCATTATAACTTGCATAGTGAATGAAGAGAGAGCTTGATTCGCCCACTGTTAAGAACTGGGAAGATTTTGGTATTGTTTCTTCCATCTCATTAAGAGTTGCAATTATAATAATTATTAATAATATTAAGAAGAAGAAGAGGAAGAAGATTCTGCAGTGCAGATTAGGAGATACGGTATATTTTGTTGTCTTCTTCTAAAAAATGCATGTTTATCTATATTAAGTTTTTAATTGTTATATCTAGTTGTATGATTTTAAATGTGTGCTTAATTTTATTGGTCGAGGACCATAAGGAATAATTGATTCATATAATATTACCTTTCTGGAAAGGAAAGGGTGATAGAGAGGGAATTGAGGAAATGGAGAAAAAACAACACGAAGATGTTTCGAAATTTCTCTGTAACCACAAATGCTGGAGACATGCTGTTGAATAAATTGAACATCCAGATCCCAGGCTGGCTTAGGAACAAAGACAGCTGTTTTATACTAAGTCAGACCCTTGGTCTATCTAACTCAGTATTTTATACACAGATGGGCAGTGGGTCTCCCGGGTTTCAGGCTGGGTTTCCTTCAAGACCTGCCTGGAGATACCAGGGATTGTATCAGGGGTTCTTCTGCAAGCAAGGGAGATGTTCTACCACTGAGCTTGGCCCCTTCGCCAAGGTCATTCAAGCTCAGTGCCATCTTCTGCAGCCATGGAACAAACTCCCCATACTTATGCACACAGCACAGACTTTATTGGCAGGCTGTACCTGTGCATGAAGGCATCTTCCATTAAAATGCTTTTCTCTTTCTTTTCAGTGATCCTCTGGATGGTTAGTTGCCTTGGACTGGCGATCAAAAACACCCAGAGAAGCATTAAAAATTAATTGCTGGTTTGCTAGTCTGTGGTCCGCAAGTCATGATATTGCTGTTGTGAAACATTGCTTCATCGATATAGTATTTCCCCAAACATCTGACAGATGAAACAAGGGCAGGTGTCAAGAGAAGAGGTCCATTGTTTCCTAGCGAATTGGTTGCTATCTGTAACATACTCTGTTTAATGAGGAGTTGAGTAAGAAATAGTCTGATGAAAGAACCATGTACAACACATCTTCTCTCCTTAAGCTACTTTCTCCTTCTGCCTCATGTTTGGGTCTACCTCCTAAACTAGTTAGTGAAAATGTCCTTAAAGGTATCACCACATTTATCTTAACACTACCTTAGAGCCTAAAGGCAGGTAGGTTTTAAGACATGTCTGCATTTAGGGTTTATCCACACTTACATTTTGCCCCACACTTTCCAGGGACAGTTCTGTGCTTTCCTAGTCCATGTCTGAGCACTTTGAGTCCTGCCCCCCCCCATTGCTTTCCCCAGGAAAACCCACTCTTTACCCCTGAATCAGAACAAACAGCAATGTGGGTTTTCTATGTATTGCCGTTTGCTCCGGTTTAGCTGTAAAGAGTGGGTTTTTGCAGAGAAAGCGGTGGGGCAAAATAAAGGAAAAAAAGAAAAGAAGAAACAGTGGTGTAGCGTGGGTTGTCAGCACCCGGGGCAAGGCAAGTAATTTGCGCCCCCTAACCCGCACGCCTGGCACCCCCCCTCCACAGTGGGTGGCGACCCGGCGGCTCGGATTGGATTCGCACAGCGGTGAGAGAGAGTGAGTGAGCCAGGTAGGGGCAGAGAGCTGCGAGTGCGAGCGCACCCCCCCCAGATGTTGCGCCCGGTGCGGCCGGCTCCCCCTGCACCCCCCACGCTACACCACTGAGAAGAAAAAAAAGAAGTTCTCCAATATAGATCTGGAAAGCCCAGTCCTGTGCCCAGAAACGCAGAGCAAAGTTAAGTGTGGATGTAAGGAACTGACATTTCCAAGTAGCACTGGGGGAGAGCCCTGCCTGAAATCACGGAGAGGCACTGCCAGATAGGTAAAGGTAAAGGGACCCCTGACCATTAGGTCCAGTCGTGACCGACTCGGGTTACGGCGCTCATCTCGCTTTATTGGCCGAGGGAGCCGGCGTACAGCTTCCAGGTCATGTGGCCAGCATGACTAAGCCACTTCTGGTGAACCAGAGCAGCGCACGGAAATGCCGTTTACCTTCCTGCTGGAGCGGTACCTATTTACCCACTTGCACTTTGACATGCTTTCGAACTGCTAGGTTGGCAGGAGCAGGGACCGAGCAACAGGAGCTCACCCCATCGCGGGGATTCGAACCACCGACCTTCTGATCGGCAAGTCCTAGGCTCTGTGGTTTAACCCACAGTGCCACCCGTGTCCCAGTCATAGTCTAGGCTATGTTGAGCCAGAGGGATGTCTGACTCGGTATGAGATGGTTTCCTATGTTCCTACATTAGTGGTGAAAAAGTGGGCCCATCCGGGAAGGCCCTCCAAATGAGCTCAAAAAGGCATCACAAGGCTGTTTCCAGGGGCAACCTAAAATGGCAGATCTGATTATGAACAATGAGACAGATGAACCACACAGCAGAAAGTTGTTTCAGGGGTGGGGGGTTGCGGAATGAAGGCAGCCATGACAGGACTGTTCCGAAGGAAGGGACATTACCTTGCAAGACATTTCTCTTCAGCAGCGCAACGCAGGGAGTAGAGATGAGCCCTTTGGACGTAAGTGGAAGCTTGGACATAGTTTGGGTCGGGAACAAGGTCAGGGAGGCCTGTTGAGAGAGGCAGGAGTTAGTTAGTTAGCTGTGGTGATGTAGGTGCAAGAGCAGGGGTCGGCAAGGTTTACTTCACCTGGGGCAGTTCACTCCAGAGGAGATCCCTCTGTGGGCTGGATCGTGCGTGTGCATGAGCGCATGTGCACGCGATTTCCGGTGCTGCGGAAGTGAGCCCCCATGCCACGCAGTGCCAGTTTAGAGCAGTGCACAGGGACTCGTCGAGTGGGCGGCTCAGTTCGGGGGCAGCTCGGGGGCCGGTTAAATGACCCATGGGCCTTAGGTTGCCTACCCCTGTGCAAGAGCAACCAGCCAAAGATGGACTTATGAAAAATTTCAAAGCAGAAGACAGCTTTCATTTTTAGCTAAAGAGCCTGCCTGTCTAAGCCTGACCCTTTTTTAGTTTATTTTGTGTGTGTTGGCAAATAAAAAACGTACCTTGTCCAAGACCACTTGGCTGTTCTTCTGGAGTTGATTAAATCGAGTGTTTTCATTTTGCTAGGCTGGCCCCATTCAGAGCATCTGTGGTGATTTTGCCCCCTGTAAGCTCAGGGTGGCCATGGGTCCTACTGTCACCATTCTCTCTAAGGTTAGAGGATTGTGAGATGACAGGCCCCTGTTTGAAGGAGTCCTCTGCCCAAGGGCTCTCTCTGCTCATGTGTGGCTTGAAGAGAAGGAACCACAAGAAGGGCAAGTGGGGACCTCAGAGGCCTTATCACCTAGTCCACCTACTCCACCTGGACAAAGCCTTCTTCCTGGTATGGTGAGATCTACTCTATTTCTGTTTAAACGTCCTCAAAAACACATGGACGGTGTTGACCCGTGTTTGGTGTAATGTGTGAACAAGCCTCAAGTGAACAGGCAATGACATCAAGTTAAGAGCAGCAGCCCAAGCAGCAGGCTCCAAGGGTTGGCAGAATGCCCTGCAAGATTGTGGACATTGGATTGTGGCCTCTCACTGATGCCAACCCTGAGCATAACCCTCAAAACATGGGAATTTGGGAAGGTAGGGCTGGGGAGATGACCACTAATAAAAGCTCGTGAGAAATTTCCCCTCCCTGCCTTGAATATTGTTGTTATTACCCCTGAAAATCCCCCACCCAATGTCTCAGTCTGCAAAGGGGGCCACCACACTGAGGGGGCCATTTTGGCCCAGCCCTATATTCATAGGAGATTTACTGATATTGGGTGCTTCCAGACCATGGTTATTTTCAACCAAATGAATCCAGGCCATGCAACTGAAGCTGATTGGATGCTCTTGGGGGGAAAAAACCCTTCTCTCTCTCCCACTCCCTCAAAAGCATTGGGCTTTTTGCTGTAAGGAAAGTGATGGGGAAAATCTGATGGAATGTGTGGGATAACACTTGCTTTGAGATGTCATCTGACTGCCCCGCAAACAAATTGAAGTGAATGTTCGTTAAATAGACAACATCATTTAACCTTAGGTTGAATGCTCGATGAGCATGTCACCTGGAAATGCCCTCAGAGGCGCACAACGGAGGGTCCTGCGGTTTTTGCCAGTAGTGTGAAGACATCCCACTGGTGACTCTGGGCTATGCTCATACCAGTGGTTTGCGAGGTTTTGCTTTGCAGTGCTTCAAGTCATATTCTGATGCCCGTTCCTGATGTGTTTCCCTATTCCCTGAAGCTGTCATCTGAGCACGCTCAATGGCTGCCTGAAATGTACACACCTCAACTTAACGGCAGCTTCTGCTTTCAAATCAGATGGAAGCTGGCTCGTAGGAAAGTGCATCAAACAGGAGTATTTCTCAAAAACCTATGGGATACCTATGGATCGTGGCTAACGCCACTTGCCCCTAGCAGTGGGAGCATGCTGGAGTCAGGGTAAGCAGCAATGTGCACACGACCTTAAACTCTGGTTGTAATGATCTTGTCTCCAACACCTACCTCTTAAGCTGATCATGTGTGGGCCGAGCCAGCTCTGTTGTGGTTGTCCCCCACCCCTCAGCAGCTCATTGTGCTGGGGGGGGGGTCCCCAGGCTTTTGTCCAATGTCCTTTCTTGATGTACTCTTGCTGTGTAAAATGTGAAACCTGCTAATGGGCCATGGAGATTCTGATTGAAAACGAATGCTGACTGTTCAAGGGGAAAGCCTGCTCTCCTCTGATCCAGATTTTAATGGGAGCACCATTGGCCCCTGATTTCATTTTTCATTTTTTTATTTTTACTTAGAGTGAAAAAGAACAATGCTTTCTTGTTTCATGGGCTGTTCTCCCCGGAGGAATCACATCACCACATTGGCTCTCGTTTCCTGCCTCTATGCTTAGTCATTTCTGCTGATGTAATCCCCAAGGGATTCTCACATTAAGAGAAGATGGGGGGGGGGGGAGGTGTTGTGGAGGGGAAGGGAAACAGTTTCTTTAACTGAGCTATTCCCTTCTTAAAAAGTGAAACGTGAGACTCGCCCCCCCCCCCCAATTCCTTGAGCTGATTGTCGGTGTTTAAGGAGAAGGGATCTTTATGACTCAGTGATGCATGCATACATGCATTAAGAGGGTGGGGGTGGGGAGAGATTTGTCATCATGCATATATATATACACACACACACACTCCCCTTATTTGTAATAACTCAGGGATGAGGAAGCTATGGCTCTCCAGATGTTGCTGGCTCTCCAGATGTTGCACAGCCAATGGTCAAGGCTGATGAGTCCAGCAACAACTTGGGCAATGCAAAGGTTGCCCATCCCTGGATTGGTGCCCCACCCTGCAGATCTTCACATTCAGCAGTGGTCTGCACATGATGGGGTACAGTGCCCATATCCACCTGCAGAACAAATGGTTGGCATCGGACTACAAGCGACATATATTTATAAGGAAGTGGATGTGCAAGGGCATTCTTATTTCTCCCAGAGAGCTACTGGCAGTCAGTGTAGAAAAAAGGGAAACAAAAGGATAAAGGACCCCTGGACAGTTCAGTCCAGTCAAAGGCAACTGTGGGGTTGTGACGCTCATCTCACTTTCAGGCTGAGGGAGCCAGCGTTTGTCCACAGACAGCTTTCTGGTTCATGTGGTCAGCATGACTAAACCGCTTCTGGCGCAACGGAACACTGTGACGGAAGCCAGAGTGCACGGAAACGCCATTTACCTTCCTGCCATAGTGATACCTATTTATCTACTTGCACTGGCATGCTTTCAAACTGCTAGGTTGGCAGGAGCTGGGACTGAGCAACAGGAGGTCACCCCGTCATAGGGATTTGATCCTCTGACCTTCCAATCGGCAAACCCAAGAGGCTCAGTGGTTTAGACCACAGCGCCATCTATGTCGCAGTACTGAGCTAGATGATTCAAAACTTTTGAGAAACCATTCAGGGGCCAAGGCATAACCTCTGGTTTCCCATTCCTGTAATAACTGGTTAGAAACAGAAGGCAGGAGAAAGCTGGATTCCTTTGCAGCATGCATGATATCTGAATGCCCTGCATTCTTCCTGGATTGGTACTGGAGCCATCAGTTCCTGTTTTTGCTTTGACAGCTTGGTAGCAACCAGGACCCCCAACGTGTTACAGGTGAAAATGTGCTTATATAACAACCGTGGTCTTGAAGGAAGGATCCAACAACATGCCCTGGTTTGCTATTTCACCCTGCTATAGGCTGTATTCCACCTACTGTATGGTACACTGACATAGCCTCTCTTCTGCTAATTTAAAAGCCCAGAGGGTACTCAGTTAAAACAGTGAAAACTGCACCAACCATGCCCATCGGTTGGGGGTTCCCAAAGGTTTTCAGGAGTACTGCTTTTGGGGGAACCTGCAAAAGCAGCCTAACAAAGACTGAGCATGGGCAGTTGCCACACAGGAGCACAAGAAGATGCCTTATATATAGACCATTGGTCCATTGTATTGTCTGGGCTTTCAGGAAAGGCTCTCTCCCAGCCCTACCTGCCAGGAATGGAACCTGGGACCTTCTGCATGCAAAGCAGATTCTCTGCCATTGAACCACGGTGCTTCCTCTAATGTCGACTGTTGATTTTGGGGGGAAATGGGAAACTGGGAGCAGGTAGGAATGGACTGGAGTCGGTGGATCTGGAAGAAGGAAGACCAGTGATGTGGGTTTTCGGGGTGGGAGGGAAGGATATGTAGATTTTTTTCTGGGAAATTAGGCTAATTTAGACTAATTAGGCTAACTTGCACAGGGTGATTTGCATTGGAATAAATCTTACTATGCTACACGGACCAGTTGTCAGACTCTCCCTGTGCAAACACCATATGTTCAAAGCACATGACTCCCCCCCCCCCAAAGCCCTGGGGATTGCTGTTTGCTAAGGGTGCTGGGAATTGTAGCTCTGCGAGGGATAAACTGCTGTTCCTGAGATTCTCTAGCGGAATGCATGTGCTTTAGATGGGCTTTAAATTTATGGTGTGTGTGCCTTTATAAGGCAGTTTCTGATACTCTTTCAAGACAGGGGAGGCTTTTTTGTGGGAAGAGGGCCTAAAAGCCAGTTTCTCTGGGCTCACTTAATGAGGCTTGGGCACTGTTGGGTTTCCTATACAGCCTGGGAACATCTGGGCATGTTGAGCTCAGCCCCTTCTTAAGTGGAATGGACACCTCTTCTGTGTTAGCAGTGCTTTGCAAATATTGTTTATAGGAGAAGAAGTTCGGTAATTGGAACTGCCCGGGGAATTTCCGATAAGCCAGAAACGAATTACTCAGATGGAAAAGCGTCCAAGAGACGCAGATTCTCCCTCTCCCGCCTGCAAAAACTGTCAAGGAATCTTTCAGGGCACCCTGGGTCAGGACCTTGGTGTTACCTCTCAGCAGAAACCCAAGGAATCGCCATCCACTTTAAGTGAGCACCTGGGGAACAGGGGAGGAATGTAGGGACCTGGTTATCTTGCTGCCAGTATCCTAGGGTCTGAGATTCAGACCAACTTGCAAATGGGAAAAAGAGGGGGGGGCACACAAAAACCACCCCAACGCCCACGCGGTGAATCAAAATCCCGGTGGGAATCCAAGACAAATATGCAAAGCCAAGCTGTTGCTAAGTGATCCTCGTACATATACGGAAATAAAATGAAAATAAATCTAATCAGAGACATGTGGAGGCTGCAGAGGAGAAGGCAGGCAGTTTCAAGCAAAATGCCTCTGTTGGTCATTGGGTCAGGCTTGAATATAGAAGGCAAGTGTTTTCTTTTAAAATGGTAGATTACCACTGCAGGGCCTGGTCTAGGTTTTAGGTTGCTTTCGATCTGATCCACTGTCCCTGTGGCTTTGTGGTGTTTCTCTTTTTGTTTTTCCGAGAAAGCTGTTCCTGCAGGCTTACAGAATTAAGATCAGCTTTGCAAGAGCTAACTTGCTACATCAATCAGGAGCTCCTTGCAAGAGTTCAGCTCCTCACTGGCCAGTTAATGGACACAAGGAAGAGAAAAACTTTAAAGAAAAATGCAACCACAGTAGAAGGACAAAAAAAAGCAGCAACAGCAACTTTGATCTGTAGATTAGCTCTGAGAGCTGAATTGCCATAATGGTGCTGGTTTTAATATGTTGTTAGGAATTTGTTTGAAGTATGCATGGACTGATTAGAGCCCTGCACAGATGACAGTTCTGGGGATAATTAATGTATGGAGGGATAGATAAACATCAAGCCCATTCTGGCCTCTGCCCAGTATACCT
This sequence comes from Podarcis gaigeae, assembly GCF_964106915.1. Taxonomy (NCBI): domain Eukaryota; kingdom Metazoa; phylum Chordata; class Lepidosauria; order Squamata; family Lacertidae; genus Podarcis; species Podarcis gaigeae. Next base: position 9,416,009 of record NC_139690.1, on the reverse strand, counting down.
GAAGGAGCGTCTCCACCCCCATCGTTCTGCCCATATACTGAGGTCCTCCTCTGAGGGTCTTCTGACTGTTCCCCCACTGTGAGAAGCGAAGTTACAGGGAACCAGGCAGAGGGCCTTCTTGGTAGTGGCACCCGCCCTGTGGAACACCCTCCTTTCAGATGTCAAGGAAATAAACAACTATCTAAATTTTAGAAGACATCTGAAGGCAGCCCTGTATTGTGAAGTTTTTAATGTTTTACTATGTTTTATAGGTGCTGTAAGCTGCCCAGAGTTGCTGGGAAAACCCAGCTAGATGGGTGGGGTATACTAATACTAATAATACTAATACTAATACTAATACTAATACTAATACTAATACTAATACTAATACTTCCTCAGCTGTCACCTACAATTTTTCATCTGTCGTGCAGTAGAGGCTGGTCCATTAGCAGAAAATGGGACACTGCTTCACCAACTTCACTTTGCCCTCAGCCAGGCCCTACCTGCCTGCCTTCTTACTTACAGCCGGTCCAGGGGTTGCCCTGCCTGTTAACTTCCTCCTCTTTGGCCTCCTAGATCTCAGTAGGAAGGAGGAAATGGACCAAATTAGAATTAGTTGTCTCTGCCTGTCATTGGCTCTGGCGCCACCAACTGGAGGGCTCCCTGTCTTCTGCTCTACCAGTCTCAATGGGTACCAGTCAACATGTTTACAGTTTTATGAAGTGATTTTAAGCAGTGCTTTTAATTGTGCTGGCCAGATTGTTGGTTTTCCCCCTCTGTGTTACCCAATTTGATGTTTAGACATTTGGAGATTATAATTTGGTTTGCTGCTGCATCCTATGTTTGCTACTTGGTGAGGAGATTCTGCTAAAAAATGCTTTCACATTTTTTAATATTCAATAATCCTATTAAACAAATAAAATGATGCTTCTCATGGCAAAACACTGAATGTTTTTGACTCTCGGGCTATTGAATGTTACCAACGTGCAAGAGAATGTGGAAGAAACATCAAATGTATGTCCTGGCTGGTTTGAGCTTCCTGTGCTTTTAAGGTTTGAATGAAGGAACATTGCAAATGAAAGGAGCGGCGTGTGGATACTGTTGTTATATAGCTTAGCCACTAGGTGGCCCTAGACGTAGTTATTTCTGGGTGGAGTCAGGAGTTTCCTGCTGCTGTTCCGTCCCTGTCAGGGAGAAACAATTGTGTCCTGGTCTTGCTTCCTGTTTGCTGTCTCCCGTATAAGCCTTTCAAGATGGGCAGATTTCCCCTATTGCTTCGTAAGGTTGCATTTAATAACTTTTTCTTTTCATAGCCTCAAAAGTTCCATTGTTTGTTTGTTTGCTTTCTCCATGGTTCCTAAACTCTTTGGCAAGACGTCTCAGCTTGTTTTGATACGACCTGGCACACGATGAACAGGGGGTGGGGAAACTTTATTCTCCCCCCCACCTCTGTCCAGCACTGCTCACCCCCCAGCCCCGCTCTCTGTTTTCTATTGAAGACTGCATGCTGGCAGTGGGTGGTTCCAGAGTAAAAAATGGGCAGGGTTTGCAACGTTGCTGGATTGTAAAGCCCTCTCCCTCCTACAGTGGTACCTCGGGGTTAAGAACTTAATTCGTTCTGGAGGTCCGTTCTTAACCTGAAACTGTTCTTAACCTGAAGCACCACTTTAGCTAATAGGGCCTCCTGCTGCCGCTGCGTGATTTCTGTTCTCATCCTGAAGCAAAGTTCTTAACCCGAGGTATAATTTCTGGGTTAGCGGAGTCTGTAACCTGAAGTGTCTGTAACCCGAGGTACCACTGTATTTGCCTCCTTGTCTATGGAGTGCTTAAGATTCAGGCTGCCAGAAACTAGGCTGAGGGCTGTAGGTCCACACCCCCTACTAACCCACCCAGGCTGACCCACCACTGAACACAGGGTCCTGCCCCATCAACCTCAGCCTGCCTTTGATGTACATCTGGGGATGCCCAGCCAGATGGGAGGGGTATACATATTATTATTATTATTATTATTATTATTATTATTATTATTATTCAGGGACAGGGCATAGGAGGAATGGTGGAGACTGCCTCTCCAGCCTGATCCCTCCCGGGAGGACGAAGAGGAAGACAGTTTGCAGAGAGTTTGCGGAGGTCACAGCTCAGAGGCAGATGAGGGGAAAAGATGGGAAATAATGGGAGAGGAGGAGGAGGATGGGACATAGGCAGAGCGGCAGCTGATGGACACTGTGCCTTTAGAAATCATTCCAGATTCACCCTCTCCTAGAGCCCGGTGAGCCTTGAAAGTAGGAGAGTAAAGAGCTCAAAGACAGAGGGAACATAGCAACACCCATAGAAGTGACGAATGAGGCGCTGTCCCATCACTCGGGACAGCGCCGTTATCCAGGAGGCTGGGTTCTAGAGCCTCTCTCTGTAATTATTGAATAAATTATACTTTTCTGGGCAACCAGCCGGGAACTGCTGGCAGAATCCTAACAACATCCAGTCCTGGGGGTGACTGTCAGCTTCCTGCTCCTTAGCCTCCGTGTTGACTCTGTAGACTTCAGCAGGGAGGAGGAGGAGGACAGGAACAAAACTAGAATTCATTGACTCTGTGTGTCATTGGCTCTGGTGCCACCTCCTGTTGGACTTCCTGTCTTCTGTCTCACCAGTTCCAGCAGGCACCACCCACCAAGAAAAAAAGAAAGAAAAAGGGGAGAGGCAGAGACGTTTGTGCCTATAGGTTCAGAACAGGAGGAATGGTTCAGGACCACAATACTCAAGGACTGCCTCTCACCATAGGAACCAGCCCTGAGATGATCATGAGAGGCCCTTCTTCATGTGCTTCCTCCACAAGTGGCCTGGAGGGTTGCGTTATGAGAATGGGCCTTTTCTGTGCTGGCTCCCTGCTTGTGGAATGCCCTCCCCAGGGAGGCTCACCTGGCACCTTGGTTACATATCCTTACGGCCTTTTCAGTATTGGCTCCCTGACTGTAGAACACTCTTCTCAGGGAGACTTGCCTAGTGTGTACATTAAACAGAGTTTTAAAAGAAAAACCCCAGGCTTAAAAAAAGAAGAAGGACATTTATATTAGGAAAGTAATCTCTGCTTCTTGCTGAGGTTTTAGGACAGGGAAGGAGAATATGTAGCCTTCCGGATGTTCACAGAATCATAGAATTGTAGAGTTGGAAGAGTCACTGAGGATCATCTAATCCAGGCATTAGCAACCTAAGGCCCATGGGCCGGAAGCGGCCTGCGGAGGGCATTTGACCAGCCCCCGAGCTGCCCCCGAACCAAGTTGCCTGCTTGTGCGCTGCGCGGGGACTCACTTCTGCGGCGCACTGAGAATTGCGGGCGCACTGTGCTGGGCCTGGGGGTTAACCCGAGCAACACGGCCAGGGTCCAGTACACTCTCTTTCTCTCAGACCTGAGTCTCTGCAGCTCGGGAGATGTCGGTGGGTTAATAGACCCAGAGGCCACCTCAGTCTCTCCTGACCCAACTGGTAGTGGAGCAGCTGCACGTGATTGCCCAGCAGAGGGCAACGAGGTAATCCCTGCACCTGGAGCCAGCGCAGGCTCAGGCCCCTGACTCAGCCCAGCTGGTGCTTGCTGCAGGGGAACCTCTGCAGACTGGAGCTCTTCAGGATCAGGCCCCAGACTTGGTTCAGATGCCACCTGAGGCAGAGGATCTGGTGCAGACCGAGACTCCTCCAGTTCCAAGCCCGAGTCCCAGGCCATCACATGCACAAACTCACGCATGCCCGCAATCCGGCCCACAGAGGGATCTCTGTGGGACTGATCTGGCCCAGGCAAGATAAACCTTGCTGACCCCTGATCTAATCCAACCCGCTGCAATGTAGGAATCTTTTGCCCAACATGGGACTTGAACCCTCAACCCAGAGATTAAGAGTCTCATGCTTTACCGACTGAGCTACCACCTATCAGCCCCAGACAGCATGGCCAATGATCAGGGATGATGGGAATTGTGGTCCAGCAACTTTTGGAGGGCCACAGGCTGCACAACTCTGCTGTATGCTGTGTTTTAGCTCTGCATTAATGTTTTAGGACTCTTTGCATTGCATTATTAGGGCTAAGAAAGTCCCATAAGTTCAGGACATAAGAAAAGCCCTGCTGAATCAGGCTGCAATGGAATGAACTCTGCTCAGCTCTGGTTTGACAAAGGCTGGGTTTCTGAGCAGTGATCTGTCAATGTTTTATATTTGGGTCTGTTTATAACAAATGGTTCCATGTCCAGAGAAGCTTGGTGATGAGATGTCTGATAACGGTACAGTGTCACCTTGGTTTAAGAACAGCTTAGTTTATGAACGACTTGGATTAAGAACGCTGCAAACCCGGAAGTAGGTGTTTCGGTTTGTGAACTTTGCCTTGGAAGCAGAACATGTTTTGCTTCCTGTTGAGTGTGCTTCATTTGTAAATTGAGTCCCCCGCTGCTATGGGAAAGCAAGGCTTGGTTTAAGAACGCTTTGGTTTAAGAATGGACTTCCGGAACAGCTTAAGTTTGTAAACCAAGGTACCACTGTACTCAGTTAAAAAGGTAAAGGTACCCCTGCCCGTACGGGCCAGTCTTGACAGACTCTGGGGTTGTGCGCCCATCTCACTCAAGAGGCCAGGGGCCAGCGCTGTCCGGAGACACTTCTGGGTCACGTGGCCAGCGTGACATCGCTGCTCTGGCGAGCCAGAGCCGCACACGGAAACGCCGTTTACCTTCCCGCTGGTAAGCGGTCCCTATTTATCTACTTGCACCCGGAGGTGCTTTCGAACTGCTAGGTTGGCAGGCGCTGGGACCGAGCAGCGGGAGCGCACCCCGCCGCAGGGATTCGAACCGCCGACCTTTCGATCGGCAAGTCCTAGGCGCTGAGGCTTTAACCCACAGCGCCACCTGCGTCAATTAACTGTACTCAGTTAATTGATAACAAATAAATAAAATCCAGGGGCATTCAGGAATGCGACTCATTGAAGACAGACCTGGCTTCACATCCTGTAATCTGAATTCTGCTAAACAGCTGAATTCTCCTCAGGGCTTGATTGAAGAGAAAGGTTTGCATCATCCCTAACTGGTGTGAGCTAATATAGGGAGGAGAGTGCAAAGGGCAGTACCAGTGGAACGAAGGGGAGTAAAGTAGGAGTTTGTTTTTATTTTAGAGAAGCTAACATATGTCAGAGAGAGCTGACAAGGATATTCACACTCATGGCTCCCTTTAGCCTCTAGAGCTCTTGGAGCCAGGCCCAAATCAGATGAGGTCAAGCTAATGAAATTAGCCTTTTGTTCACTCTTGCTTGCACGAAACGTGGAGTGCACTCCAAGGAGGAGGTCTAATCTCAGGAACATGCTCGGAGCTTGGCATCCTCATGGACCGCTGGGATTTCCCACCAGTCTGAGAGACAGTTTGTGACTCCGGTGCTAGGGGTTATCTAATCAGGAGGCACCAGGCCTTGGGAGAGAAAAAGAGAGCCAAAGGCTGGCCCTGCCATTACTCAAGCATAGTTCTGGCATGGTTTTGTTGCACCGTGAAAGGAATTCTCTCGGGTTCAGAAGTAACAAGCCTGTTCTGGTAAACCTGGGGCCTTCCAAGGTACTTGTTCAATTTTGTTAGCTATAGCTGTCAATGTCCAAAGTCCAGCTCTGGTCTCAAGCGGTTAATGGTGCAATCATCTACATGTCTACTGAGATGTAAGCCCCATTGTATCCCATGGGACTTGTTCCAGATAAGGGTGAATTTGACTGGGTGCATGGGTAAACGCAGGGATGAGGAACCTGCGGCCCTCCAGATGTTCCCAGACTACAGCTCCCATCATCCCTGACTATTAGTCAAACTGGCTAGGTCTGTTGGGTGTTTTGGTTCAACAGCAACTGGAAGTAAAAGCTATGGTTTTCCCAGTAGTGATGTATGGAAGTGAGAGCTGGACCATAAAGAAGGCTGATCGCCGAAGGATTGATGCTTTTGAATTATGGTGCTGGAGGAGACTCTTGAGAGTCCCATGGACTGCAAGAAGAACAAACCTATCCATTCTTAAGGAAATCAGCCCTGAGTGTTCACTGGAAGGACAGATCGTGAAGCTGAGGCTCCAATACCTTGGCTACCTCATGAGAAGAGAAGACTCCCTGGAAAAGACCCTGATGTTGGGAAAGATGGAGCGCACAAGGAGAAGGGGACGACAGAGGATGAGATGGTTGGACAGTGTTCTTGAAGCTACCAGCATGAGTTTTACCAAACTGCAGGAGGCAGTGGAAGACAGAAGTGCCTGGCATGCTCTAGTCCATGGGGTCACGAAGAGTCAGACACGACTAAACAACTAAACAACAACAATGCATGCAAACTCTACAGCTGCAAAACAGCCTTCTATGCACACTTTCCTGGGAATAAGTCCCATGGAACATAGTGGGCCTCACTTTTGAATAAGCTATATACATTTGTGCTGTAAGTCATCATGCAGTGCCTGACATTTTGCAAGCTGCAGCTACTGTGCTTCCAACTGATAATAATACACTGTAGGACAACCCTGGTTTCCTACTATATCTTTAAGAAACCAGAGAAACATCACCCTCTTGGCTTTTAAAGAAGCAGAGGATGGAGTTATTGCAGAGGAAATGAATAGACCACATGCAAGATGGTGAAGGGCAGATCACTACCACAACCCACAGATCTTCAGGCACAGCCTCAGGCTGTAGGCACATGTTCTTTGCACATTCCCCTGTAGAACAAGTAATTGGTGCTGGCTTTGCAGAGCTAAGAAATCAGGGACACAAGAAAAGCCCTGCTGGACCCATCCGGACAAGAGTCCTGTTCTCACAGTGGCAAACCAAAAGCCTATGGGAAGTCTGCAAGCAGGAGCTAAGCGAAAAAGCACACCCTCCATTTGTGACTCCTGGCAACCATGAGCGTAGCCAAGGGGGAGGGGGCGGCAGCTGCCCACCCTCAAAATCAAGTAAAACCATAGAAATACTTAACTAACTGACCAATCACATCGGTTCTCTCCCCCCCGCAAATCCTGACTATGCCCATGCTAGCAACAGGACATTCAGGGATATATTGACTCCAACAATAGGCTGATGTGATCCAAAGAGAAGCAGAGCGAGACGTTTGACATTAGCTGGGCTGCAGGAGTTGCCGAAAGGAGGTGTACAAGTTGCCGTCCAACTGCCTTAGGGACACTGGCGGAGGAAGAGGAGTGCGGGGGGAACGTACTGCCCCCGGCAGCATGATCCGGGTGGGGTGCCATCTTGGCTGTCCCCCCATCTGTGCTGGGCACCACGTCCCGCAGGCGGTGTGCCACGCCCCCAGGACGCACACCACGCCCCTGTGGGTGGCGTGTCATGCCCCCAGGATACACACCACACCCCTGTGGGTGGTGTGCCATGCCCCCAGGACGCGTGCCAGCCCTGCCCCCGCCTGCTCTCTGCCCCCTCCGGTGCCGGAGCATGAAGCTCCACCACTGCTTAGGGACTCCACTCTGAATTTGTGTTGGGTTTACGCCTTAATCTTTTCTCCTTCCAAAGATGGAATGAGTATAGCCACAAGGCAGCAGAGTTTTAGGATCAGCGTTTTCCTTTTCCTAGATGGGCTATTTTCCCAGGGTGATGAGCCCCATTTTGCCCTCATTTTCCTCTACAGCTCGTGCAGAAACTGCCTTCTTTGTGGCCAGGAAAGGGAGAAGGGTGGATTTTATGTTTGTGTGTGTGTGTGTGAGAGAGAGAGAGAGTTAGTGTGTGTTATAGTGCTAAGGGTCTTAGCCTTCTTTATTCTTCACAAGTCGGTTGGAGAAGCTTTTTAAACCCTAGGGTCACCTTCCCTTCTGGGCAACTTTTTAATTGGGGGGGTCACTTATCAGTTGTAGGTGGAGACTAGGAATGGAAGGATCAGTCCGTTTTGGCTCTCTCTCTGTTTCTCATTTTTCCACTTCTCCAGATTTCTGCAACAACTTCTGTAAATCCTCCTGAAAATTCTCCCGACTTTTTGTGCAGATTTCCCCCAGTGAACACACTTTTTGCTTGCATTCTGAGGAATGTAATACAACCTAACACAGTGTCTTTTGTCTGTGACTCTCACTGATATATTTATTTTATGCACATTTCCACCCTGATAGAGTGTGCATTTTTGTAAACTTTGGGCTGCAGAACCGCATTGCAAAATGTGGAGCACTGCTGATTTTGAAAGAGGGCTGTGCTTCAGGTCTCGAAAGTGCCAGTTTGATAAATTGGCTTTAAACGTGAACTGAATCTGATTTCTCCCCCATCTCTAGTGGGACAGAGGCAAAAGTGGACAGAGCAATCCAGGCAAATCTTACCTTTTTAGGGCAGGCCAGTTTCTTCACACTCACCCACCCCTCTCTACCCTCCATCTGGGCAAACAAGTAGCATGGTCGAAGTTTCAAGGAGATGCTCCAGCCAGGCAGAAATGCTCAAGCAAGGTGCAAAGCAGGGCAGGTGATGGGTGAGACTCAGGTGTGCGGCTCAGGTGTGTGGATGTGTGGCCTGGGGAGCATCCCAGGGGCCAAACAGAGAAGCTCACCTGGCCTCATTTGGTCCCCCAGGCCTGAGGTTCCCTAACCCTGTCCAGCCAGTTGGTTGACAGGCAGGGCAAGATTAAAAACGGCATCTTATCTGCCCCCCTCCCTATACCCAGTACAGGGGAAAGCTATGCCTGTTGAATTTCTGGCACATTCCCCACAGCATCAGACAGGCGTCTTCGCTATGCGCCTTTCAGCACCTGCTAAAAACATTTTTTGTGTTCAGACAAGCCTACCCAGGCATATGGAATGCCTATGCATGCTTTAATCTGTTATTATTTTATTACCATTTTTTAATGTTTTAAATAGTTGCTGATAATTTTATATTCTGATATACGTTATGCTGATCGTGTTATTGTCTTATTCTCTTTGTAAACCACTTTGAGGGTTGTTTTTTAAAAAAACAACCACCACGCAAGTAGAAATAGTTATGAAAGAAATAAACAGCAATCCTAGCAATAGCAAATGTGTTTTCTCGGTTTGGATGTTGGAAACTGAAAACTGCAGCTAATGCGAAACAGGAAAGTGCAAGGGAAGTCACACATCAGAAATGAAGCGAGTAGGAAAAGTGTTCCTGCACTTGTGGCTTGTTTCTGATCTTATGAACCAGGGGTAGCCAATATCCCCTGCAAATTTTGTAGACTAAAACTCCCATCATCTGTGATGGCAATGATAGTTGAGGCTGATGGGAGTTGTCTAAACATTTGGAAGACACAACGTTTGCTTTCCCCTGGTCTTACCCATAGTATTCTGTTTGCCCAAATTGTCTCTCCAAATTTTGGGACTACAATTCCCATCATCCCTGACCACTGGTCCTGTTAGCTAGGGATGATGGGAGTTGTAGTCCCAAAACATCTGGAGGGCCAAGTTTGGGGGTGCCTGTTCTAGACGGTACTCTCCCCTATGCAAATCCCATACAAATTATTAGCGATTAGCTATCAGTTGCTTTTGCCCAGGGATAGAGAACCTGTGGCATTCCAGGTGTTGTTGGACTCCAATTCCCATTTACCCCAGCCAGCACGGCCGGTTGTCACAGGTGATGGAACTTGTAGTCCAACAATATCCAGAGGTCCGTCAGTTTCCCATCCCTGTTTTTGCCCAATTTGGTGTCATCTAAAGAGATTTCTATTAGCTGATTAGGTTAACTTGGCAGGAGCCACCAGCAAATGAGTAAGATAATGGCAATGGAACAGCCTCCATAGGGGAAGATGTGCAAGGCCCTGCACACCAACACAACTGTTTCACACTTTCAGGAAGCTATGGCACAAATATGCCCCAGTGTCAAGTAGAATTTCTTCTCCTGGACCCTATAGCTATATGCAGCTCAAGTAGCTTTGCAGATCATTGCTCAAGCAGCTTTACCAGAAGACATGGCATTTCCTAGCTGTTCTTCTTAAGAAGAGTAGGAGAGATTCAAGCTAAGACAAGGTGCTGAAGGTTCTTTCTTGGACTGCCTCGTCCCTAGAGGTCTACAGAAAGGAATCACCCCACAACCCACTGCTTCCTCTCCTCCCCAGCACCCCTCCCACCAATCATTGGGGTCCGTGACTCACCCCGTCCATTCTGATTGGGCCGGTAGATGCTGCCCACGCTGACCCGGGCCTGGTTTGCACCTTGGCTGTCTGGAATCTGTTGGGGAGGCTCAGCGTTCCGGATGGGAAGGTAGGGCTCCGGCCTAGGCACCCCATGGGGGTCTAAGGGCCGGAAAGGTGGCTGAGGTTCCACGTTGCGGGGAGGGACGTAGGGTTCTGCGGGTGCCTCTCCAAAGGGAGGGTACTGCCCTGCCCACGGCTCGTTCCCATACCTGGTCCCAGCACTCACGGGGGACCCCGAGTTGATGTGCAAGTTGTCTGCCACAGGCACCCCTTGCCCCACAGACTGCTGGTTCTGGGCATAAGGGTCCTGGACACTTTGGTCATAGCTAGTCCCAGTGTCATGGTAGAGGCTGTGCGAGTACCTTCGGTCTAAGCCGTCCGAGGGCTGTAGCTGTTGGGGCACAGGGACATAGGGTCTTTCCTGCGCCGGGTAGTATCCTTGGGCTCTGTAGGGGTTCTGCTCCTCGGCATGTTCCTCATACCTCACCCTGGGCTGGAAAGGGTAGACGACCCCAGCGCTGGCTGCAGCTGCGGCGACAGCACCCCCTCCGGTTCCCGTGGTGCGGTAGTAGGTGTAGCTCTCGTCGTACGCACGGGGGACCTGCGGGTCGTAGGCCTCATATTGGTTGGCAAACGGCGGCTGTGGCTGGGGGTAAGAGGCCTGCGGGTAGAGCTGTCCAAACGAGGAATGTGCAAAGGAGGAAGAAGAGGAAGAGGAGCCCACCTGACGCTGCCGATAGGTGGGTGACCAGGGACGTGGAGAGTTGGAGTGACCGTCCCCGGTGGCCCCATCCCGCCAGTTGTCAGGGACCTGTCCGAAGCCAAAAGGATGCCGTGTCTGGCCCCGGATGGTATCGGATCCTGCCCGGACTGGCAAGGTGGGAGCCTGCCGCCGGGTGTTCCCCGGGACCCTTCTGCTGCCTTGGCTGGCGACAGCGTCAGCCAGCATGACCCTTGCGCTGCTGTCTGCCCTTGTGTGGCTGGCCGGGACATACTCGGAGCCTGAGTTCAGGAGGCTGTACACTCTGCCGTTGTTCTCCCACTGGATCATCTGCCTCCATCGACCGGCGTCTACGTTGCTGCCTTGTGGATGTTGCCCCCGGACCATCAGGACAGCCCCAAAGCCCATCAAAGCCCACAGGTCCCAGAAGCTGAGAGGTGCCATGGTGATGAAAGGGATCAATGACCTTAATGGGTGTTTTTGACGGGAGGAAGTTGTGGAAGAGCAGCCTGGAGGGCCTGTGGCAACAGCTTGTCCCCTTTCTCTTTCTCCGCTGCCTTCTCTTCTTCTTTAGGTGAATTGGTCTCAACTCTGTCCATTCCCTGTTTGTTTGAAGCTGCTCCAGGGGTCTCCCGCAAGCTTCATGTTGAGCTTGTTGGAGGAGAAAGAGAAAGGGAGAGAGGAAGATGAACGAGTCTCTTGAGAACTCAGGAGAGCCTGGAAAGTTTTGTTCCTTGCGTATTACTTGCTCTTGGTCGTCGTCTTCACGTTGCTGCTTTGCCCATCGCAGGGGACGCCAGATGATCCTGCTTACTCTTGGCTGAATGTCTTTGCTTCTGGTCTGAATGAATAAGCAACAGGCTCTGAAAAAATGCTGGGAAGTTTCAGGACTCTTTTGCGAGTGTCTGGTATGCAGGGTCCTAAAAGCCGCCCACTTTTATTTTGTTAGCTTCTCAGTGTTTCCCCACCCCCCACTCTCAAAGCACCTCGACCAAACGGCTTCAGTTGAATGTTTCAAAGCAAACTCCGTCTTCAGGGATAACAGTGGACACCCCCAAAGAACTAGACAGAGCAACTGAAACATGTCCTTATGTTTTGCCAGGCCATGATAGAAGGGCAAAATGAATGTGTACATGCACACACGCAACATACCCAGAAAATACAGCTGAGCGTGGGTTTTTCCAGCATGCAAGGAAACTTTGCTCTTTATTTGACTCTTGTATTCAAGGTTTTTTCTTGGGTGGAGGTAAATTCATTGCTGTGTCAGACAGGCATGGCGTACCTGTGGTCATTCAGACATTGGTGAACTCCAGCTTCCACCAGCCTTTTTGCCCTGATGAGCAATGGCACATGCAACCTGAAAGATGGAATAGAGTAGATGCAGTTTCAGAAAGGGTTTAGGATTGCATCACAGGGAACAGGGTCCCATGCTGCCCTGGGTGGATGTGGATGGGGCCCTCACAACTGTGCATTATTTGTAGGCCACGGTCTCAAGAGGTTAGTCTCTGCCTATGATTTTATCCCAGCTTTGAAAGCATCACATTCTTAGTGCGTTGACACTTCTCAGGATGGAAACCACCCAGTTGTGCACAGAAGAAATATTGCAACCAGGTGTGTGTTTTTGGTCGTCGAATTGAATTTGAAGATTGTACCTTGGGGATGGAGGAAACTATGGAAATCAGTCGTCGTGGAGGAATGAATCCGGCATCAATAAATATGCTGCTGTAGCCTGAGGGGAATTTGAGGGGTTGACATAGCTGGCTTGTTTATAGAATATTCATCTGGGAGGGTTGGCATTGGCCCAGATGTTCCTGAACATTATTACTAAGAGCCCAGATTCACAATTGACCTCCCCTTTCCTGACAGAGGCTGTTGAATCTTTAATGTCTGAGTAGGAAATGAATTGCACCGCCAGTTTCCTCCTTCTGTCAGGAAACCACCATCACCACTCAAGGCACTGGGAAAGGCTGGAATGGAGAAGATTTTTTCAGCCCAAGAGCCACATTCCTTCATGGAGAAACTTCCAGGAACCACATGGGGGTGATCAGTGGGACCAGAGGCAGAAGTGGGCAGAGTGATGGGCAGGACACTTGTAGAATAGGCTCCTTTCCAGCCAAATAAAAGTTTGAGTTTTCTATAGCCTTGGTGTTATCAGCACCACACTTGAAGAAATTGAGTCACCCAGGCCACATGTATTCCCACGCAGAGGATGTGTGATGACACTGGGGTTTATATGAGCCATGCCCTGCTCATGCCTCCATCACATGCCATTTGGTCAGTAGTAACAGGCATCACTTGGCAAGGCTGAAGAGCTGCAAGCAACAGGAGCCAGGAAGAGAGAAGGAAAGATTAGATACCTACCCCCTTTTGTTCAAAGCCTGAACAGCATGGGGGTAACTTATCTAAACAGTCATCTTTGGTCAAATAATTTTTCCCATATACAAAGATCTAGCTCAAGGGTCCTTCTTGGGAGCCCACCATTAAAGATCTAGAGGTTTCCCTGGGAAGCACAAGAGAGGCTTTCTCAGTGGTGGCCCCTTAACAATGGACACCCCCCCCCTTTAATAAAATATAGTTTCCAGGATTCTTTGGAGAAGCCCGGACTGGTATAAGAGGGCTTTAAATGTATGGTGAAGTTGTGGCCTTTGCTTGCAGAGCTGCTGGGCATTTTGCAAAGCACATTGCCAGTTAGATCTCCAACCATCCATTGCCTTAAATATGCATCTCTCTAGATATATAAATTAGCATATGCAGATTTGGTACAGATTTATGTCAGGGGGCTGTACCCTGATTCAAACCTGTTGGGCCACAGCTACCAAGCAAAAGCCAAGGTGACTCCTATCCATACACTCTGACATGAAAACTGGTTTCTGGTCTGGGATCTGCCCTCTAAGACCAACTGCTTGAAATGCCTTAATGCAATTTTAAAAAATATATATTTCTTCCTCCTGGGAGGGTGGGGAGGAAGTTGGTTGGCTCAGGCTGAGATCTTGTTAGGAAGTGGCGCTGGGAGGGGAAGAGAATATAGATGGCAAAGAGAGGGACTGAAAAGGACTGGCTGGAGCCTGTGAGTTTATCCAAGATTTTATTTCTGGCGAGTGCTGCCTGCTCGTGACATCAGCTCTGGTATTTCCAATCCCTGAGGGGAGAAAGGGGGGAAGGGGAGAGGGGGGAAGAGAGAGGAGGAGGAGAGGAAGAGAGAGGGGGAGAGAATAAACAGGAAAATAGCACACAAGGGCACCAAGTTCTTTGGGGTCCTGAACGCTGAGCTGTTGTTTGGCCGAAGGATCTCATTGCCAGCAACCCACTCCAGGGTGTTAGGAAACCGGTGGCCTGACAAGGCCTTCCCAAATGCGCTCCATTTGGCCTCCAAACATCTCCCTCTTCCCTTTGCTTGAGCTGGCCCCATTCCTCCGCGCTCAAGCTGAGAATTGGAAGCAGCAGGGGGAAAATAAATTAAAACACGGTCAGAGTTTAAAGATACAAAATCCTCTTGTAACGTTTTCTTTCAACAGCCGGGCTCCCCATGTAGTTACACAGGACACAAGGCTCAGTTGACTGCAAGTGAGCCTGAAGTTTGGGGACGGCAGGCAGGCAGAACTCCTGCCTCTGAGGCACTCCCCCCCCCAGCTGATGGAAAGAAGGGCACACTATAATGCCCCTTAGTCTCGTACTGCAGATCATTTTGTGAGCCAGATCTCCCATTCATGGATGTAGAACCTTCTTCGGTCCAAGGTCCGCTTTCCCTTCAGGGCAAGTTTTCAGGGGCCACATGCAGGGGTCAGCAAACTTTTTCAGCAGGGGGCCGGTTCACTGTCCCTCAGACCTTGTGGAGGGCAGGACTATATTTTGAAAATAAAAATAAAAATGAACAAATTCCTATGCCCCACAGAGATGCATTTTAAATAAAAGCACACATTCTACTCATGTAAAAACAGCAGGCAGGCCCCACAAATAACCCAGAGATGCATTTTAAATAAAAGGACACATTCTACTCATGTAAAAACATGCTGATTCCCGGACCGTCCGCGGGCTGGATTTAGAAGGCAATTGGGCCGGATTCGGCCCCCGGCCCTTAGTTTGCCTACCCATGTGCTAGTGGCAGTAGGAAGGATCTAATATAGGTCTCTTAAGATCCAAAACAGTTACTATAAATATGGTCTTTCCTTTAGATCACAGATGGGCACTTTTTTCAGGGCCGCATTTGCATCTTACATTTAAAGCCCTTTAAAGACTGATGGCTTCCTCCAAAGAAAATGCAGTTTATTAAGGGTGCTGAGAATTTCCAGGAGAGCCATATTCCCCTGTTCCCTGGGAAGGGAGATTGTATGTTAATCTGCTCTGGGAATCATAGTTCTGTGAAGCGTCGTCTGCCGAGCAAGACGAACATGGGGTGGTGGGTGGTGTCATTCCCGGGTGGCGGGTGGTGTCATTCCCCAGGCGAAGTTCTGACTCAGAGTAAGGCAGCGTCTTATGTTCCTAAGGAATGCGGACAGCTTGCTGACCTAATTTTGCTGACAGGAGAAACTCAGCCAAGAGAGTGAGCAAGGAGGTTCTTAGAAATGGGACATTTCCCTCTTGGGAGCTGGATCTTTCAGACTGTGATGTGTAGAGTCCAAAGTGCTGGAGGAAGGACTCCAAGCCACTGTGAAGTAAGTTATCAGGGGGAAAGGTGGAGTATAAATATGACAACAATGACAACAATAGGAACAACAACAACAACACCACGAGCCCTTCTGAATCAGACCAAAGGCCTGGGGTGGACTTGAAATCTACAGCATGTTATTCTTTGCAGGAGAGCTATTTGAAAACGATTCATAGGTGGTCTCTAACTGAGTAGGCTTGCTAAGATTTACAAGACTGAACCAGATAAGTGCTGGAAATGCAAAGAGGTGGAGCGAACATTCTTTCATACGTGGTGGCCATGTAGAAAGGTAAAAGAGTATTGGGAAATGATTTATAATGAATTGAAAAAAATGTTTCAAATTACTTTTCCCCCAACCCGCCCCCCCCCCCCCCGAGTCCTTTCTGTTGGGGATAACTCAGACTGCAATCCCCAGGTGTCAGAAAATGTTATTTATGTATGCAACAATTGGGGCCGTGTTTTATTAGCCCCTAAATGGAAAGCGAGCGAGGTCCCAACCAAAGAAGAATAAACAGCTTAAGTTGACAAAATATGCGCAACTTGCAGAGTTAACATGTGGAATAAGAGAGCAAGAAGAAATGTGTTTAAAGAAGATTGGAAAACGTTAATTGGGTATACAGAAAATAACTGTGTACAGCTGAAAACACTGGCAGCATTAGGATAATTCAACAGCGTAAATAATCTTTGATGTCACAAAATTAAAAGATGCCTGCTTCTTAGGAGAAAAGCAATGACAAACCTAGAAAGCATCTTAAAAAGCAGAGACATCACCTTGCTGACAAAGGTCCGTATAGTTAAAGCTATGGTTTTTCCAGTAGTGATGTATGGAAGAGAGAGCTGGACCATAAAGAAGTCATTGAAGAATTGATGCCTTTGAATTATGGTGCTGGAGGAGACTCTTGAGAGTCCCATGGAATGCAAGAAGATCAGACCTATCAATTCTGAAGGAAATCAGCCCTGAGTGCTCACTGGAAGGACAGATCCTGAAGCTGAGACTCCAATACTTTGGCCACCTCATGAGAAGAGAAGACTCCCTGGGAAAGACCCTGATGTTGGGAAAGATGGAGGGCAGAAGGAGAAGGGGATGACAGAGGATGAGATGGTTGGATAGTGTTCTCAAAGCTACCAGCATGAGTTTGACCAAACTGCGGGAGGCAGTGGAAGACTGGAGTGCCTGGCGTGCTCTGGTCCATGGGGTCACGAAGAATCGGACACGACTAAACGACTAAACAACAACAACAAAAAAATAATAATGGAAAAGTGATTGGTGTATATACAGCCTGGGGGTGGAAAAACCTTTTGAACCTGAAAGCTATATTCCCTTCTGGGCAACTTTCTGCAGGTCACATGACAGTGATGGGTAAGGCAGGAGGCAAGAGTGGGTAGAGGCCTAAATGTGATTTGTAGCTTTCTACAGCAGGCTGGTTTCTACGCACATGCATTCACACCTCTATCCTCCATCCATTCAAGCAGAAGGCATCATCAGAGTTCAAGGATGTGTTTCACCCAGAGGAAACCCCTTCCCCAATTTTTTTTTTTTGGGGGGGAAAGTGAGTATGAAGCAAGACCTGGGGAGGGTCCCAAGAGCCAGATAGAGAGGCTTGCAAGTCCCCATCTGCTCCCGGGACCTGGGATTCTCCCTCGTTCCCCTGCCTGTGCTAAAACATCCTTGGTTCCGAAGATGGACACTGACCATGTTGGAAAGGATGGTGCACTAGGTAATGCCGTAATCCAACAGTTTAGTCCAGCTGGTTGAAAGATCCATCGATGAGAAAGCAATGGCTGCCTTTGACAGGGTGGGACTTCTTTGTTTCATCCTGGGCCTGCCCCGATAACATATCAAGCAAGCAGGAGGGGAATTTGAACAGGGAATCTGTGAAAGTGAGTGTCCTGTTGGATGAGTGCCCTTTGTGGGAAGGTCTGCTGCTTGCACACTAGTTTGAAGTGCCCTGAGCGTGCAACCCTCCTTCTCCTTCTCCTAATAGCTGGCTTCCACACACAGAGAGGAAACGATGAGTTGCCTAACTTGGTTAAGAAGAAATAGATTAATTATATCTCCCTTTCCTTTTGTGAAAGGGTATGGAAGCTAGCAATCTGCCTGCCAGTCAAAGGATGCGGAAATGATTACCTTTCAGCTGACTTTGGGCAAGGTATCCATTATCCGTTGTTTACTTCTCAGAGACACAATGGCCTCCCCGCCATGGATGCCTACTTGAACTTGGCAGGAGCTGTCGTCAACACTCTGCTAAGGTATATGGCTGAGCATAATGATACCTTTGGCTCAGCTTTCTGTCACTTTGGAAATGAGTCCCGATGTTGCAACAGACGAAAAGTTATCTCCTTTTTGTTTGTTTGCGGGTGAGCCTATTTTCAAACAGAGGAGGTGGGGAGAGGGAGGAAAAGGTTGGGGTGCCATTGCTAAATGAGGAATTCTCTTTCTAGCTCATGTTGTCGTTTACAGCTGGGGTCTTGGCTATGTTGGCTAACAATCTGACACACACACACACAAACACAAACAAATATATATACAGGGTTTGATCCAAATGAGAAGATTGAATTTGCACCCCAAAACCTGTCAATAGGTTTAAGCTGCAGTTGTTGTTGTTGTTGTTGTTCTTGTCTTCGTGACCCCATGGACCAGAGCACTCCAGGCACTCCTGCCTTCCACTGCCTCCCGCAGTTTGGTCAAACTCATGCTGGTAGCTTCGAGAACACTGTCCAACTATCTTGTCCTCTGTCGTCCCCTTCTCCTTGTGCCCTCCATCTTTCCCAACATCAGGGTCTTTTCCAGGGAGTCTTATCTTCTCATGAGGTGGCCAAAGTATTGGAGCCTCAGCTTCAGGATCTGTCCTTCCAGTGAGCACTCAGGGCTGATTTCCTTCAGAATGGATAGGTTTGATCTTCTTGCAGTCCATGGGACTCTCAAGAGTCTCCTCCAGCACCAGAATTCAAAAGCATCAATTCTTCGGCGATCAACCTTGTTTATGGTCCAGCTCTCAATAATAGGCAAATCAGTCCATTTTGGTTTTTTTCTGTTGCTCATTTGTTCCAATCTTAAGTTCAGTTCCACATCTGATTTTTAATTTAGTGTGAATTGCATCCAATATACACCTTTTAAAATGCAACTTTGCCTAATATACATGTTTTGCAAGTGAATATAATATAATGCATTTATTGTATATTATCTTCACTAATATAAGCATTTTTGGTAAATAAAATTTTGTTGCATTTTTAGCAGGGACAGCATACCAAGAAAGAAAGAAAGAAAGAAAGAAAGAAAGAAAGAAAGAAAGAAAGAAAGAAAGAAAGAAGACATTGAGAAGACAGCAGAGGAGCAGAGCAAAATGGAAAAGGGAGAAAGAAGGAATGGAGGAAGAGAGAAAACCATATAAAACTAGATTAAGTGACTTCCCCTGTTCCTGGCATGCACATTATAAAACTCAAAGTAAAGCAGTAAACATCTGGATCACCACAATTTCAGTAAACACAGAAGAAAGGAAGCATGTAGACAGCTTATGACATTCAGTGGGTGATTCCAAATATCCCAAGCCTGAGCAGATGGTTGTTGAAAGTTTCACTTTATACACACTTGACCCTAGTTATGCCTTTTTCTACACATTACTTGGCTGGGGAACAGCACTGCAAAGTTCAGAGAAGTGTGAACCCAGGCAGCTCCCCATTTACACAGGGGTCACATTCCGAGGCCCCGCACATTTAAGGGACATCGCGTATATTTGAGACACTATTGGAAAACCCTGCAGACGCCCTCTACGCCTCTGTTTGGCACCCTGTGTTTCATTTCTTGTCTTTTGTTCCATGCCGTTCTTTGTAAACTGCTATGTGACCTTTTCTGATCAAAAGTAGTATGTACGTCCTTTAAATAATAATAAAGAGGAGAAGACACAGTTCTTCTTTGGCAATCCCTCGTAGCTGAGCAAAATTGTCTTCCCTGAACACGGTTTTAACAGTGAGTCCGTAAGTGATTGTGGAGGCCAATTCTGGATCCACACGTCCTTCCACAGTGGGGACATAGGTTTCCGGGCAGGAGTTGATCACAGTGAGGGTTTGCCAAGCGTGCTTCCCTCTTAGCATGTTTCTCCCTTTCGTCCTGAGTTTGTGCATCTTCAAAGTCCATGACACTTTTGGTAAAGGCTGTTCTCCAACTGGAGCGCTCACAGGCCAGTGTTTCCCAGTTGTTGGTGTTTCTACTACATTTTTTAAGATTTGCCTTGAGAGAGTCTTTAAACCACTTTTGTTGACCATCAGCATTACACTTTCCATTTTGAAGTCTGGAGTAGAGTAGTTGCTTGGGAAGACGATAATCAAGCATCCACACAACATGACCAGTCCAATGAAGTTGATCTTGAAGAATTGTTGCTTCAACACTGGCGATCTATGCTTCTTCCAGTACACTGGCGTTGGTTCGCATTAGAACTGGCATTAGAAGACACAGTATGACGCCGAAGGTCAGCTGCTGGGAAGCAGCAATAGGGAGGGCTGTGTTGCTTCCATACCTCTTGTGACCTTCCCAGAGGTGTCCCGTTGACTGCTGATCAGGGTGAGGAACCTTTGAACCTCCATCCCATCATGCCTGACCATTGGCCATCCTAACTGGGGTTGATGGGAGTTGGCATCCAACTACATCTGGAGGGCGACAGATTCCTCACCCCTGGACTAAATTCTTACCCAGAAGGGCTCTTAAGACATTTTGGTGGGAGCATGTTGGTGTCAGCATCCTTAGGGGGCCAAAATGCCAGCTGGCTAGCCCCCAGCTGGATCATGCCCTTCCAGCCATGACGATCCCCCGATCTCTGGTGCGACATAAATCAGCAACTCAGACTTCAAAAGCCTGAGCATGCTATATTAGCAGAGCATACTGCACAAACAGAACAGGCTTGAGGCTTTTGGAAACATACTAACAGCTAAAGATTTATTAAGCATAAATCAGGACAAAGAAAACATGTCGTCTCCCTTTCTTCTCCTCAGAGAGACAGAGAAAAGCAAAAGTTATACATACAATGGAAGTTCCCAGCAGACTGCGCTGGAATGTAAACAGACATGTGACACGTAATAATCCCATGTCTGTTCCTTAAGGTGGAATGGAAATTCTCAACAGTTGGTACAGGAATTGTGTATCATCTCAATTATGATACCTGGGCTCCCCTGCTTCTGAAAATTCAGCTCAGTTTGAGGATCTTAGCCAGTTCCCTCCCCAGGGGACAAGGCGCAGAATGAATTCCACCAGGGGTGAGTGTAAGTGCAAGCAGAGACGAGGCAGAAAAGGTATTCCACTGTGCTTGTTATGTGTAATGGCTTTCCCCTATACAGCAACCTTTATAAAACGCAATTAAACTGGGTAATGAAATGAAACAATGGTGGCAGGACCCTTGCCGCTAGCTAGCCCAGCGTTGCTTTACTTGACTAGCAATATCCATGACTGCTAATGATTATGGATGAGGTTAGCAAAACCTAGTCATAGACGTGGTCTCTGTGGCTGAATTTGCCACAGCTGAGATAAGTCTCACAGTGCTTTTTCAAAGGAAGAGCAATTCTATACAGTGGTACCTCGGGTTACATACGCTTCTGGTTACAGACTCCGCTAACCCAGAAATAGTACCCCAGGTTAAGAACTTTGCTTCAGGATGAGAACAGAAATCGTGCTTTGGCGGCGTGGCGGCAGCGGGAGGCCCCATTAGCTAAAGTGGTGCTTCAGGTTAAGAACAGTTTCAGGTTAAGAACGGACCTCCAGAACAAATTAAGTACTTAACCCGAGGTACCACTGTAGTTCCTAATTTATTTATTTTTTAAAAATGGACATTTTCTTTTCTCAGTTTTAAAATGCATGCATCGACAACTGGATAAAATGGATAGCTTGAAAGCATTACAAACCAAGAGTCCTGTGTCCCCTTAAGAAGTGGTAGATTTTATTATGGCATAAGCCAGCCTTAGGGATGCGGGTGGCGCTGTGGGTTAAACCACAGAGCCTAGGACTTGCCGATTAGAAGGTCAGTGGTTCGAATCCCTGCGATGGGGTGAGCTCATGTTGCTGGGTCCCTGCTCTTGCCCACCTAGCAGTTCGAAAGCACGTCAAAGTGCAAGTAGATAAATAGGTTCCGCTCTGGCGGGAAGGTAAACGGCGTTTCCGTGCGCTGTTCTGGTTCGCCAGAAGCGGCTTAGTCCTGCTGGCCACATGACCCAGAAGGTGTACGCCGGCTCCCTTGGCCAGTAAAGTGAGATGAGCGCCGCAACCCCAGAGTCAGCCATGACTGGACCTAATGGTCAGGGGTCCCTTTACCTTTTAAGCCAGCCTTTGCCTACTGGGTGCTCACCAAATGTTATGGATTGCAGCTCTCATCAGCTCCAGCTGGTATAGTTCAAAACGTCAGAAGGGCACCAGGTTGGCATAGGGTTCCATGACCTGGAGGCCACTTCAGTGGACTGTAAACTGTAAAAGCTCATGCCACGATACCTTTTGTTAGGTTTTAAGGCGTCTTCAGTCTTTTGGTTGATTTTGCTGCAATGCACTACTGTGGAAAAAACTTTCATTCATTCCAGAAGCTCAAGGTTGCATTCATGAATTTCATGGGGTTGGACTAGAGGAATATTAGAGTGCATTCCAGCTCTACACTTCTATGATTCTATGGTTCTTCCATTCCCCATTTTATCCACACAGCAACCGTGTGATGTAGGTTAGGTTGAGAGACAGTAACTGGCCCAAGGTCACCCAGTGCCTGAGTGGGGATTTGAACCCTGGACTACCAGGTCCTAGTCTGAAACGCTAACCACTACACCATACAGGCTCCAAGTGTCACATACATGTGGAAATTTTAATACTGGGTACATGGATAAATCTTTGATCTTGCATAAGTCAAATATCTATATTTTCCACTGATTCCCCCCCCCCCCATCCTTAGCATTCCTCTTAAGATTGTCATTAATTTTAATCTGCAGCTGAATTTATTTGTAATAAGCTATAAATGCAACTTTATTGCTCAAATGCAGCCCTGTTTAGTGAAGAACTGATGTTTATCTGTTATAAATTGGTTCTGACTGCAAATAAAGGGTCATTAGAGATTAGAAGTTTAGTCAGAAAGTAGTGGTCAGTTCCAGCTAATTAGTACAGTATCAAAATACTATATATATATATATATATAGCCAGAAATAGTATGCACGGCTCTCTTCAAAAACATTGGCTATTCTTCTACAATTCTCCAAGACATATCCATATCATGAGCATGGATTTTCAACTCTGACAAATATGAAAGACCAGAGCAGAGAAAGGCTTCTTTGTGTTGATGAGAAGAAAGTCTGTTTATCTCAAATTAGACCTAATATAAACGAGATTACCCTGCAAAAGCAAGCTCGTGCCCCTCACTGAGTTTGTATGCATACCTAAGGTGCATACGTAAGAGGCTCATTTATAATTATATTTTGGGAGTGATTCATGTTCTTATGTTGCTGCATTGTTTTATACTTTCTGGGTGTCCCACGATCGTATTATAAAATAGTTGTGTTCGATGTTATAAATCAGGCACTGCTAGGAGTTGTTTCTGCTCGTTTTTCAATAAAAAAATTGGTGTGGCGCAAGCAAAATTTTATTCTGAGAGTGTGGCCCAGAGGAAAACAGTTTGAGAACCACTGGCCAAGGGAGAGTCCTGAGGGCCAGATGGAGCAGTTTAGAAGATCGCATTTGACTCCTAAGTCTGAGGTTCCCTGGCTTTGCTTTCTATCATTAGGGCTGGCATTTAGGGTTGGTGTTGTTTGACATCTGCTACTGTCTCCCAGAGAGGGATTGCTGATCAGAGGGTCGGTGGTTTTTTTTTTTTTTATAAATATTTATTAAGAATTTTTATAAGAAAAAAGCATAAATAACAAACAACATTGCTTATGTCATACACAAAATTTCATAACTCGTTTGGACTTCCTCATGTCTCCCGCTCCCACTTACATTGTTAAAAAGTTTTTCCAAGCAAATTATCATCTTGTTTACAATCTTATATCCACTCGTTTAAATATAATCTGATAGTTCTCCCAAAGGATTTGTCTTTTCCTTAATCTCACTTATCATCTAATTTCAATCTAGTTTAGTGGTGGCCAATTATTTATGATCAAGCATCCTTCTTAACATTCAATCAAATTACAATATTTTTGTAAATAAGTTTTAAATTTCTTCCAATCTTCTTCCATCCTTTCTTCTCCCAGGTCTCGGATTCTGCCAGTCATCTCTGCCAATTGCATATAGTCTATCAGCTGCATCTGCCATTCTTCCAGTGTGGGTAGATCTTGAGTCTTCCAATTCTTGGCAATGAGTATTCTTGCTGCTGTTGTTGCATACATAAAAAATGTTCGGTCCTTCTTTAACACCCCCTGGCCGACAATACCCAAGAGGAAGGCCTCTGGTTTCTTGGTGAAGGTATACTTAAATACCCTTTTCAGCTCATTATATATCATTTCCCAGAAGGCCTTCACTTTAGGGCAGGTCCACCAGAGGTGAAAGAATGTTCCTTCATTTTCCTTACATTTCCAACATTTATTATCAGACGAATGGTATATTTTGGCAAGTTTAACTGGGGTCATGTACCATCTATATATCATTTTCATTACATTTTCCTTCAAAGCATTACATGCAGTGAAGTTCAGCCCAGTGGTCCATAACCTTTCCCAGTCCTCAAACATAATGTTATGCCCAATATCCTGCAGAGGGTCGGTGGTTTGAATCCCCGCAACGGGGTGAGCTCCCGTTGCTCGGTCCCTGCTCCTGCCAACCTAGCAGTTCGAAAGCACATCAAAGTGCAAGTAGATAAATAGGTACCACTCCGGCGGGAAGGTAAACGGCGTTTCCGTGTGCTGCTCTGGTTCGCCAGAAGCAGCTTAGTCCTGCTAGCCTCATGACCCGGAAGCTGTACGCCGGCTCCGTCGGCCAATAAAGCGAGATGAGCGCCGCAACCCAGAGTTGTCCATGATTGGACCTAATGGTCAGGGGTCCCTTTACCTTTTACTGTCTCCCAGATCTCTTGGGGTTGGTTTCACTCTACCTGATGATAGGGGTCAGCCTCGCCTCTTGCCAAACTGTGGTTTCGAGTATTTTTAAATGGATTAGGCAAACTCATGAAGCTGTGAAGATGGCAGGTTCAAAGGATGTAGGCCATTGACAATTAGCTGTTGGAGGCAAGAGCAGGAGAGGACAATGGTCTTCACTCATATCCTGCCTGTGGGATTTGCTATGCTCCTAGCTTTTAATGTCATCGCAGAAAGGAAAGGAGTCACTTCATAACGACACCTTGAGAAGTTCATAAGGCCACTGTGATAGGGCCTACATCCGTGATGTCGTTAGTCAAGACAATGCTATTGCAAACTTGGGGGAATGGTAATTTATTAATGGATGGATGGATGATATGGGTAAGGACATGGCTCCATTTTCCTCCCCACACTTGAATGGAACAGGGTTTGTAACAAGAGCAATAGTCATGTTTCAACACCCAGCAGCTCTTCCATGGTCTTGTCATCTGCTGAGTTGTGGGCCAGGCCCCACGGTCTCATTTGCCGAATGTCTTAGCAAGAAACATCCGTCCATCATGACCTCTGGGAGCAATCTAGTACCCTGGAGTCCTCTATGCCTCGAGCTGACTGAGATGCATAGGCCAGACAGATGAGAATGAAATTCGCTGAGATGCTGCTTGCGGTGGGTCAGGTTCATGGGTGGAGGTTGTGTCCTTCCAGGGCCTCTGAAATCTTCCAGCACCAGTAAACACCTTTGCAAAAGCTGAATGGAAGGAATGGAGAAAAAGACACGAAGACTATCTCATGCACTCCTGTCTAAGTACTGGTGTAGAAAAAAAGCTAAAGAAGCTGAAAATCAAGACCAAATAAACCAAATGAAGACAACCTAAGATATATATATAAACCTTGGTCTGAATTTTGCCTTTTAGTTTGCTTCTCCCATTATTCCCCTCCTTCAAATCCCTTCTTTCCTTTCTGTCAAATACAGTGCTACCTCGGGTTACAGATGCTTCAGGTTACAGACTCCGCTAACCCAGAAAAAGTACCTCGGGTTAAGAACTTTGCTTCAGGATGAGAACAGAAATCGTGCGGTGGTGGTGTGGCGGCAGCAGCAGGAGGCCCCATTAGCTAAAGTGGTGCTTCAGCTTAAGAACAGTTTCAGGTTAAGAACGGACCTCCAGAACGAATTAAGTTCTTAACCTGAGGTACCACTGTAAAGCATTTTTCTTTCTTCCCTTCACTGCCTATTACCCTATTTCCTGAATTTACCCTATTTCTATTTTAATCATTGTATCCAAGTATTCTTTCGTAATTGTATCCAGGTAATTTTAAATTGTATCTAGGTATTTTTCTCATAATTCTGTCTTTGTAAATGTGAATCCCTAAGGTGACCCTTTTGCAATTGTTACATTTGGCGTCTTTGCAAATGGAACTGACCCCTTTGTATCCTTGTGCCTTATCAGCATTCGTTCGACTTCTCAATGAATGTAACAACTTTCAGGAAAATAAGAACTGGAACCCATGTATTCAAATTGCACCACTTTATTGCAACCATGAAAGGATAAATGTTCTTTTTAGCCTCAAACTAATCACTTCCACTCAGCTCCCCTTCCTTCTTCCGTAAAGTGCCGGAGGACCAGATCCATTTCCTTTGACCCTGTAGGGAGAAAAATCCAACTGTTGGATGACACTCTCATCCCTATTGCTAATCTTGAAAAACGGATTACCATATCATTTGCCATGTCTTCCTGGATTTCTAGGTATTACCTAACTCATGTGGATAGGATTTGCCCCCCACCTTGCATCTTGCACCCAACCCCCCCTTTTGTACCCTGCACCCATGTACCTCCCCCTTACCTTGTAATTTGACGAATCTGTGACAAATATGTTATAAGATATATATATATATATATATATATATATATATATATATATATGCAGGTTTTGGTGTCCTCGGGTGTCTTCCCGTGTAAAAGTTGGGGTGTCTAGGCGACGTTTCGACGAGGTCTCACTCGTCATCTTCAGGCTGGTGCTTTCGGCTTCTTGTTACTGGAACAGAGCGGGATCTCAATGTTTGAGTTCCTATAAATACTGTAGAGGGGGTGTGGTGTCTAGCCTCCAATGTTCTGGGCAGAGAGGAAGTTCCCAGGCTAGTGTGCCTTTTCTTCTTTTGTTCCTTAATTACTTGAGAGATACCTTGAGTGATTTCTTGAGTGATATCCTGAGTACCACTTAGGTGGGTCATTAGGTGTGGATTAGTTGCTAAAGTCTTTGTGTCTTGACCTCTTGAACTTTGTGAAGAGTTTTCCTGAGAAGATGGCTGTATTGCACTTAGTTGTGCTTTGGCTTGGCTTCGTGTATAGGGGCGAGCTGTGGTTTTGTGGCTTGTGTCAGCCAGATCTGTGTAGGGATTGCAGGGGGGTGCAGCATCCGGAGGTGCCACCATGGATTGGCTACTGGATGGTGTCAGTAATTCATCTGTGGAGAGGGTCTGGGTTTGGGTCTGGTGTGGTTGATTGGTGTTGGCGTTCTGTGTGCCTCTGGATCTGGTGTCAGTTTTTGTGGGGAGGGCTAATTTCCAGATGTCTATATATATTTGCTTTCGTAGATTTTCACGGGTACAGGAATGCAGGTTTTGGTGTCCTCGGGTGTCTTCCCGTGTAAAAGTTGGGGTGTCTAGGCGACGTTTCGACGAGGTCTCACTCGTCATCTTCAGGCTGGTGCTTTCGGCTTCTTGTTACTGGAACAGAGCGGGATCTCAATGTTTGAGATCCTATAAATACTGTAGAGGGGGTGTGGTGTCTAGCCTCCAATGTTCTGGGCAGAGAGGAAGTTCCCAGGCTAGTGTGCCTTTTCTTCTTTTGTTCCTTAATTACTTAATTATATATATATTTAAATATATATATTTAAGGTCTCAAATATATACAGTATAAACCACATGTCTGAAAACAGTACAGGAAATCAGTCCTGAAACCATTTTGACTCTCCCTGTTGTTGTTTAGTCATTTAGTCGTGTCCGACTCTTCGTGACCCCATGGACCAGTGTGTCCTATAGAGCGAAAAATACGGTAGTTTCTCCCTAATTGACCTCAAATGTTTCGAAATGGGAAAACCTCCCCATTGTCTCTTTGCTCACAAATCCTGTCTTAAGGGTGTATCTGTGTATGAATAGGGTGAGCCTGTGACCTGGAGTCAGGAACTGAGTATTTACCATCACAAAAGAGTAGCCAGACTACCTAGGTAAAAGCAATCAGTGACCATTATCAGGTACCCTGGCAAACATGATTTCTGCTGTAGACCGCCTCCTTCTGTGATGTATGTATGATGTTTCAGGGGGGTGGTCTTGGGCTACAGGGTGGGCTATTTCAAAAGTCTATATAAGAGCTTGCACACCAATGTTCTGGGTCCCTCCTGCCTCCACTGTGTGGTTGAGAGCACCCTGTTGCAACAGTTAATAAAGATCAGGCTTACTAGCTGCTTTGCTTCTCAATATTCTCTGGTTGGCCCCTGTTATTTTCTCCTACTGATAGGGAACCTACATACAGTAAGGTCTCTATACGGGCTCTTGGGTACCCCATAAGGGAAAAGGAGCAAGTTTTTTCTTATAAGAAATAAGACCACCCACAATTGTGACTGTATAAAATTCTGGACTTACCTTTGTGCGGGGTTCCTTGTACCTTTTATCACCTTCACATAGGGAATTTGGTGGCAACTGAATAAAGGAACTTTGCTTTTAAAAAGCTGTTTGCTTCTTTCTCTCCCTGTTTGGACATCACCTGTCTTCTCTGATTGTAGCGGACCCCAAACCAAAATCCTAAGTTTTTTACATCAGTACTGCTTGTCTTTAGTCATGCTCCCAAATATCCTGTCCCCACCTTATTCTAGTCACTATATTTTTATCCTGCAAGGAACTCAGTCTGATGTATTATTGGGGGCTCAAAGGGACCCCTTAGAGTTGGAGCCAGTGAGCTGAGGGATCACCACTCAACCCTAAAGCTCACTGGGAGACTTTGGGGGCAGCCATACTCTCTCAGCCTAGCCTGCCTCACAAATCTTACCAACCTGAAGATGCTGCCGCTGCTGTTATATAAAAAGACATCTCAGGGCTTTCTTACTCCTGTGATTATAATCTGTTGCATCTTTCTTCTCATTTTTTAATTTTAAATTGTTGCAGCCCCTCCTGGGACTTTGCAGGTAGTCGTTGTAGTAGCAATAATTAGAATAATATGAAGACATAAAACAATAGAATTGTAGAGTTGGAAGGGATCTTGTGGAGCTATCTAATCAAATTCTTTTCTTGGTGCAGCAATCTTGCAACTCCAGCATCCCTAGCAGGTGGCAGTTTAAATATCTAGACGTGGTTGACAGTACCACACAGCTTTTCTGGGTAAGATTAGAAGCTATCATTTTCTCTCTACACCCTGACACTTTCAAAGGGAGAGAATAACTCATGACCTACCTTGCCGTTGTGCCATCAATAACTTAATGGTCAGACTGTTCTTACAATTGAGCCTGCAAATAGAATAATTACATTTTAGCTCTTTTGCAATTTTGGCCAACCACCGTCTCTTCATCACCTCAGCAACGTCCGACTCTCTATCTTCTTCTTCTATCTGTGCCCCCTCCCTATATCGTTTTCCTAATCTTTACCTCATCCACTATTTTCCATTAAACAATCTAAGCCATTTGTATCTGGCCCCATTTATGCTCAGTCAAAGTCGACTGGTGGAGTGTTGGATCTCTGAAATCATTTCTTAAAGAGTTAGTTTGGATGGCTATTATTTCCTAAGTGTTCTGGGAAAATCAAGTGACGGGACTTTTGGGGAAGGGATGTGACTCAGTGCTAGAACATCTGCTCTGTATGCAGAATGTATTAGGTTCAATCCCTGGTGGTGCTGTGGTCTGAACCACTGAGCCTCTTGGGCTTGCCGATCAGAAGGTTGGCGGTTCGAATCCCCATGACGTGGTGAGCTCCCGTTGCTCGGTCCCAGCTCCTGCCAACCTAGCAGTTCGAAAGCACACCAGTGCAAGTAGATAAATAGGTAGCACTGTGGCAGGAAGATAAACAGCGTTTCTGTGCCCTTTGGCTTCCATCACGGTGTTCTGTTGTGCCAGAAGCGGTTTAGTTCTGCTGGCCACATGACCTGGAAAGCTGTCTGTGGACAAACGTCGGCTCCCTCAATCTGAAAGTGAGAGATGAGTGCCACAACCCTATAGCCACCTTTGACTGGACTTAACTGTCCAGGGGTCCTTTACCTTTACCTTCAGTTAAGACTAGGAATGTCCCTATGCCCTTTTAAAACGTGGCTCTTTTTTGGGCAGGGGTGCTATTGAGTTGTTGTTTTCATTTTGATTATATATATTGTGATTTCCTGTTGGTCTTTTCTGTGAACTGCCCTGAGACCTCTGGGTATAGGGTGGTATTTAAATTCAAATAATAATAATAATAATAATAATAATAATAATAATAATAATGTCCCCTGTTTGAGACCTGGAGGACTGCTGCCCGTTAGTGCAGGCAACCATTGAGCTAAATGGACCAATGGTCTGACGGTGTCAGGCAGCTTCCTCTGTTCCCTAAGGAATGTGAGAAGTGGAAACGAAAGGTAGTCATCATTTAACATTTACTCAGAATAGACCTAGTGGGAATTGTTTTTTTTTTTTATAATTAATATTTTATTAAATTTTTCAAAAAAAAGAAAGATTACAATAGAACAATAAACATCAAAACCCCAACAAACACCAACATTCAAGCAACAAAAACAAACAATCAAAACACAGCCAAAAAACTGGAAAAAGCAAAATATTACAAACCTAAAAAAAATTAAAAAACAAATTAACATAAAAAGGGAAAAAGAGCTCTTTTCAAATTCATATCCTTCATAACCTTATTTTCCTGACTTCCACCCGCCCTCCTTTCTTGTATTCCACTTTAAAATTAATTTAGCAAGTTCATTCTTATTAATTTTATCCTTTAAAAATTCCTTCACATATTGTATTATTCAGATTTTCGTCCAATATCTATGCCTTCTTTCATACTCTTATTTATCTTATTCACTAGAACCCCTTCGTTTCATTTCAATGTCCTCAACATTCAAAATTTTTACAATGTTTTTGTAGATAATTTTTAAACTTCTTCCAATCTTCCACCTGCTCTTCTCCTTGATCTCGTATTCTGCCAGTCATTTCTGCCATTTCCATATAGACCTATTGGGAATTGATTGCCATACATTTGTCATGGCACGTGGGTGGCACTGTGGTCTAAACCACTGAGCCTCTTGGCCTTGCCGATTGGAAGGTCAGCGGGTCAAATCCATGAGACTGGGTCAGCTCCTGTTGCTCTGTCCCAGCTCCTACCAACCTAGCAGTTCGAAAGCACGCCAGTGCAAGTAGATAAATAGGTACCATTGTGACAAGCAGGTAAACGGCGTTTCCGTGCGCTCTGGTTTCCATCACGGTGTTTCATTGCACCAGAAGCGGTTTAGTCCTGCTGGCCACATGACCAGGAAAGCTGTCTGTGGACAAATGCCAGCTCCCTTGGCCTGAAGCGAGATGAGCGCCACAACCCCATGGGCACCACTGACTGGACTTAACCGTCCAGGGGTTCTTTACCTTTACCATGGCCATTAATTTCGATGTGTTGGCTCTGAATTAAACTTGGTTTAATACAACTTCAATGCCGCACTTGAACCTTACATTTAAAGTATCATTATACCACTTTTAAAGTTATGGCTTTCGCATAGATTCCTGGGAACTGTAGCTTGCTAAGGTGCCGCAAGTTGCTAGCAGACCCCGCCATTTCCTTCACAGAGCTACAGTTCACACAGCAAGTTAGGAATCAGTCCTTCTTCCAGGGAACTGAACTTATTATATATATATAACTTATAACTTTCTAACTTTTATAAGTTATTGTAAGTTTAAGTTAAGTCTGATGCAACTGGATTTCTTATGGGCAGTGCCAATATTGAATGTATTGGATTTGTGACCATTATGCTCATTTGTCTTCAGTAGCAGTAAAGCTCTGCTGGATGAAATATAATTGCCTTTGGTCTATTTTTTGGGCAACACATTTAAGTTTTTACACTGCTAACTATACACCCTGTGGAACGCCCTCCCATCAGATGTCAAAGAAATAAACAACTATCTGAAGTTTAGAAGCCATCTGAAGGCAGCCCTGTTTAGAGAAGTTTTTAATGACTGATGTTTTAATGTATTTTAAATATTTTGTTGGAAGCTGCCCAGAGTGACTGGGAAAACCCAGCCAGATGTGCAGGGTATAAATAAATTATTATTATTATTATTATTATTATTATTATTATTATTATTATTATTATTAATATTGGAATCTGCTCTGGATCAATATTGAGTAGAATCAGGGGTGTCTTACCCATAGACGTTAGTGGTGCAGGGCGCCAGATTTTGGAGGGCGCCTCAAGCTGAGTGTCAGGGAAGGAGATTAGGGGTGTGCTCCCTTCCGCGCTCTGGGGCCAGTGGTGTAGCGTGGGGGGTGCAGGGGGGGCCGGCCGCACAGGGCGCAACATCTGGGGGTTAGGGTTAGGGGGCGCAAATCCACAGGTTAGGGGGCGCAAATCCACGGGTTAGGGGGTGCAAATTACTTGCCTTGCCCTGGGTGCTGACAACCCACGCTACGCCACTGTCTGGGGCAGCCCACTCCTCTCCTCTCAACCACCTATTGGAGCATGCTGCATCTGGCTCAGGGAATCCCCTTCATGTCCCCTCCCACCGGGGCTGCCTGGGTGCCTATGGCTCTCTGGCTATGTCACTGCCTGCGCGCCTCCCTGCGGAGTCTGCGAGCGGAGCAGGGAAGCGCCCTGCGCGATCCCGGTGCCGAGCGAGGATGGCACAGCTGGGAAGCCACCTGATCTGCTTGCTGGCCCTCATGTGGCACAGACTTCCCCGGATGGGGGCAGGTAAGGGGCACTAGGCGCTTAGAGGGAGGCTTCATGGAAGGCCATCTGGGCTGCGATCCCGGAAGCCATAGCTGTCAACTTTCAGATTTGAAAATAAGGGATCAGCAGCCTTGAAAATAAGGGATCAGCAGCCGCACCTGTTCCGGGGACAATCTACAGGATATCTAACAATCCGGGATAGCAGCGGGAAGCAGCGGGAAATGGTGCTGGAATAAGGGAATTTCCCACAAAAAAAGGGAAGGTTGACAGCTATGATCCGGGCACCTCTTACTTACGTGCCACGCTGAGTGTGCGCTGGACCACATGATGTAAACAAGCTGGACTGACCGAAGTCCTCCCCCCGCCACTTAAAAAAACTCTAGGAAATGGGGAGTGTGCCAGAGAGATATTTGCACCACGGTGCTGGATATGCTAAAGATGGCCCTGAGTAGAATTCAAAGACACACACACACACATCTCCACAAGTGGTGCAGCCTGGCCAGGTTGGCGTCCTCAGTCTCATCTCCACCCATCTTTCTGTGACTGACCTGTGGGCGCTCCCTGGGTCCCCATGGCCTGGCTTGGTTGATCTTCAGTACCGATTCCCCGCTTGGGCCCAGCCAGGTTCTGCGGTGCACTTTTCGGCCGAGGAAGGGCAGTGGTAGCAGTTGCCTAAACTGCCAGCCCAAAGCCCACCACAGGTACCGCCGCTTCACCATATCCCCACGACACGTGGTCCAAGGCATGCTTCCCTGTCCTCTCGGTGTGCTCTCCTCACGCGCGCCTCCTTCTTTTCTTGCTCTCTTGAGCTCCCTCTTCCTATGGCCACCTGGAGCTGGAACAGAGGGGCTTCTGTGGAAAATATATATCCGGCAGTTGGGAACACACAGAACACTTTAGAACATTCTGGAACCCCCATCCCCTATTTGGCTGTGTTGAGAGTGCATAAAAAACCCACAGTTTTTTTTCCAACTTCAGATGAATTTATTCTAAGTTAAACTACTAATAACTTTAAAAAAAAATCCTAGTCAATATCTGTACTGAACTTAAAGTCATTTTTACAGAATCAATTTTTAAAAACTGTTTATGCCACCACACGTATGCTGACCACTAAGAAAATATCTTCCGTAATAGTTAGCGGATCGTCTGATTTTAAATTTTTACATGCTTTTTGGGCTGTGTGTGTGTATGTGAATAATCATATTACAGTGGCTAACAAAACCTGAATGCTAAACTGTTATAGCAAAACATTCCAGCTTCTGCCTTTGTCAATTGCTCTGATCAAAATGATGCTGGATCTAAGGTGGCCTTTCTAGAGCTTTCATTACTATCTGTCTTATCTGTGGCCACATACATTTAAAACACTACAATAGACAGTCATGACTTTCCCCAAAGAATTCTGGGAGTTATAATTTTTTAAGGGTATTGAGAGTTGTTGGGAGACTTCCCTCACTGAGCTGCAATTCCCAGTGTGGTTTAATAACCAATCTCTCTTCCAAGGGGACTTGTAGCTCAGAGAGGGGTTTAACGATCTCTTAAGGATGCTCGGGACGCAGGTGGCGCTGTGGGTTAAAGCCTCAGCGCCTAGGACTTGCCGATTGAAAGGTCGGCGGTTCGAATCCCTGCGGCGGGGTGCGCTCCCGCTGCTCGGTCCCAGCGCCTGCCAACCTAGCAGTTCGAAAGCACCTCCGGGTGCAAGTAGATAAATAGGGACCGCTTACCAGCGGGAAGGTAAACGGCGTTTCCGTGTGCGGCTCTGGCTCGCCAGAGCAGCGATGTCACGCTGGCCACGTGACCCGGAAGTGTCTCCGGACAGCGCTGGCCCCTGGCCTCTTGAGTGAGATGGGCGCACAACCCCAGAGTCTGGCAAGACTGGCCTGTACGGGCAGGGGTACCTTTACCTTTACTTAAGGATGCTCAGCTCTCCTTACAATGAATGCTCACATTATTTAAGTGATGTTGCTAACAATGATTAGTGAGGAGAGAGCTTAGCCATGAGCCCAGGTTCAGACAACAAATATGCTAAGCTAAACCAAGAGGGGCAGAGAGGAGCAAAATGGCTGTAGATTCCAAGAGTTTGCATGTTTGTACAGTCCTGGCAAGCCGTTGTTTGGCTTATCATCTCGTGCAAAGCAGGCATTATGTGTGTGCATTCACTTGGAAAAAACAAAAATGACTTAAAAAGCAAAACATAATCCAGAGTAGTAAGTAAAATCAGTTTTTTTAAAAAACGCACAGTAGTAAAAAAACAAAACAAAACTATAGGTGTAGTATCATGACACCTGCATTTGTTCAAAAAGCAAAACCCTGGAGACATTTTTCCAGGTGCATACCACCAGGTAAAAGTGCGTGATGATCAAACTGTGATCAGGCAGCCTTTCCGTTTGACTGACAGCTTCTGATAAATTAAAGTAATTGCTGGTGTTTTGCATTCCTTTACATCAGAAGTGATTCAATTACTTAGCAAGTTAACTGCCTAAATATTTTGAAGTAATTTGCAATAACTAGTCAGGCGAGTAATTGAATATCATGTTATCAAATTACTAGGGGTTTTTGTAGAGTCAAATGTATGAAGTAATAATAATTAATAATGATGATACCAGCAAGGAGACCATGATGGTGTTTGGACTGTAATATGGAGCATTACAAACTAGAATATCACCTTGCAGATATCTTGACCGCAGGAAACAAGCAGGGATAAAGGCTGCAAATACACAAGGCTTTCTGAATGTCATTACTGCAAGGGAGACGAGGCCAAACAAAATGGTGGTGCAGAGGATCTTTGAAGAGGATCTCCCATTTTCTTTTTCTTGATGAGCTAATTCAGGGGTTGCCAACCTTTTGTGGCCAGTGGAGACATTTGCAATTTCGAGAAAGTGCTATGGGTGCCAGACACAAAATGGCTGCTTTGGAGGGTGGGGCGGTATATTTCTCTCCATTAGACACAAGTGGCCATACAGTGGTACCTCAGGTTACAGACGCCTCAGGTTACAGACGCCTCAGGTTACAGACTCCGCTAACCCAGAAATAGTACCTCAGGTTAAGAACTTTGCTTCAAGATGAGAACAGAAATCGCGTGGCGGTGGTGCGGTGGCAGTGGGAGGCCCCATTAGCTAAAGTGGTACCTCAGGTTAAGAACAGTTTCAGGTTAAGAACGGACCTCCAGAATGAATTAAGTTCTTAATCTGAGGTACCACTGTACTG
This sequence comes from Podarcis gaigeae, assembly GCF_964106915.1. Classification (NCBI taxonomy): domain Eukaryota; kingdom Metazoa; phylum Chordata; class Lepidosauria; order Squamata; family Lacertidae; genus Podarcis; species Podarcis gaigeae. The sequence goes on along the minus strand of NC_139690.1, from coordinate 9,380,449 downwards.
CGGCCCATGTTTAGTTAGCCCCAAAATGGAAAACGAGCAAGGTCCTAACTAAAGAAGAATGGCAACATAAGTAGACAGAATATGCACAACTCACAGACTTATATAGAATAAGAGACCTACGTTTAAAGAAGATTGGAAAATGTTAATTGGATATATGGGAAATAATTGTGTACAGCTGAAAAAGCCGGCAGCATTAAGATAAATTCAGCAGTGTAAATAAGTTTTGATGGATGCAATAATGGAATAAAGAATGGTATCATTTTTGTAAAATATGCAGGGATTGATGATATGTAAAATGAACCATGGAAAGATAAGAAGGGAAGTCACTGATATCTTAAGGATGTAAAATGAGTATTTTAAATTACACAGTTTATCTTCATCTTGCTTTGCCTTGGGGTGTGTGTGTGTGTGTCTCACACATGCCAGGTGCAACAAATACAACTCTGACCTTTGTTTCTACACAGACTCATACAGACCTCCCCATTCTTCCTCCAGTCAAGCAAGCAGCATGATCAGAGATCAAGGATACATTACAACCAGGCAACACAACAACAACAAACATTTCGGGTGGAAAACAGAGACAGTGAAAGGTGTGGAGCATTCTGAGGGCCAGACAGAGAGTCACGGAGGGTCGCATTCGCCCCCCCCGCCTTACTTTTTCCATTGCTCTGATCTTCCCTTCCTCGGTTCTGAAAGAACCAACCTCAATCATCAAAAGCATTCGAAAGAAACCGCAATCAAGATTAAAAGAAAATAAAACCCCCCGAATTTTCTCCACTTCCTTCTGATCCATTTAATTCTCGAGATATGCTACCGCAGAACAATTTCATGGAGAATTACTCAGAGAAAGGGCAGCTTTGTTTCCCGCATCAGCAGTCCTGCCGTTCTACTTCCAGCCCCCTCCCAATTTATTTGTGTTTCCCTTTGAAGTCCCAAATAAACCCACAGAAGGAAAAAATAACAATGATTTGTGGCATACTATTGTGGTATCGCGTATAAGTCTCACATGGGGTGAGGCAAGCTGGGCTTAAATTTAACCCATCCTCACCACCCTTCTCGAAATAGGTTTGTCTACCTGATGTGCAGAATTCAACTAAGAAGCCTGAAACGAGGATGGCAAACATGTGGTCCTTCAGATATTGTAGGACTCCATCTCCCATCACTCCTGACCCTTGCCATGCTGGCTGGGGCTGATGGAAGCTAGGGCCACTTAAGCTGATAAAATATGCACAGCTTGCAGATTTAACATATAGAATAAGAGGAACAAGAAGAACATACATTTAGAGAAGGCTGGAAAATGTTTATTGAATATATCAGGGGAAATTGTGTACACTTGAAAACATTGGCAGCATTAAGATAAATTCAACAGTGTAAATAAGTTTTGATGGATGTAGTAATGGAATACTGAATGGTTTAGTTTTTGTAAAATATGCAGGGATTTATGATATGCAAAATGAACCACGGAAAGAGAGGAAGGGAAGTCGTTGATATTTTAAGGACGTTTAAATGCGTATTCCAAATTGTAAAATATAAAATTTAATTACACACACACACACACACGTGAAAATCTCTCAACCTTACTTTGAAACACACCAAAGTTAAAATCCTAAATTAGATTAAAATTACCTTAATGTTCTAAGCATCTGCATAGGCTTGTCTAAACAGGAATGTTTTTTGCAGGCGCCAGAAAGAGTACTGTGAAAGTGCCTGTTTGATCTCAATAGGCAGGGAGTTTCAAAATATAGGTGCTGTCACACTAAAATGATTGAGTTCTTACCACTGTGGAACGGGTATTATGTGTCACCTGTAGTAGTGCCAGTTATGCCAATCAAAGCAGTTGTGTGGGCACATGTGGGGTAAGGTGATTTTGTAGGCCATCAAGGGCTTTATAAACTACCGTATTTTTCGCTCTATAAGACGTACCAGACCACAAGACGCACCTAGTTTTTGGAGGAGGAAAACAAGAAAAAAAATATTCTGAATCTCAGAAGCCAGAACAGCAAGAGGGATCGCTGTGCGGTGAAAGCAGCAATCCCTCTTGCTGTTCTGGCTTCTGGGATAGCTGCACAGCCTGCATTCGCTCCATAAGACGCACACACATTTCCCCTTACTTTTTAGGAGGGAAAAAGTGAGTCTTATAGAGCAAAAAATACGGTAATTGCACCGCCTTGCATTTGGCGCGGTAGCAATCAGCAGCCAGTGCAGATCTCGAAGCGCCGGTGCCATACACAGTGGTACCTCGGGTTACATACGCTTCAGATTACAGACTCCGCTAACCTAGAAATAGTACCTCAGGTTAAGAGCTTTGCTTCAGGATGAGAACAGAAATCGTGCTCTGGCAGCACGGTGGCAGCTGGAGGCCCCATTAGCTAAAGTGGTGCTTCAGGTTAAGAAGCCAGGTTAAGATGGCCAATTATCGCCCAGTCTCAAACCTTCCATTCTTGGGCAAGGTGATTGAGTGAGTGGTTGCTGAACAACTCCAGGCACGCCTGGAAGAAGCGGACCATTTGGATCCCTTCCAGTCGGGATTCAGGCCTCATCATGGGACTGAAACTGCCTTGGTCGCACTGGTTGATGATCTCCGGCGGGCTAGGGACAAAGGTGAGAGCTGTTTCCTAGTTCTGCTGGATCTCTCAGCGGCGCTTGATACCATCGACCATAACATCCTTCTGGACCGTCTTGAGGGGCTGGGAGCTGGGGGCACTGTCATACAGTGGTTCCGCTCCTTCCTCCTGGGCCGTGTTCAGAAAGTGGTGGTGGGGGATGAGTGTTCAGACCCCTGGGCTCTCACTTGTGGGGTGCCCCAGGGTTCTGTCCTCTCCCCCATGCTTTTCAACATTTACATGCAGCCACTGGGAGAGATCATCAGGAGGTTTGGGCTGGGTGTTCATCAGTATGCAGATGATACCCAGCTCTACCTCTCTTTTAAATCAGAACCAGTGAAGGCGGTGAAGGTCCTGTGTGAGTGTCTGGAGGCGGTTGGAGGATGGATGGCGGCTAACAGATTGAGGTTGAATCCTGACAAGACAGAAGTACTGTTTTTGGGGGACAGGAGGCGGGCAGGTGTGGAGGATTCCCTGGTCCTGAATGGGGTAACTGTGCCCCTGAAGGACCAGGTGCGCAGCCTGGGAGTCATTTTGGACTCACAGCTGTCCATGGAGGCACAGGTCAAATCTGTGTCCAGGGCAGCTGTCTACCAGCTCCATCTGGTACGTAGGCTGAGACCCTATCTGCCTGCAGACTGTCTCGCCAGAGTGGTGCATGCTCTGGTTATCTCCCGCTTGGACTACTGCAATGCGCTCTACGTGAAGAAGAAGAAGAGTTTGGATTTGATATCCCGCCTTTCACTCCCTTTCAGGAGTCTCAAAGCGGCTAACATTCTCCTTTCCCTTCCTCCCCCACAACAAACACTCTGTGAGGTGAGTGGGGCTGAGAGACTTCAGAGAAGTGTGACTGGCCCAAGGTCACCCAGCAGCTGCATGTGGAGGAGCGGGGAATCGAACCCGGTTCCCCAGATTAGGAGTCCACCGCTCTTAACCACTACACCACCCTGGCACCACGTGGGGCTACCTTTGAAGGTGACCCGGAAACTACAACTAATCCAGAATGCGGCAGCTAGACTGGTGACTGGGAGCAGCCGCCGAGACCATATAACACCGGTCTTGAAAGACCTACATTGGCTCCCAGTACGTTTCCGAGCACAATTCAAAGTGTTGGTGCTGACCTTTAAAGCCCTAAATGGCCTCGGTCCAGTATATCTGAAGGAGCATCTCCTCCCCCATCGTTCTGCCCGGACACTGAGGTCCAGCTCTGAGGGCCTTCTGGCGGTTCCCTCACTGCGAGAGGCCAAGTTACAGGGAACCAGGCAGAGGGCCTTCTTGGTAGTGGCGCCCGCCCTGTGGAATGCCCTCCCATCAGATGTCAAAGCGATAAACAACTACCTGACATTCAGAAGACATCTGAAGGCAGCCCTGTTCAGGGAAGTTTTTAATATGTGACATTTTAGTGTATTTTTCATCTCTGTTGGAAGCCGCCCAGAGTGGCTGGGGAAACCCAGCCAGATGGGCGGGGTACAAATAATAAATTATTATTATTATTATTATAACAGTTTCAGGTTAAGAACAGACCTCCGGAATGAATTAAGTACTTAACCCGAGGTACCACTGTGCTGACAAGGCCTCAGCCCTGTCAGCAATTGTGCAGCAGCGTTCTGAACTAACTGCAGCTTCCGGATCAAGCACAAGGGCTGCCCCACATAGAGCGCCTTGCAGTAATCCATACTTGAAGTAATCAATGTGCGAACTACTGTGGCAGGGCTTTCCCAGTGCAGGAATGGCCGTCATTGTCAAACCAGCCTCAGTTGATAAATGGCATTTCTAGCCAGATGGGCGGAGTATAAATATGATGATGATGATGATGATGATGATGATAATAATAATTGCCACTGAGCAGCGGCGGGTCTTGTCCTCTCAATTTCAGTGGCGCCCTGGGCGATGCCAAAATCCAGTGCCCTCCATCTCTCGCTTTCCATTGGATTTCATAGTTGCGGTGCCTGGTGCAGTGCCCCCAAAGCTCCATGTGCTCTCCGACTCAAGTGGTTGCGCTCCTATAGATCTGCCTTTGCATTGAGGCTACCTCAGCTTCCAGTGACAGATCTGGATCCAGAAGCATCCCCACAACTATGAAACTGCTCCTTCTGGGGGAGTGCGACCCCATCCAGGGTAGGCAACTGACCAATTTCTTGGACACTGGAACGATTCACCCACAGGGCCTCTGTCTTGTCAGGATTCAAGCTCCTATTGTTTCCCCCCATCCATTTCACCACTGCTTCTTCTTTCTTCTTTGGCAATCCCTTGTAGCCAAGTAAGATTGTCTTCCATGAACACACTTTCAACAGTGAGTCCGTAAGTGACTGTGGAGGCCAATTCTGGATCCACATGTCCTTCCACAGTGAGGACATAGGTTTCCAGGTGGGAGTTGATCACGGTGAGGGTTTGTCAAGCGTGCCTTCCTCTTAGCACATTTCTCCCTTTTGTCCTGAGTTCGAGTGTCTTCAAAGTCCATGACACCTTTGGAAAAGGCTGTTCTCCAATTGGAGCACTCACAGCCCAGTGTTTCCCAGTTGTCAGTGTTTATACTACATTTTTTTTTAGATTTGCCTTGAGACAGTTTCTAAACCTCTTTTGTTGACCACCAGCATTACACTTTCCATTTTTAAGTTGGCCACTGCGTCCAGCCAATGGCCCAGGGACTGCACAGCCTCACCTGATTCAGACATTATGGAGGAATAGAGCTGGGTCATCAGCATAATGAAGGCACCTTGAGTTGCTGTGCTCATTAGGCGTGATATTTCAATAGGTCTGGACAGATCATGGTTTTTTTTGCTAATAAAGAGTTAACTCCAACTTGCACTGTGTGATTTATTGCTGGCTCGCTTCTTGGGAGAAATGTGATTTTGTTTCCATTTTCATGAGCAATTGCCCCATCTGCACTTCTTGAGCCAATGCATGAACCAAAACACAGCTGTTCTTCAAAATCTGCACGTTTCCAAATTTGTGGTGAGACAGTTGTAGAAAAATGCATATATTATGGATAAAAAAAGCATGTAGTCATGCAAAATGTATCGTATTCAGGGAAATCACTTGCAAAAATGTGCACGTTACCCAAAGCTGCATACAAACATGTTTTTATTGGGAGATCTTTGTACTAGCATGCCAGCAAATGTTTATGAGGATTTTAAAATGGAAGAAAATCTCAGATTGTGAAATGTGAGAAACTGAGAGAAACTGGCAGATTCATCCAGCCCTAGTTTGGCCTAATGGTGTGTGTGAACTTGATCAATATCTGAAGACCCACATGCTCCCCAGCCCCTCTCCAAGGATTCAGACAAGGCCTAACTGGGGATGATGATCATTGCCTTCCTTCTGGGGGCATGAATGCCATCTCAGGCCAGCCATGGAAAGACAATGGGGAAATATGACTTGTAAAGATTTCTTGCGAGAAAATCATTATGGTAAGGCAAGGCTTCCCTATTTCTCAGCTCTACACACCAGCCGTGGCAGCCGGTAAGTGTTTTCAGCAGGGCAATGTATTTTCAACCTCATTTGTGTGTCAGCCTAAATGGAACACACTTTATTACCTTTATCCCTGCATCTCAATAAAGGGGGGAAAATGCTTTGCCAGTTCAGTGGAAATACAACCAGCACCCTTTCAGTGCCATGTGCTCTTACGTAGGTCACTCCTGGACATCTGCTTTATTGAGCAGTTTGCAGGAAGGATAGATGAGCCTTCCTTCTGATTATTTTTTTTGTACAGGTGTTAGACAATGTTGTGTCAAGCAAGGGGATCTCCCAGAGTTTCCAGTGCAGTTTCCCCTTGCTTTCCATATTACACAAAGTCAGATTTCACGTGTGTGGTTGTTGTTGTTGTGGTGGCGGTGGGCTGAATTTGCTGCACAATCAACTTCAGTTGCCTAATCTGAATTTGCTGGTTTGTCATTGAATCCCACCTGAAAATAGCAACTGTCTGGAAGTACCTGCAGACGCACTCCCCCAAATTGAATTTCCTAGGACAGAGCCATAGGAAGCCACAAATCAGCAGGGCTCTCAAATTTCATCTTCGGAAATATATTAATATGGCTTGAAAAACGACTGGCTTAATCTCTCACCAGGTCTATGTTTGACTGCCCTCTGTTGGAAAAAAAACCTCTAAGGCATACACACACAATTTTAGGCAGCTGAGAATGCTTTGGAAGAGGGATCACATCTCATGATGCCCATCCCAGTTTGTACAGTATTTTTGGTTTTATTTGTGTGTCTTGTTTCATTTTTGGTTTTCATTGTATGTCTTGTTTCATTTGTCAGCTTGGGCACCTCCATTTTGCAGGGGGAGAATTGGGACAGACACACACACACACACACACACACACACACACACACACACACACACAAATATATACAGTGGTACCTTGGGTTACAGACACTTCAGGTTACAGGCGCTTCAGGTTACAGCTTCCATGAACCCAGAAATAGTACCTCGGGTTAAGAACTTTGCTTCAGGCTGAGAACAGAAATCGTGTGGCAGAAGCGGGAGGCCCCATTAGCTAAAGTGGTGTCTCAGGTTAAGAACAGTTTCAGTTAAGAATGGACCTCCAGAACAAATTAAATTCTTAACCTGAGGTACCACTGTATTACCAAATAAATAGGCTTGGGAGCAGGTCAGTCTCAAGACATTTTTCTGCCTGAGGCAGAAATGTCAAAGGCTATGGAGTTATGTGACCCCCGAGCCAAGGAGATAAGTAACTATACAACCTTTAGAAGACATCTGAAGGCAGCCCTGTATAGGGAAGTTTTTTAGTGCTTTATTATGTTTTTATATATGTTGGATGCCTTGGCTCGGGGATCACATAACTCCATACCCTCCAACGTTTCTCCAATGAAAATAGGGCTTGTCCTAAGCCGGGATCAAATCACAAACTGGGATGCCTTCTGTAAATCTGGGACTGTCCCTGGAAAACAGGGGCACTTGGAGGGTCTGTGTTTAGACTCTGGGAGACATGCAAGTGCCTGCGCCACAATTCTACCTTAAAGTTTCCTACCTCCTCCCCCCAACCCCATCGTTGAATATATAATTTGTTTTAAATTCTTTCTGAGACTAATGGGATTTAGCTCGGCCTTGAAGCCACATTTAAGAGGAGCACTTTTAATGGAAGAAGCAGGAAGTGGCACAGCAGAGCCCCGCAAAGCAAAACGACTCTTTGTACTGCTTTTGCTGGAGGTTCCTCTCAGCTCTTGTAAATTTAATAAAGATGTCACCCTAATATAAATGGTTCTGCTTGAGAAACATCCCTTCCCTTATCTCCACCAAACTTCCTGCCTCAGGTTTTCGGCCTCCTAGGGGCTGCTTTAATGTTCTTGCAATACAACACAGCTCTTAGGAAAGGGAGCCAAGGGAATGCACCAGATCCAACTCAACTGGCCGCCCCATTTGGAGGCCAAGAAGACGCTTCAGTGAAAGAACTGAAGTTCTAGAACTGAAGTATAAGGACACCTGTCCTCCGGAACCCAAGCAGAGAGGGGAAGGCTGATGCTGGCCATTTTTTGTTTATTTAGCTATTCTGTTATTTAAAAGAATGAATAATTTATTGTATTAGATTATGCGTTCTTCACAACAAGGTTCCAGGGCGGTTTACAGCAATAAAATATACAGTGAGAAAAAGGAAAACATCATTTAAAAACAATAAAACAGGTGTAAAACAACTAAAAACAGGTGTGTGTGTGGGTGTGTGGGTGTGTATCTCAAAATGGTTCTAATACAGATGCAAATGGCTACAGTGGTACCTCAGGTTAAGTACTTAATTCGTTCCGGAGGTCCGTTCTTAACCTGAAACTGTTCTTAACCTAAAGCACCACTTTAGCCAATGGGGCCTCCCGCTGCTGCCGCACCACTGGAGCACGATTTCTGTTCTCATCCTGAAGCAAAGTTCTTAACCCGAGGTAATATTTCTGGGTTAGCGGAGTCTGTATCCTGAAGCGTATGTAACCTGAAGCGTATGTAACCTGAGGTACCACTGTATTAGCCATTACTCCATGGTCATTGGCAGTAAAGCTTCTGAATGCCAGGTGCTGAAAACAGCAGCAGAGGAAAGTGTTCTCGTGGTTGAATCCTGCTTACAGGTTTCCCACAGGCATCTGGTTGGCCACTGCAGAACAGGATGCTGCACTCGATGGGCCATTGGCCTGATCCAGCAGGCTCTTCTTATGTTCTTAGATGCAGACTGGGATGAAGATTTCTATTGAAAAGGCTTGTTGAAAGAGGACAGTCTTCTCCACCTTTCAGCAAAAGCATGCAATCACCGCACACACTTTGATGGGCAGACAGGGCAAGGCAGCCACTGTGGGAATGTTCAGGGTGGCAGGAGAGGATATATTGTTTATTAATATCCTCCCTAACTTGTTCTAGCAAGTTTCTTTATGTAGCAGAGTCACAATCCCCTTTCTTACATGCACAGCAGACTTGTGTAAGTCTCTCACTGTTATACAATTCAGTCTGTATCATATCGAATTGTATGTTCCTGGTAAGTTCCCTTGAATCCCTCTTAAAAGAATAAAGACACGACAACCTTATTCAAAGTCAATAAAAGAAGTTTACTCACATCAGTTCACGGTTGGATTCCTGAAGACAGACTTAATTACAAATATGTGCATGTGGATCTACCCCATATGGGGGAATAATCCCAGTGCTTCTGCTAGCTGAGAAGCTAGCAGAGCATTCCTAGCTAAAAGCTGGTCAAACGAAGAAGGAAGTGAAAAAAGAGAGAGGTGTGCTGTGTGACTCGTCCTTTTGTTACCTGGACAGGTATGGTCACACCCACCTTCTATCACATGCAACAAAAGAATGCTGCAGCCAGGTGGAACAGGAAGTTTTGACTGGCTGGACCAAACATTCCCCCGCATGTCTTCTCTAGCATTATAAGGAATGTTGTACTTGACTGCTCTCAGCGGATTACATCAGATTGCTGGAGGCCATATACACCTGGACATGAGTTGCTGAGAATCACAAGTGGGGAGAGTGCTGCTGCGCTCAGGTCTTCCTTGTGAGTTTCCCATGGACATGTGGGAGAATAAAATGGCCTTCCCTTGACACCTAGAATCTAGGAGAAAGGACATTAGATGCCGGCATTTGGTCTGAACTCCACTAAACTACCCAGATCCAAATCACACTGATGCAAACACTCCTGGAGTGTTTTTGTCTGGCTGGAATGTTAATGATCTGGCTCCCAGTATGTTTCCGGGGACAATTCTAAGTGTTGGTGCTGACCTTTAAAGCCCTAAATGGCCTCAGTCTAGTATACCTGAAGGAGCGTCTCCACCCCCATCGTTCAGCCCAGACACTGAGGTCCAGCGCCAAGGGCCTTCTGGAGGTTCCGTCACTGTGAGAAGCCAAGTTACAGGAAACCAGGCAGAGGGCCTTCTCAGTAGTGGCGCCCGCCCTGTGGAACACCCTTCCACCAGATGTCAAAGAGAAGGGAAGCTTTTAATGTTTAATAGATTATTGCATTTTAGTGTTTTGTTGGAAGCCGCCCAGAGTGGCTGGGGAAACTAATATATATAATATAAATAATAATATTTATATAAATAATAAATTATTTATAATTTATATAAATAACTTATTATTATTATTATTATTATTATTATTATTATTATTATTAATCTCTGATCATGCCTCTTGCTTGCCTGAATTGATGATAGAGGGGGATGGGGAGGAGAGTATTTATATAAACTAGCCTACTGGTGGACAAAGCTAAAATGTGCATTTGCTGCTCTGTCTGCTTTTCCTTTTGATCCCCACTTGCCCCTGGCATGTGGCCCCCCAGAAGGTTTCTGAAAAGTGAATGTGGCCCTGGGCTGAAAAAGGTTTCCCATCCTTGCTCTAATTGGAGACCATTATCTGAATGGGTAATACTAGGATCGATGATACCAAAACACCCTGAAAGTTGTTGAGCTTTTTCTAAGGGAGGCCCCAAAATTTTTGAGCTGCTTTTTACGAAACCACCAAAATGGTTGAGCTTTTTTTAAAGGAAAACCAACAGTTGTTGAGCTTTCTTTTACAAAACTGCCAAAAAAACCAACAAAACCCCATACAATTTTCCGATTGACAGTCCACCCGCTGCCTCCCCCCCCCAGCTGTAGGGCGGCTGAGTGGGAGGAGGGAGGCAAACTCCAGAGGCCTCTGGACTGCCAGTATTTTGTGGGAGGATTCAAGCACATGCCAGAACTTTAGGTCTGTGTATTTAAAAGTGGATTAAATCCATCAGTTGCCCTGGTGCAACAAATTCACCATGGGGGGGGGGTGCCACACATTTTTGTACACTATGCTTAGCTGGAGGGACACAGGTGGCGCTATGGGTTAAACCAAACCACAGAGCCTAAGACCTGCCGATCAGAAGGTCGGCGGTTCAAATCCCTGCAATGGGGTGAGCTCCCGTTGCTCAGTTCCAGCTCCTGCCAACCTAGCAGTTCGAAAGCACATCAAGTGCAAGTAGATAAATAGGTACCGCTCCAGTGGGAAGGTAAACAGCATTTCCGTGCGCTGCTCTGGTTCGCCAGAAGCACGGAAGTCACGCTGGCCACATCCAGAAGCTGTATGCCGGCTCCGTCGGCCAATAAAGCGAGATGAGCACCACAAGCTCAGAGTCGGTCACGACTGGACCTAATGGTCAGGGGTCCCTTTACCTCTACCTATGCTTAGCTGGAGAACCAATTTGAAAAATTCAGAGGAATGCAAATTCCGATGGATGGATTTCGGTTTGTCTGCGGTTTTCGAAAGTGCAAATTGGGTAAATGCATCTTCAGAGGGGAACTGAATCAAATTTCTCCCCCTTCCCTACTCAGGGCCCAGCTTTGAGACTCGCCCAGGCTGGCTCCTTTGCCTCTTTTCGCTATTGCTCTCCCAGTGTATTCTCTGCTGCATTAACCTGATAAAACTGGGGAGCAGAAGAGATAAAATGTGACAGGATCTAAATAGCTTTGTTCTGCTGTTCGCTGTGCTCATTAGAGCAGGGTATGGATTTCTCCCCATTGCGCAGGGTATGTCTCTTTCCAGTGACAGTTCCCTAACTCTTGATGAATCTGTAGCATCCTTTTTTATTACCCCAAAGTTTAGACAAACACACCCAGCCCAAGGCAGCCTGGCTGCTCCCGACGTGAGATTGGATCGGCTGGAGACGTTGGCGCAACAAGGAGTTTGCAACAGTCAACTTCGTTTCTCAGGAATCTAACTCCACTTCATCCATGACTTATTGGGGTGTGGAGAGAGATTATCGCAGGTGAGAGCAAAAAATGTCTGCAGGCAAAATTCAGTTTTTAGTTCAGCTTCCCATCCCTGAGGTGTGAATTCCTGAAGTTCTGCCATTCCTTCAGTATCATTAGGGCTGCCAGGATTTCAAAGGCGGAATTGACATCCGGGGGTAAAATTCTGAAAGGTGGTGCTTTGTCCTGGATCTTAGGCAAGTCAATCGGAAAATTGTATGGGTTTTTTTTTTTCCCCAGGGAGTCTTCTCTTCTCATGAGGTGGCCAAAGTATTGGAGCCTCAGCTTCAAGATCTGTCCTTCCAGTGAGCACTCAGGGCCGATTTCCATAAGAATGGATAGGTTTGATCTTTTTGCAGTCCATGGGACTCTCAAGAGTCTCCTCCAGCACCATAATTCAAAAGCATCAAACGGAGGTTCCCAGCAAGCTGTGCTGGAGTGTAAACAGGCATGTGACACACAACAGTCATGCCTGTACTTAAGGTGGAACGGAATATCCTAATACTGCACCCCCCTTCCTCCGCCCCTGCCAGAGGCACCCACAGAACCACTAAGGGAGAAAGGCCCATGGAGGTCATTGATTAACAAAGGAAGGCAGGGGCCTGGAAGGGGCCTAACTCGGAGCTGCCAGAGAGTTTTAGTGTGCCAGCATGCATGCATGTTGAAAGAGTTATACCTATCCGAGGACCTGAAGAATAGTTATCACTGATGAAACATCAGCTTAGAGATTGTGGACTATTAACCACCAATCTGCTTAATAAGAAATGCTTGCCAGGGCCCCTAACAACTTACTACCCCGTAGTCTCGCTTTGAGCAGGGCACCTGGGATTTACAGAAGATGCTGGGGCAATGGCGGTGGTGGGCGAGGGGTGGTGGCAGAGGCATGGTGTGTGTGTGTGTGTGTGTGTGGGTGTGGGGGAAACGCCCTGGATTTGGGTGGGGAAATGTTGGAAGGTATGTAACAATATTAGACTGGCGCCAATTGTCACTTACTGTTAGTATCAACATAGTGGCCAAATGACACAGAAGATAACACACACATCATGGAGGAAACGGAGATGTCCATTTAGGGTTTGGGGTGAGATGTGGGCCCTGGTTTTGCCCTGGCAATGCCAGGGTTTTTTTTTGCTGCTGCAGCCAAGATGCTGGTGTTGGAAACAGAGGAGGGCTCATTCACATGCAAAGGAGGTTGTTTTCATTTATTCCTGCAGCACATTTCCTAGGCATTCCAGAAGCAGCGAGGTGTGGTTGGAGCTAATTAGGTGAACCATTACTTCCCATTATTCACTCTTGGGGGTGTAACATCCCCCCTTGTCCCCCCTTTTTTCTTTTTGCAGGGAGGCTACTTTGAGCTAGGGCTCAGGCTATGCATATTTGAAATCCACAAGAAGCTAGAAGTGTCTAGCGTGCCATGTCCGGTAAACCAAGCAGTGGGCTGACAAAGCGTGATATTCATTTATTTTATTTATTTATTACTTGAATTATTGATATACCACTTAATGCCATTGTAGGCTTCTAAGTGGTTTCCAAGTATTAAAACAGTTGACACAAACACCGAAATATTAACACCCATCATCAAACGACACAATAAACAGACCCCATTAAAAACATTTAAATATAAACACCCGTAATTAAAATATGCAACCAAACAATCCCGCTAAAGCAATGTAGGAATTAAAAGCAGGATTGAATAGATGGCAAATTAATGAGGTTTCCCATTTTGTGCTCTGGGTCATGGGTTCCCCTCAAATAAATGGATATCAGACAACTTCTGGGCCAGAGAGTTGTGCTTTAAAATAATAAAATGGAGCTAGTTCTCCAGATTTTGTTGGGCTCCATCATCTCTGATCTTTCAGGACACGGGGGGGGGGGGGGGGGCTGATGGGAATTGGAGCCCAACAGTATTTGGAGGGCCACAGGTCTCCTAGCCCAGATTTTGTGACATTCCCATATTTTGGATGCTAGTAAAACCCTTTCTAAGGGACGTGGGTGGCGCTGTGGGTTAAATCACAGAGCCTAGGGCTTGCCAATCAGAAGGTCGGCGGTTCAAATCCCTGCGATGGGGTGAGCTCCCATTGCTCGGTCCCTGCTCCTGCCAACCTAGCAGTTCGAAAGCACGTCAAAGTGCAAGTAGATAAATAGGTACCGCTCCGGTGGGAAGGTAAACGGCGTTTCCGTGCGCTGCTCTGGTTCGCCAGAAGTGGCTTAGTCATGCTGGCCACATGACCCGGAAGCTGTACGCCGGCTCCCTCGGCCAATAAAGCGAGATGAGCGCCGCAACCCCAGAGTCGGCCACGACTGGACCTAATGGTCAAGGCTCCCTTTATCTTTAAAACCCTTTCTGATACAATGGAAATTGGTGGACATGCTCGAAGGGCTCACTCAGATTTCATTCTGTGCTGCATTTCTTGGCACAGATCTCTGCTTATCCAAGCCCCCACCTTTCCTCTCTTTGTTTTTGCCCTGGTGCTTTCCCTGCAAAAGCTCGCTCTTTGGCGTTGAATTGTAGTGAAACCCCCCACAATCCTGGACATGACCTGGGGTGTATTCACAGGGCCACAAAGAGAGGTTTGAAAGCCCAGAGGCTCATCGCTCCTGCCCTGAACCTCCTTTGGCCCTCGTTTTCTTGTGCATTTCAGAGCACCGCATGAATCTGCCCTGATTTATTGGACGTCTTCTGTTGGGATTCTTTAGCAGTGGACTTCTCATAAAGGGCTTTTGCCTTCCTGAGCTGTCCAGCTGCTCATCGGTACATGGTCCTCAGGGTGCTGTATGGTTTTCTTTTTTAATGCGTTGCGTCCAGCAAGCTCACATTTGAGATGCCAATTACGAGCCGGTCTCCAATATGGCTGTGTTTTAACAAGCCCCAGAGTTGCCGTGTGCTGCGAACCTGTACATGCTGTTAACAAAAGGCCACAGTGCCTTCCCTTTCCCCAGGCTTTCTTCTGCACACGTATAAAAACAAAAAGATTTCCAAGGTTAACTTTGGACTCATAGCAATAATCCAAGTTGGCTTTCGCCATCATTCACCCTGTCAAGTCTTGAACAGAGGCAAACTTTTGCATTCGTCCACTGAAAAGGCATCTCAGGGTAATAAAAGGGTTCCCTGGGGAAGAAGGCATTGCAGCCTGGGAGAATGATCCTCAGAGATGACAGGGGGAGTGCTTTCAATGAACTGCAGAAAACGAACCGCAGCACAACGGAAGCAGCACTGCATGCAGTGCGTACAGGACAGCATGGGAAAAGACGACCTTCTTCCATTCCTTAGGATTTCTGCCCATGCCACACACCCTTCTCAGACACCCCCTCTGTCCCCAGGCCATGAAGCATGCAAGAAAGGAGCCACATGATCTTGTTCCTGCAGATTCCAAACCTTCTGCACATTCTGCACCAACCATCCCTGCCCGGGAAGTGTCAAGTGGGAAGTGAAAGCCTCGCCTCCTGAAGATGGAGCGGTTTGAAGGAAATATGAGCCCTAAGAAGCAAGAAGAGTCTTACCTTGGTGTCTTCCTTTTCCATTTTTTAACAAAGTTTTATTAAGACATTACAATAAAAAACCAACTAACCCCCCCAAAAAAAAAGAAGGAAAGGAAAGAGAAAAAGAATGCAAAATCATGTTTTACAGATAAATCTTGCCTTGTCCCACACAGAGAAAGGTGAACCCTTCCAGCTCTCACCTGGAAGCTGGCCTTTCTTCTCCCATCCTCCCACCCTGGGAGATCTTCTCTTCCCTGCCTCTTACACAGGGTCGTTAATCAAGAGTCCACCATAGTTCTTCCTTTTTCTGCTGCAGGGCTGGGGAATGTCTGGTCCAAGGGCCGCATACCGGCCGTATGGCGCTGGAGTGGCGCAGCCGGCAAACTGCTATGTACAGCTCATATGTGGCATCACTACTTACAGCGCACGCCACACATGCGCCCTACATAGCGACGCCCCGCCCCAGGTGTCACGATGCCTTCGTTCGCCCCTGATAATACCCCTGTTTAGTTAGTCACTGTAATCTGTGTATATTAAGGAGAAATGTGTCCTATGTAGCAGCTGTTCAGGATTTCAGACACTGAACATTCCTCGTCCTACCTGGAGGTCCCTGTGACCTTGTGCATGCAGTGCAGATGGTGTCTGGCCGTGGTGGTTCAATACCTCTGGCTGATTATCTCCACGAGGTCCCATAGCAGTGTATTTTAAAGCCTACCTGAAATTCCATGGAACAATAGTTCCTTTGCAACAGGCCTTCTGCCGGGTTTCTCTCTATCTTGCCAGATGGTTCACTGGCCCTTTCTCCTGCCCCGTGCTGTTCGCAAGAGTTCCAGACTCTTTAAAAATGGATCTGCAGTTTTATAGTCCTCTTGAAAAATTAATTACAGGTGCTTCATGCTAGGCTGAGAGGAGGAAGACGAAAAAACAGGCATGCATGTGGTCTCCCCATTACAGGGACATTTCTATTGTTATTAGTAATATTATTTATTGGTCTACTCCATAGACAACAACCTGAGGCCCCGTTTCAGCACAAGGGTGCCCTTTCTTCATTTCCCTGCCCCAAACAAGGCAGCAAAATGGGCTATCTCAGGAAAGATCTCTTTGACTGAGCCCTTGAGAAGTGCAGCGTGGCGTAGTGGTTAGACTGTTGGACTACAACCTGGGAGACCAGGGTTCAAATCCTCACTTGGCCGTGTAGTTCACTGGGTGAGCTTGGGCCAATCACGGTCTCTCAGCCTAACCTACCTCACTTTCATGGACTCGTTGGACACATAGCAATGGTGGGAGGAACCAGCTGGGAAACATCAAGGGGAGAAGGCTCAGAGCCAGGGGATTGGTGGTGGGATGATGATGAGTGGTTGGCAGGAGAAGACTGTGGGGGTGGAGAGAGGAGATTTCGGAAGCTAAAGAGGTAAACAGGGCTTAGAGAGCTGGGAGAGTCTGTGGCAGAGAGGTCCAGAATCAGAGACAGGAGAGGAAAGAGGCAGAGGGTCTGGCTGGTGAAGAGGCACAGGTGTCTCCTGCTGCTGCAACAACAACCTTCTCTCCTCGCTGGTCTCCCAGAACCCACAGAGGCATGAAGCGGGAGGAGCAGAGGACAGGCATGCTGGCGCAGTCTCAGATTGCTTGCAGAAACCCTGGGAGAGGAGGGCACTTAGGCAGGGATCTTCCAACTGCCTCACAGGGGCAAGACCTACCAGAGAGAGTTGCTGTGCTCATTAGGGCTGACACTCCTGTGCCGATCCTGATTTTTCTAATGAAGAGTTAGCTTCACTTAACTCTGTGTCATTTACTGCTAGCTGGCTCCTGACACCAACAGCACTGTTGCAGGGATTAAAGGTAAAGGTAATGGACCCCTGGACGGTTCAGTCCAGTCAAAGGCAACTATCGGGTCGTGGTGCTCATTTTGCTATGGGCCAGGGAGGGCGGCGTTTGTCCAGAGACAGCTTTTTGGGTCATGTGGCCAGCAGGACTAAACTGCAACGGAACACCGTGATGGAAACCAGAGTGCATGGAAATGCCATTTACCTTCCCGCCACAGTGGTACCTATTTATCTACTTGCACTTGTGTGCTTTCAAACGGTTAGGTTGGCAGAAGCTGGGACAGAGCAATGGGAGCTCAACCCGTCACAGGGATTTGAACTGCCAACCTTGTGATCGGCTATGAGGAGGGGGAAACCCATGTAAGATGCCCTGTTATGCTCCTTAGAGAAAATGGTGAGATAGAAATGAAATGAATGAATAAACAAGGACTCGCTTTCCCACCCTTGGGCTGGTTGGACGAGTGGCCTGACTCAACAGAACGCAACTTCATGCCTTCATCTGTTAGCACCGCTCATTCGGGGAGGTTGCTGTTACAAACTCTGTTGGAGTGCCAGAGTGCTTGGCCTCCATCATTTGTTTGTTTGTTGCCAAGATCCATTAATGAGCGGAGAAAGAGGAGGGAAGTCTTCACAGGGAAAGAAAACAAACCTCCCGAACATCGTGTTCCTGGGCCATGTGCAGACTCCATGCTGTGTCTAGGAAATAACTTATTTATAGGTGAACGGTTAACATGCAACGACTCTGCATATTTCATAAGCTCTAGTGTTGAATGGAGATGAATTAAACCAAGGCATGGCAAAGCAAAGGGTTGTGGGGAAATGTAGGCTCCGTGGCAATGGGATGCGCAAGCGTGTGACACTGCAAAACCGGCACACGCCCCAGGCTTCTTGTACTCCCTCCTTGGGAGCTAAATTAAATTCAATAATTAATAGAGCTTTATTAGTCTCCCTCCCTTCAACGGCAGCCGTTTCCTATTAATCAACGGGTGTTTACATGAGCAACGGGGGGAGAAGATAGGAGGTAGCTTCATAATGAGTCAAGCCAATGGGCCATCTGGGCCAGAATCGCTGAGTGTTTTTGGCCCAGTGGGGCAGATTATTATTCACCCCACCTGTCCTGCCCACCTGTCAAAGTTGGTCCATGGGATTTGGGCAGGAGGAGATAGAGATGAAGCAGGACTGAGCTCCCCTCATAAATAAGTAAGTAAGTAAGTAAGTAAGTAAGTAAGTAAGTAAGTAAGTAAGAATTACTTCATTCTATCAGCCCTGAGGGACTGTTTCCAGGCCACTTCTCCTACATAGCCTCCAATATTTCTGATGAAAATAGGGACCTCCTATTTAACAACAATAATAACAATATTAACAATAATAACTGTCGTCGTCGTCATCATCATCATCATCATCATCAGCATACTATTTATACCTAACTGGGTTGTCCCAGCCACTCTGGGCGGCTTCCAACTTATTAAAAAAATAAGAAAACATTAAACATTTTTTAAAAATTGCCTGTACAGTGGTACCTCAGGTTACAGACGCTTCAAGTTACAGACTCAACTAACCCAGAAATAGTACCTCGGCTTAAGAACTTTGCTTCAGGATGAGAACAGAAATCGCGTGGCGGTGGCGCGATGGCAGTGGGAGGCCCCATTAGCTAAAGTGGTACCTCAGGTTAAGAACAGTTTCAGGTTAAGAACGGACCTCCAGAACGAATTAAGTCGGACTGCCGGCTCCCCCTCAGCTGTAGGGCAGCAGGGAGACACGCAATATCTGCAAAAAAAGCTCAACAAGTCAGGCTCCCCATAAAAAGCTCAGCAACTCTGCCCCCCCCCCAAAATATGAAATAAAGTCAAACCATTTTTACAGGCAACAAAATAAAATAAAATTCAATGGGTGTGTGTGACAAGAAATATTCCCGCCGGGTACCACTTGACCTTGCTATGCCACTGGCATGGGCTCCAGGAAGCGTCATAGAATACTTTTTACAGCAGGGCAGCAACAATACTGCTTTATTCCAGTGCTGTTTCCAGGACTGGCCACGAGATGGCAAACTCGAGGCAAGGTGGGCCTCTTCCAGGCAGGAAAAAGCAAAGGGGTTTTGGGTGCGCCCAGGTTTAGCAGCAATTTCCACATTGACAGGGGAGACAAGCCAGACACGTTACCAGGAACAAGGCTCGCAAGTGCATTTGCAGCATCCCTCCCACCCCCCAGATAAACATGCCCAAGGTGCTTTGATGAGCATCCTTTCCCATTATGTCCCCCACCTGCTGCCTTAACCTTTTGAATGTCAAAATAGACGGAGTCGTCTCCTTTGCATTTTGCCCCGACGTTTTTCTGAGACCCCCCCACCCGCCTGCTTGCGTCCTGCCGAAATGGTAGAGAAGAACTCATTAGCAAGGCAAAGTAGATAATTACATGTTTTAAATTTGCCTGCAACGTGTTTCCCACGGAGGAGCTTATTTATAGAGAGCCGGCTACAATTTTACAAATCAGGCTCGAAACTTTATAGTAAGTTGCTCTGGGCTGTCCCCAAGCGCAGCATATTTTCATGGCTGAAGGCAAGTATCAAATAAGATACAAGAAAGTTGCCTGAATCTCACAGCCCTCTAAAATTGGGTTTAGAATTTATTACACGTTCTTTCAAGAAACTCAGGGCGGTACTCATGGTTCTCTCTCCGCCCCCCGCAGAAAATACCCTCACAGAGTTTATCATCATAATACTGCCATGAAGCAGGTTACACCTGCCCGGTTCAAACAGAAACAGTGATGAGAGCATGTATTTTGTGGTGTCAAAAACTTATTGCAGATAAGCTCAATAAGAATCCCCATGCAACTTCCCCCAATTTGGTCCCTTCCTGATGCTTTGGACTACAAACCCCATCAGCCCCAGCAAATATGGTCAATTGTTAGGGATGATGGGACTTGTAGTCTAACAGCATGGAAAAGGCTAGGAGAAGCTAGTCTACAGCAGCAGCACTATAGGGCAGGTGTCAGCAAACTTCTTCAGCAGGGGGCCGGTCCACTGTCCCTCAGACCTTGTGGGGGGCCAGACTATATTTTGAAAAAATAAATAAAGAATGAATTCCTATGCCCCACAAATGACCCAGAGATGCATTTTAAATAAAAGCACACATTCCACTCATGTAAAAACATGCTGATTTCTGGACCGTCCGCAGGCCTGATTTAGAAGGCGATTGGGCCAGATCTGGACCCCTACCCATGCTATAGGGTTTCAGAGAGGTGAGTTTTCAGATTCTACTTTGAGATGCCAAAGATTGAACCCGGGGTATTTTTTAATAAAATAATATTTTATTTATATCGTGCCCTCCCCAGCTGAAGCCGGGCTCAGAGCGGCTAACAACAGTAAAAGTAATACAGCATTCTAAAATCAATTCATTCTAAAATCAATTCAAAATCAAATTAATGGCAACCATTGGGCTAGAGTTCTATGAGGATTACCAAAGGAGGGGGTCAGGCTGTGCCTTGGCCAAAGGCATGGTGGAACAGCTCTGTCTTGCAGGTCCTGTGGAAAGATGTCAAGTCCCTCAGGGCCCTAGTCTCTTGTGACATATTTTTGTATGCAAAACACATGCTCTTCCATTAAGCTATGGCCCTTCTCTGTGGGTCATGGGATGGGAACCTGCAGCCCTCCAGATGGTGTTGGACTGTGGCTTCTGCCAGGTTCAGCCAGCATGGCTATTGGTCAGCAACGATGGGTGTTGCGGTTCAAAACATCTGCAAAGTGCCAGGTTGGGAAAGCATATCTTTTGCTAGAAACAAAATACCAGTCACCCGTGGGCTTTCAGATCAGTGAAGGATGGAGCTATTGCATCGTGAAGCAAGACAGAGTGGAGCCACAGAGCTGAAGGAGACTGCCTTCAGCTCCTCCTTGTCTGCCATGTAGTCCAAATCCCAGCTCAGTGCTGAAAATCCTGAGTTAGAGCATCTCCAACAGATGGCATCCGTTGAACCAGGCATTCCCAAAAGGCAAACACAGGCACAATGATTTGCTAAACAGGGACAAAAGGAGCACATTGAATTGTTGCAGCAGACTTACCTTCTTTTGCCTAGGCTTTCCTTGTCCCATGAGACTGCACACTGTTTTATGGGTCTGAACCCCCAAATCTCTGTTTAATTTATTTTAATTTGCTGTTTTATTGGTTTCAGGTTGCATGTTTGCTTTAACGGGTATTGTTTTTATATTGTACACAGTGTACGCTGCTTAGAGAATTTTGAAATAGGAAGCTTTCGTGAACCTGACTATCGCACTATCCCACATGGTTCAAAAGCCACTCACTGCCTGCAAAGTGTTCCATGCTGCTGCCTTAAGTAGGCCGGATGAGGTCTAATGGCCTCCTTTGCAAGAGGATTAATTTCTGTTGAATATTAGGAGAAACTTCCTGACGATGCAACCAATGGTCTGGAGCAGGCTTTTCCAAACCTGGGTCTCCAGCTGTATTGGACTACAATTCCCATCATCTCTCACCACTGGTCCTGCTAACTAGGGATGATGGGAGCTGTAGTCCAAAAACGTATGGGAAACCTTGGTCTAGATGGTGGGCTCTCCTCCAGTGATGGTCTTTAGATAGAGGCTGAGGAGCCTTCTGCTGAGGATGCTCTCACTGGGGTTTCCTACACCAAGCAGCAAGCTGGCTCCAAACCTCAAGAGCCTGCGTGGCTTTCTGGCCTTCTCTACCTGGTCCTCAGGATTGCCCAGGCCACGCTCCTTCCCCAAGCCACTGCCTCATTGCTCCATGACATCCTCTAGCAATTTCCCCCGGCTTGAAGGTGTCATTGAACTGTGAATGTGGTATGTGGTATGTGGCCTTCAGGCTGAAACAAATGTGTCCCAACCCCTTATTCTGCAATTCTAAAAAGATGTCAGGAGTTTTAGTTGCAGAACTATCGCATCAGTCAAAGCAAGAGATTAATATTGCCCTGGATCCTGACCAGTAGATGGAAATATATAGAAACTCCAGTGGGTGCAGAATGCCATGGTGAGACTCCTTACAGGGTCCTCGCTGCGGGATCACATTCACTTGGTGCTTGACCTAAAGAAGGCTGATCGCTGAAGAATTGGTGCTTTTGAATTATGATGCTGGAGGAGACTCTTGAGAGTCCCATGGACTGCAAGAAGATCAAACCTATCCATTCTTAAGGAAATCAGCCCTGAGTGCTCACTGGAAGGACAGATCCTGAAGCTGAGGCTCCAATACTTTGGCCACCTCATGAGAAGAGAAGACTCCCTGGAAAAGGGAAAGATGGAGGATGTTGGGAAAGATGTTGGGAAAGATGGAGGACAGAAGGAGAAGGGGACGACAGAGGACGAGATGGTTGGACAGTGTTGTCGAAGCTACCAGCATGAGTTTGACCAAACTGTGGGAGGCAGTGGAAGACAGGAGTGCCTGGCATGCTCTGGTCCAGGGGGTCACAAAGAGTCGGACACGACTAAATGACTAAACAACAACATACCAGCTGCACTGGCTCCTGGTGGAGTACAAGATCAGGTTTAAGGTGTTGGTATTAACCTTTAACGCCCTATATGGCCTAGGACCCTCGTCCCTATGGGACCGCCTCTTCTGGTATGCCCCATGGAGGACCTTACGGTCTGCTAACAACAACACCCTGAAGATCACAGGCCCCAGGGAAATTAGACTGTCCTCGACTAGAACCAGGGCCTTTTTGGCCATGGCCCTGGCCTGGTGGAATGTGCTCCCACAAGAGACCAGGGCCCTGCAGGATTTGACATCTTTCTGCAGGGCCTGCAAGACGGAGCTGTTCTGCCAGGCCTTTGAGCAGGGTGCAGTTAGACTTACTTTCCTTTGTATAAAACAAGCCCCAAGGAGGCCCCCAACCCGCTCACAGGTCCTTGTATGATCAGTTGGTCCTGGCAATTATTAACCACTCTCAATTCTACCCTGATAATTGCCACCTGCCTGGATTTTAACTTGTCTGAATTAATTTTAAGGTGCATTTTAATTAAATGATGTCTGTTTTTATGCTTATTGTGTTGTTTTTATGATGTTAGCTGCTATGAGCCTGGCCTCGGCCAGGGAGGGTGGGTTACAAATTATTTATTATTATTATTATTATTATTATTATTATTATTATTATTATTATTATTATTCCATGGGTGTTGTGATTGCATTAATATGAATCCAGGAGCATTGCTTTGCCTTTTTTAATTTTTATTTTTAAAAACCCACCTCTCCTGGTTGGCAGTCAAATCCACATTGAGGATTTAGAATGATCTGGGAATAGTGACGTAGGGTGTCAGGCTTCAGAAATCATCAAAAGGAGCATACTGGATTTACAATGTCCCGAGGAAATTGGGATTTACAGAAACTGAGAAATGAGAAGACCAGAGATGAGCTGAACTGGAAGTGCACTAGGCACCATGCAAATCTAGAAAGCTCTCATGTTCAGCCAAGTTAGACCCGCACTGCAAAAAATTAAGAGGACAGGGACTCAGACCTTTGCTCCTGAGTTTGTCAGGAATGCCTGGTAGTGATGGCTACAACCATGGATGGGCAAAGCTGTCAATTTTGTTTTCTCTCAGGTTCTCATTTTTCAAACCATAAGTTCAGCTCTGCACATTTCCACATCCATTTGCCATGGTACAATGGTAAGAATCACACCAGAAGAGCCCTGGGGGGTCAGCATTCTGTTCTCAGAGTGGCCAACATCCATTCCAATATTGACTCTTGCCTGCCCACATGGCAAGCAGCCCCTGAAAGATTGCTGATGGAGGAATTCAACCCTCAGGCTGAAAAAATGTCCGCCGTAATGTCTGCACTGGTCAAAATTTAGTTTTTGTTCTATAGTCTGGGAAGGGACCTAGAGATGGAGCTTGCAAAGAAGAAGGTCTGCACTTCAGAATATGCCTGTCAGGGACTCCTCCAGGGACCGGAGGAGAAATGGTGGAGACAGCCCCCCCCTTCTCCTGAACCTTCCCAAGAAGAGGACAGTAGTATAGAATTACAACGGTGGTTGCAGAAGGTCATGACTCTGAGACAAAAGAGGGGAAAAGCTGGGAGATAATGGAAGAGGAGAGGGAAGCAGCAGAGCCAGAGCAGCTGGCTCAGGGCCGTCTTAAGCATATGCGGCGCCGGGGTGCAAAGATCTGCCCAGCGCTGCTCCCCGAGGTTGCCCAGAGTTGTCAACCTTTTCTTTAGAGGGGAATCCCAAAGTTGTTGACCCTTTTTAAAGGGCAGGCCGGCAAGGCAGTGGTGGCGGCAGCAGCAGAGCAAGGCTGGCTCCGGCCACTTGGGGAGGGGGCAAGCAGGGCCCAGTGCAGCAACAGTTGAGCATGAGGCGTGCGCTGGATGGGTCTCTCGATGGCCCACCAATCCCAGGCTTGCAGGGAGGCAGAGCTGGCCGGCTGCCTCAGCGCCTTGCTCTCCCGCAGCAGAAGAGCTGTGGTGCTCCAACGGGCTCTGCTCCACTCAGCAGCAGCTGTTGGCTCTTCCCAATCCCCAAACTCCAAATCTTGGACAAATCTGGAATCTTGGCCTGGCACCCCTGAGAGCCCGGTGCCCAGATGCCCCACACCCCTAATGCCTATGGGTAAGACGGCCCTGAGCTGGCTGACACGTTATCATTAGTGTGCTGGTCCCGGGGGGAAGGTACCGTGATCGTAGTCAGAGTTCACAAGATGAGAGGCGAGGTCCGAAACTGGGAGCCGGGCGGGAACAGGAACGCTGGAAGGTCAGAAGCAGGAGGCCGGGCAGGGAACAGGAACGCTGGAAGGTCAGGAGCAGGAGGCCGGGCAGGGAACAGGAACACTGGAAGGTCTGAAGCCAACAACGACGTTGCTCCCGCAACCTGGGACCGGGCTGACTGACCTTTATCTTCTTCTAAGGCCAGGGGCGGTCCCGGCCCCCTGGAGCCCCGCCTCCTCTGGCCTTAAGGCGAGCACTCCTCCTGGGAGCAACCAGTTCCCTTCACCTCTCTGCCCTAAGCCTCTGCAGTTCAGGAGAGGCCAAAGGGTTACTGGGCCCCGGAGGAGGCTCACCTGTAGACACTGAGTCCTCAAGCACCTCTGGGGCCAGAATGGTTTCACCTGGTGCCTGCTCCTGAGGATCTGACACAGGTGCAGGCTCCTCAGAATCTAGGCCTTGCCCCAGTTCAGCCGGCCCTGGAGGCGGGGACTCCTGTGCAGGCCGGGATTCCTCTGGTTCAGCCTCTGAATCGGAATCCCAGGCCATCACAATTAGAAAGCATTCCTGACCTCCCCTCTCCTAGAACCTGGCGTGCATTGAGAGTAGTAGAACAGGAGGCTCAGAGGCAGAAAGCAGAGATCAGCTGACGTACAATAGGAGAGACGTAGGGGGTGGGACTTTACTCGGAGCAACACCGTTATCTTGGAGAAGCTGCATTCCTATGTTCTCTCTCTGTAAACATTGAATAAAAGGCTTGGTAAGAACTCTTCCTTTTTATCTGTTTCTTGGCTGCCACCGTGGGAGGGATCTGAAGCCTGACAATGCCAGAACATCAACAGTCCCTCACTTCCTCCCCTGTCCCCATTTCTCCTTCCCCACCCTACTCAGCTATTGCATGTACTTAGAAGCACTCTGCCCCCAGTCAATAAGTAAAGGTAAAGGTACCCCTGCCCATACGGGCCAGTCGTGTCCAACTCTAGGGTTGTGCGCCCATCTCACTTAAGAGGCCGAGGGCCAGCGCTGTCCGGAGACACTTCCGGGTCACGTGGCCAGCGTGACGAAGCTGCTCTGGCGAGCCAGCACCAGCACAGCACATGGAAACGCCGTTTACCTTCCCGCTATAAAGCGGTACCTATTTATCTACTTGCACTTAAGGGTGCTTTCGAACTGCTAGGTGGGCAGGAGCTGGGACCGAAAGACGGGAGCTCATCCCGCCACGGGGATTCGAACCGCCGACCATGCGATCGGCAAGTCCTAGGCACTGAGGTTTTACCCACAGCGCCACCCGCGTCCCATCCCCCAGTCAATACCATCTAGCATAAGGAAGGGCAGAGGAACCTAAGATCATAGGAAGGGTGTGCTGGATCAAGCCAACAGCCCTCCTAGCCCAGTATCCTGCTCTCACAGTAGCCAAGCAGATGAATATGGGAATTCCACAAGCAGGACCTGACTGCAGCAGCACCCTGCCCACCAGCGATTCTTAGAGACTTATTAAAGCCATACAACTGTTGGGATGCAGCCAAGGAAACGGGGGCAATTGGCCGGCCCCCAGCTGGCTCCAGCCCACTGGCCGGTGTGCCGGGCGATCTCCAGTCCTTGGTGCAGATTCAGCGACCCCAGCTTCAGAAGCTGGAGCACGCTCTAATCAGCAGAGTAAACGCTACGCAACAGAAGTGGCAGGGAGAGGCTGTGATGAGCATATTTACAAGCAGCTTATTCAGCATAATCAGGACAATAGGAAAAACATGTCTTCTCTCCTTCATATCCAAGCAAGCAGCATAAGCAATAGCTATACACAAAACGGAAGTTCCCAGCAAGCTGTGCTGGAGTGTAAACAGGCATGTGACACACAACAGTCATGCCTGTACTTAAGGTGGAATGAAATATCCTAACAACAATTTGGTGGCCACCAGTGCCTCCTGTGGGAGGAAGTTCCATAGGTTAACTGTGCACTGCATGAAGTACTTTCTTTTCTCTGTCCTGAATCTTCCAGTGTCAGCTTCATTCAATGCCTCTGAGTTCTAGTGTTAGGAAATGTGTCAGAAAACAGGAGGAGGAACAGGCAATAGAATGGGGGCCTGGTCAAATCACCAGGTGGACATCCCCAGGTGGACCTGCTCACAACATCCTTGTTTCAGGGATTGGACTCAAGGGGACGGGAGGGAGGAGGAATGGTGGAGATCACCTTCCCCTTCTCCTGACGCTGCAGGAGAAGAGGAATGGAGCATTGATTGACAGCAGGAGTTTTAGGAAGGTCACAGCTCAGAGATAGATGAACAGCAGAGTTGGGAAGTGTTAGAAGAAGGGGAGGTCCTCCCTGGTAAATCACTTAGTCTCAGTCGGGTTCTCAAGTTAACAGAGAAGAGTGTGGTTTATTTCAGACACAAACAAACTTTAACCGCATTCGAGACGTTGTTACTCTTTACCTTCTTAGTCTTATTTTATCCTGTCTCTCTTCTACCTCCCCTCACACAAGAACCAACTGCACTGTCTATTTCCAACTGCCTGCCAACTGCTTTTCCCAACCAACCAACCAACCAACCCACTAAAACCAACCAACTACCCACCAACAACTAACTCAAACCCTGGGCTAAGCCCTTTTATAAACAGGTAGGCTCCGCCTCCGGCTTTCCTATTGGTCTACATTTTAACCCTTTCTCTCTCCCCCCGTACAGACATTTTCTAAATGAACGGGCAAACGCCACAGGGAGATGCTGTTGCTAGGAAGGAGGGAGGAGAGCAGTTGGAGCAACGCCATTGTCAGGGCTTGCTGCGTTCTGTTGTCTCTCACTACTATGAATGAATAAACTCGTTGAAAAGGACTCTACCTTGTTTTCTCTGCTCTTGCTGCAACCAGGAGAGGGATATATTTCCCGAAGCCTTGACACCTTGCTTCTTGGGGACGTCAATTTGGACATGACCTTAGAGAAGGACCATAGCTCAGTGTGGGGCCAGCTGGAGACCTTTTGGTACCTGAGCCAAGAGCACTCACTGCTACATTTGGGCCCATGCCCCAGTGGGGTGGGGGAAGCATGCTGCATGGGGCTGGTTGCCTCAGATCACTTCACTGGTGCTCTGGCCAAGCTAGCTCAGAGCAGATCACGTGGCACAGCTTTTTAGCCACTTTCCGCTCCTCAGAATTTGCCGCCCAAGGCAGCTGCCTCACTCTGCCTCATAGGAGGACTGGCTCCGGTTCAGTGGCAGAGTATGTGCTTTGCATACTGTTACAAAAGTTGGATGCCATCCCCTCTCTCTGCCAAGCTGAAGCAAGATTCCAAGGCACTCCCGCAAGGTCTGTTGTCCTTTGGGGAATTGAGACATGGTGGAGACTGTCGTAGCTTTAAGAAATATGATTTATTCACCTGGTTTTGCCTTCAGTCTTCCTGGAGGGAGTCCAGATCTTACAGCATGCTCATTTCAAGAGGGTCTTGTCCCCCACAGCAGTGCAGCCCTGGAGTCTGAGGCATCTCTCCCAGCCAGCCTTCAGCCAACCTGCCCAAGATGGATTGCTTTCTTCCTCCTCTTCCTTCTTCTTCCCAGCAACCCTTGGTCAAGACTCTCTTTTCCTGTCACCTCACACCCAGTTACCCTCCCAAATTCCCAGTATGTTCATACCTCAGGCCAAGGGGGAAGGACAGTTCTCTTGCATTGCCAATGGCCCTGTATGGATTCTTAAAGGCCCTAGCTTGGCCATGTCTTTTTTTTGCATAGGCTAACTCAGGAATTCCAATGCAGGTATTCCAATCTCCAATAATTAAAATCCAACCAGTTGTTAATCTCTAGGGTGTTTTTTTTTTGTGTGTGTGTGTGTGTGTCTTCCTCCCAAATCTATAACAATACAGAAAGTCCCTGCCTCAACCCCCAGCATCACCAAGAATAATTGCTAAGAACAACCCCTGTCTGAAACTCTGAAGAGCCTCTGCCAGTCAGAGTCAAGAATACCAAGTGAGGTGAACCCAAGGCTTGACTTGCATAAATCAGCTTCCTCTGTTACTGCTTTTCATGATGCGAAGCTCTGCATCTCCTTTTCTGCAACCCTGTCCAAACTGGTGCTGTCAGGCTCAATTTCCAAGTCAAATGGAGAGGCTTAGCCTTCCGTTTTGGCGATCGAAAGAGATGCAGAATGTCAAAAAGAGTTTTGGAAGCCAGAGCTCAGCAAACGGTGAGCATAAGCAGTCAGGATTTGATTGCTGGAGGAGTCTCTCCCCCCCGCATTCACTTCCTCGGATGGGTTTAAGGTTGCGATAACAAAAACAGAGGGTGAAATGATCTGATCAGATGACGCTAAGAAGAAAGTAAATGATGTGGCAAAGACGCGGGCTGGGGAAGAATATTGATGACTTGGGGGGCTCTCAGAGCATACGGGGCTGTGGCAATGTTTATGGATAAAGAGCCAGGCAGTAGCAAAAGCTGACAGGCTGGCAAACACGGCTGCGGAAGTGGGAGAACGGAGGCTTAGCAACAGAGCGGAGGAGAGAACAATATACCACCCTATACCCAGAGGTCTCAGGGCGGTTCACAGAAAAGTTCAACATAAAATCCACAATATATATGATCAAAACAACAATAACAACCCAATAATACCCACCAAACTTTGGTGCTTAGAACTGGACATGGTACTCCAGGTAGGATCTGACCAAGGTAGAACAGACCTGGCTCTAATGCTTTTCGATTTCAACAGCAAAAGCTTTTACATATATATAAAAGAATAGGACACTTTATTTTCTATTCTTTTAGCACATACCTAAAGCAGCTCAGCTGCTTTCCCCCACCTGCCCAGAGCAGGAATCATGCTGCAAATCTTAGCTGTCCATCTCAGGCCACCCACGTAAGATACTGTACACCCCGAGGGCTCTTCAGATTCAATTGCCCTTCGTGCTTAAGTGATCTCGGAGAAAACGACAAGAGCGCCACTAATACTAAAAGTCCTCTTAGCTAATCCAACTAAGGGTGGGCAAGGCAGGGTGTTCCAAGGAGAAAAAGGATAACTTCAGGAAACGATTATTTATTTAAGAAATGTGTTTATTATAAGCGCTTGCTTCAGCCTCCAGATCCCCCTATGGCATTAACCACACATGTAATTACTTTAGAACTATTTGAAAATCATTTGGCTATTTTCACCATGTAGTTTATATTTTATGATTCTCGATCTAGGTCACCTTGTGATATAAGGCAGCCACACACACACACACACACACACACACACAAATACACTCCTCATTGTTTTACCCTTGTTCCATCTCCACCCCCCTCACCCACCCAACATGTTTCTCATTCCATAATTACATTTCCCACCACTTGATGTCCCTTTTATTTTTTTATTTCATGCTTTTATTGTTTGTGTTAAGATTTTTATTAAAGTCCCCCCCCATAATGCACTAAGGTATAGAAAACTAAAACAGCTGCAAGAAGTAAAAATAGAATACAGAGTCCTCTCCTAAAGGTGTGTGTGTGTGTGTGTGTGTATGTGTGTGTGTGTGTGTGTGTGTATTATTAAATTTCTGTCGTACACTTTAGAATATTCATTTAAACAACCTTAAAATCTCAATGACTTCCCTTCTTCTCTTTCCATGGTTCATTTTGCATATCATAAATCCTTGCATATTTTACATAAACTAAACCATTCAGTATTCCATTATTACATCCACCAAAACTTGTTTACACTGTTGAATTTATCTTAATGCTGCCAACATTTTCAAGTGTACACGTGTTCCCCCCATATATTCACATTTCAAGTGTTCCCCCCATATATTCAATAATCATTTCCCAATCTTCTTTAAACGTCTGTTCTTCTTGTTCTCTTATTCTATATGTTAGGTCTGCAAGCTGCACATATTCCATCAGTTTAAGTTGCCAATCTTCTTTAGTTGGAACCACACTCATTTTCCATTTTGGGGCTAACAAAACACGGGCCGCAGCAGTGGCATACACAAATAACCTTTTTGACACCTGGGGTTGTCCATCTGAATTATCCCCAACAAAAAGGACTTTGTTGGGTTTTTTTGTGGGGGGGGGAGTACTTTTAAACATTTTTTTCAATTCGTTATTGTCAGGGGTTCAGGAGCAGAGACACAGGAGATGGAGCAAATGGAGAGTGAGGAGGAATCCGAGGGGGGTGTAGGCAGTGACAGTGGTCAGAGAGATTCCACGAGTCTCTCCAGCGAATCGGAAGATTCACAGAAAGGAGCGCCGATGGCCAGGGCAAGGGGGGTGCCAAGGGGGAAACCCCAGAAGGAAGGGGCCAGCGGGGACTCCCTGAGCAGCAGTTGGAAATCAGGACCAGCTTCCCCACCAGAGCGCAGTGGGGGGGAGGAGTCCCAGGCATCGGGACCAGTGTTCTCACCACCAGAGAGAGGAGATGAGTCAGGATTGACCACGCCTCCATCGGAGAGTGGGGAAACGGTCAAGAGGAAAGTCACAGGCTGGGCGCGCGCGCCAAGTTCAAATGTACAGGCGAGCGGCACAGCAGGTAGCCCGGATAGGGAGCCAGGTCCTAAAGCCCGCCGGAAGGAAGGGCAAGACTCAGGGGGGTCAGCGTCAGAAGAGTCCAGGAAGGAGGAAACCCCAGGGGGCAGAAGGACCCAGAGGAGGAAGGAACAGCGCAGGAGGTGGAGCCGGGCTAGGATCTTGAACTGGTGCGGAAGGGATAGTGACTCAGAGGGGACTTCGCCGATCTAGAGTCAAGACGTAGGGCTGCACGCTCTGGGGTTTGAAATGGAAACTAAACTTCAATAAAGACTTTTGTACATTACATCAACCGGGCGTTGGTCCTCTGTGAGCTGGGACCTAGAGGCAGCTCTGACAGTTATGAATTATTTCCCAATACTCTTTTACCCGTTTACAGGTCCACCACATATGAAAGAAAGTACCCTCAGCCTCATTGCATGTCCAGCACTTATCTGATTCAGTCTTATACATCTTAGCAAGCCTGTTGTTGTTGTTGTTGTTGTTGTTTAGTCGTTTAGTCGTGTCCAACTCTTCGTGACCCCATGGACCAGAGCATGCCAGGCACTCCTGTTTTCCACTGCCTCCCGCAGTTTGGTCAAACTCATGCTGGTAGCTTCGAGAACACTGTCCAACCATCTCGTCCTCTGTCGTCCCCTTCTCCTTGTGCCCTCCATCTTTCCCAACATCAGGGTCTTTTCCAGGGAGTCTTCTCTTCTCATGAGGTGGTCAAAGTACTGGAGCCTCAGCTTCAGGATCTGTCCTTCCAGTGAGCACTCCGGACTGATTTCCTTAAGAATGGATAGGTTTGATCTTCTTGCAGTCCATGGGACTCTCAAGAGTCTCCTCCAGCATCATAAGTTAAATACCACCTATAAATCATTTTCAAGTAGTTCTTCCTCAAAGAATAACATGCTGCAACAGAAGGCAGTGGTCCCTCCCAGCTCTCACCTGGGATCTTTTCTTTCTCCTCTCATCCTCTCACCTTGGGAGAGCAACAGAGTCCCTCCCCCAACCATTTACTACCCCCATGAGTGTGAAGTCCCTGGACCCTAATAAAGGCCCCAAGCAAAAGACAACTTGATTTCCGATTCAGACCACCTCAAAACTGCCTCTCGGAATGCCTGTGTGATTCTGCCTCTTTTATTTCCTTTAAAACTTTCCCGCCTTTCCCAGAAGTAGGGAAATTCAATTCCATTCTCATCTAAAGGTGAACTTAGCGAAATTGCGCTTTCCAAAATAACATGTGAACCAAAACACAATCCCCCATGGGACTTCGTACTCTAAATTTTGTAATGGACTTCTCCAGCCAAGTCTTGTTTACAAAAATGTTTGTGTAAAGCATGCAGGGATGCGGGTGGCGCTGTGGGTTAAACCACAGAGCCTAGGACTTGCCGATCAGAAGGTCGGCGGTTCGAATCCCCGCGATGGGGTGAGCTCCTGTTGTTCGGTCCCTGCTCCTGCCAACCTAGCAGTTCGAAAGCACGTCAAAGTGCAAGTAGATAAATCGGTACTGCTCCGGCAGGAAGGTAAACGGCGTTTCCATGTGCTGCTCTAGTTCGCCAGAAGCGGCTTAGTCATGCTGGCCACATGACCCGGAAGCTGTCTGTGGACAAACACTGGCTCCCTCAGCCTATAGAGCGAGATGAGCGCCGCAACCCCAGAGTCGGACATGACTGGACCTAATGGTCAGGGGTCCCTTTACCTAAAGCATGCATAAAAATATCACCATCATTATTCATTTCATTTTAATACTACTTTATATTTTTAAGAAAATAATAATAATCTCAAAGCCGTTTACAACCTATTTGAAATAACCCAGAGTAAAACATCACCGAATAAACTCAAATATATGTTCAAAGCAATGTGATTTAACAGGAAGCTGAAATGTTATTGTAAAGATTTCAAAATAAACTGTTACAAAGGAGGTCAACTGCAAAATACACATTTAACACAGCAAATATAACTTTTTAAAAATCTTAAACATTTTAATAGAAAACATTACTAAAGGAAGTTAAAAAAACACGCTAATTTAAAACAGCATAATTAGCAAGAGAATATTTTTTTTCCTTAAGCACAGAGCATAATTGCTGCTGTTGCTGCCAATCCTGCCAATGGTTTCTCATGGCAAGCAGTGGAATGACCCGAATCTGCACTCTGAGACCACCAAGATGGTCTTTGGCCTCTTCAGCAGCCTCAGCTTTTGTAGCTAGAATCAGTTAGGGCCTCACTCTTCCAGGTCAGGTGGGAAGGGGCCTGCAAGGCAGGGAGCAGGTCCTCTAGGAGCCAAGATGCATATATTCACGAAAAACAACATGCAAAATGCATTCCATTAGGAAAAAATGCTTTGAAATTGGTCAAAACAGTATAGAAAAATGTTTTCAATTTTTTTTTTTTTTTTTACTAAAATGCAGATACATCTTAATGAGTGCTGTGGTCTAAACCACTGAGGCTCTTGGGCTTGCTGATGAGAAGGTTGGTGGTTCAAATCCCCGTGATGGAGTGAGCTCCCGTTGCTCTGTCCCAGATCCTGCCAACCTAGCAGTTCAAAAGCACACCAGTGCAAGTAGATAAATAGGTACCACTACAGTGGGAAGGTAAACGGCATTTCTGTGCACTCTGGTTTCCATCACGGTGTTCTGTTGTACCAGAAGCGGTTTAGTCCTGCTGGCCATATGACCTGGAAAGCTATCTGTGGACAAACGCTGGCTCCCTTGACCTGAAAGCGAGATGAGTGCCGCAACCCCATAGTCGCCTTTGATTGGACTTAACTGTCCAGGGGTCCTTTACCTTTACCTTTCACCTATATATATTCTCCAGAGGAGCAGATTGGTCTTTGCAGATCATTCTGCTCCTGTGTTGTGCTCAGCCAATGTGTCATCTGAACCTGATTTAGCACTTTCCAGACTAGGGGTGCAGGAAACCCGCCCCCCACTATAAATAAGTCAGAAATTAAATAGTTAAGGAAGAAAAAAACACTATGTAAAAATCACATAACACCATCAGGTGTTGCATGTTTATAACACATTCAAAGTGTTTTAATTTTTTTTAGCAGCTGAGTCCAAAGTATGAGCTGTTTCCAAAGTTTGGCCTACGGTTTATGGCTCATGGTTTGTTCAGGAGAGTGAAACCCTTGGCCTACATTTGGTCAACAAATTAAGCCGAAGTACAGATTAGGTTAGCTAAGCAGAGCACAACAATTGAATGACCAGAGAGGAGCAAAGTGGCTGCAATCTCCTCTCTGGGAGCTCACATGCTCCCACATTTCTGTTAAGCCATGGTTTGACTTAACACAGGGTTGGGGGATATTTTTCAGCCTGAAAACTCTATTCCTTTCTTTTCTTTTTTAACTTGTTATTTAACATTCAAGCAATAACAATAGATAACACAACATTCACTATTCACTACATTCAACCATCCTTAATAATACATAGTATTACAAAACGTCACAACAACTGGATTGACATTCCATATATGTTTTAACTTTATCTATTTTACATAAAGAAGAAAGAAGAAGAAAAAAGAAAAAAGGAAAAAAAGAAGAAAAAAAGGGAAAAGAGAGGAAAAAAAAATATAGGATAAATGGGGAAAAATAAATAAATTTGACTTCTGATTAGACTCATTGTATTGTTGTTCCTATTATTGTTTCACGCACAGTTTCAAATTACCATTTATTTTCTTTGTTCTTATCACAAAAAGGAGTTGTCTATATTTTTTATTTCACAATAATCATTTGAGTTCTGCCAGGAGATTGTTGGTGTTACAATAATTTTTCAAATACTCTTTAAAAATTTTCCATTCTTTCTGTACTTTCTGTATTGGATACCCTCTGACTCTCCCTGTCACCATAGCCTACTGCAGATACTCCATCATTTGTACCCGCCACTCATTTCCGAAGACTCTATTCCGTGGTGGGCAACTTTATCCAGTCCACATGCCACAGTGGTGGGCAGAGCCCCAAATACTGATTTTAGCATTGTATGGCAAAATTCAGCATCCTAAAAAGCAGAGACATCACCTTGCCAACAAAGGTCCGTATAGTTAAAGTTATGGTTTTCCCAGTAGTGATGTATGGAAGTGAGAGCTGGACCATAAAGAAGGCTGATCGCCGAATAATTGATGCTTTTGAATTATGGTGCTGGAGGAGACTCTTGAGAGTCCCATGGACTGCAAGAGGATCAAACCTATCTATTCTTAAGAAAATCAGCCCTGAGTGCTCACTGGAAGGACAGATCCTGAAGCTGAGACTCCAGTACTTTGGCCACCTCATGAGAAGAGAAGACTCCCTGGGAAAGACCCTGATGTTGGGAAAGATGGAGGGCACAAGGAGAAGGGGATGACAGAGGACGAGATGGTTGGACAGTGTTCTCGAAGCTACCAGCATGAGTTTGACCAAACTGCGGGAGGCAGTGGAAGACAGGAGTGCCTGGCGTGCTCTGGTCTATGGGGTCACGAAGAGTCAGACACAACTGAACGACTAAACAACAACAATGGTAAAATTCGCACAGTCCTCTCTACCCTCCATCTAAGCAAGGAAGAAGTACCCTCAGGGTTCAAGGACAAATGCCAGCCAGGCAAAATCCATGTGGGGCTGTAGCCTGGAGAGAAAGAGTATGGTGGTCTGGGGAGAATTCTGAATCAGGCTGATGCATATCTGCAGCTAAAAGGCAGAACAAGGACAGAAATAATAACAACAAAGAACTGTGAAAGCTGAGGACAAATTGTAGCAATGCAGCCGGGATGGTGAGATATGGGGCATCTCTCTCAGGACAAAAAAGTGCACGCATTCATTTTCCTGAGAGCTGCTGCGAGAAGCTACAATGCCTGCAGCCTTGATGAATGTTGCTTTTGTCTTGATCCCCGCGCAGAATATATAATGTCCGGAATGCAGTGGGTGTTTATACAGGGCGGGAGGTATATAAATACGGAGGGAGTTTAAATGAATAGTTTTGTTTGTTCTGCACTTATCTAATTCAATAGCTTCTGGGTGAGCAATGACTCTCCGTAACAAGAGCGCAAAAGCAGCATTAGGATAATTGGCTGCATCTCCCCCTGCCCTGTGGTGCATAATGCAAGCTCCAAACACCAGCAAGTGCTCTTCAAATAGGCTCCTCTGTACCGGGTTCCTAAAAGCAGGAGGCAATCATGCTTCGTCTTGCTCCCCACCTGCATAAGCCCCGGGAGAAAGAGGAGCAGGTTGCTTGTTCAATGGTTGTGCTGATAAGGTGGAAGAGGAAGGAGCAGGTGTGTTGCTTTGGGGTGTGGGGAGAGACTTCTGCTACCGTCCGGAGGTTTCGGTGGCCAGAAGTGCGTTCCACCCGCTTCGGCTGGTGGTCCAGCTATGCAACAATCTGGGCAAGGACAGCCTAACTTCTGTGAGCTCTGCCGTGGCAACGTCTGGGATTAGATGACAGCAATGCATTGTGCGTGGGGCTGCCTTTGAAGCCTGCTTAGGTGGAAACTGCAGCTGGGGCAGAATTCAGTGGCCAGTTTGCTCACCGGGGCAAGACAATCTGAGCGCCAATCTGGGCCTGACTGCATTGGCTGCCGATTAGTTTCCAGGCTCAATTCAAAGTGCTGGTTTCAACCTAGAAAGATCAGGATCCCAATTCTTCAATGATTACCTCTATTCACATGAATCAACCCAGACCTTGTGTTCATCATTTGAGGCCCTTTTGGAGGGTGGTGACAACAGAATGGGCCTCCCTGTTACGCCTGGTGCCACCACTGCCTGTTTTTAGGTGACAGGCAAAAACATTTTTATTTATACCCAGGCTTGTGGCCCTTAATTTGGGGAATACCACAGAACCTAGGGCTTGCCGATCAGAAGGTCAGCGGTTCAAATCCCCGCGACGGGGTGAGCTCCCGTTGCTTGGTCCCTGCTCCTGCCAACCTAGCAGTTCGAAAGCACAGCAAAGTGCAAGTAGATAAATAGGTACCACTCCAGCGGGAAGGTAAACGGCATTTCCATGCGCTGCTCTGGTTCACCAGAAGCGGCTTAGTCATGCAGGCCACATGACCCAGAAGCTGTCTGTGGACAAACGCTGGCTCCCTCAGCCTATAGAGCGAGATGAGCGCCGCAACCCCAGAGTTGTTCGCGACTGGACCTAACAGTCAGGGGGTACTTTTACCTTTACCTTTACCTTTAGATATGCTTGTGGTCTCTTCTTCCACTCATCTTTTCAATGGGGTGGGTTGAGTGAGATCTACCATTGTCATCTCTCTCTCCATATATATATAACATATAACAGATATATAATATAGCAAATGGGTATTTTAGATTATTATTTTATTTCCATTCTTATAATAGAATTGTAGAATTGGAAGGGACCCTGTGGGTCATCTGGCTCTCAGACCTGACTCTGTGTTCCCATCTTCTACCTTATTCCAGATTGCTGCCCACAAGCCCAGCTCTCTCTAGATCTCGTTGGACTCCAGTTCCCATCATCCTTGAACCATTGGCCATGATGCCTCGGGGCTGATGGGAGTTTGAGTCCAACAACATCTGGAAGGCCATAGGTTCCCCATCCTTGGCTTACTCAAGTGTAAGAAGCAAGGTGCTGCAGTTGATTGACGGTTGGTTTGATCCAACGGGGAATATGCTTACGAGCTGGTGTTTTTCCAAAGCAAGCTGGTGCGACGAATTTAGGGAGAGACAGCCTCTTTTGAAAAGATGCTGAAGCTGAGACTTATTTCCAGGAAGAAGCCTTTGCAGCCTTAATTATAGCATTCTCTTCACAGCGAATG